>NC_086043.1:9771295-10427545 GCF_947568885.1 Cydia strobilella
TTTAGTTGAAATTTGGTATAGAGATAGTTCGAGTCCCGGGGAAGGACATAGGGTAATTTTTATCCCACAAGTCATCCTTTAAGGGAGTGAAAAGGGCGGTGGAAGTTTGTATGGGGAATCGATAAAAATCAGATTGGATAAAAAATAAGCTATGTACCCAAATTACTAACTCCACGCAGACGAAGTCGCGGGCAAAAGCAAGTATACCTATATAATATTGTCTAAGGTGGCTTAAACAGGAAACAATTATTATCCATATTACCGCAGAGTAGAGTTTATTTGCTACCATATAAATATAATATAACTAGCGACCCGCCCCGGCTTCGCAAGGGTTACACAAAACCTACACAAATTATACACTAAAACCTTCCTCTAGAATTACTCTATTGACAGGTGGAAACCGCGTCAAAATCCGTTGCGTAGTTTTAATGATCTAAGCATACATAGGGACAGACAGACAGCAGAAAGCGACTTTGCCTTATACTATGTAGTTATGACTTAGGCAAATACAATCAAGTCATTTAACCCGTTGTTGAATTATCGTTTTCCCGTACAGTAGTGTTGAATCCATTCATTTGTGATATTTGAACAATCCACTGACATAATTAACTAAACTAACTAATTATAAAACCAAACTAAGGCCGCGAGCCTGACCATTGCGCTACAGCTACATAACAGATTTAATTTAATACAGTAGACTTACCTACTGTGTTAAATTAAATCTGTTATGTTTCGTTTAAACGGTGGTATTTCTCAAAATCATTGGACGAACCAAAGATAGATATAACTCCGTAATAGATGGATACAGTCTAAGGAAAAAACGTGCGTATAGATGGCGTTGACGGTTTCGTTTGTTATTTAACAATTTAAACGCATATCAGTGAAAGAACATGGGTCAAAATCATAAAAATAATTAATGCAAATAAAAAAAATCATTTATCCATATTTAAATACATTTTATCGTATTTTTATAAATATTTATTTTTATTTTTAAAGTGTGTCGACAGATGGCAGTGAATTTACTGGGGTTACAAAATTTACTATGACAGTACCGCTCTAGTATAAGTTACTCTATGGACGAACCTATACCTACGTTATACACAATGTGTTTTTTTTTTTCGTTTATTTCAAGGGTG
This sequence comes from Cydia strobilella, assembly GCF_947568885.1. Classification (NCBI taxonomy): domain Eukaryota; kingdom Metazoa; phylum Arthropoda; class Insecta; order Lepidoptera; family Tortricidae; genus Cydia; species Cydia strobilella. Next base: position 9,772,432 of record NC_086043.1, read on the forward strand.
CATTCCTGAGCTTAAATCGAGTAACTTTCTCAAAGACACCGGTATTCTAATTACCTCAATTTCGGAGATAATCAATATTTTTTTATCTATCTCGAACGATCGATGTTCGAAATGACATTGATATGTCACAGTTTTCAATCGTAACAACAACGCTATATGCAACATTTAGGTAATTACTTTTTATAAAATAAAATAAAAATGTTTTTTTGTTTATTAACTGCCATTTAGTTTTCTTAAATATTCTTACTTAAACCATACCCCGAAGTTAACGGAATTCAATAAAAACAGGGTGTATACAGGGTGACCTTATTTAGCCATTGGACAAACCATGAAAACCCACGTAAGGTTACTTCTCAGGAATGCTCTAACGTTAATATTTTTTTAATTAGAACAAACGATAAAAAAATAAATTTTCAAACAATAGTTATTTCCAATAATCGACAACAAAAAGAAACATTCTGTATTAATCATTGGCAGTGCTTTTGACAATTTGTTCAAAAATGTGCGGCAATGATGACATTTGTCAAAACTCAGAATCGTATTAATGTCATAAATAAAAAAGATAATCAAAAAGGTCGAAGAAGGTTTCATACTATTTATTACCTCAGGAGCTACTAACACATACATGCTGCTCTAAAGTAAAAAAACGTAATTTGTTAATTTCTTCGTTACCGCTACACCGGTTGTTATGATACTTTGTATACTGGTTGTGAATACTCTAATGCATATGTACATTTCGGCTGTGTCCAATGGCTAGGGACACCCTGTATACATAGGTACTGACCTAACTAAAGTTTGTCTAAATATCATAATCGTTCAGTGCATCTATCTATCTATATATTGAAAATGTAGACCGTATGTATCACCGAAAATCATAAACATATCAGATTATACAGTTTGGCTAATAAGTGCATTCCCGTTGCCAGGGAGGTTTTGGGATTATACTGAGCAACTTTTCCTATGAGACCAACCACGAAATCGCGAAAAAAATTACCCTCCCATAGAAAATGGACCAGCCAAAATGTATGAAACAGCCAAATTTTTTTTTGTGATTTCGGGGTTGGTCCCATAATAAAAGTTGTTCAGTATAATCCCAAAACCTCCCTGGCAACAGGAATGCACTAAGTTTTTAGCCACCGTGTATAGGTACAAATTTTGTTTTAAGACGGCATGTTTGGTTGGCCATCTGATCGATGTTAACCAATTGCCGTACATATTTAATAAATCGTAGTAGTAATTACTAACTTTTACTCGTAGTAGTAAGTTCGTAACGTACGTTAAAGATAGAAACTAACGACAATTATAACTTTGTTGTGCTTAAGAATTATTAAAGAACACCAAAAAATTCGGCCCAATGTTTTGATATTGATGGGTTCTGGCCATGACGCTTTTTAGTGAAATTCGTGTTTTAAAACTACCTAATTTAATGTGATATATATTATGTCCATTGTATTGAAAAATCGGAAAAGGCTGAAAAGTCATATGACTAGAGAATCGTAATTATGTATAATGATTTAGTCACATAAGATCAGTCAGCATACTTATGATAAATAATAATTTTCTATAGATCTGTAAAGTCTCTTGGGGGAGGCCTATGTTCAGCAGTGGACGTCTATCGGCTGACATGATGATGATGATGATGATGTAAAATCTCGGTCACCTCAAACTTGAGATAAATATGTAATGTTCTGGAAAATAATTTTGTGTTTTTTTTTTGTTTTTCATGTTTTTATTTTATTAAAGTAAACAACGTTGCAAAATCGAATACCTATTGATGTACGAACCACTAATATTGTCTTCGGTTACGAACAACTAGTTTTGTGTGAAAATGGTTTAGGGGGCCGATATTTGAATTTCGAGCTCTCGATATCGTGATTTTCCCTTTAATATATCTCCACTACTAGATACTTATTTAAATTCTACTAAGTAATAGAATTGAAGAGTGGTCAATACCACTAGATTCCCAATATCTATTGCTTGTATTTCAAAATTATAAATTCGCCGTTTTCCACAGACTTTCGAGTGATGAAATCGAGCGCTCGAATATCAAAAATTGGCGCCCAGTGTACCTACCACCAGTTTGGCACTGACATATACGCTATCGAAAACGTAACTTACTTGTTATGCATCTCGCTCGTACTCGCATGAGATGCATAGAAAGTAAATTACGTAGACGTTAGCGTATATGTCAGTTTTGATACTGTCAGTGACTCATGGTACGGGTACAGGTGTATACATAATGAATGAATGAATGAATATTTTTATTGCGTGTAACACATAGACACATAATACATAATTATAAAAAGTTTACTACCTTAACCTAAGTTGAATTAATACTTGCATATTTTGTAAGAGCAGCGCTCTGCAGGAGATTCACTAGATATGAAATAGTAAAGATATGTGACGTTCCACGGCAAAAGGTACCTTATAGCGGCTGGCGCTTACGTCGCATAGCGCCGCAAATTATTGCGGCGTTATGCGCCATCCAATGTTAATTGGAGCGGCGTTAATAATAGCGTAAGCGCCAAACGTCATAAGTTACCTTTACCCGTGTGACGTCACACATCTTTACTATTTCATATCTAGTGAATCTCTAATTCATTTCCCGAATCGCGCCGAAAATAAAATGTATCATTTCAAAATGCATAGGTTTATAAAGCTTATTATAAAGATTGACGGGTAGGTTGACGACCGGTCTGGTCTAGTGGTGGGTAGTGACCCTGCCTGTGAAGCCGATGGTCCTGGGTTCGAATCCCGGTAAGGGCATTTATTTGTGTGATGAACACAAATATTTGTTTCGGAGTCATGGGTGTTTTCTATGTAGATACGTATGTATTTATTATCTATACAAGTATGTATATCGTCTCTAGTTTGGGGCTAGGTTGATCTGTGATGTCCCCTAATATTTTATTGAAATATTTATTATTTGTTTGAATTCCGAAGATATTTAAAACTTGAATGTTTCGAGCATTAATACGACGTTTCTATGAATAAATGAGATCACGTATTGCTGGCCATGCTAGCATTCGCTCGTTGCTCGTCTATTTATTGGTATCAAAAGTATTGATATTGCAAACTAAATAGATCATGTCTGGTTAGGTGGTATATATGTATATTATGTCTTAATTGCATATGTTTGGTCTATTTCCTTTTAGGTATATTCTCTTAGCTTTGGATGAAAAATGACGAACATTATTTTATTTGGTTTTACAATTACCCACATTTCATTAGGTAGTAACAAGGTTGGAACCTTTTTTTAAGTATTTATATATATTTTAGTATATACTTGTGTCAAATAACATTATTTTACTCGTATAGAAATATAAATAGAAAAAGTTTATTTGGTGTGAAATTATAACTATAAGTAGTCTCATTGAAATTGAATTTATCCTACATCAATTTTATTACTTTATATGGAAATAGTATACCTAGTCTACTCGAGTTGAAAAGTTAGTATTTTATTATAGGTGTTTTTGATTAGTAATCAATGATTACACACAAACCATACTGACTATATTGATACGGTTTTAACATCCTCTGGCACTAACTAAAATACCGACTTAGTTTCACATTACATCTCAAAACTTTATTGTAGTAGAAGAATTGCGTTGTGAGACTTGCATCTTTTTACATGTAATGTTTTTGATGGGATCTCATCTCTTTTTGTAGGCAGTCCTACTTTTCGGGTACTACTTCTTGTACGTCGCTACTACTTTTCTCAAAAGCTCATACTCATACCCATCCCACCCTATAGGTAGTCGTACTCAAACCTATACAATACTCATGGCCATACCAAACTACCGGGTGTGGCCTGTAATAGGAGCAAAAAATTAAACTGTCTGACTTTAAAAAAATGAAGACTTTAGACGTCGTATTTTTCATACAAAATAAATATTATCTTCAATGTACGCCATTATCATTGTGATTGATTGATATATACGATATATTTGAGTGATATCTTGGAAAAAACTTTAAAGTGTATTAAAAATCAAAACACAAGTTATTTTTAAAAGTCGCTGAACAAATGTTGGTCGGTATGAGGAGTACAGCCTACAGTTTAATTTTTTGCTCCTATTACAGGCCACACCGTGTATACTTGTAGGTACTCGTACAATACTCATACCCTTACCCATCCCACACCATACCCACACTCATACCTATACCATATTTATATCCTTACCAAACTCGTAGCCATACGATACTCATATACTATACACATATTAGTATAACTATACACATCTTCATACTCACATCGTACATCGTAGACCTACTATTTGTAGGAACTGCAAAAGTAACTTTGTAATAGCACATATTTATATGGGATTACAAACTAACTTATGCAGCTCTTAAATCTTTAAAACGTGACTGATATTACAATATTTTTAGGTTTTTTATGGCTTGATAAGCTAAAAACTACTTATGTTTAAAATTTGAGGCTTGTGGGTCTCCTAGAAGTACCTTAGAATTATGATGATCGGTGAGTGCGTGAGTGTGTCAGTGACAAAAGTAAGAAACTTTGGCGTGCAATAATTCTTAAACCACAAGTTCAAATTGAATGTTCTTGGGAATATAATATATCTCAGCCATATTATGCCCTATGTGTCAATGAAAATTTTAAGTTCTAGCTTTAGCCTACACAAAATTACACGACATTGTAAATGGTCTTAGTGTGTTCGAGAAAATGATGGTACGGCCATGCCTTTTTGTTTTGCTCGACTTGGCAGGGGCACTACCGTGCCCCCAGACATGGTTGAATACTTGTAACTTATATAAGCAAAATTAATAAATTGAATTGAAATTGAAATAACTAGTTAATTCTAAAATGCTTGCAAGCTCCAATATCATTCCAAAATTTCTGTGGTTAACAAATCTAATGAAGGCCTAAAATGTACGCCCAATAGACAGTTGGCAGGTCTGTATTACCAGACGTATTTTAAGCAAGTAAATATTGTTGTTTTATCATTACTATCCCGTGCAGACTGGGTGTCTACTTTGTTCTTGCATGGCTGTCACTCTTTATTTACGTTAATTAAAGCTTGTTTACTGAACTTAGTGAGTTAATTTTCTGAAATACTACACTGCTAACATATAAATAGTGTTTAAGCAAGTACTTTAAATAAATTACAGTTCACCCTTAGAAACTTTGTGAGTATACTACGAGTATATTCATGTGGTATTAAGAAATGTCATCTCATACACATGAAACGTCATTTTAGTCGACGGAATAAAAAACAGACCTTACTTGAAACTATCTGTATTTTAGAAATAAGCAATATATTCCAGGAAAACGTGTATCATGTACTTTAAATAATTACTTGTAATTTTACCATTTGTTCCATTTATTATATTACCATTATACTTAGTAAATCGTTACACCTACTTGTGTAAACTTAGATAGTAATAAAAAGATATAACGAAACAAGTTTATCTAATAGAAGAAAGCCCAAAAAATCAAATGTTATATACGTAATAAATATACATACCTACGCGTGTAACTCTGAGTACCTAACTACAGTGGAAGAACGACACAGATGCAAGCTGCAGCCATTGGAGCTGTTATTTGAAACTTACGTCATATAAATTGTTGCAGATGAATACCATTTTCGCTTTTATGAAAAAGAATTCTTCAATTGATCGACGGTATTTCTGTTCATTAATATCAAAGGGGATCGAAATAACATTTCAAATATCTGCAAAATTGGTTTCCACGCTATAAATAGGTTAGCTAAATTCGAATTCAGATCTCAAATTACAAACTTATCGGTCTAGTCAGTAAATTTGCTCGTGCTTTAGGTACCACGTATAGTCTGGTGAGTTTTTTACTAGTGTAATTAATTTCACCCCGGGCTTAGCGGCAGGCGACTGGCTCCACGAGTCACGATCAACTTTACCTTTTCAAGCGGAACGAGAATAGCTAATCGATTAATTTTCACGCCGTTTGAACAGAAAATCCTTATCCGGAATGCAGGGTCCAAATTTGGGTTCCGATATTTAAAACTTGGCTCGATTTGATTTTTGGGTTTTACGAAGCAGAAAATCCTAGTTAGGAATATTAACGACCTTTTCCCTATATATCTACCCAACTTCTGGTAGAATTTTTGAAATACAATACAATACAAATCCTCTTTATTGCACAACCTCAAAATAAATGTACATGGAAACATAAATAATACATGAGAGAGCGATCTCTTCCAGACAACCATAGTGGAGAAATGAAACTCACAAATTAACCAATTAGGAGGTGCAAGAAACTTAATTAAAACTAAATAGCATTAGAAAAAAATCCTATAAAATTTAAGTCTACAACAGTAAGACAATACATATACATGCATACTACTTATATTATATATACCTACATATACACAACACATGTATATACAATATATACATATATACAAAACTATAATTCTTGCCAAAAGTGATGCCAGTAACGCGAACACTAAGGAAGAGACAGATAATACTTCAAGTGAATGGAAATCCAATCGAATGCCACGGACTTATTAAAAAACCTAATTTTGTAACTAGACTACAATAACAATGACGAACCAATTAGAGAGATCTTTACCAAAACGGCAAATTTACCTACGAAAAATAAAAAAAACGATGGGCCCTCTTTATACCATATCCTTTATAAATGTTCCAAAGAGGAATTATACTCCCGTTTGATGCTAACAAAGCCGCCGGCAAGATCTAGTATCCTATTCAAAATTGTAGCTTCTGAGATTTAGTCCAATCCACAGCAGGAAACTGAGCAAAATCGATTCATACAATGAACGAGTAGCAACCGTTGCAGACCCGCAACAAATTGAAATTGATACCATCGGGCAGCACAGCGACCGGATATTACGAGTGTCAAGCGCAATCACGCACTTGCCCATAAGCGGCTCCTGGCCACCTGGCCACGTCTAAAGCTTTGTTAACCGTAGGCCTGTCTCCTTCGCAGGTAATCTGTTGTGATCATTATCTGTTAGAAGTTTCACGAAGGGCGAAGTTCCGCGAATGATGTGACTCGACGTTACAGCTATACGTCCAATCAAAACAATGGACGCCAAGTTTTCTCGGCATTAATGGAAAGATTTATGATACCGGCTTTGCCTTTAGCTCATTAACAAGTTTATGACGAATTGGAAAAAAATAATAATTTACTCGTGTTTGTATAATTTGCTTTTGTAAAAGTTAAGTAGGTACTTACTTATACAGAAATAAAATAATAATTAATGATCTATAAATTGTATACAGACGTATACAGACGTCTTAATTATAATAGACGTCAGAATTGTATACAGACGTCAATCACAATGAAAAAATCAACGATGATCAACTCCCACACACACACAATCCCCCAATAAAAAAGGAAAAATATATTAATAATTAATGAGTTTAAATTGCGATAAATCGTGATTATGTTGCCCCATATTTCAATGAATAAGTACTTACTATTGAAAGAATGCCAACAGAAATTGTAATAGTACAATAAAATTTGTAAACAAGTCTTCACTATATCAGTTTGTAAACAAGTTAAACTGTTTACAGAAAAAAACAGTAAACAACGTCAAGTGCATATTTATTGAAGTTTTTAGCTAAGCACTGCCTGTTTTAAAGGTCATTTCAAACACTACATTTAGATATAATTCGGTCGACTTATAGGTAAAATAGAACATTAAAAAAGAGAACAAGGCTATTCGTGACATTTTATGTGTGTGCTTTAATAATGGATTTTTAGAAATGCAAGCTCAGTGCGGGCACAAAGAAAAAGCCGCCGGCGGCGTGTGAGGGGTAATTTTTCAGGACACAGTAAACGATTTCAGGGTTCCATGGGGGCTAACTTAGTAACACGTTTACTCAACATATACTTATAGCAGTTTATAGCTAGTAATAAAATGATTTTCTTTATCTGAGTAATTGTAAGTAATACAATTTACAAGCTATTTACCTATGTAAAGATATTTTCGACAGTATCATATTGGAAACAGATCGAATAAGTAAGATCGTATATGTTATGCAGATAAAGAATAGTGACGTCGTTAATTGAATTATGTAATTGTCGTGAGAAGCATAATAGAAAGATTATCTCAAAATATGAGTAGGATCATTGATTTCATCAAATCATCAATCATGTGATTGGGTATTATGGATAGTTGCCTAAGTAACAAAGATAAGGAACAACCCACATTCATTGTCTAATTCTCCAAACCAACTCCAAAACTTAACTGTCAAAAACCATTAATATCCATGGCGCGTCACCATTGCTAAAATTTAAGGAGAACAAGCGTTACTTTAAAAAAACCAGACAAGTGCGAGTCGAACTCGCCCACCGAGGGTTCCGTACTTTTAAGTATTTGTTGGTAAAGCGGCAGCATAAATAGTTACATCATCTGTGAAAATTTCAACTCTCTAGCTACCACGGTTCATGAGATACAGCCTGGTGGCAGAGAGAAAGACAGACGGACAGATAGACGGACAGAGAAGTCTTAGTAATAGGGTACGGAACCCTAAAAAAGGCCAGTTACAGTAACTTTATTAAATTTCATTAACCATTCAACGGTCGCGCCGTCGGTTTCCGTCGGTACATAATTCAATACCCTTTGTGCGCATTTTTGTGACTGGGTGCTACTTATTAAGGTAAAAAGCTGCGTGTCAGGAAGCCGTTAGTCATATTCATTATCGTCGTAGGAATTATAGCTTCATACTCAATTATTGTATAGCAGTAGGACAACACGGTCATGGGTGCGTGATTCATAAACTTTACTAAATCCGCCGTTGACGGCTGATAATCATTACCTAGCCATATCGATTTACTCGGTTAACTTATATTTAGTCTCTTAATATGTTTATGAAAAATAATTTCATAATAATGGTTTGATTTCTTATTCTTAATAGTAGACTGTTTGAAAACTAAATAAGGTGATATTTTTTACCTACAACAAGATAGAGCTTTAATTATGTTTAAGAACAATATTAATATTATCGCCCGAATAGACCCGTTATAAGTTAAAATGATTAAATATGTAATATGCATATATCAAAATATGCGTATTAGGGTAAAACCCGGGTAGATGCCCCAGTTGGACAGGTGCCCCACTTTCAAAAAATCTTACTTCCCAATGTTTTTCTTCCTCGCGTTATCCCGGCATTTTGCCACGGCTCATGGGAGCCTGGAGTCCGCTTGACAACTAATTACAAGAATTGACGCAGACACTAGTTTTTACGAAAGCGACTGCCATCTGACCTTCCAACCGGAGGGGAAACTAGGCCTTATTGGGATTAGTCCAGTTTCCTCACGATGTTTTCCTTCACCAAAAAGTAACTAGTAAATATTAAATGATATTTCGTACATAAGTTTCAAAAAACTCATTAGTACGAGCCGGGGGAACCCGCGATCTCCGGATTGAAAGTCGCACGCTCTTACCGCTAGGCCATATTGGAACGAAAAAACCGGACTAGATTAGTGCGAGTCGGACTCGCCCACCGAGGGTTCCGTACTTTTTAGTATTTGTTGTTATAGCGGCAACAGAAATACATCATCTGTGAAAATTTCAACTGTCTAGCTATCACGGTTCATGAGATACAGCCTGGTGACATGCAGACAGACGGACAGACGGACAAAGGAATCTTCGTAATAGGGTCCCGTTTTTACCCTTTGGGTACGGAACCCTAAAAACAACAAGAAAGACCAACCCCCTCATCTCATACCTCAGTTTATCCGAAGCCGTTGCCCAGGAATGAATGCATTGTTTTTGCGATAATCTCCGCGGCGAGAGCGTAAAACGCTTCAAAATTTCGGGTACCTACTAGAATTTACAGTGGACTAACTTTTGAAGTGGTGTTAAATTAAAATGTATAATTATTGTATTGATACAATAGTGCATGAAGTACACATCCAAGTGCCAATTATCGCTATTTTATACATATATATTTTTGTTAAAAAATTAAAAGGCGTCTCACCATGGAAAAAAGGATAGTTGCCGCGATTTTTTGCGGTATAATGCCCTTAGAGATTTTATACCTCCCACACTAATTTACTCTAGGTTAATACTAACATTTAAATTTATAAAAGAAATAAAAAAAAAATATATGACATTATTATGCGATAGAATTGGATACCCACGCTGTCGCTGTAGGTATATGGTAATGAGATTGGATTGGGAAGTACTAAAACTCATTGTTTAATTCCGAGTTCGTATAACGTTTAAATTGAGCAAATAATTGGCAAAAAGAGTAACAAAACTAACTGGTTCAGCAGTTCGGACGTGGAAAATAGCCTGCCATTTGCATAGCGACTCCGATTTTTCCAAACCTTAGTTACGTGTCACGAGAGCCGTTCTCGATCTAACATTGTGTGCAGCGATCGGATTCGTTTAACACGTGACTGGACACCGGGCGTCGTTTAATAGCCTCGTATATGTAAAGGACAGGCGCGGTCTACGTCCAACCAATTTGCAATAAAACAATATGGCGCACCGCCCCAGTACACCCCAGCTTGCGGCGCGTTCTGCCAGCCTCTTCTTGTATATTTTATATATAACCGGACTACGGCCCCATTAGCCGCGACCCCGCTGTGTCACATTCCGAAATGTTATGTTACTCCCACCTAAAGCAAAGTTAATCCGCGTAGACAGAAATGTTGCGCCTTTTGTTCTCCTGTTCGGCTTTTACGACACCCGCCGAAATAAAACGTGGAACGCGACACCACAGAAGAATGCAAGCAAACCTAATTACCATGCAGTAAATTAGAACGGGAATAAAATAACTTTTAATGAACCCGTCCCTTTAATATTCATGAAAAGGTAAATTTCTAATGATACCTCAGTGGGCATAATATTCTTACTTGGAAATTATTTAAATAATCTAAAATCTGACGGTTTTACCATGAAACTGAATACATTAGGCGTACGAAATTAAAGAGATTATTTTTTGTTTGAAATAGCTTTACCCGTTCTCAAATTAAAAGTGACTGTCAGTATTTAATGAAGCTTTCAATGTTAAGGGAGATTTTATCTCAAGTAGTACCTACCTAAAAATACTTACATATATACAATAAAAACTCAGAGCGGTAATTTTATTTAAATGAATTAAAATTTAAACTAAAAAAATTTAACTATAAAACTCCCGTGATACTCAAACATATTAAATTATTTTACAGTACATATGGTGCTACTTTCTCGCACTAGTGCGTCAAATAGCACTTTTCGTGCATATGTCGAAAGTTTAAAGGGCCATATGTACTGTAAAACTTTGTACGATACACGTGTGAATAGGTAATTCGCAACTCGTGTCGATTTAAAACACTCCCTGCGGTCATGTTTTAATTTATCGCCACTCGTTTCGAATTTCCTCTTTTCCGCACTTGTATCGTAAATAACTATTTAAACACACTTGCTCAAAACGACGTCCGGGGCGAGGGGCGGCCGGCAGTATGACAGAATGCAACACTGCATACTAACTGTTTTAACAATTAAAATTGGATTATTAAAAAAGTCCTTTTTTTGTGTGCAAGTGTGTTGAAAAACGTCGTATGAAACGCGTGTGCCTTGGTCATTACACATATCGGCTTTCTTATTGCGCGCTCGCTTACAGCTCGTGGTCGAATAAGCTCGACATGTTTCGGTCCAATTTACGAGGACCGTCTTCACGGAGCAACGACATGAAACTTTTTTATTTTAAAAATTGTAGATGTAACTTTATTGACAATAAATAAATATGGTCATTTACTGATAAACTAATAGTGTTTCATACCGTATAATAAGGAAAGTGAGGCCTTAAGGGGTTTAGGGTGATTGGCGTTGGTTGCTATTGTTGCTAATAAGCGTCGCACTTGAATTCAAAAATGTAACATTACAGGTAAATGGAAGGGGGTGCGGGCTATATTATATCGCCGGTTAAATCGTACCATGTTTAGATTTCTGATTCAACAATCTAGTTTATTTACACGCGAGGTATCAAACGCACCAATGGTTAACCCTCAATTATTTAATCGAATGGCATAAAAAGTCGCAAATAAATCGAAAATACCTATATAGCAGGTATGTTACAGGTTTATATCCAAGGTTCTCAGCCATTGGGCTGCGTCAGAGGTAAGTGAGAACAGGTCATCGGGGCTTCCAGGGTAGGCTCTGAGGGGGCACTCCTGGACTATATGTTGGACAGTCTGCGACTCGGCGCCACAGTCGCATCTGGGCGAGTCGATCCACAAAGATGTTTAAAATGTGCGGTACGGCCGAACCCTGTCCGCATTCTATTCAGCTTGCACCATTCATGTCGCGGGAGACTGAACCCCTTCACTTTCACACCGGGTGAGATAAGGCTACTAACAGATAGGTCTGTCTTTGACTGCCAGTCAGAAGACCACTTTTCTTTAAGGCTGAGTCTGGATTCTGTTAGAGCCTTAGCCAGCTTACAAGGTGGGTGACGTGATTTGAGTCGATGATGACTGGGGTTAAGGGACTCTTGATGCCCGGGGAGGTCCACTCTAGTTAAAAGTTTTTGGGTTTCCCTTAAAAGGGCCTCTTCCCTTCTCAGTCTGGGAGGAGCAATGTTACATAGGACCGGGAGCCAGAAAGTTGGTGTGGGAAGAATGGTGCCTGAAATGCATCTCATCGACTTGTTGAGTTCCACGTCGACTCGAACCCTCAATAATCTTCAAAATTACATTTTTATAACAAAAAATGTGTGTGTCTTGCTCACGCCAATACATAAGAACGAACAAGTTAGAGGGAAGCAGAGCGAAATGTACGCGCGAATGATAATTAAATGACATCATTTTGACATCAAAATGTACGCTCGAATTGGCCTCAATGAGTACGAATATAATATGGCTTAAAACGAAGGAAAGAGAGAAAAAATATTATTTTCGTCGGACTTGATGTAACTTTTTAAGTGGGTTTGTAACAAATAACAATATAGTTTGTGATCTACCTAAGTTATATAATTAATTATAAATGATGCCAAAAAAGCGTTTAAACATAAAAAACGGGTTTATTACCTGGGTTTTATTTAGACTACGGTGACCGTTTATCATAGGCGGGCAGGCGTTGTATTAAAAAAAATCTCTAAATTTATTACTTCAGCTTTTTATTAACTTGCAATGTACCTATGTAAGTAAGTATGTATGTAATATGACTAATATGTAACTATGTTTGTAAGAGTCAAATCTTGTAAGTTAAATTTGACCCACTTCCCGGTTTCCGATGAAGCTGAAAATTTGCATACATATGTCAGTCGGGTGACAATGCAATATTATGGTACCATCGAGCTGATCTGATGATGGAGACAGGAGGTGGTCATAGGAACTCTGTGATAAAACAACGCAACCTAATATTTTGTGTTTGGGGTTTTTAGAATTGTCTAGATGAGGATTAGTTGCCTGTGGAAAGAAAAGTACAGTCAGCGATAAAAGCTTGTACTTACCAAAAATTATTTTTTTCCCAAAAACTTATTTATTTCCGTATTGATAATTTTAATGATACTCGAGTGTCGCGAGTTCGAGCGTCGCCCGAGACAGTGAATTTTTACACTTAATTTATTTCTAATCTTAATAGCATCATTTAATACTCAGTTGTTTACATCAAGTATTTTTAAATTTTATTAGTACGATTTCAGTTTCTGGTAATAAAAATCCCATCTAAAACATTACATGAAAAAGATGCAATGTATGCATGTATGCTGCCGTGCGATTGCCAAGTCATTATGTATATGTATTAAAAATTAAAGATATCTTATATTTTTACGGTTTTAATACCTCCTGGCACTGACTAAAATAACAGACTTGGTTTCACATTACATCTCAAAACTTTTTTGTAGAAGAATTGCGTTGCGAGACTTGCACCTTTTTAAATGTAATGTTTTTGATGGGATCTCCTCTCTTTTTGTAGGTAGTCTTGATTTTCGGTTACTACTTCTTATACTGTAGGTCAGCTACTACTTTTCTCAAAACTCATACTCATACCCATCCCACACTATACTCGTACTCATACCTATATAATACTCATGGCCATACCAAATGTATTCATACAATACTCATACCCAAGTACCTATCCATCCCACACCATACCCGCACTCATACCTATACCGTATTCATATACTTACCATACTCATTAGCCATACCATACTGATACCATACACATCTTCATACTCACATCGTCCTTTTTAGACCTTTAACTACTATTTGTAGGAACTGCAAAAGTTACTTTGTAATAGGCTATATTTATATGGGACTACAAACTTACTTATGCAGTTTTTAAATCTTTAAAACACTGATATTGGAATATTTTTAGGTTTTTATGGCTTGTTAAGCTAAAAATTACTTATGTATACCTTAGAATTAATTATGATGATCGTGAGTGAGTTGATAAATTTTTTAAATGCAATAATTTTTAAACTACAAGTTCAAATTGAATGTTCTAGGGAATATAACTAAGCCATATTATGCCCTATATTGTCAATGTAAATTCAGGGTTCTAGCTTTAGCCAGCACAAATTTACAAGACGTCGACAATTCGAGAAAAGGATGGTACGGCCGTGACTCTTTGCTTTGCTCGACTTGGCGTTTTGAGATTTGGTATTTAACCTTTTCCGCGCCGTGTCAAACACAAAAGCTGTCATCCAGACGCCACGTCACCGAAGTGTCAAAACTGAAATTGAACTTTATGCATATGCATGTAGGTCTATGTTGCTCTGTGGTCTATGACCGATTAATCGGTCGTTGGCGTCCAAAAGGTTAAACCTAAAATAAGAAAAAAACGTGCAACATGCTTCATGGATACAATTTTAATGTTGATGGTTCGATTTAATTAACTCGTCGGCTCAATCGTGCCGATTTGTCCCTTCGAAAAACAAAATCAATAAGTTTAATCTTAAAATATCTTGATACTTTAATGTAACCAACATACTATATAGTATATTGTTAAGCAAGGGTTGAAAGGCACCCATTTCTGTCGAGGTAGTTTGGCGCTCGAACGCAGTGAGACGCAGCTTTAAGTTTACCTTTAGAAGTTCTTATTTTTTTCCCATTCCCGAATCTGCCACATGAATATTTAAAGCGGTTCCCTAATTCCAGTAGTTTCACCGCAATTTGAAAATCCAGCTCTGGGTGGCGGGCAGAGTGCCACTAAAATTAATGTTCTGCCAGAGAGAAAAACGAGCGCAGCTAACCTCGCCATAAACATACCGAGACAAAACTCGACTCGTCTAAATATAATCCCGATTTAAAACAATAATACAGTTCTAAAACCATTTTAAGTGAGATCATTTTTTCTCGCCACTTCGCAATTATGTCATTTAGTGAAGAGGAATTAAATTAAAATCAATTGCCGCCTTACCATTCTGAGAACCTCTAGCTAAAGGATTTTCATTTTAATGCAATCATTTTTTTTTTCGTTTTTATCATCGAGCATTCGCTTAAACTGCTGGGTGTGGTAAAGCGAGTAATTGCAACTTCTCGAGTCAGCGTCTCGAAAAAACACTAATTTCACTTGTTTGGGAGAAATATGTTTTGCTGAATTGAGAAAATACTACCTATCGTTGAAACTATTATGAGTATTATGACTGCACATAGTAGATGCAACTTTATATGCGTGTTAGATAATAGGAAACGAGCGGAGAACGAGTTTGTTCACAAGAATTCGTTTAGTTATAAAAGAAAAAAGCATTTAGGAGGATCTCTATTACACTATGGTTTACTCTTAAACATTCTCTCCCCGCCTGTCTCCAAATTTTCTACTACACAGTTACCCAATTACAGTTACAGTACAGTTAAAATAAGCTGTCAATTAACGTAACATACCTAGGTGATAATTTTGCGGAACATCGCGACGTGTATTATTTAACTGTAAACTGTTTTACTGTTTTAAACTGTTTATTTTTCATAAGGAACAAGACTTACAATATTCTTAGCTGTAATCTTATATTTTTAACTAAGTAGGTACTAATATTACGGTGCAGTGAGTTATAAAAGCCAGCGGAGGTTTTGAAAAATCGTGGCGCTTTTTTAGATATAATACGGTTGCCCAAATGAAGAATCGCTCTCTCTCTCTCTCTCTCTCTCTCTCTCTCTCTCTCTCTCTCTCTCTCTCTCATCTGAGATGTTTCGTTATTCGGACAAAGTTACGGGCAAGGGCGAGTAATACAATGAATAAGATAAGTGAATAAACGTAAAATTACAGAGTTGGAAAATTGATACCAATCCGCCATCCACGACAACGCGCAATACTGATATTTAATGCGTCGTGTTATGTGTTTCACTACATACATTTATATCATAACATTGAATTTAAACATTTCATCGTGTATAACAGCGCAAATTGTAACATTTAGTGTCAATCTAAGCGGTGATTTTCAGTGAGCGCTTCGTTTCAGTGACACATATTCGTGTATATTAATGTTTATTCCGATAAACACAGTCATCATAATACCACTAATACTCCCGTTCCATGTTAATCCATTGCGCACGTAGGATTGCGCCAATAGTGGCGTTAATTGAATTAATAGCAGTACGAACCGCACTTGCGCAACGAAAGTACTATTATTGGATTATAGGTGTCTATCTTATCCTTGTCACATCCTTGATAATCCATTAATATTCTTTTTTTCTAAATAATCTTCGTTTGATGAATTTAGTATACATTATCTTATTATTATTATTCAATTGTATTTAAACTATTAATATAAGTAAATCAATAATAGGCTTGATGAGAAATTTTTATTAATGGTATCAATCGATCAGGTTTGTTTTTGGAATCAAATGTCTATATGGGACCCATTGCATTAAAGCAATACAAAAGTCAGAAAATAAATGATAGTCAAAGAAGCGCTCCTAACAAAACGATAAGTGAACGTGACGTCAAGGTCACTGAGCCCATCTTGAATGTAGGTATGGAAAATAAGTAAAATTGTGATTTTGTCGGTGAAATATTGCTTTTATGCATATAGTTGACGTACAATCTTTTTTTGGATATAATGCAAGGAATCGAATGGTATCTTTACTTTATTCCTTTTTGGAAAAAAAAAAACTTTAAATTTTGAAACTTAGTTCCTGTATTTTTTTATCATTTACATAAATAAATAAAATCATTTACATATATTATTTTAACACCCACATTATTGTGATAAATTGCTCATTTGCTATCTATTTTACTAGTTTTTGTTATAAAATTCAACATGTGTCATCAATGTCATCATCCCTATTGTAGCTGTCACACTGAAAGGAATCGTGTTATAAACATACATGTACACGATGAAACCCGGCCACGCATGATGTGGTACATCTTTCAAATAGAAGTACATTTTTAAGCAGCACTTTTCCCTCAATAATTTGTAATAATCATTGTACACGATGAAACCCGGCCACGCATGATGTGGTACATCTTTCAAATAGAAGTACATTTTCAAGCAGCACTTTTCCCTTAATAATTTGTAATAATCAAACTACATAATAAAACAGAAGCATAATATCTAGGTTGTCTGTGACTTTGAGCGTTATATATTCTGACAGTCTTTACCAAATTTTCCAGTAAACATATTTTATTATTTTTAATTACATATATAAACCAAATTATACCTTATTACATTTTCTTTTCACAATACCTAATATTTTTTGATTGTGTTCAGATTGAGATAGTTCTGAGGTGTTTTATTAACTTTGGTGAAACGAAAAAATGCCTCCCATATAAAACAACTTTCAGTGCTTGGAGCAAAAAGTTTTCCTGGCTACCTCAAGTAGAAAAGGGTTTCAAAAAGTATGTTTTTGGTAAGATGACATTCTAATGAGCATAATACAGCTTATGAAGATACAAATACAATTGAGGCATTGTAGTACGAAGCGAGTGAAGAATCAAAAAACGCTGGACAACATGTTTTAGGTATGATGGGATATATATTCGGCAACTCACAGAAGCCCATATATATAATATGATTGTATTTTTATTATAAATTACAATAATTACAGATAATTAACATAAAAGAACTGCTTGAATATGTGCATTCGGTAAAAAGATATACCAGATCATGCATGGCCGGCTTTCATCGTGTACAGTCTTTATTGCACTAAATGGGCATTACACAAGCTACGCGAATATCAACAAACAATAGAACACCAAACCATACCAAAGAGAATATAATAGGGTAGAGCGGTACTCTCATAGTAAATTTTGTAGCCGCAGTAAATTCACTGCCATCTATCGACACACGATTAAAACAAAAAATGAAGATGTATAAAAATTCCATTAAACGTATTTATACATGGATAAATGATTTTTTATGTGCATTAATTATTTTTATATGATTTTGACCCATGTTCTTTCACTGATATGCGTTAAAATTGTTAAATAACAAACGAAACCGTCAACGCCATCCATCCGAGAGTAGGCCAAAGGTAGTGGCGCCATCTGATCGAGAATCAAATTTTCTTGATTTTCGAGGCACGTTTTTTCCTTAGACTGAGTCCATCTATTACGGAGTTATATCTATATTTGATAATACCTACAGCCTACAGCGTAGAATTACTGGATGGATTTCTACAAATGATATATCGTTAGATTTCTCCTGATCTGAAAAACGTGTTGACGCTATTTTTAATTTAAAAAAAGAAAAAATCCGCATAAACTAATGAAAACTCAATAAATATAAAAAATCATTGTATGTTATTGATGTCCTCACTTAATACAAAAGTATTCGCAAAGGTTGGCACTGAATTTCTATCGAGCGATTAGTACAGTAAGTGTCCCAACTGTATACCCCGTCGCCATACTAGCTGTATAGCAAAGTGGGTACCTACTTAATACACTTATGTTAGGGTAGTAGGGTACCGAGCAATAGCTAACATCAAATATGCTCAGCCAAGCTTATAAATCGACCGTTACTTATAGTGGAACATTATAACCAAATCATATAAGAGGATAAGAAACTAAATTGAATTATGAGAAGAGATACTTACAGTTATTAGTTAATAAGAACCCTGTTGACACGCCCAACAAGGCTAGAAAAAACAGCAGCAAAAGGATAATTAAAGCCGGTCTACAATAATGTATCCAGCAATAGTCCTCGGAGTTAGCGGCGGGCGCATTAGAAGTCCACACACAGCACTTGCCACAAGTGTTCTCGTGTCCAGCCGTCGCCCGCACCACGGCACTGTTTCCCTGCTGGTTCACTATCACACCCTGTGTCGGGGCTTCGCTGCCCTGCCCGTAGGCCGCATTCTTCTCGGACAGCCGCGCGAATCCAGAGCTGTCATCGTCCTGCGGGTTTCCATAGACTCCATAAGAAGCTACCATATCGACACCTGACAACGATCTTGTTGTTTCGGCCCTAGCATTATCCGCCACATCGTTATTGTCAGTGCTCGGCCAACATTCACAGGAACAGCGGTCTTCTTTTCGCCTCTGTCGTGCCTGTGATGCATCGGCTCTTCTGATAGGAACATCAGTTTTCTTCTCCTCCTCTTTCTTAATTTTGGCATCTTGAGGGGTTGTATCATGATTGATTTCGTAACTTGGTTGTAAGTTTTTGTGATTTTCTATATACCAATGCCTCTCTTCAGCTCGGAGTGTTGTGTCGTTATTGCCTTCATATATATCAGCGTAATTGGATAGCGGATGCGAAGAAGGGCTGTAGAGAGGGCCGACTGCAAGCTGTCCATAGTCCCGTTCGTACTGAGGAGGTCGGTTGACAGTCTGATAGTAGGCAGTGGATGAAGGCACGGTATAATCGTAGCCCGGCCTGTTCATGTTTAACGTTTAACCGCCTCATTTGAACTTATGTTTTATGACATTCATGATTATCACTGTGAAGAAAGAAACAATTTATTTTTACGTAATGATGCTATTTACGCTCAAGTTGAGTTATTTTAAAAGTTTCTGTAGTTCAAACTAGCGTACGTGTGCCCAATACATCATGCGTGGACTGTAACGCGTCGGAAGAGATTGTAAGTTTGCAGATAAACTTGGTTGATTTTGTTACATGTTACATTCGCCGACGGAAAGTTATACAGTAGAATACACATCTGTTTATCTCAATTACCTCTCTTGTTCGACAGCAGTATTTATCTTTTGTGTTACGACAAGCCCGCGCCGCCGCCCGTGCGCACAACGCAGACAAAGAAGTAGCGGCGTGGGTAAATAAACTCGCCTAACTTAAATTAACCGTTCTTATTTTCCTGATTTTGACACGTGAGAGTTATATAACTTCATTATGGAACCCTAACACGGCGAAGACTAAGAATTACGTATCAGGGAAAGTTTTGGATCCAATAATTGTCTTAATTTTCTCCATAGCCTGGGAGTACCTCTCCTACTTAATTAACGTTTGAGACTCACGACTCTTGTTACATTTCGCATAATGAGATATTTCTCGTTTCTTCCTAATTTAATAGGTATTAAGAAAACAATTAGTACGTACACTTCTCTAATAAATTACAAGAGTTAGTAAGTTAATTTGTAACTTCATATTCATGTTAATTGAAACAAAAGAAAACATTGTTTTAAAGTTAATACGTTAATACGCAGTCGTTTAGGCACGTCATCAACAGACGCTCAGATATTTGAATAACATGAAATATTTCGGTCAAATCACTATTCCATTCCAACTACAGTGTTTTTGCAACAATTAGACTGTGGTATGTAATAAACGAACTAAAGTATCAATGTGGATGCATTAAATTTCACGGGTAGATATGAAGAAGAAAAAACGAGATTGTCATGGGAGTTATGTCTGAAACCAGGGAATCTCTAATAATACGTTTATTTTAATCTCTAAATATCATCAGAAAACATCGATGAAATCCTTCAGGATTTCTGTCGAGCAATAATAATACAGTGTTATTAATAATATTAATATATTTAATATGTCTATGTCTCACGGAAGTTTTGTTATTAATAATACAGTGGTATAATTCCTAAAGTAAAAATAACATAGATATTTAATAATTTTCTCTTAAATTGATTAATTTTCATATATTATTCTGACAATTATTACGCTTGATTCGTCTGACGCTTAATACCAAAAGATCTTTGACCTTTCCAGTAAACCAGTGAATCCCACAAATAAACGAGATAATCCGTTCCAATTAATTAAATTAAAAAAAAAAACAAAAGCCATTAATAGAAGTAAAGGGACAACAAGTTTAGTCCGTGACGGGAGCCCACTCAAGGTAAATGCTTGCCTTCAAACAACGTTACGGGATGTTCAGTAACCAATGGCGAATATTATAAGGATTCTTATAAAACAAGACTCCTTATCGAGTTTTTATATAAATTTAAAACATATACATATATATCGGTATCTAAAGACAATTCTGATTAGGATTATAAGCAACAAAAAGTTAAACATTGAAACATACAATTTAGAATATTAAAAATATGTTAATTACTAGACCGCAAGATCTATAATAAAATAGTATTATCGTTTATAAAAATAAATTTTGCATTTTTCTATTTAAACTTATTGTCAATGAATGACGGTAGGTATAATAATATTCATATACTCTTCGTTTATTGGTGTTATTATCCACTCGTCGAAAACTGGAAACTATTAAAGTAGGTATGAAAGGGTAAAATCTTATCTTGATGGCTCGCTAAGTGTGCAGAACAAATAATTAGAGTCGGGGTTCCTCATTTCGGGCCTAAGCCAGCTTCTCGTTCGACATACTTAATTCTTTTATCGTCCTGATTGATTTCGGAGTTTTATAAAATGCCTAAGCCGGCCACATCACGCCAACCATGTTGACAGTTGATCCGATGGGCTTTATTAATAAGCCGTTTTATTAACGACTTGCCAAATATCAGGCTTTTCGAAATACCGGGATTTGGCAAATTGGTGTAAGCCGCTATTGGCTTTTTAATGAAAACAAACATTTTTATCAGACTATTTTACGTTTATTATTTTTATTAATATTTAATACCTGATTTAAGAACGGAACAAACTACTTTGTTTCTATTTTATCCCCTTAGTTTCAATAAATACCGTTTTCTCTAGAAGAAATCATTTCGCGTTCAGATATAAATACAAAATAAAATATATTATATTGTTTTATCGAGAATCATACATTTTTTGATATACCTAATATTAATTAATACACCCAGTAATTCGCATGGCTCTTCATCAAAAACGTTTCAACGGAACTTATCGTCTTAAAGTATTATTTACG
This sequence comes from Cydia strobilella, assembly GCF_947568885.1. Taxonomy (NCBI): domain Eukaryota; kingdom Metazoa; phylum Arthropoda; class Insecta; order Lepidoptera; family Tortricidae; genus Cydia; species Cydia strobilella. The sequence continues at coordinate 9,794,567 of NC_086043.1, forward strand.
GGAAATCTTCAAAGAGTTTAATTTATCGGAGTATACTGGCTTTTAAACAATAGTTTAACACCGATACACAAGTTCAGACACAATATTGTATAGTTCATAGTGTTACTCTAACACTAATTCATTATATCAATATTTTAACTGCAGTTCTGATGCCGATGAAAAGTAGTTTTCCCATTTTTCTTTACCAATGCCAACATTTTAGCAGCAACGAACAGCAACGGGCGAAACACTGTTTAGTATTAAATGAGGTCCTCTCAAGTTACCCGATGTTCCCTTAGTGGCCCCTTACAATTAGTAATAGGAACCGTTTAAGATCAAGGCAGGTTACTAACACCTACAATCCTGATTATTTGGTTTATTTCTTTCATTTGACGCATTTCGTAGCCTTGCGCCGTAGCGCGTAGCATTTTATGCTTTGTAGCAACACATTGTAGCGTTTAAACGTGACGCATCATGTGCAATTACAATGTTTAAAATAGTAGATTGTACAAGAAGGGCATAAAGCGATCCATTTTTATCCGAGGCAATTTATTGATCCGAGCGCAGCGAGGACCAATATAGTCGAGGATAAAAATGGACATTTATGCCTGAGTTATGAGTGCCTGCGTGTGAGTAAAATATACAAAAATATCCAATATTTTTGGTTATTTTACCGTATTTATTCAAGACTAAAGTAAATTGTACTCGATTGTGTCGAAGGCGCGGGCACGCGCGCCGGTCGGGGGCGCCCAAGCAGGGCTGGCAGTTTGTATGGCAGATTTTGGACTTTATTGCTAAGTCAATAAGGGTCGTAATAGATGATTTTACTTTATGCTCTAGAACATAATAAACAACTTTATGTCGTCTACGCATGACTTAAAGTCGAACTTTACGAGCATGAGAAGTGAAAAAATATATTTCTACATAAACATTTATTGTCTGAAATCTATAATCGTTTCAAATGAAAGTAGCGTGTGGCGGGGTGGCCTAGGGGTTCATGGCGTTAGCCGCGATAGCTAAAGACGCCGGTTCGAATCCAGCCTTCACCACTGGAGGGCTTCGTCACTTTTTCTTTAATATATGAACATCTATTACAGTTTTTGAAAGTAGCTAATTTAATTGGACTCATTAGTACATGATTCAATTTATGCAACTGTTAATTGAACCAACAGTAATGTTCATCCAATTTGGGAAATAAAAAATTGGCTGGGTGCTTCCGTTTTCGAAGGAACGCTACAATTCCGATAAAGCACGTAATTTCCTGGCAGGGGAGTTTTTCAGCCACAGTATGAGGTATGTTCGTTTATCCATTCTGTTGAGGTAGGCTTAGGTTTTCTCTGTATGGTCGTTTATTTACATTATTAACTATTATTATATTATCCGTTGACACACAACATTCAGCGTAGCGTATAGATAGTCAGATTTAATGCTTACAAAGGGCGGATGAAATAATAAAAATGCCAGTAGATACCGGGAAATATATATGGCCGCGTAACCTTTGATATTTTTACGAGTATTCGTCATTTATGGAGTACCGCTTACATAAGAACCATGCGTTGAACCCTTAACTATGAGTATATTATATTTTAAACGGCATTACATATTAATAGCAGAAGCTACATAAGGGAGGCTAAAAATATTACGTTTCTTTTTATATGTAGAGTTTTCAGTGCCAGCACGTTAGGAGCGGCGACGCATTCTACGCCGCTGAAATGAACTGTTTACGTATTTTGAATTATGTAATGTTTACTATACTGTATAATCACCATCGTGTATAGTAAACAGGTTTTTTTTGAATTAACTTTATAGTACTCTTTAAGGATTGTTGACTAAATATTTTACAGCTAATTTCAGTAGGTAATGTGGATGATGGCATTTACCAACCACGTTAAATTTACAAGACGTTTTACACGATTTACACTTCAGCCTTTAATTCAGATTTCTAACAACGTTGTGAAATTACTTCTAAGGAGTCTCTGAACACATACCCATGATTAATCTAACTAATTGTCGCGTATCTTTTGTTTTTCTAACTGGCTACCTACTAAATGCATTATTATGTGAAGTTGGTACTAATGTTATATTTTAGTACATTCTATAATTTTTTCTACATTATATGATAACAACACGGCTTCGGTAGTTTGTTTGGGCTACATATCTGTAGGATGTAATAAAACATTTAAGAAATACTGCCTGTGCATAATAAGTATCAACGACCATAGTAGGTACATAGTAGGTACCTGAAGCTCAACTTTGTAATCTAATGTAGTCAACCATCTAACTACTATACAAATCAAGTAAATTTCTCCCGGAGGTTCCTACTTCCCCATAACGTTATTACAGAGGTATATTGTATTTATAAAGCAGCGTATACTCGGCACGGATTACGAAAAATACGTTTACTTCTGCTAAAAATGTTATGAGGGAAACGAAGCATTTCTTATATCTTCACCTTAAAAATAAAGGACTAGTAGCATATCTAAGACGGAATCACTTGGAAACTTTAATCAAGATTAGTTTCACTTCGAGGGAATGAATCAAGGCCAACAGACCGCTAGGGTAAACGAAACCTTGTCCATAGTTCGTCCGCAGTTACAGAGGAATGGTCTACTTTATATTCGAATAAGCTAATCAGTTTAGTCACAAGACAGAATATTTATATTATTGGTTCTCCTTCACCGTTTACGTAATATTCACTGGAAGTTTTCACAGAGCCACTCGTTTTATAGCTCCGACTCCTACTTGACCAGTTAAAACATGTTATAGAGCAGCCTAGTTATATCCATTTTAATTCTAGGAATTCTCTGCAAACCTATTATCACAATGCCAAGGATTGAACTGCGCGCAAAAATAAATATTAAGCTGAATGTACAATTTGTTTAATAGCTAGACTTTACAACCACTATCTAATAGGTTATAGGGGCCGTGCGGGTTGGAGGGTCTGCCATCTTGTAGCCTGAAAATCGGAAACATAAACTGTACATTGACACTTCACGCCAAAGCCAGTGCTGCACTCTACAGTCCACGTACGTTTTCTTGTGCATTGTAGGTTCTGCCATCTTGTGGGCTACATTGGAAGCTTAAACTTGACATTTGCACTTCGCGCGAATAAACAGGGAGCTCCTGTACTGCCTTCTACAGTCAATGTTACAGTTACCTATACTATAATTAGGTGCAGATGCTAAAATTATGCATACATAAGGCGAGTCTTCTGCCTGGCGTATGAAAGGCTTCGTACCAGCTCGTACTCTACGCTTCGTATTCTACTTAATACTCTCGAGGTTTAATGAAAGCGTTTATTCAAAAGCTCTAGTTTTCTGTACTACTAAACTCATTAAATAAAAGTATAAAAGAGGTAAGCAATGAGGCAGCGAGTATAAAAATGATAATATACCTATACCTACAGATTATTTTTAAACTTTTGCTCATAAATAATACATTTATCAAAATAAAAGAGGTTACTATTGATATTACCAGGTTAAATAGTTTAACTTACAGGCCAATTCGAGTTTTCGTTAAATATTCGATCTGTTTTCGATATGATACTGATCTGTCAGTGTCAAAAGCTCAAAAGTACGTTTCTTCAACCAGAAACGTCATATTGTAAACAGATCGAATAGTTATAATTGCCGAACGGCCCGATAGTTATAATTACTCTTATTTTGAATTACTTGTTATGTAAGTTTCATTTTATGTAATAAGCAAAAACACTACAGTCCATATGTTTTATTGCCTTGCCCAAGATAGCGTGGTCATTATTCATACTGTCTGGACAAAGTGATTAATCTGCAGTTTTACTCACATTGCCCACTTGACGCGGGCATTATGAATAGTGACCGGACTTATCAAGTTACCCGGAGCTTTCTAGTATAGGTAGTCAGAATCAAAAGGTTGCAGATCAACCGCGTCAAAAGTATAAGTAACCATTCTATAATATCAACAAAAAAAGATCTCTATATGTAGAACAATTACACTATGACAGATATTTTTCGACGCGAGTGGTAGAACTAATCCCAAGAATTGGCGTAGGCACTAGTTTTTACGAAAGCGACTGCCATCAGACCTATTAACCCAGAGGGGAAACTAGGCCTTGTTGGGATTAGTCCGGTTTCCTCACGATGTTTTCCTTCACCGAAAAGCGACTGGTATAAATATCAAATGATATTTCGTACATAAGTTCCGAAAAACTCATTGGTACGAGCCGGGGTTTGAACCCGCGACCCCCGGATTGCAAGTCGCACGCTCTTACCGCTAGGCCATCAGCGCTTATTTACTTTACCGCACTAGAGCGATAATTAGCACATTACGTAACTATGTCGAAAATTTAAAGGGCCAAATGTACTGTAAAACGTCTTGACCCGTCTCCCACCAGTTCCTGTCAAAGGCGTCGATGTCCTCTCGACAACGCCGTCGAGGTTTGCCGCGACCTCGGGTTCGATTTTGTGGGGCCCAATTGGTGGTTGATTTAGCCCACAAGTCATCTGGCATGACGGCAAACGTGTCCCGCCCAGACCCACTTCAGCTTGGCGGCTGTTGCAGCCACGTCTGCTAAATATTTGGGTTTTGGAGCGTACTTAGTATAGTGTTTCTGATGCGATCGGTCAACTTCACGCCGAGAATACTACGCTGCATGGCGCGTTGACAAACCTTGAGGGTGGATTTCTGAACTTTTGTCAAGGACCAAGTCTGTGCTCCGTAGGTCAGGATGGGAAGAATAACATAAAAGTAAATAGTGAGGTATAAAACGATCGGCTTCAAATAATTCAAAAAGTTATGTAGATATGTACGTAGGTATTTTAATATAAGTATTATTATGTATAACCAAGTATAACAGCTTGCAATGGGGTCCTAATTTTAAGGGATCCGTTGTATTCTGATGGACAGGCAATTACGGAACCCTATATTGGGCATGGCCTGATATGATCTTGCCCGGGTTATATATAGGTACCTACCATATACAGGGTGGAAAGGCACGACGATCCTTTCCGCAAAAGGGGGATTGTTTGGATTTAGTACTGTATTTCCTCTAAAGAAACTAGGCTCATATTCGTAACCGTTTTGAAATTATAGGCAGTTAACTTTTAATGCAAAATACTGCAAGGGACAACCCTCATTAGGTTCAGTAACATATATGGTTATATCCTCTATGCTTAGAACTACTAATATCTGTGACCCAAAGACATTTCACTGCAGGTGACAGATTTGACGTGCGGTCTACAGCCGCAGTTGCAATAATACACTAAATACGCAAAAATGGCCATGCTACGTGCAGTCGGCCTTGTCATTAATTTTACTATGGAAATTGACAATAACACCGACGTGTCGGAGCAGTAGTGCAGCTGCGGTCGGAAAAACGTTAAAATCACCATACGTGCAGTCGATATAGTCATTCATTTTACTATGGAAATTGACAATAACACCGACGCGTTCAGGCCGCTGCAGTAGTGTCGGAGCAGTAATGCAGCTGCGGTTGGAAATGGACTGTCACCTTTACCCGTGATAAAACCGTGACGCAAATAAATTGCAAATTACGCGAAGAAACCTATTTTCAAAATGCCCTTGGGAGCCCGCGATTACCTAAATTTGCTTATGTTATACGGGGAGTGTAATTATAATGCCGCCGACACGTTATGACGCACAGACAAAGATATCCTCCACCACACCCAACTAGCCGTATGTCAATTTTATGTCAAATATTTTTGTAAACATAAGTGTTACATTACACTTACATGTAGGTAGATAGTACGTAGTAATAGTAGGGTTGTCACTAAGAAGAAGATTAATTAATTAATATTTTTACTAATTGCTCGTAACAAAAATCTAAACATTACGAATCGATTGACCATCAGTTAAACTAACCCCCCTTTGCGAGAAGGATCGTCGTGTCTTTCCACCCTGTATATTATAGTAGGAATATTTATACTATTACGAATAGCATTTGACATTAATAGACGTAACTTGTGCCCATTAGGCGCCCACAGATAAACATTTGTATTTTTCTCATCCCAACAGTATTTTTACACACTGATTACGAGTAAGTATATATCTACGTTAAATGGTGGTTGTGGTGGTGGAAAATGAAAATGCCAAAGTCACAATCGTTTCACGTAAACTCTCTTAACAATAATCAAGAACTAAATGTTTCGCCACGAAACATTCAAATGTTAATTGAGCATATTTTACTCGCGATTCCTGATTTTTTCAACATATTTTACTATTATTAACATATTATTTTCTTATCATAATATTTTGTTCGTTTACTCAGTTATGATTAGTAGCCCAGCCCTATCATATGATTAGCTTTAAATGGTTGTTTCTCTACCTATAAAACGTTTTATATAGGTACCTACGAATTGAACAGGTTGTTTGGAAACGACAGCTCACATAATTTAATTCCTTATGATGAAACCAATCTGCTAGGAAGTGAGAAGTGTTATTGTCTGAAGCAATAAATGCACCAGGCGGAGCATCAGTGCAACTTTAGAAGCGTAATCATGTTAGTAATTTTTTTATTCATGTCTGATGTTTTTATTTTTGTTGACGTTTCGATAACCTAACTTGAGCGGAAAAGCATCACATACTTTTTGCTTCGTTATAACTTATCATTAAGTATATAGATACTTTACTGTCGACACAAACTGGTACGTTATAATCATCGAAAGTAGGTGACAGACCACGTCAGGCGACGAGCCAGTGCACCCATATAAACGGAACTAACGCCTTCAGCACGGTACATCAAAACACATCCACGCAGCACTGAACACATCATTAGGCCTGCACAGTCCCAACCAATTCATATTTAGATAGGTCAGTTCAAAATGTAAATAGTCCGTTGTACGCGATCGCGATTGGTTGGATATGGTTGAAGGCTGCAAGGACGTGGGGCAGCCGGGAGCGCGCGAAGCCGACTGGCACGGCTCGCGCGGGCCCCGCCCGCCCTCACGCCGCTGCCTGTGTCACCGCCACTCTTACCCAAATCCAGACGACTTTTCATTAATGTTGTTATCGGCGTAAAACTTCGGCCAAGTCAAACTTGGAGACTAGGTACAGTTTTAATTAGCTGCCCGTTAAATACACAAATAATTAGCTTCAATGAAAAAAATTATTCGAATAGACATCTAAATGACATAAAAAAATGTTAACTGCTGTTATGTACAAGTACATTCAATACACTATATAGCATATATTTAAGTTTTAGTAAGTGATCGTTCAATTGCTTGTTGATTTGACTACCGGTCTGGCCTAGTGGGTAGTGCTATGAAGCCGATGGTCCTGGGTTCAAATCCCGATAAGGGCATTTATTTGTGTGATGAGCACAGATATTTGTTCCTAAGTCATGGATGTTTTCTATGTAATACTATAGTATTTATTTGTCTATTATACACTTATATCGTTGTCTGAGTACCCAAAACACAAGCCTTCTTGAGCTTACCGTGGGACTTAGTCAATTTGTGTAAGAATGTCCTTAAAATATTTATTTATTATTTAATTGCTGAATACCTTAAAAAATCTGCGTAGCACTAATCTCGTAGCACTTGTGGTACGCTTCTTTCTATTAATACACATCAACACAGTTAGTTAATCGTTCTAAAAACGTATTAATTTTAGAATGTTTTTGTTCGGTTTCTTGTATATCAAGAAAGAACTTGAGTACCTATTACCACTAGTTTAAATGCGGCTTTACACAACAGCATATATTAATTAACTAACTAGTTGAATTTAATTTGACCTTTTCGGCCTGGCGCTATCCTATCGCTCGAAAGGTCACAAATTGTAAGAATTATTGATATCGCGGCTGGTTCGTACAAAAAGTTTATAAAAAGGAAGTGGAGCGAACAAACTTTTATGCCGGGGACGCGACGCGAACGCGAACGTTACTTATCTGGCGCCGCGCGCTGACAGCTGCAGATGAAAAATTGAAATTGTGTGAGATAAAACTACCTAACTGCAGCGCCGGCGCCCGCCGAACAATGTGGCGACAACAACGCTTTATTTTTAATCTGAATTTACATAATGTTTTCGTTGGCAACTTGGAGGTGGTTGACTTGCGAAACAATATTGTATATGTTCTTGGCACAGTTACAAAATTGTATCCTTATCATTTTCAGCAAAGTATTCCTGGAGGACAATTTCTGGAATTTTACTGTACAGGAATTTGTCCTATTTTAGTGTTTGACAGACTGCATTAAAGACGTTTCATATTGGCCAGTTACATCACTTTTAGCCTACAAAACTTTGTCAAAAATTATTTTTGGTTGGAATAGGTTCCAATTAAGTCAATTGGTTTATGCTATCCGCTATCATTAATGGGTTTGTAGTAATTTATAAAAGTATTATAAGTTGAATTCATAAAATAACTTACGTTTTTGCAAAAAAGGTTAAACAAAAATATAAACAAGTAAATTTTGGGGGATTTTGTTTTCTTGAATTTCGAATTAAAGTTAGTCTATCTTTTCAGTTAAAACCCAAACAATTGTGGTGCAATCTGCTTTGATCTCTGCGTATTTAAGATCATTATTTCCAAATCTACAATGTGTAATTTGTTACATATTGCAGGTATGCAAAATGAATATCAGAATGCAAAATAATTATCCTGTATTGCAAGCAATCATCAGGTGGAGTTTTAATTACTACTAGGTATGTATTTACAACGAACATTGTCCGTACATAATAATATAGGTAGCTGGAGTTATATCACTAATTATATTAATGTATGTACTCGTATTTTATAAAATTATTTTTGAATCGGAGACAATAACTAAATATGACTAAGGTTATAAAATACTACAGAATTCGCTAAAAACGTGAAAAATCTGGAGGTTCAATAACGAATGAACAAAACAACGTAGACGAATTTCAGACCACAACAATGGTCCTGAAGCAAGCGGAAAGTCGATATGTAAATAAGTGTGTTTCCGCTTCCAATAACAATTCAGTACGGTCGATGGATGTTGAATAGTGACATAAAAGCGAAGCTGTAGCATGCAATAATAACGGACCGTCGAAAACGTCAAGCCGTGACCCTTCTCTGTTTATGGACGAACTCCACCGTTGCACGTTGAGGGCGCTACGTGAAAAGTCTCGCGTAAATCAAAGTCATAAATTCTCCTATCGTGAATGAACATTTCTCTTTCGCGCGGACGTCTGTGCCTGAATGGATAACGTCGACCCACCCTCGCAGGATCACCTCTACTGAGTCATTTGCTTTTGTTCGCGGGGTAATTAATAACGGACAGAAGGGCGTTTTCGAACCACAGGCGCCGTTCCGTATCAGCAGATCTAGGGGCTAGACCAGCTATGCTAACCGGCAGTTGCCTCTGTCTGTCGATCATATTAATTTAATAAACTGCACATGTGAAATGACTTGAAGCAGAACTCCATCATCTGTTAGAGCCGCTTGTTCGTGAAAGGTCGTAGTTATACTATATTAATTTAAACGCTGTGCTCCACTTCTAATATGCCTGGCACTCACCTATTATTTACTCTTTGAAAGCATGTGAATGCGATTTACAAACATGGAAGTGTTGGAAATACTTTGCAGTAGCACTGATTTATTTAATTATACATTTATTATTCTTAAGAGCATAATGGACGACCGCTTCTCTATACAAACGTAGTTCCCATTTTCCGCTCCGCTGATATTATGGAATAAATATTTACACAATTTGAAATAAACTAACCATAGTTATGCCCCATGGCCCTTCATTTCACTTTTTCCGATTTTTTATTATTACAAACATCAGGAGCGAAAAATTTATAGGTAACAGTCAAGGACACAAATATATATACATTCCCAAAGTTTAAAAATATGTGTACGCTCTTACACCTTAGACAATAAAGTCGTATTCACATGTTTTTGAGCCATTTGTCTGTATCGATTTTTTGCCTTTTAATAATTAAATATTCTATAAAAATCCAACGCGAAAAAAATATTAATATTCAGAGAGGAAAATGGAGACTACATTTGTACGGAAATGTAGTTTCGTGCGATCGTCTACTTTCTTCTTAATGTTACTTTCAACTTTGTCCACGACGAAATTTAATACATTATCTACACGAGAACTATTAGGCCAGGAAATAAATGCCCAAAAACAGGTATAGAGGGAAATGCAAGGAACACAATTTTTAACTTCGTAGCTTTGTTTGGACTAGTTAGGAGATGAACATATCAAAAGTCCCCGGCCATAACCCTGGTGTACGGGTACGGGTACAACAAGATACAGCCATATTATATTATAGTATACTATATTATATTAACTAACAATCGAAACTCCGTAAGTGCGATGTAGAACATGCCAACGCCATCTGTTTGAATATTGTGGCCCGTCGTTGAACAGTGACAGAGGAAACGCCACAGATTTAACTTTTAAGTTTACTATTATTGTATGTATGTATGTTAGTCTGTCTTTAGGGCCTAGATGCCCGAAAATTAATAATATTTGATTTTATAAGTTAGGGCGGCTGGGCTATTATAATACTTCGTTAGTTCGGTCCATTTTATTATTAAAAAAAAAAGAATGAGATCTTTACTAAGCTTGCATTATATAGTTTTATTTAATAAAAACAATGTCAATAATGCAGAATCGCTAATACAACAAACCTAAAACACTTAACACGAAATATTTACCGTATTGCCAATATCCCTAAATGTCAACTTTCGATAAACTGTTTCTGTTATTAGGTAGGAATGGTAGGATCGCAACGATCCTGTCGCCCTCGTCACGTGGAGTTAATCGCCGCCGTAAAGTTTTTCGTTTAGGGCTCAGGAAACACGGGAACAATGCACGCCGATACTTTACCGGCGAAGGCTGGAGCCACATTGCCCAATAGACACTATTTCTGCCATAAAAAGCCTTTTGTCGACTTTTGCAGTTTAGGCAAATCCAAAATTACAAGTCAAAGATAAGACGAAGCAGGGTAAGTTTTTTCTAAAGAATCAATTTTGGTAGGTACAGTCAATATTTAGCTGAGTTATGAGTGAGTTTGTCCTTAAAACTTATTGCAATTCAACTAGGGAACAAATCAAATTTTTTTTTTATTTTTTTTATTTGTGTTTTTTAAGTAGTCACACTACTATACCGCGTGTTTCCTGGAACAGGAGCAATAAATTAAGCTGTAGGCTGTACTCCTCAAACTGACCAACATTTGTTCAGCAACTTTTAAAAATAACTTGTGTTTTGATTTTTATTACACTTTAAAGTTTATTCTAAGACGCAATGTATTGCACAATTTGTTATGTTGAAAGGGTGACAAGCAACGTCAAACACACAGATGGCAGCGTACATTGAAAATAATATTTAATTAGTATGAAAAAGGTATAATTTAAAAATCTCATAATTTTAAAAAGTTGCTGAACAAATGTTGGTCAGTTTGAGGCGTACAAACTCCAGTTTAATTTATTGCTCCTGTTACAGGAAACACCCGGTATATAAATTATAAACTGAACTCTTTAGTGTATGTTATCCATCTCAGTTTATTGCAATTTATTAATGTTTAAAACGGATCGACTGAGTTTTCATATACCTAAGTATCATTTTGTGTCGAGTGTAAAAATATATAAAGTTCTAATTCGACTAACTTTTGTTCGAAATTATTAGTTTCGTATTTAAATTAACGTCGCCATGAATATTTGTAAAATAGCCAGATTACCAAAATACGCTTTAATCATAGTAGGTACTTACTATATTTAAGAACCTACGTAGCTACGTAATACACAGAATACAGTATAGTGCACTGCCTTATGGGAATATAGTTCAGATCCGGAAACCTCTACCAACTTTTAGTATATTGTTGGGCATGTTATTCGGTCTACAAAACTGCCGGGAGACAGCGGCGCCGGCAATCTACTTCAGCGGAATGACGTCATCAAAATGACTCCCGCCTCGTTGCGAATATTGCATATTGCACCCAAACTATGCATTGCACATACACGTGTGGGGTATTAAATGAAAGCCAATTAAATGTTCTATATTTTATTCATACACCGTGTCTCAAATTATACAGCAATATTTAGTGCAAATTACAAAGAAATCAGAATGGTGGAAAAAATAATACGATTATTTGGGTTTTACAACCAAACAAAAAGTCGGACGTTACAGCAATGTACTACAATATTAAAGATGACGTCTCAAGCCAATAATAATAAAAAAGTTAATATCAAAAAAGTTAAAAAAATCCAAATTGGTCATATTCCAGAGAATCCGCATAAGCTTCTAGTATGTTATTAACATATGACCTCGATTCTAAAACTGTCGGGAGACCATCTCTATTGTCCCTGTTTAACAAATAATGACGCCATACAGACATTCACTGCCGAAATTCGCAAAATGTAAATTATAGCTATACCATGAGTCACACATACACGTGTGCTACATGTAATGAAAGGTTATTAAATGTATTATGATTCATCTATAACATTATTTGCAAAAAAAAATATTTGATTTAAGAGCTATAAACAAAGCAATACCACCTTTTATGAAAAACGTAGGTGTATATTGAATTTATATCTAAACTAAAAATGTTAATAAAATATTGCTTATACTATTACATAAAACAGTTATTCAGATTTAGGTTACCGCTTTCATTTTTGATTTTCGATGAAAACTGTGGAAGTTGTACAAAAAAAAAACTAAAGCGCGCCACCAATTCTTCCTTAATGCGCTCATATTATGCAAAGAATAGTACTAAGTATCGGGTATTAAATGAAAGGACATTACATAAAACACATGAAAACTATATTTTGGAGTGGAATTATAATTTATAAATTGAATTTGTTTGATAAATAAGCAAAACAACGGTTTCTTTTCGTATCTAATCTCCTCCTTTGATAGTCGGTTAAAATTTAAGTTTTAAGGCGAATGAATTGATGCCTCATTTATCAAAATCAGTTCAGTAGTTCCATGTAAACAATACATCACACGTAGACAGCAAATTCTGCCTATTTCTATTGTCTGGGAGAGGACACTGACTTCTGTAACATATTTTTTTACCTAGCTCAGAAGTCAGGGACTTCAACACCTATTTTGTACTTGCTTCTGTCAATATATTTTTTTTTATTTTTTTTTTTTCAAATTCATTTTATAAATTATAATTCCAGTCCAAAATGTCGTTTTCATGTATTTTATGTAATGTTCTTTCTTTGAATACCCCATAATTAGGACTATTCTTTGCATAATATGAGCGGATTAAGGTAGAATTGATGGCGCGCTTTAGGTTTTTTTTTACAACTTCCACAGTTTTTATCGGAAATTAAAAATTTAAGCTGTGACGTATATTTGAATAACTGGTTTCTTTTATATTAGACGCAACATTGTTATAACGTTTTTAGTTGAGCTATAAAATATATATAAACGAACTTTTCTCAAAAAAAGTGGCTTTTCTTTGTTTGTAGCTCCTAAAATATACATTTTTTTTTATAAACAATGTATTAACGAATCATAATATATTTAATAACCTTTCGTTTGATATAGCACATGTGTGACGCATGGTATAGTTATAATTTAGATTTTGCAAATTTCGGCAGCGGTCACATGTATGACGCCATTATTTGTCACTCAGGTACTATAGAGATTGTCTCCCAGCAGTTTTGTGATCCTTTTTATATTGCTAATGACATACTAGAAGCTTATGCGGATTATCCAGAAAATGACCAATTTCGATTTTTTTAACTTTAATGCATGTTCTAGAAAATACCTACATTTTGATGCATAATTTTCACATTTTTGGTCTGATTTTGATTATTTTGATATCAGTTTATGGCTTGAGATATCAGCTTTAATTTTGTAGTACATTGCTTTAATGTCCGACTTTTGGTTTGGTTGAAAAACCCAAATAATCGAATTTTTTTTTTCATCATATTGATTTATTTTTAAATTTCTCTTAAACTATTGCATATTTTGGTACATAGTGTATTAGTGAAATGTATAATATTTTATTGGCTTTCGTTTAATACTCCACACGTGTATGTGCAATGCACAGTTTGGGTGCAAAATGCAATATTCGCAACGAGGCGGGAGTCATTTTGATGACGTCATTCCGCTGAAGTAGATGGCCGGCGCCGCTATCTCCCAGCAGTTTTGGAGACCCAGTACCATGCCCAACAGCATACTAAAATTTGGTAGCGGTTTCCGGATCTGAACTATCTCTTCGACCGTTTCCCATAAGGCATAGTACTAGTATATAGTTAGTATATAGTTGCTCGTCAGTTTTATTTGTGACACTGACTGCTATAAATCATTTCATTTTCTAATTTTAAGAATTTCGGGTTAATAAAAAAGGTCAAATGTTCTAATTTAAACTCCGGTGTCATACAATATCATAATATTTATTATAACGGCTAAAGAAACGAAGACTTTAATCATAAAATTCATTTAAATCTACAGCAGTTTTCATGTTATCGTTGTCACGCAAAGATTATATTTTTAATAATTTTATGGACTGTTAGTCACACCAAAGAGGATATAATTAGATAGAGCGGTACTGTCATAGTAAATTTTGTAACCACTGTAAATTCACTGCCATCTATCGACATACTTTAAAACTAAAAATAAAGATTTATAAAAATACGTACATATGTATTTAAATATCGATAAATGATTTTTTATTTGTATTAATTATTTTTATATGATTTTGACCCATGTTCTTCAACGGATTTGCGTTAAAATTATAAATAACAAACGAAACCGTCAACGCCCTCTATACGAGAGTAGGCCAAAACTAGTGGCGCCATCTGATCGAGAATTAAATTTTCGTGATTTTCGAGGCACGTTTTTTCCTTAGACTGTATCCATCTATTACGGAGTTATATCTATCTTTGGTAACACAAAAGCCGCAAACCTTTAGCAATGTCATTAATGATAATTTGCTAAAGGTTTGCGACTTTTTCATTTTTGATAAAATATAAAACTAAATTTGATTTGACCACAATTTCAGGTTATTTTGAATAAAATACTTAGCTTACAATAATAGATTTCTACATAAAATTGTTTTACAGACATGGTAAAATTTAATATCAATAAAATCATTTTACCACCAAAAATAATAAATGATCACCAAAAGTAGAATTTTTGGTTTAGTAAATTTTTTTGGTATTTAAGAGATTTTTTATTTAGGGTACCATAATAGTATTTTTGGTGGTCATTATATTTCTAGCCATTGTTTTTAAACTGTCAAATAATTACTGGCGGTTTTCACAATTCCCACTAAAACTCGTATTTCTAACTTTCAACGCCATTAGCCAGCTGAAAATAGTAGTGAAAAATATCAACGGATTATGGTCGTTTAATGGTGCTCAAAATAGCCTACTGTGTAAAATAAACGTCGGATTTAAAAGTAAAGTTAAAAAAGCGTTAAAAGGTATTTTAATGGTAAAAGATATTCAAGCCACAAGCAACTCAATCGAGTTAGTGTGGCAGCACCTTTACACCGTCGTAGCTTATTGCGGTCATCTTACAAGTGTCTAGGGAAACTGTGAGCTAGCTGTTATTACAAGGAAATTTATGAGGTGAATTGCTCCTAGTTAGTTCCAAGTTTCCCGTAAACAACAATATGGAACTTATCCAATGTTTGGCCAGAGCACAATGTCACAGGAAAAATGGGACAAATCTGTGCTTGAAAAATTTGCCGTGGCGGAACTTTATTCCATTTGCGAACAAAGTGAACGTTAAGATTTTGAGATATTGTCGGAGTATTAAAAGTTATCATTAAGGTAACTCTTGCCGCTAACCTTCTAATTATTATTGTTGTACAATTTGAAGCAAGCGAAGTCTAGTCAAAACTAAGTAGATAGGTACTGAGATATTACTTATATCTTTGCGTTTAACGTGTCAGTACGATTTGAAACATAATAATAGGTACCGTAAAATGGGGTGAGTAGGAGCAAAACTGACATTCAAACCTCGATAACATTTTATTTTTACATAATTATGCAAACTGAATGGTATATATAATAAGTGTTCTGGACGTTTGCATTTTAGTTTTTATTTTATTTTGGGTAGTTCCATTTCATAGCTTTGACGATAAACAGGAAAATGAGATGGGTTTTTATACAAAGGTGATTTTGGAAGATTGTTGGATCGTTTTTTTTGTTATGAGTATTACTATAGCTCCATTTTAAATTGGAATACATTATTTTTGTAGCAGTAGCTTTAAAAACCCATCTCACCTCCTTTCAATCCTTCTCTCCCCATTCATAACCCAACTCTCCCCGCGAACCCTACTCACCCCATTTTACGGTACCTAAGTGGAGGTCACACATCGGTACACAGGCAAATACATTGGTAAAGGTAATTAAACATCATGTGACTATTCAAGCTTCCGATTATCTGATCAGTCACAAAAAACTGTTAGATATGGGTAGTGCACGTGAAGGTAGTGAAGATCTTAAGAAGAAGCCAAACTATATTTAGCAGTGAACGAACGTCGTGCGCTTAGGTGATAACTAATGCTGTCTGTGTACCGGTCTGTCTATGCGCAAAATAATAATTACACGGTAATGTCCGTTTGATTGATTGTACGGTGTACACTATTGTTGGTTAGGTACACATTTTTGTACAAAACTTACCTACTCGTTTTCAAATTTTAAAACATACAATCCTAGTGCAACGAAAACGGATTTAAATTCTATCAATGAAAACCGGTAAATTTGCATCATATTTCCATACAAAAATGATACTCCGATGTTCTCAATATTACTTCAACGCTGAAGTTATTCTTAAATAAATTTATTAGGGTTCGAAGTCCGAAATGGATCTCGTCCTAAGCCCTTCTGTCAATGTTTAGATAAGTGTTCCGATAACAGCCTCAGCAAAGGCGCTGATCGAGCAAAAAGCCCATCAATTCCGTATTGGATGCCAATAAAGATGTTAAAAAATTCTTATAGGTACTTGTAATAGTTATTAAAGCGTCAGATATTGTCCATGTTTGTTTGCTTGTTTTATGTAAGTACTATGATGTAGTAAATTTTAGAACCGTCACTTAATTCTAGTTATCAGGTCACGTGATATCTCAAATAGGAGCGTATGAAAACAAACTGGTTTGATTAGGAAAAGTAGTTACCTACCAAAGCATTAGGAAAGCTTATTACTATAACATATGTGAAAAAATATAATCCCTCCTTTTTCGTCGGTCCAGTATAATGACCACATTGCATCTAGAACATCTTCTATTATATATTATCTATATTTTATATACATAAATGCGTGTCCTGACTGACTGACTGATTCATCAACACAGAGCCGAAACTACAAAAGATAGAAAGTTGAAATTCGCACAGATTTCATTTATAAAGTATACAAGAGATAAGAAGCCATTTTGAGAGATTCAACTTCTAAGGGGGTTAAAATGGGGATGAAAAGTTATATGGGGATTCAAGTTTTATTTTAAGCTAGGAATGTAGAAGGGTATGTTATTAAAAAGCAAGAAAACTAATTTCAGTGTTTTTTAAAATTAATCCCCTAAGGTGGTAAAAAAGGGGTTGAAAGTTTGTATAGAGAACAAACATTATTTTGAGCGCGGGACTTGAATCTGTGTATAAAGGCATATTATTAGAATACAAGAAAAGTGATTTCAGCGTATTCGAAAATTCATCTCCTAAAAGGGTTAAAAAGGGGTTGAAAGTTTGAATCCGTTACAAATACTTTATAATTTTTTAGGAAGGCATAATTATAAGACTACAAAAAAAAAAATTCAACGTTATTAAAAATTCAACCCCTAAGGGGAGTTAAAAAGGGGATGAAAGTCGGTTAGGGTTAGGAACTTGCACTTCGTAAAAAGCGAAGAAAACTAATTTCAGCGTTTTTGAAAAGTCATTCCCTAAGTTGGTGAAAAAATGGTTGAAAGTTTTCATCGGAAACATTTTCTTTTAATAAATAGTGAACTGGAAATGTCGTAAAAAGACACAATACCTAATAGAAAACAAGAAAAGTGATTTCAGCGTTTTCAGATTTATTCCCTAAGGGAGTTAAAATGGGTTGAAAGTTTGCATCGGGAGCGAACATTTTTTTTAAATAGTTGACTTGAAAATCTTCTAAGAGGGATTATTATTGAGAACATTTTTTTTTCACTTAGGGGCTTGAAATTTCGTAATTATTAACAAAAGATTTACCGTCGCTACTGCTATATTTTGCTGCATAATGTTCCAAATCCACGCGTACGAAGTCGAGGGCAACAGCTAGTTCTCTAATAACGTTTACGTATCTTAAGCTTAAATAACCATAATATATAGCAGAGATTTATAGATATAGGTATAGTAGGTACATATATACAAGCAGAGATTAGAAGTAAAATTACCTATACTTTTGATTGAATATTTTACTAAATACATTGCCAGCTGCGAAACTACTTTACACAGTTAGCCAAATAGCGGTATCCTTGGTGAAACCATTTAATCAAGCTCGCAAGCAGTGCCTTGGGAATAAGTTTAAATTGAACGAACAAAATAAAACAAGGAGAGTATCGCGTGATCAGTCGATCGCGTTTACGAGACAACGTTCGATTGTTTCTGCTTGATACGAATATTCGTTCGTTTTAGTCACACTTAAAATGACTTTTATGATGCTAGGTATCCATGAACAGAGATAAGCCGACATCCGAGAGGCGTTAATTCAAATTCTCCGAGCTAAAATTGCGCCAACGCATAGAGCCCGATGTATATAAACTAAGATCAAAGGAAAGATAGGAAAATGACAGGTATGTCTGTATTTTAGAAAAGTAAACAACTTGGTTGTAAAATACTATGAGGAACCAACAATGAACTAATTGTTTTTGAGTTCAGTCTAATCTAGAAATGTCAGTTTCAAATCAAATCAAATCATAATAGCAAAGTTATAGGTAAACTTTGTCACTTGAGGAATAAATCCATCATGATATGGGCTTCAGTAATTTACAGAATAAATATTTGTAACAAACCGTAGGGTTTCATTAAAAAAGGACCTCTTTGTCGGATGTTAATAAAAATTTTAATTGAATGTTTATGACAGGAACGCCTTATGCATATAAGAAACTATTATCATAACATAAACCCTTAGAGCTTTTTACACTTTTCTGAATTTAGTAACTAACGACCGGGACGCAGCAATACATAGAACTAAGATGGAGATATTATGTCTACATCGTGTCTTACCTACTTATATGTATTGCAGCGTCCCTGTCTTCAAAGAAAGAAATTTTATTATTCGTAGGTACAACATTGTTGATACCTACAATTACACGATTATAATATAAAACATTTCGAGTAATATGCTTATTAAAACATAAAATAGAAGCGGTAGAAATATTTCCCAAATATTTTAACACAACTTTTTGTACTTTACATATTAGTTAAAGCTATATTTGCGTCGATTTTCCAGTCCTATGTACTAAATAGTGTCCAACAATGTATAAACAGCTATTTGTTCAATCCTTAATGGCATATTAACATTTAACTAATTTTAGCAATTAAATTTATTTAGCAATCTGCGTATTTTTGTTTTACATGTGCAATCCACTTGAACCATTTAAGTATACGGGAGAAAGTATTTGAGACGCAGTATTTAGTCGGAGCTGTAGCTCAGTCAACACACCCTCAACTTAATTAGCTAATAATTATTTCCAGGGACCATATTCACAAATTAAAAAAAAACATACTAATACAATCAATGCGTTGCGCCAGTTAGTTGGCATCTAAGAGTCCACAGCAAGCTCGGTTCCCCACACAAACGTAGTTACGCTCTCATTTCAAAACGACTAGCTGGAGGAGCTGGATGGCTCTGAAACTTTGTACTTACAATATGATAAGGCCATGCCTGTAATTAGTTTATGTAGCTTCAGATACTATACTTATTCTTTGCAAATAAATACTTACTTACTTATAGTTAAAAAACTACAGTGAATTTATGTTTTTCATAAAAAACTTGTTTTTGCTCTATTTCGTTTGTTGTATAAGCTGGAGCTATATAAATTAATCACAGGAATAGATATAAGTACCTCATGTTATTATATGTGCAAAGTTTCATTACAATCCAATACGTAGTTTTAAAATAATAATAATAATAACCCCGCGGGGGCAGCTTGTGGCGAGCTGACGGTGAGTGGCGACACCGCGGACCCCTATTACAAAGGGCCCTGTCATCTGGCCCTCGCCTCTGTGCTTGCCTTGACTGGACGGCCAGAGTGGAGTCGCAAAAGCGGGACCTGTGCTCCAGGTTGGAAGTGTAACATGTCATAACGCCGGCGGCCTGCTGAACTGATTAAGTACCGGGATCTGGCTACCGCAGACTCACCTCTAGACAAGCTCACAGCCGCTCCGAAGTGTTGCCCTATTGTCGCACTGAGCGTGCGGCCGTTGTGGGGCCCACTAAATGAGCAGGCGAGTCACTACCTGTCTTACACAATTTTGAGACTGATTGTCACGGCAGGTGTCCGCTAGTCTCCCCCCATAGCCCATTATCCAGTCCATCCAACATTCAAATCAATAGCCCATGACCTTAGTTCCCATCGCAGCGCAAAAGTGCTGCACTGCAATAGTCTTTGCACCTGGCGTGGACCATCTCCGCATGTATCACATTGTGCATTCGGGGATGGTATCCGCCACGTGTATCCCTTGCTTTTAGATTAAATTGTCTTAAGGGGCCTCTGCGCTATTGGCTTCGGCCCCACGCACGCCTCCCAAAGGTCCAGGATCCCATGGTCCCGAGATATGGAAAAGACATACAATAATAATAAAAGTTCTTTATTTAGATAACCAAGATCCACATATTTATTTAGTTACATATTTTATGTTTTACTTATAATTAAGGTTAGTAGGTTTATAATAAAAAAATAAAATAAAGGATTAAATGAGAACGACACTCCATTTGTATGGGAAGGTGAAATTCGGCCGACCTTGCTGCGAATAACACGTTACGCTCAATGATTATTTAAGAACAAGGTCTCATCTAGAATAGCAGTTTGCCAACAACATTTTTGAATACACCCTATTTACATAGTTACATATCAAACGACTTTAATGTACCTACATACTTCGGAAGTTTACTTTGACTCGTTGAAATATTTATGCGGTTTTAATAATATTTCTCATTCCACGTACGACTGGTGTGAATATTTTGGCGGTTACAAAAATGTACGCGAAAAGGCTTTTTGGATATTTATTAGGTAAGTGGGCGGCGGAGTCTTATCCGCGGGCTATTCGAACTTATAGGAATAATAACTTGTAATAGGTACTTCGAATAAAATAGTGCATTGATATTGGATCAAAATAAAATACTAAATAGATGTAGTAAACTAACTAAAATCACTTTGGCTGCTCTATTTTAGCACATTCTTGCAGTGCGATCAATACAATCCTTGTAAGCTTGTAGGGTTCACTAGTTACAAGCGCTTATAGGTTACGGTGGCTGCTTAACGTCAGGTGGTACGTACGCTTGTTTGCCACCGCCGTGGTCCAAAAAACACAAGCATAAAGTCATTATTGCGACAATTAAGTCAGAAAAGTGAATAATTATTTATATTCATTGTGTCTTGTTAAAAGCAAAGTGTTCTTTATGAAAAACCATTATAAGTAATGACTAAAATAATCAAAAAATTGATATTTGAATAAAACAACCACAACCACTTAAACCACATAAAACTTTTACTGTCGTAATTACATTATAACGTTCGCCATTATACGTTCTAAAGCTCAATATAATATTGTAAAATGAAGTCGATGAATTAATATTTGAACTTAATACTATTGCCGCTCAAGTTAACGTAATGCCACTTAGCATTAGGTAATTGACTAGACGGCGTCTCAAACTTGCTTCCTATAGGCCTCGTCAAATAAATAACCAGGTTATCTTTTGTAAAAAATTCAAATAGTGGCGGAGTATTTAGTTTCTCCTCACGTCCGGGCAGGAAGCTGACCGTAATACTGGTTCGTGAAGTCTTGCTATAAATCATAACGCCATTTCAATATACGGAGTCTAACACGGCAGTAATAGGCCAGCCGCTGCCCGCTGCCCGCTGCCCGCTGCCCTCCCTCGTTGAAAGACCTAGATTTGTATTCAACCAACGATATGATCATTAGTTACTGCAATTTTCTTCGCATCCCGTACACGAACGCTATCGTCGGGTGTTATGGAAGGAATGAATGATACTTTGTTATTACTTTTTGGATCTGACCTAAATAGGTATTAAGTTTAACTGTCAGTCCTTGATGTTTTGTATGCATGGGTATTGTCAGGTATACAATGTACCTAATACGTCGTAAATACGTAAAAAGAAGGAATGTAAATAAGTGTTCGCTTGTCTGGAAACATTCTTTAACATTATAACTTTTAGCGATCTCAATTTGCTTTGTAACTATTTTCCTGGAGATTTTTGAGTTAAATATGTTATTATGCAAAATTGAAGTAAAAACTGCGTTTATGTGGCAATACAGAAGGAAGAACCTCCACTGCTCCATAACGACTCCTTAGTTACGAGCGTTGATTGCGGCACTCCGTCCGTTCTTGAAGCGAGGCTTCAGGACGCACGTACATGTAATTTTATTGATTACAGGGTG
This sequence comes from Cydia strobilella, assembly GCF_947568885.1. NCBI lineage: Eukaryota > Metazoa > Arthropoda > Insecta > Lepidoptera > Tortricidae > Cydia > Cydia strobilella. Next base: position 9,817,065 of record NC_086043.1, read on the forward strand.
CGGCGGTCCAGGCTGATTTGAATTTCCAATGAGCTCGTTAGAATCAGCCCGGACACGGGACTCGGACACCCGATAAAAACTTCTTTCCTTTTTAGCTGATTGTGCAAGTTCTCCTTGGAAGGATTGCGAATCGGCATAGCTTTAATCAATATTTCTAAACTTTCTTGCAGATCTTTAAAATGTGTCTGGAAAACTAAAAGCTACCTTGGGACTTTGTGGTTCATTTATGTAAGCCAGATCAGCAACTTCGACTTGAATAAATCAAAGTTGCAGTAGGTACTTTGTCTTAAATAAAAATGTCTGTAGGTACCATGGCTGGGTATAACAAAAATCTGAAGGCAAGCCGGGACCCGTTTGACTTACTCGTATTATCTTAAAATAGGTAAAATCCGGTTAAACTATACCACTATCCACCTCGCCACTAGCCTGTACGATGAAATTATGTGGACACCTAAACCTATTATTAAAAATGTAATAAGTACACATGTACGCAATAAAGTTCTGGCTTACACCTCATAGTATAAAGCAGCAGCATTTCTCCGCTTAGGTTCAATACGTAGCAATTGGAGTTTTGCAGCGCTCTTAATTAAACGCTGGCGGCGGCGCGCCTAGCGGCAAACTTCGATTGCGCTGTCAAAAATCCCAAGAATTATTCCAGTAGTAAAATAACTAGTACGATTTTAGGCTTTATCGTGCGAGTTCAGGCATATTAGCGAATTTATACTGCACGGATGCAATATGCCGCCGGATCGCGCCGCTAGTTGGACGCAGCTCTTTTATTAAAAACTGTTTTTATTTATTGACGATTCGAGGTAGCGGGGATTTCTCTAGCGATACATTTCTGAATCTGGGTTGGCAATTGATTCTTGTTTTCAAACAGGTTCTGATATTTATTCATTTTTATTGCAATCTGCGGTAAAGTTTACGAACACTTCATTTAATTTTTTGATATTTGATGTGAGTTTTTCCGGATACACATATGTGTAATGGGTCACTACTGTACTGACTAGGCTAAATTTACATGATTTTAATTATTAGAAGTATATAAAAGCGTGCTATGCCCATAAACCTTCTCAAGTTGGTCCTAAAGCTCACATGGCATTCTCTCATTCACATTATAACCTGCACATATTTTATTGGTCTCCACTCTCCACATGGTTTACTCAACACACACAGCCCCCCTATTTGACAACTGTGTGGTGTAGCCATGTACCGCGACCTGTAGTCTTGGTTGAAATAACCCTTCGACTGCCTAACTTGAGGATATAATGGGCGGTAGGGAAGGTCGTTATATTTTGGTTCGTTCCAACCTCCCTATCCTACGGTACGACTGGTACGAGTAATTAGTGGCTTTAAGATTATACCGCGGCACGGAAACCAGTAAAAAACTTGTTCACTTTCGATAAACCTTTGGTTTCTTACCATTTCGTTGATTAGTTTATGAAAATTAAGTGTTGTCTGTAAGCCGGTAATTGTACAATTTTGGTGTAATAGAGAAACTCGTAATATTCTGGTTAAATTTCATTTTAGTCCAATATAGATAGATATATCTTCTAAATATCAAAATCCCTAAAGTGAGAATAAGCCAACTAAATTGTGAAAAATTATCAAAGATCCTTTTAAATAAATTGAACCTTGTAGAATACAATAAAGATAACTTTAGGTAATTATACTAGATCATTTTATAGACCTAAATAATTCAAGACCGTACTTATTCTAGCTTCCAGTTATTGACGCGTAAAATAATTAAAGTAACCGGCGCGTCTTAATGTACAAGTTAGGGCTTAAATACGGCAAAGTTAACAACTGGTCCAGTGTAGCTAAAATGAAATGATGCCACAAAATTGGTTCTGTCGGCGCAAATTATGAAAATCATGGACAATTTACAGCAAACGCGACGCAACTTCACTGTATCTAATGTCCATAATGTGCATAGAATACGAACGACGATTAAATTATCTGGGCTCTTAATGCAAAATTGTGAACCAGTATCCGTGAGAAACTAGTACCTGTAACCCAATTCATAAAAGACCAACCAAGTGCGAGTCGAACTCGCGCAGGAAGGGTTTTTTTTTATTTTTTATTTAATTCTTAACAATATACATTGTGTCGAATATTAATTCGTGCATATAAAATGATTACATACATTAAACACTTGAAATAATCACATTAAAAAAATTAGTTATAGCGACAATAGAAATAAATACATCATCTGTGAAAATTTCAACTGTCTAATTATCACGGTTCATGAGATACAGCCTGGTGACAGACGGACAGACAGACACACAGCGGAGTCTTAATAGGGTCCCGTTTTACCTTCTGGGTACGGAACTCTAAAAAACTAAGGTAATTATGACATTTATGAGCTTATAGCTTCTGCCCGTGACTTCGTATGCGTGGAATGGTGATGACGATTGATAAAAACTATCCCATGTAAGGACATACATATGTAGTTAGGAAGGCCCCGGGCCACAAACTATCTCCATACCAAATTTTATCTAAATCGGTTCAGCGTTTTAGCGTGAATATAAAATATTACTAGCTGTTTCCCACGACTTCGTTCGCGCGGATTTTTATATTGGTTGCTGTAATTCTAGAAAAATTTTGCGCGGCTAAAAAAGCAGTAGAAAACACGTGATATTTGTGACACAATGTCTTCTCCCAAAGTTTCAACTTCCTCAATTGAAAAAAAAATGTAGTTCTCAATACAAACTGTCAATCTATTCTCAACCAGTTTGTATGGGGTAAAAACTTTCATCCCTTTTAACCCCCTTAGGGTTTGAATATCTCAAAATCTTCTTAATTCTTGTACACAATATAGATGGAACCTGATCTGCAAATTTCATGTCTATTACGCTAGGTAACGGAAATATTATAGTTTATAGGGAAACCGAAGATGAACGTGTTAGCATGTTACCACCTGCGCTTTTCGCGTGGGTTCGATACCCATTCTCACCTTCGGAGGGCTTAAACCCGCAGACAAGCCGTAACTGCTAGAAACAAGTGCACTTTACGGCCTGGCAAAACAGGCTCGCGACAGTCACGCCACATTCCTAGATAGCTCCAACGCCCACGACCATGCGAAGCCGCCCAAACGAAGAACCTACATAAACTACACAGAAGATACCTACTACGAGAACATATTATATTTAATACATTGTCATTAATATATATTTTGCCAGTGTACAAAAGTTTTAGGTATAGAAAGTGTTTTCATTGCTGCTCTTGCTCTAGTATAAATGAAATCAGTGCAACTTAAACTAGAGATAACAGTTAGCCTATTCTTAAATAAATTAATGAGTAACGACGTTATTAATTCAAGTTAAGCTAAATAATTTTGCGATAAATGCAACTTCAACTCTCTTAAAATAGCGAGTCAATTTAAAACTAGGCTAAAGTGAAGATAAGTTGACATAATAATATTTAAACTTCGATCTTCTAATGTTATTTCCGTTAATTTATACCGTAGTTTTTCTTTAAACTCGCATGTGCATACACAAATACACTTTGTAGATTTTCGGCTTAGGTATGCTTAATGATATGGAAGTTCACCGTTACAACCCTCCAATCAGATAAGACAAAGATAACGCTTCTGAGAACTTACGTTCAGCTGCCATTTCGACACACAGCCACAGTTTTGTACAATTCGTTCCTCTTAGTTTAAACTAAACTAATCTTAAGTAATTTGAAATTTTTATCTTGATATATTTTAATGCTCAACAGCGGCAAAAATTTTGAATGACTGTCCTGTATAGGTACGTACACGACACGCAAAGCGAACCGGACCTATGGAAGAATTCCCGTCCTCATTTTTATTGCTGCGACCTCTGGCCTAAGCCATAGCTTCTGTTGTTGACTCGGCATTCCACAGCGGAAGGCACAAGACAAATTTATTTCTTAGGCCACCCATATCTTTAGCCTAAAATTTCTGCTAATCTGCGAAACTGGGCGGCAAGTAAGAGAATGTTCAAAAGTTTAGTTTTATTTGTAAATCTGACTTTTTAAGTCAGTTATGTAACAGTCAGATCTTCAAATGGGTTACATAATTTTCGAAAATCGAGCAGAGTTTGAGATGCTGGGCGTGCGTTGTCCTCGTGTTACTCCTACAGCTTCCGACGAATTTGACACTTGGTCCGTGTTCTAACTATGACCGATTTCTGACCCAGCCGCACAAAGGTTCTCTACGTGCAATGTGCCCACCACTACTACTACTGTCTGAACATTTTCTGAATAAGTAGGTATCAAGGAATATTTGGGTGGGTCAACTTTTTTTGTATTGTCGTTCTGACCCGTTGTCCGAGTCAGTTGTCAGTTATCAACAACAGGGGATAACAGTTTTTGAAGAAGAAAAAGGTTGCCCCTGGGCTAGAGTTGTGCCGTTCCCGGTAACATTCCCCATTTTGAACGGGGAAATTTCTCGCTCGGTAACATTCCGCATACAAAATGGGGAATGTTACCGGGAACGGCACAACTCTACTAGGCAACGTCACATAGCAACAAATGACAAGAATGCGTAACGTAATTTCGTTAACCTTAGTAGCACCAATGTACATGTACCTATATAAAAGATTGTGCTGGATTAATAGGCTAGAAAGCAATTAGTCGTTTCTCTCGTTCAGCACAGGTAACGCGTGGCTCCCAATAAAACAGGTATTGGTATTGCCATAAACCCTTCGAACGAGCTAAAAGTGTTCTCCCTGGCGCTGGCGGAGCGCCCGGGGGGTGATTCGTTTAATTGTTAATGCCATAGTGATCTAAGTGGAGCCGGGCTTATGTGGGTTAATGAGGTCGCTTCTAATTCATAGAGTCGCTAAAGTGCCCTCCAGTTATGAAAACTCTAATTCAGTCGGCACCGTTAGTCATTTCGCTGTTAAGTGACTAAATTGTTCGCTTATCGTAAAATTCTTTATTTTTGTAATTTTTGTTACAATGTAGTAAAAAGAATCTTAACTGCAAAATTGTTTGCTTGTACAAAAGAAAACAAAATAGTGCTTCTAGCTTGTTTTTTTTTGTCGATGTTATGTTTCAAAAGTACATGCTACAGTGGGAATGTACGAAAAGTAAACCTAATAAAAGTGCCTATATTTCTATGCTTCAATCCAAATCGAAAGTACCTATTAGTTTATTATGCTTGCATAATATATGCTTACACGACATGTCACAAGTCGTAGTCGAATATTACGATAATCATACAGTGGAAAATTATGGCGGCTTGGCGGGTTTAACGGAATATAAAGGTCAGGATAAATATGACCCATTTCATTTGAGATTACCAATGATCAATAAATAATAAAAACTAACAAGCGTCATACAAAACACTAATGACGGATGCAGCAGTGCCCTCTTTGACTCAGATATGTGAAAGTTTTCAGGTTGACTGGTAGAGAATGCCGTCTAGCATTAAGTCCGCCTTTTGTCCAGTATATTTTTTACTGTGCAATAAAGTTTAAAATAAATAAAATAGAGTACACAATTAGCACGTGAGTTGTTATCGATAAGAAAAGTTAATTACTGTCCAAATTAAAAAAAAAAACATGGTATTGGTGTTCATTTCATAAACTATAAGCGACATTGCAATGTAAAAAAGGCAAAGAGTTGAATCTCATACAGATTTATGCATAATTGTCGTCATAAAACTGACAGCGATTAACTTTTCTATGTAACTATTTTCTGAAAACTCCCATTGTGTACATTATTCACCTCATCAAACTTCCATATTTTTTGAAATAGGAAATAATCTTTTAACAAAATGATAAAAACTGCGTTTTCTTCACTGAGTACAGAAGGAAAGTTACTTTTTTTAAACTGCTGACGTTTGTCATTTTATGTTCAGGATCTAATGGGTACAAACTTTATAATATTGTTAATTTATATGCGTCACACGTGACCAATGTCAATATCTAAGCTCACGAGTTCGACTTTATTAAGAAATAAATTTATCTTGTTTAGTTTTTAAAATACTAAGTTAGTATAGCACTTTGACCACCAATTACTTAATTACGCCATCTAGTGTATCATACGGATAGATAGACTATTCGTTTTTATACTGCTGTCACATATTTGACAGCAAATTTAATTTCCACCGTAACAGCCATCGGCCCGCAGGTAACTTAAATTTAACCATTGACTTGTCCGCAAAATGACAGGAATAGCAGATGAAGTGCGGTTTGCAGTACTGCTATGACATTTAAATTGGTTGAGGTTAGCGAAATTAAATTAGCTGATACTAAAATATCTCTGACGAAATTACCATCTACGATACTCCATTAAATTTTAATATAATCTCATTATTAAAAATTAAATGTTCTGGTGTGCCAATACATTGTACTTAATTATGTATTTAGATATGTATTCACATTTATAGATTAAATACGTTTTGTAAAAGCACCATGAATAGTCGGTAGTAAAGTCAGCATCAAACTGATAGTGTGAACTTAAAGTGGCCAGATTTATCGTGACAAACTTTTATTACCGTAGCACAATAGATGTGTACCGATATATTTGGCCACATTGGCAGTCACTTTTTATTTGATGCTGACTGTATAAGATACCCAAAAAAAAATCTCATTTCAAAGAATGTCTAAACTGAAAATTTTATCTATAAATTATGACGATTGATTTAATACATATTTTTTATCAGTATAGTTATGGTGGACCCAATCGACAAACACAATCGAGGAACGTTTATATACGTTCCCTCTGCATTGCCATGACACATTACTTTAAAAAACTTTGTTCTCGCTCTCTTGCGACTGTCTGTAAGCACTTAAGCAGTCAAATTTAGATTGATACAGTGTTGCTTTTGTTCTAATCAAAGAGAAGTTCTGTTAAAATCGACCTGTCTTAGCTGTCATTTTAGTTTAGTTTGCGTATCTGCCGCATGGCGCTAGTTATAATCTTAGGCATAATGTACGGCCAAGCTGAGTTCGGCCGGATATAACAGCTGTACGTAATAATAGTGTCTATTGTAATAAGTATTTTTAACTTGTCTCTGTCTTTTGCATGTTATATTATATATTAATTTTGTTGTTTTTCTTGTTACCTGTCGTGATTGTTTCACCGGATGGTCTCACCGGAAGATCAGCGCTGGAAGTCGCCAGCAACATACTGAGGTGAGACCATTTCGTGGCACTTTTTCTTTTACATATGTTTCTCTGTTCTGTATAACTTTCTATTTGTGTGTGCTAACGAATAAATTATTTCTATTCTATTCTATTATATTTATCCATTGCAATATTTCTTATATCATCCGACCATGTATAAACATATATTTTATTTACTCTTAATTAAAAACAAATCATAAAATATTTAATATTTTAACCCCAATAAGATTCTTCGGCAGAAATTGCAACAATTTGTAACGGCGAGGGTATAAAGTGTACATTCATAAATCAATAACATATTTTATAATGCACGTAAAGTACATTTTCCGCCGGTCCCCAACATCGGATCAAGAGGCTTTAGTTTGGTCTAGTTCGTTGGAGAGCACTTCTCGGAGTCCTTACCATCATTATTGGATCTCATCTCGAATGGCACTCATGTTACAACTATGTAAGCTCGCCTCAAAAATAGCTAAACATTTTTTAGTAAATACCATTTAGGCATTTTTTTGCATTCTACTGCTGGAAAAGTTAAAGTATATTGAATAGTTACTAGGTATGTAAGTCTAAAAAAATGTATATTGTTGAAACCTTTATAATATAATATTGTCTTCGGTTACTGCGATAGTTACTCATGAAATAAAACTATAACAACTGTGTTTATAAAACCTGTATTCATTACCTGTAATGCACAATTGATGAATAAATGATTCTAAATGATTCTATGAAAACGGATTATATCGCGTATATTGAATTTATATTACATCCCGACGTTTCGAACCCTTTACAGCGTTCGTGGTCAACGGGCGACTGAGGAAAATAATATACTTACTATTATTAAATTAAAGTAAACTGTTTAAATATTTTTAGTCACGTCCTGCATTTGATCCTTTTGTACGTGGGGTATAATTGTTTATAAAAATGGCGTAGAGCTTGAGTTTGGTAAATAGTCGAATAAACGACGAATCCTGTCGCGCCGGGTGCGCCAGAAGCGAGTAAAACTGGTAACAAACACGTACTCCAGCTGGATCAAACCGGCAGCGACTCCAACTAAACTTACTGTATTATTTCCTGGATATTGAGAAGTGGTCTATATAAGTTTATAAATGTAATAAACAAGAATTAACATCAAAGTTTTGGTACCTCGCAAACTGTCAGGTTTCCAATTCTCGGTTTGTAAATTTGGGTAATGCTAATGCTGGTTATAAGATTTGACCATAACCTAATACCTAAGCAGATACTCTATTTATCTTTGTTTTGATTGCTCTATAGAAATAAATCCGTACATATTTTTAACAAAATATAAAGCAATATCGTGGTAACAAATAAACATACATAAAACTAAACACTTAAAAGTAAACTTCAATATCTCTAGAATTTTCTGTACCACGCAATAAAACGTTACTGTATTCTCGTTTACTTCCAACGCAAAGCTTTACACGATCTTCAGAACATATTTAAGGCCAACCTATTTGTTCAGTATAGCGCGAAATAGATCTGTGAAACAATAATTTTCTATCGGCGAAAGAGGTTCAAAGCAACATTCCAATAAAATGTCATTTATCCGGGCACCGCGAAAGCTCGCCAGCCATCATACTGAGAACGACGAGCCAAACATGACGCAAGGCAAAAGAAACAAACATGTCAATTGTAAAATACCTACGCGAAATTACGGCTGACGCATTGCGCTTGTAGAACAACGAAAAGGCGTATACGCCCGGAACTCTGCGGGTGACAAAGCATCGAGGGTTCACCTGCTGCTGCCGTACTGTTTTTCAGAATAAATGCGAAGAAATTGTAATGGCGTGGCCAGGATCCTAACATACTCGTTGTTAATCCATTGGGTAATCCCAGTATTGAATAAAATAAGTTAGATATTTATGCGAAGATTTTATATCCTAACGTATGTATGCATAAGTAAGTATATTATAGCAATATGTACATATATTTGAAATAGTATGTTGTTTCAATTTTTCGTACTTTGTAAATATTTCTTGCACCTATTACTACTGTTTGGCCTGAGGGTTAACTGGTAGAGAATGCCTTCTGGCATTAAGTTCGCCTTTTGTACAATTTTTGTTTGTATAAATATAATGTAGAGGTAATTGGTGATCTACCTAAATTCAAATGTGGCCATGGGAATTCTACATGTCAGCAATGCCGCTTTATCGAATTTAGGTCAGTTTGGAAATTGGAATCCTATTAACAAGAATAAAATAAAATATAAGCTATATTTTGATTTACATAGCCATATGTTTTTAGAACTATTATTTAGTTAGATAAAAATAAAGCAGATAAAAGAACGCGACAGAATATAAAACACTAAAGCGTCTAGTTTACTCGAAAAGAAAGCGGAGATAAGCCACGAAGACGGAAAACATTTCCTCAGACTATTAAAAAAAGTCATCAGATATGAAGCAATAAGTAAATGACCGCGTACTATCTCCTCTGTGGGGACTTTCAGTGATGCGCCCGACATCCAGCCATTTACTATATGTACTTTATTCACTTTAAAAAATAATTGTTACACTTTTTCAGTTTTTTCTGTATTCTTTTAATTATAACTTATAATTCTTATTAGGTATCGTTATATATTTTATTAAAATCGTGCTATATTTTATAAAATAGCGCATTCTTTAAAATTTTATATGAGATTTGACAACTGCAAGATGTAACTGAAAAACAATTATAGGTACACAAACAAGAAGACGATGCTAGAGGAATTAAGGGTGGTCCGAGAAGACCGGTCTTAAAATAAACATTGGGAAAACCAAAATAATGACCAACATTCCTGAAGTCACAGACCACCAGCTTCCAGTGGAGAGAGTGGCGGAATATACATATATATTTAGGGCATAAAGTTACACTGGGCTTTGAAAACCATTGTGTTGTCAGTGTGGCTGGGGTCATTTTTGGAAGGCATTTTTCTATGGAGGGCGATGTCTTTTTATGTTCCGTCGCCTATGAAATTATAGAAAAGAGCAAGCTTAAGAACCGGGCCTTCTTTGGTGCAGGTAGGTACCTATCTGGTTGAGCATTCGTGTTGGGTGCATTTTAACAAAATAAACGATATTAAGTTAAACAATTATTTTGAACTCCGAAACCTCAGTTACTCAGGGCGCTAATGAACTAAGTTGTTTCGAACCTAGGATCTATTTGTAAGGCTTCTATTTTCATTTTCAATTGTGATTTTTTTTCTCTCTCCTCGTACGCATGTGTGTGTGCTTACGCATTGCTTTATTTTCGAATACCTGTGAGTTCCTGTATTTAATTGGCTTTCAGTTTTAATCTTGTTGTCCTATTGTACGTTTCAAGCTAGTGGTTATCCTTAACATAAATAAATAAATTAACAATATAGCAGAAGTGGCAACCCTTACCCATGCATCTAATTTAGCAAATAAATAGGCATCCTACTGATTATGTGTCGGCACTTCCCTAATACTTTTATCGGCGGGTGGTGCAACGCGATAGCATCGTGCGCCCGACCTAATTCGATCCGCCGACACCGCGACTGCCCGCGTGATCTTGCCAAGTCCCCGACACGGCCCGCCCGACCGTGTTCCAACGGGAAATGTTACAACCCCCTTATCTACTCTTAAACATGCAAACTCGGTTGTGCATCAGGACAATCAATTCTCAATTTCACTGTGCGTTTATACGGATAACATGTTTTATTATATTTAAATCACCACGTATGTTTTTATGATACAGGAGGCAAACCAGCGGACCAACTTATGAGCTATATTTAAAAATAGTTTGTGTTAGCTTCAAAATTCAGTCAAAACCAGTTCGAAACACCTGGATTTCCATAAATCTTCAACCACGAGGTTACTGTGAACACCTTTTTATAAAAATGTAAAACGTTTAATACATATATAGGTAATATGGATTATTTATATTAACGGTAGGTACCTGTGTAAAATTTGTTACTTTTTTGTCCTATTCGCTTTTGCGGAACCTTAATGGATATCATAATCCTCCTTCTTTGAAGTAGTTTCACAAGCTTAATGGAGCAAACAGAGGCAATGGTCCGTCGGCAAACCTTGAGCTTGAATATGTGAGCTTCTAGCCTTGGAGCACGTTGCGAAAGATTATAATTATTGATCACGTTGCTCGCCTCACAAATTTAAATTCACTTGTGATATTCCAATATAGATTTTAGTCAGGCTTTATTAAATGTAGTCACGTTGTGAATGCAGCTTTACGCCATAATCTTACTGTGTTATTTTGACGCAAAACAGAGCGTCCGACGAAGCTGAGAGGCGGCGGCGGCGGTCGGCACTGCTTCCGCTCCCATAACGTTAGCGTAAATTAATTCAATGATCGTCCGCATAATGACTTGCATGTGGCCACCCCTTGCGAGTGCGCCTCCAACTAACGTCCACTAATTTCCACCGCGTTAATGAAGGGAATTCTCCGCAGAGACGTTTTTGTTAGCAGACACACGGCAGAATAAGTAGACTTTTGGCACTGTCACCGCGGAGCGTTAAAACGTTTGGGCTATTAATCTTACCCCGAGTAAATTGCATTTAAAGTTTATATTAGAATTCACTGCATTTTATCTCTCCCGTGTAACACCCCCCCTTCGAAATGAGATCCTAACCGAATAAAAGCAAAGTTACTCGTTCAATTGTGCCTAGTCCTCTCGACAGAATGCGGTGAAGTGGTCAAGCCGTGGGTCTACGCCGAACCGTACAACTCGTTATTTCTCATTATACTGAAGGGATTTTCATAACAACGTTCGGCGAGTTGTAGTGGGACTGAGACTGCTTTGGGCTACTTAGAGAGCCATTTGCAGAGAGATTGGCCCGACCTACGAGGTAGATGGCGGAACTTTGCAGATAACTTCTCTAAACTTGGAACATTTTGACGCTGCAATAGTTGGATAAGGTACCTAACACGAGAAACCGGCTATGGGACGTTTAAACTTCTTGTGCATTATCAAAACTTCATAAATATATTCTGAAACGTCATACCTATTTATTAATTGATGGTATCCGTGTCGTACACTTACTATTTAGGTACCTATATGCCTATACTTACTTAGAAGTCAATAATGTAATTAGTAACTGCCACATACTCCACACACGATTCTGAACGATTTCATCAAAATAAACCCTCAAATTGAGGATTTGTTTGGCACACGCGCGACATATTATATATTCCATTTACATCTTCCACTTGGCTGATAATATTTTGATATAAAATAACATAGCTGGCCGAATTAAGGGCACTAGACCGTCGAAATGGTTCAAGTTTATTTTATAAGCTTTTTATGAGGCACAGTACTTAAGAACTCTTTTAGGTGTGTGAATATGCTAGCATATACATTAATAGGACGGTTAATATAACTTGACTGCTTGTAATATAGGTACCTTCTTGTCCGAAGTTTTAATATAAGGTTTCTTCTAGAACCTAATCAGATATACCTATTTTAGCGAAAGCAATTTTAAATATTCGGTAGATTATTGAATATGAATAAGAGCACTTTCTAATTAAACCCGTAAGTAGTTAAGTAGGTACATGACCATTACTCGACTCATCAACATAATAATAATAATAATAATAATAATAGAGTCACTCAGGAGAGTCACTCAGGCATATCATTTCCGGTTGTTCTCATCTTGCTAACGGCGAGTACTTGCACAGACATAATCTCGTAGCCAGGATTATTCACCAGCAGCTTGCTCTTCTATATGGCCTTGTGGACTGCGAAGTACCGTACTACAAGTATTTACCTGTGCCAGTTCTCGAGAATGGTCGTGCCACGCTCTATTGGGATCGATCTATTATCACTGACAGGACTATTGTAGCCAATAAGCCTGACATTGTGATAATAGATCGATCGCAGCGCCGGGCCGTGCTCGTCGACATCACCATCCCCCATGATGAGAATCTCGTGAAAGCCGAGAAGGACAAGTCCAGTAAGTACCTAGACTTGGCTCACGAGATAACCGCCATGTGGGATGTTGATTCGACGATCATTGTCCCGATAGTCGTTTCAGCGAACGGTCTCATAGCGAAGAGTCTTGACCAACACCTTGAGAGACTCTCGCTAGGTGGTTGGATCAAGGGTCAGATGCAGAAGGCGGTGATCTTGGACACGGCGCGGATAGTCCGCCGGTTCCTCTCTCTGCGGCCCTGACCACCGGCAGCTTGGGCCCTGCCCCGCTGCTGGCGGCACCCTAGGTTAGGTTTTTTATAATTTGTTTATATGTATCTTGTATTGTTTTGTAAGTGTTTTTATATTTTACTTTTATATGCATATTATAAAAAACCTAACATAAGAAAAATAATAAATAAAGAGAATAATAATAAATAATAAAAGCCTTTATTTCCCAAGTATAAGTGTTACAAAAAATTTAGTTTACATACATATTATTTTTAAAAAGTTACAGAGAAAAGAAATTAAAACTAAGTTTTACTAACTAGTATTTTATGTGGGTTTGTCCATTTTTGGACGTAGGCCTCCTCCATGTTACACCATAGTTTTCTGTCGGCGGCCAGACTGGCCCAGGCTATGCCTGCCTGCTCGGTTATGTCATCTCGCCAGCGGCGGAGCGGATGACCTTGCCCTCGCCCGCCATCTGGTGGGTACCACTGTAGAACTCTTTTGCTCCATCGGTCGTCTTTCGCTCTCGCTGTGTGTCCGGCCCATCGCCATTTGAGGCGGCATGCCATTTCCGCTGCGTCCATTATATTTGTCTTCTTACGAATATCAGTGTTTCTTACCCTGTCTTTTATTTTTATACCGAGTAGGCTTCGTTCTATGGCTCTTTGAAACTTCTGTATTTTGTCAATAATTTCTTTGTTTATCGCCCATGTTTGGCATCCGTAAAGTAGGGTCGGTGTCACTACAGTGTCGATAGCTGTTTTTTTTCAGTGTAATATCTAATTTGGATTTAAAAATATGTTTGTGTGACCAATATGAGTTCCAAGCTTTCTGAATTCTACGTTCCACTTCGTTTACATAGCGACCACTAAAAGAGATAACTTGTCCCAAGTATTTATATTCAGTCACGTATTCGATAATGGTATTTTCTACATGTATACTCTCCTTCTTATTATTTGTCATGACGCATGTTTTTTCCAAGTTCATCTCCAGACCACATTCCTTACTGTAAAAATTCAACGTTTCGATCATGTACTGGAGATCTTTGTGGCTTTCAGATAGCAAAACAACTCATCAACATACATAGGTATAAACGTCTTACCTTTTACTTGTTTTACTGATTATCATTATTATTTTCATAGTAAGATATTTTCATAGGAAATCCACGGAAGATAATATTTAAATAAAACCATCCCCTGTTATTAAAACACGTATGTCATGTGAGCGCAATCTAACTTTTTAGGCGCGAGCATACTGCACGTAAGAATATGCATTAATAGATACCAGTACGACACATAAATTACACATTTTAATAGGTTTCGCAGTGTACATTAGAGGGGTGTGGCGTAGATACATGTTTTTAATATTCATGGGCGGCCCCTCAACTTAAAAAGTACGGGTAGCTGATTACTAGGCGCTACTGACTTTTACACACTTTAAAACTTTTTTTATACCTATATCGTACTGGCAATCTTATCCACTAGGTATGACTTTACTTTCTTTTATACACCGGAAATTTAGATCCTCTTTTTATTTCAACGTAAATAAACATAACTAAAAAATAAAAGGCGAACAAACAACACGATTCTAGATTAAAATTTAAGTCGATGACGCCTTAATGATGGGGTAGGACATGTCGTGGCCCCGTAATGGTGCACAATTTCCGTAAAAGCATTGTATTAAGTCATTACTCCCCCGCCGCAATCAACTCAGCCTGAGCACATCTGAGATAAGCCATTCTGCCATACGATTTCATAATGTATTCCGTTTTTTAACACAATGGACTTTAAGTATGATTTGAAATTATGTTTTGCATCATCAATCATTACGGCGTCGCGTTTCCCAGGAAACATGCGGCTTGTAGGTTTTCCGCCATACATTTGATATTATATAGAACTCTGAAAATAAGAATTTTTATTGCCTATCCCGCTATTATAAAAGCGTCACTTCTGTCCTGATGTTGTCGTACATAAAATATTTATTAGTTTCCTTCTATTAGTATTATAGTGGTAAAAACGAATAACTACAGTATGTATTTATGAAGCTCCTGTGAAGCCTTCTATACAAAATTAGGGTTACTTCGCTCTAGGACCTACATTGCTATATACACATTCTCCTTGTTATGTTCCTACTCCTAAAGATATATTATATTATTATTTATCTCCACGGGACTTAATCGCGTAAAATAGTTTTAAATTTACCTCCGACGTTTCGAGGACGGCGTTGTCCCCGTGGTCTCGGAGAAGACCTCCTCCGTCCTCGAAACGTCGGAGGTAAATTTAAAACTATTTTACGCGATTAAGTCCCGTGGAGATAAATAATAATGAGTAAAAATCGTGAAAGTTTAAATCAGTGTTATAAAAATATTTGTCAATAATAAAGGCTGTGAAGGTTTCGAAGGAAACGCCCAGTTCTCGACACAATGCTCGGGAGCGTATTGTAAAGCGTTTCGAGAAATCGCTTTCTCAAAAGCGAGGCTCGCCTTTTTGCAATTTAAAGCGTCTCTCATCTAGATTGCATGAATACGAGCATAATCATTGAGAACGGTACATTTCTTTATTTAAGTGAGCTGAATAGGCACATAAAAGTACTCAAACACAATACATTTTAGGAGATACCTACGAAACATTTGATTATGTCATGGTATTATGCGACCACTGAACCTTGGGCGTTAGAAACATTTCGAAAATAAGATATTAATCGGTTTAACATTTTAGTAAATTGAATTCACGCCGTTGCAGTTCAATGTAGGTACATTTTAATAACAACAACAATGTAGTTGTACAGGTTGGACAATCTAGACAGATAGGACAGTGACGGAATTCATCATCTATGTAAATCAACAATAAAATCATTAGAACTAGAATTCAAATTCACACTTTGTTGATTTGTTTACTCACGGTTAAGTAAGTAGTACTTTTAAAAATTTAGTACCTAAGTGTAATCATTCGCTCGCTCGTATCCCATCTGAACTCTGTACCTATAGAATTTAACGTGGAGTGCGCGGACGGCATTTAATGATACGGTATCTTTGACTGGTATCTGGCATTTGGCGCCACTCTAGACGCGTGGGCGGACTGGCCGCCTGCGAACCAATCGCCCAAGTCAGTGATTAACTGCCTAGATGCATACACACTTAAGGTTTTTTTTTCTACTCGTCGACTGTAATGGTTGAATTAAGATTTCGTTTACCAAACTGTATTTGGGTACTTTTCATGTATTGGGCTCTCAACTCAACTATACACCGTACCCAAAGGCTAAAAACGGGACCCTATTACTAAGACTCCGCTGTCTGTCTGTCCGTCTGTCTGTCACTAGGCTGTATCTCATGAACCGTGATAGCTAGACAGTTGAAATTTTCAGAGATGATGTATTTCTGTAGCCGCTATAACAACAAATACTATAAAGTACGGCACCCTCGGTGGGCGAGGCCGACTCGTACTTGGCCGGTTTTTAAGGTATTAACTAAATCGAATTATTATTACATTATTTACATCTAGTTAGGAAACCTGTAGAAGTGTAGACAGCATACAGTTAGATTAGATGTAACCTAACTGTATGCTCGCTACAGGCTTCCTCACTAAGCTTAAAATACAAATAAGTAAATTTTAGGTAAGGTTAGGAATTGCACTTGCAATCATTACCACTGGTCATCATCATTACTGGTCCATTCCTCTTCTAAGTAGGTGTATACTCTACTCTAATTTCCACGACCAAGATTCTCAAGAGGCTTGGCGCCACCTAAACACTCGTATATTGTAACCAATTACAAAACCAGTGAGTTTATAACAGAGCTACGTTAGGTTAGATTAGATGATCATGTACATGTGTTAGGCCTACCAGATGCTAATTCTCAACTCTAACAAATTCCCTGATGCTTAAATACATTTCTAAACACACATTGTCGATCGGGTTGACAAAATTTATAAACATCCAGCGGTTAAGGGTCATTTTCAAAAACTATGTCTGCTGTCTAATTACCGCGACCCATATATTTTCATACAAAATGTATGAAACGAGTCGTGGCAATGGGGTTGGCCGGTCGAAGTATTTAGCAGATTGCGCCAGCATAGCTTGCCCTGTCAATCCCTAGATTTGTTTCAAATTTTTGTTTTTTTAATACAATTTTATGCCCAGGATACCAGCCCTCTAAGCCAAATCTAATAAAAAAGGGGCAAGCTTGGCGCCATTTATGCAAACCTTTGACAGCTACCAACACCATTAGACGCAACATTTTTTTTTATGATATAGGAGTCAAACAAGCAGACGGATCACCTGATGGTAAGCGATTACCGCCGGCCATGGACACCCGCAACCCCAGAGGGGTTGTTAGCGCGTTGTCGGCATTTAAGATGGGTGTACGCTCACATAAGGTGGGATATTCTCATAGAATGACACTTAAAACGAAATAAATATTACTTAAATTTGCAATATAAAGTGCCTTATTAGGTATTAGAGGTACAGACAGACCTGAGAAGAATTGAAATCAAATGTAACCAAGCACAACAAAATTCCTGACGCGTTACTTAGTAAAATTCTTGACGTCTGGTAACCCTATATTATATGTTTGAACCCAACAATGCAAGGGTTATATTTTCCCAACCTAATTGCCAGGCGTGGGCGATAGTATTACAATATATTTTCGTGTCGCGTGATTTATGGTTGTTTTCACGTGTGAGTGTTAAGTTATTCTATTAAATTTTAATTTAAGTGCATGTTGCTTATAAATAATGTTATTTTTTGTGATGGCACTATCCGCGTTTAATTCGTAACTCGATAAAAAAATTGTGGATGTTTATTGTTTATTCAGATTAGAGACAGACATATTATTACTTAATGATAAGATTTTATTAACATTATCATCAGTTTTATTCAGTTTTCTTTGTTTTTACGAAATGGCTGCAGACTAGGCAAAGTAATCTTTAAGATATATTACCTTCAAAGCGTTCTCAAGTAGTGAAAAATGGTTTCAAGGATGGTAAATAAATCAGGATCGAGGATCGCAAACGAGCTCGGCAGCTTCAGATTTAACCCCGTCACAGACGGAGCGATAATATATCGGCAGATACCGTAAGATATATTTTACGGACTATTTGACAGAGTCCACACACGAAGCTGTAATATATATTTTGGTATCTTACGATATCTTATCGCAAGGCATCTGCTCGGTATGTTACGATATATTTTGGCATATTTCATCTCTCTCACAATGTAGGTGCTAGACAGAGAGCGATATATATTTTGATATCGTTGGCGTCTGTGGTGCTTAGCGATACTCTAAGATATCTGTCGGTATCTTACGGTATCTGCCGATATATTATCGCTCCGTCTTTGACGGGCTTTAAACAGAAAATTGCCGATCTGAGATCTGACCGTTATTACTGGTTTATTTATTACCGAAAGTCAATTCAAAAGTGATTCAACCCGAATTGCATAGACAAGTAATTTAATTATGTATGCAAGAACTGAATGTTATTGTCGTTTTAATCTAAATTTATCGCTGATACCACAAGTTATAAACTAATAAATTCTGCCACGATAATAAGGTATTTATTGTAATACCGTTATTCTAACAGCAAGTACAATAATTAAGTCAATGTTGTGAAGTGCTCCACACCGTAAACACGTAACGCGGTGAGACGTGTGCAGATTGCGGCGTTTGATACGATGGAGTTACAGGGCTACTGTATCACACAAAGTGTATGACACTTGACCCATTTGGTACTTATTACCAGATATACTACGTTGCTTTAGCCAGTTGTAGTCGAAATTACCTTTCGCATGCGCCTATATTTAATAATTATAAATATTTTAACGGTGGTGGTTAGTAACAAAAAAAAAACAATTTTGCGTTTTCCAAAATTGTATTGGCCAATCTACTACGCATTCTATCTGGTTCTAACTAACAAATCTGTGTGTAAAATTTATCTGAAATAAAGAATTAATAATAATAATTTACCCATACAGCTAGATTGGGCTGATCATTACATTAGCCACAAGTCGAATTGAAACTTTTGTATCGAATATAGAAATACAGCATTACAAATGTTGGTACGGTACCGAGGTAGCGAGGCTTCAGTCAAACTCGATTTCCACCGTTGTTTTTGTTTAGGTATTAAACCGGTAAAAGAAAAAGGAGACGGTTTTTGCTTTCGTAAATAATCGAACATGCGACTTAGACACTGGTCCGATCTTTCTATTCTAACTAACTGAGCTGCCAAAACTTAATCGACCCGTGAATCTTTTCATCGCTTCCTTCTTTGTTGTGTGCCTTCGGGAGGCGCTCTCTCGTTGGAACCCCAGAATAATTAAAAGTTCGTAGCTAAGACTCATTAGACAAGAACGTGAGTCGTGTGGTCGGCTAGCGTTAGTTGCAAGACCACACAATAGCTATTCAGCTGCTCTGTGTGATTGACGCCCAGTGTCAACTTAAATACATTGGACACAACATAGCTACTCATGCAATTCGAGATTGTTTAGGTCACTTCATTGTCTCTAATTAACAATTTACTTATAGGTACTCCAGAACCTTTGTATATCTAGGTGTTGAAAATGTCCAAACTTTATTATACCGGCATTCGCATTAGCATTATTGTAAATGAATTTTACCCGAATAAGACATACAATACGAGATGGTACGTTTTTTACGAGTGAATTTACTTATAGGCAAATGGTTCGGATATGAGACAAAGTTGAATCTTGGTACAATTAGATTTCGTAGGATTTTGTGCACAAAATATACTTTGGTATTTATTTTGTAAATCCCAACAGTTCCAAAAAGGTGAACTGGGTTAAAAGGTCGAACAGCAGTTGCTTTTTACAACTATACCAATTCGTTGAATAAGGATTGCAACTGGGAAGGCGCTAAATTAAGGATACAAGGAATGGCAAACAATTTAGACACCTTAAGAGGAAAGTATGTTGACACAATTTGCTTTTTAACCTTAATTAAATAGCCATTCGTTTGATTTTTTTTTTTGATTTTTTGATTATTAAGTATAAAAATTAGGAGTGAAAAAATTATATACAAGTTTTTAAATGCTGGCTTATAAAAAATAAAAATTCGATAAAAATCAAACGAAGGGGCTCTATCATCTAATCTATGCTGTTACATCAAATCGTGTCAAAATATTTTCAATAATGTTAATATTCTGAGAGGAAAATGGGACCTACGTTTGTATCGAAAAGCGGTTTCGGGGTGGCCGTCCACTTTTATCTTATGTTTTAGTGTATGTAAGAAATATATTAAGTGCATTAGCAGCACTTGGACTGGGTACCCGCATCGCTTCCCGCAGCGATAGTGTAGTCTAGCAGAAAATAAAGTTCTAAAGTTCTTTACATTTTATCTATCGACTTAAGCCCCTTTTATTTACTTACTTAAAATTACTTACAGTATAGATGGACCTAGAAGTAACGAGAAAGTAATTATGTTATAGTATAAGTGTTACCTTGTATACTTAATTATTTAATCAAAAATTCAATAAACATAGTAGTAACAGTGTATTAACTTGCGGTGTCAAAACTTGATGTACCTACATTTATGCCTTGTCATGTCGAAAACGCTGGCTTTATAAACATATTTATTATTTTTTGCATTTTAATTTGTGTTCATAATTTTGAGAAAACAATAATTATCCCACAAAATAAAAATACCAATTTAAATTATTAATACCTGTGGTGTATCTATTTAATACGGCTATTTGATCAAAAGACAATTAAAATTTGTTTAGACACTATAGGTACGGATAGTAATGACAATACTCAGACTATTGGACGTATTGCTTGGCTACCTATATTATGGAAATACAACATGTTTGTGTAACTAATTATTATGATAAAAAGTTGCTGATATTTTCGACACAGTTGCAAATGGCAACTTCTCGGCGTAATAACTCACGTCCGTCTTCTCTTTTAGGAGTAAGTGGGCATATATAACTATTCCAAAATGTCGGAAACTCTTAGAGAAATGAAAATAATAAATGACCAAATTAGCTTGAAATCGTATAATGTTCATATAAACTTAGTAAAGCCCACATACTAGTAAGATCTCATTCATCATCATTGGCCTGTAACATCAATAAAATGTACCATTTTCAACCAAAAGGGCACATATTGTCAGTTGTCTGTAAGGTGCTATGTCCATAAAGCTTCAATTGGAAATCAACCTTATCGACAACCGACATTGTGGTACCTTTTAGTTGAAACGTCACAAATAATGGTTTAAACAGCGTTCATAAGTGCGGCGCAAAGTCCAATGCGAGAGCGGCAGCCGCGACCGCATAGCTGGCAGGAGATTGCCGTGCCCGGTGACGAAGGTGGGAGAACGGCGCGCTGGTGTCTCAGTTCTCAAGATCTCATTACGGATGTGGAAATCGACGGCGCCGAAAATGAGGTATCAGGACGCTGGACTAGTTGCTCTTGACTGTTGTTTACGTTTTAATGGTTATGGACTCGGTGCCTTAAGTGGGCTTACTGCCATTGTTTAGCGTTGCGGAATGTCTCAACTAATGCCGATGCTGTGTCCGAGAGTGATTGCTCATGCCTCACCTCTACCCTTTGTACATACTCTATTTTCAAGTGACTTTAAAGATTAGGTACAAAGTACAAACTTGCATTTTGGTTAGTAAATTAACTTAAAACAACTTACTTACACTATAATTCTTTCCTCTGGATATCAACATACAATTTTTTTTTAAAAAGGTGTCATTTTCGGCATGGTCTACACGATTCAGTAAAAACGCCCTTAAACATTCATTTTCCGTTGTACAAGTTATGTATATATAAGTATAACCCTTACAGTCACAGATATTGCTATTTTCCACTCTGAAATATGGTAATCCAATCCAGCGCTTCACGTTTGAATATTGTTGTCGGTATTTGAGGAGGCCTTGCACTGGAAAGGCTTTTATAAACCTGTCAATAAGTTTGCTCTTTCAATTCGAATTTATCTAAAATGTGCCCATATGTCATATTCATTTTACCAGTGAATTTGTGAATCACATTGCCTTCCGGTTGAACCTAAGAATGCGATGTAATCCGATATCCAACATTTACACGGCTAAGATTTTGATTACTTTTTCTTTACAATAGTACTTACCTAACTTACGAGTAGAAACATTGGTTTAAATAGAAAAATTTACTAAGAAATTTGCTCCAGTAAACCTTATTTGATATTTCCACCAATTGTAGGATGTGGAGAAAGCTTTTTTGCTTTTGCTTGATCGCTTGAAATGCAGTATGAGTCGGATCCTGTAAATGTACTTTTAAGTATTTATAAGACGTTTGAAAAATATTTATATGCGAACATTGCTCGATTTTAAACAATTTGCCGCTGTTAGGGATTGATAAACAAGGAAAGTAAAGGGTAAAAGTTGTCGGGCCGCGCAGAAGCAGCCCGGCGTCAGTGGCAACGGCGCACTGTCAACACGCGGGGCCGCGCGTAAACACAACTCCGCGAAAACCAACCCTAGCTCTCTAACTTATTATTTACTAAGCGAAGACTTTGCTTTAGACTAAACAAGCGAACTCCTGCCAGCGACGGTCGCATTTACGGGTGTATGCCCCCAAACGTTGAATACATTGTAATATTCCGATCCACAGGGCTTTTCATTAGCGGGCTGCTTGAAACGGTCTACAAAGCACAGCACTGCGTGGGATGCCTTCAATCGGATTAATGTTCGCCAAGATCTGTTCTAACTTGAAATGGAATATAGAACCAAACAGAATTATTAATTGAAATGGGATATAAATGTAATGTATTGGGATATTCCATGATATCTATCGGGTTTTATTTCTCGGATGCATTATTACACAGGAAGCAATTTCGTATCAAGTTCCAATATTTCGTGGTCTAAGAATATTTCGTGGCTTAAATTTACAGCTGGCATCATTCTGACACTTGTATTCATTTATAATTTTTATAACAGCAAGCCTCTAAGTTTTTTTTTTTTTCTATTTCTAACAAGAACAAATTTCTAATGAATTTTATGTGCATTTTTCTAAGGCTTTTTTTACGTGTAAAAAAAATACACGCGTTAAGTTTGGTAATAGTAGATTGTACGAGACATTAATTATGACATAGTGTAAAAGTAGCTTTGGTATGATTATTGCCGGCGTCATAGCAGTGCTTAAGTATAAAATTAAAAATGCGGCGACAGATTTTGTACGGATACCCGCCGTGGTGCCAACTCCAAAACTCAATAGTAAAGCCAACATTCTTACTTTTTACTTATAAAGTTGTTGCATATATTAATCATAGCTTAGTAAGTCAATGAAACCTTGGTATGAGTTGAAGAAAACCTAAGTTCATATTAAGGCCGTTCCATCGGTTTGCCGCTATCATTGTCACATTTCACAAGAAAGAACAGGAAAGATTAGAAGATTCTTGGCACGCCAAGTGTCAATTATGATCGAATTTTGACAATTTTTATTTATTTTAAAAACGTTGCCTTACAATATCGAAATTCGAAAGGGGTAAAATTACTATTAAGTTAAGATTGTTTTTTCTTGTAACACATAATAAATAACCGAGTAAAGTTGGATTAAAAGTCCTAGTTAAAGGTTACTTTAGGAATTAATTGAATCGAGCGAAGTGTCATAATTCGTGTACCGGAAGCTTATAAATTAAAGATATTATAATCAACAACTACATATATTTTTTCCACGTCTACGAATATCAACGTCTCTTAGAAAAATATGATCACATAAGGAGATTTTTCGCCTTCTGGCCCAGGGAACCGCCTTAAGCCGATGGCATTACCGTACCTGTAACAATAAAGAATAATAATTAATAAACACCTCTATTACTTCATCATTTTAAAGCGTTACAATAATGGAGCCCCCGCAGCATTGTTACAAATAAATCATGTCCTACCCACCACTTGGTGGGCGTGGTACAAGGAACCTCCAGATCTTGACATCATTATATTCTTCTAATTGTTTATGGCATCATTGCCGCTCATTTAAATTTATCATCTGTTACCATAAGCAAAATTAACAATATTTTTATGCAACTCAGGAAGAAATCAAATTATTTAATGAAATATTTTGATTTGTGTTTTTTAAATAGTCATACTATCATATATAAATTATAAATTGACCAAAGAAAAAGTGACCAAGTCCACCACAGTTCATCAGCTTACGCGGCTAACGTCCTGACCACTAGAGTGGCCGTATGGTCTAGTCTGGTCTAGGCTCTAAAAATCAAAACAATTTTACTGTAAATATAACAAAAAATATATCATTAATATAATATGAATATACAAAATTGAAGTATATAACTGTATTGTTATTACAAGATCCAGTACTTGAACCTATTACTCGAGTGTCAATTCTCCGTATCAAACTTTAAGACCTTGGGGTCATTTAATAATATAATCTATTAAGGAGTCACCAACTTAAATTTTTGCTCCTGTTTCGGGTATCTTCCGATATTTAAAATCGTTTGTTAAATAAATTAGTTATATCAGTCAACTTGAAGCATGTGTGATGTGAATCTAATTTTATACATGATTGCGTGTTTCGGCCTCATGTGTATTTAAACCCCCACTAATTTCCCCAGAATCTCCAAAATGGCCATAAAGGTATAAATAAGGGTAACTCGAAGAAAACAATAAGACTGCACTTTACTTGAATGGAATATACCTTTTAAGAGAAATTTACCTCTCTAAAACGATCTTTCATGCGTTTTACCTCTGTAACTCGAAGCCTCTTTAAGGCGCACAAAAACCTATAAAACCCTCCCTAAGTCCTCCCTTTTTGGCGTTTTCCTTGAGATTCGTGCTACCGAGGTTCCACTGTATTAAAATAAATAATATAGTCGTAAGTTACATTACATTAAATATTTACCTACAATGAAACTTCTCAACATTGAATTATTTTATGTTTTAGCTGATTGGTGCCTTCTTTAACATATTTCACTCGAAAAATAATTGGGAATATAGAACAGGGCCATCACAAAGTTATTGCCTTAGTTGCTAAAATAACCAGTAGGCCAAGAGGGAAGGCTTTGGGAGGCAGCAGCAGCATTAATGCCATGTTTTATAAATGTTCGTGGGCACAGAGAAGACTTTAACGAATGGAGAGCCAGTGAATTAGCCAGTGACCCGGGTATGTCCTTAAACTACGTTCAAAAGAGAGGTATGGACACTCTGAATGTCATCTCGCTTTTCGTTGTAAGGCACAGCACAGCGGATGTCATTCCAAATCTAGAGCGGAGCCCAACTGGGGAAGTACCTCCACCTTACAGATAACCGCAGCCAAGTAATACTAGACCCTACTCATAGTGTTGTGTCCCTGCCGGTGAGTTAGGTTACCAGAGCTCAACGAGGGTGCGGAGTGATAGGTTCGGCAACGCGTATGTAGCTCCTCTGGAGTTGCAGGCGTACATAGGCAACGGAGGCTGCTTAACATCAGGCGGGCCGTATGCTTGTTTGCCACCGACGTAGTATAAAAAAAATATGATGGACTTATTAACGTAGCGTACATTCAGGATCACATGCTTTAGTGATGTAATTTTAAACACATATAGTTAATGAAATGGCAGTACCGACTGTGTATGATCTGTCTGGAAAGGATACCGTTAGCTACTGCGTATATGTAAAGGACTTCGCTGTAGTACATTCACGCGTGCATTCCTGACACCAGCCAAAGAAAGAAATAATTTGTACGTAATGTACCTACGTAGGTTACGTAGGTTAAGTTACTAGTACGTAACAGGAGATGGGTGCCGCGGGTAAATACCGGGAAAATACCCGAAACTACCCCATCTACCAGATATTTACCCGTATCTACCCAAATTGTTGGGTATTTATAATACAATTAAAAAGATTGATAATATAAATTAGATATATCAATATTATTATCCTATAATACGAAAAAAATTAAAATAAAGTATAGAAATCACAATCACACAACATTTTTAGACACAAGTAATTATTTTTTTCGATGAGTGCATTTTGTACACTGTTTTGTGGTATAGGAAGGTTAATTTAATAAAGCTATTTTATACCGTATTAATGATTTTTCCCAACCATTCAGGAACCCATTTGAAATATACACACAAAATTTCATCCCAATCGGCCCAGCCGTTTAGGAAGAGTAGGGTGACAAACACTGGGTGAGAATATTTTTTTTAGGGTTCCGTACCTCAAAAGGAAATAACGAAACCCTTATAGGATCACTGGATCAATTAAGTTAAAATTTGGTACACATATGTAAGTTGTGACCCAAAGATGGACTTGTAACGTAAACAAATTAATTTTAAACACGGGTGCCACTTTTGGGGGGTAAATGAGAAAATTAAAAAATAAAGTTTGTCAAACTATATCGTGTTACATATCAAATGAAAGAGCTCATTGTGAGAATTTCAAATATTTTTATAGTTTAGAAGTTATTCAAGAAAATAGGCAATAAATTACCATTCCCCCCTTTTATCTCCGAAACTACTGGGTCAAAAATTTTGAAAAAAATACACAAAATAGATCTTTAACCGGAAAACCTATTAGAAATGTGCAGTTAAGCGTGAGTCGGACTTTTACTTAGTTTTTGATCCGACCCCTACAAGTTTTTTAGACATTTCACATAAAAAATACATTGTTTAAATAGTGTAATGTACGGAACCCTTGGAACGCAAGTCCGACTCGCACTTGGCCGGTTTTTTTTTAATAGCCTGTAGTGTCCCACTGCTGGGCAAAGGCCTCTCCCTTTTGATTTCCATGACTCCCGTTTCCGGCCAGTTATTAGTGAAGGTGTCTATTAAGTCGTCCCGCCATCTCCGCCTGGGCCTGCCACGTCCGCGCTTCTTTTGCGGCATCCACTTGGTGGCTATATTAGCCCACCTATCCGGATGCATGCGGCAGACGTGACCTGCCCAGTCCCACTTCAGCCTAGCCGTCTTCTCCCCTACGTCAGCTATGCCTGTTCTGGAGCGCAGTGTAGTGTTTCGGATGCGATCCATCCTTGTGACACCTAGAATGCTGCGCTCCATTGCTCTCAGGCAAACCTTCAGTTTGGACTTCTGACTCTCGGTGAGCGACCATGTTTGGGCACCGTAGGTTAGGACAGGCAGAATACACATGTCAACGAGTTTACGCTTTAGTGACATTGGAAGGGTCCCCCTTCATTAGCTCCTTCATGGACCAGTAACTCTTCCAGGCTTTTTGAACACGGCGCTCAACTTCCTTGTCTTGCCTGTCGCTGAAAGAGACTAACTGGCCCAAGTATATATACTCGTTGACATATTGTATAATCTGCCTGTCAAATCAGGAGAATTATATATATGGATGGTATAGAAAGGATGTCAATCTCCTATGGCAGAATTGTTGCAAAAGTGACCGCTTTCAGCTTTAAATAATAGTTCCTAATCTCTCCGGTGGCGCTAGTTAGGCTCTGGGACATGAGTATAACATGAACCATATAAGGCAACAAATAACCCGACCAAATTACGTATGTTGTTTTTGGTAGTATTTCGGTGTATGGTGGCGCCACCTAATTACTGTTTTTTGATGGACAGTTTTCATACATAGAGATTTGGCTCCTTTATATAGTCTCCATGATTATATATTAAGAGATTAAACATTTGACGAATTCCTTAGTCAATACGAATATTATACTTTATATAGAACTACATGACTGTCAAAAAACTGTTATTTACATTATCTCAATTCAGTTTATTAGTCCGTTTCCAACTTTTATTTATACCCACTTATTTGGGTAGAAAAGGTAAATACCGGGTAGATTGGGTAAATTACCCGCCGCCCATCTCTAAACAGGAGAAAACTTTCACAAAGAACTTATTAAATGAACATATTTAATTAGGTAAATTTATTTGATTTTGAAATTGAGAACACAGTGTGACTAATAAGACTATTTTCTGCACAACCTAAACTTTTCCTCCCATGCATTTTTGGAATAGAAAGCATCATCATAAATACCTTTTGTTATGCAAATCGCAATGACATTAAATATTAACACCCAATCGGATTCAAGTCAACGGACTTCACTAAACGGTTCAGTTGCATCCGGATATACGTGGGCAGCCGTATACAACAAAGCGATGGAATGTCGGTCGATTCGTACCTGCCTGTGGTCCCGTCACAACTCCACACGTCTCTGCCGTAAGTTAGGACTTTATTAAACAGAGATAGAGTTCGATCTTTTATAACAATTTCATAATACGAGGATACCAAGATCGAGATGAAAGATAAAGTGTTATAAAATTAAAACAAAACATTATCTTATCTTCAGAAACATCGGGACAAGTGATTGATATTCTTTTTCCAATATTAAAGGATTTGAGTTTTAAGTGCTCAAGCTTATAACGCAAATGAATGATTCACATAATATTAGCAAAATTAGCTTGTCGATGAGTTTCTCTAGTTACCACTGATTAACCTTAATGAGTAAATAAAAGTTTTAAAGTGATAAACACAGGCAGGTAAGTCCACCCAGCTGCAAAATTGCATGGCCATTTTCTGAATGAACGTGTTCATAATGTGTCCACGCAATTTTACAGCTCATTGTAAAGTAAGCAAGCTAAGCTATAGGACCACAAAGTCGCTAATGGCGATAAGAAAAACTGAATGTTAACACTTAAAAGAAAAATTAAAAAAAAACTTTCACCCTGTAAACCTATGGTCGTAACAATTCTCATTTAAACAAAACGAGAGCACAACTTTTAGGCAAATATAGAACTTCGAAGAAAGCAAACAGATTCCTAAAAGTTATTTAATCTCTTTATAGATTTCAACGTAAACTTTGCGGCGTTGTATACAACTGTACAGTGAAGGATGCAATTCACTTAGCTCCTGAAAACAGTGAGCGCAACGTTTCAATTGAATTGAAGTTTTCTTTAAGCCACCAGGCAGCTAGGGAAGGCCCGTTCGCTTTATGACAGCGGCACCCTGGGCCGCCGTAACGCGGGTTTACGACCACCACATCCCCTTCCTGGCATATAGTTTCAAACTAAAACGGTTAAAGGTATTTCTTTAAAACGTTATGAAGTCATGTCGCCTTAGTTACGAAGTTTAGGGTTTGTCCAGATTCTCGTTTGCGTCTCTTGCCTCGAATACAGGGTACACATATGTTTGTTTAGCATTGAATAACTTTTGATACCGGTAAAATTATGGTCCCAGTTTGCAAAAACTCCCAAAACTAATGCATAATTTATTGCAACAGTAGATGGTGTAGTTGAATAGGTCCGAGTCGTAACCAAAATGGCTCTGACCTGGTTGATTGAAATATAATAGCCGTACAGCGTATTCTAGTGGAGGGTCGAAGTTCTAGCCTGACCCAAGTTTCTAGTCTTTTTCTGTTATGTTGGCCTCACCAAACCAATAGTTTTAATTTATTTTGATAAAGTTGTTGTTGTGATTTTCCGATTGTACGATAACTGCTATTATTTCAATTAAACAAACAAGTAGGTATTATATTTATTAAAAAAAAAAAAACAACTTTCTTATGATAAGTGTAAATTCGTGTATATGATAGACGATGATAAGTAAATAAAGCATTTGACTATTGTATATTAGCATTTTTAGGTAGTTTACGAGATGTTCCTCATTTTATCTAAAACCTTTTTTGTCTGAAACTTAAGATTTTTTCTGTGTGCTAATAAATGCTTCGAATTATTTTTCTATACCTACTTACATCATTCCGAATCCAATGAGATATCACACGTATTTTAGGAGTTACTAAATCTTTTGGGTTGTTCGCGCTGGTCCTGTGTATTTGTATACATACCTACATATAGGTACATATACACCTTAGTAATTAAGCACTATGCCATATAAGTAAGTGCGTGTATACCAATAATTAAAACATGTGATATGAAACGTAGTGCACCCTCTTAATAATATCCTGTGAACAAATACGTGCAAAGTCTCCACAGTAATATTAAGCCTAATAAGTTCCTCACTTTTAGTAAATACGACCATCTGATATGCTAGGAGTGTTTTCAATACAATATCTACGTACTGCCATAACGCCGTAAATTTCGTTATTGAAGTCGTAAAGCTGTGTTAAGAATTTCTCATTGCCATAACATCTCGTAATGCGCTGACGAATAAAATAAAATTCTTCCATGTTATACTTTCAGCTCGTTATGAAAATACTGTAGGAAATATTTGTTGCAATATTTAAAATATTCAGACATAATAGTATTTTGTGTAACAGGTACATAATAAGAGTTCTTAAACTTCAGGGGCCGAACTTACAAAACGAAACGAAGTTGAGTTTTGTAAAGACAAGCCCGAGAATTTTAAGACCTTATTATGTACCTTGCATACAATATTTTTTCTACGACAGCAAACACCCAAAATTATAAATTAAATCAAAATTAATATTGGTTTGTAGATCTTTGCCTAGAAGTCAAAATAATAAAAAAAACAGTTGCATAATATTCCAAAGAACACTGCTTTTATTTAATTAGGATCTTACGTAAACAACGTTCGCTTAATAGAAAAAAAGTACAAACATAGGTCTACAAGGCCCCATTAAAAATGTGTATTTTTTTTGCACAAAAGCACATGAAAATTGCTTCTAAAATAGTGTAATTTTATTTTTGATCAAACTTTTCTTTTTATAAAATGAACTGAAAGTAACATTTCAAAAGCTGATATAAGCGATCCCGGGCACGCACAGCCGTCCGCTCAGTGCTCAGCGAGCTGCATTCGGAGAAGGACCTGTGCTCACAGCGCCTTAATGAAGAAGAACTCCTTTATGCGGAGAAGGGTTCAATCTGGATAATTAGCATACCTCGGTTTTACGGAGGCAAAAATGCACCTAGTGATTAATTAAATATCGACCCAAGTGTTATCGATATCGATCTGAACCAATTTCTAAATTATAACAACAAATGTGGCTCCTCTTCGAACTAAGCGTTATTAACTAAAAGCGTCAGGTAGTACACTCGGTTCGAAGCTTTAGTTTTTGGACCGAGATATTCTATTGACTAGTTATATTATGAGTTATGTGAGAACTTTCGGAATATTATACACTTTGTTACCTGAAAGGGGTTTCATAAAACTGAATTATAGCCATAACCTTAACTCGGTCTTGAGGAGGCTCGTAAAGTAGCATCTTGGGCTCTCACAGGACACGTGGAGTAGGGTGTTATTAAATTTTATGGAAACTCCACTGGATACAATAGAAATATGTAAATTAAGCGGACGTCTTAAGTTACTGTACTCGGTAAGAAACCTTTGAAATTGGCCAGTTAGAAAGGCATCTCGTACTTAAATGGAATTGTCCATATAACATTCGGGCGGAATAAGAATGTAGCACGTACGGCATACAGAGATCCGGAATAAAGAGTCCGTGGTCTATCGTTAAATTGGAATTCATGTTATGTTACTATCACAACGTTCTATTCAGCTAAATGCAGGTAGGGAATACCGTGGCGTCCTCAAGTGCACCGTATTGAACTTGCTTCTTACCAAGTTAAACCATTCCATTTTGTCGTGTGAGACGTTAGGTAAGTACATATACTTACGGAAAAGCACATTTTGAAAATTGTGAATCGTGACCGCATTACGGTTGCATTTAAATGTAGCTGTATTCTCTACGGAGCAACCACACGACGTAAAGATTGGATTTGAAAGAGGATATTTACAAAGTTCTAAGCTATCTATACATACTCGTAAATGACGGCGTAGTTTTAACCGAGTCTCCAAACAATGCGTCAGCGAAATTGTCTTATTCTTAAGTCACGTCCCCTTCATCCTCTAAGGAGATTATATTTATCACCCTTACCTGGCTCAGTCGTATGAAAACAAAAGCATAACATAACAACACATCACATCACACGGAAATTGATTTTAAAGGACATTAACTGCCGAAGTATGTACCTAATACAACTTTTTAATAAAATGTAATGATTATATCAACTTACAAAATAACAATGGAAAAAACTTGTATTCTTTACCTATACAGTGTGGGTGTACTATAAATTATAATAGATGTAATAAATATGGTCATCGCTTATTGCTTGTTATGTATTTATTAATCGATTCCGAAAACGAACTTTGTGTCAAAAGAATAACCGCATAGAATTTATAATATCGTAAAATGTATGTTTATTTTTATATTAAATGCAAGTTGGCGACGCTCTTACGGCGGCGGCGGCGCCCGCGGCTCGCGGCGCTTGGCCGGGTTTTCTCCGGCACGGCGCCCACGCGACGCCTTATCTGCCATGTTCTAACATAGAAATTTACACGTGCTCGCGAGTGCCAGAACCGTAATAACGCAGTCGTCGCATTTTATCTGCTAGCGTGGCAGCTGCGACTGGTCCCGGCCCGATATGCAGCGTCGCTTATGAACATCCAACAACACCCGCGGGACGTGGGCGACCGGCCGCAGCCGCCGCATTTTATAACCTTTTTATTCCATTGTCACTCCGGCGAAGCAACGTAACCGAGGGAAAAATAAATTTTACTCTTTATCTAAATGTCAAATCGTTCGGATTCGATCGAATCAGTTTCCAAATAGTTTTAATAAATCTCCTTTTACGGCTTTCGGAGCGGGCGGCGGGTGATATCAAGCGGAACGTATAACAGAATCACGCGACTTATCGTGTTATATTCTGTTGTGACCGCTGCGCTTGTTCGTGGTAATAATAGGTGAGTTTAATTGAAAGAGTGTCAATAAATTTGTTAGCGGCGGTCACCGACGTCGGTGGTCCCGATAAACTAAATCGTCCCCGGACGCGCGACAAATCCCGCAGGATCGGACCCTTGCTCTGAAGGACGACAGTTTGTTTTTATCTGCTGCCGGCCTTGTCTTCATTATAATAATATATCTTTCAAAGGGTTTATCTCTCAAAACAAATCTTTCGCTTATCTTGTCTTACTCCGGTTTGATTTAAATTTTACTGTGACATTATGAACACAGGCTTCCTTTGCTTTGATAGAAAGTAAGTATAAATTTCATCAAATAGAATAATGTATTTTTCATGTTTGTTTAGAAGACCAATCACACAATTTGGGATTTGTTTTCTCACGATATGACCGCGCCCACGGCTCGCTTCGAAGAATAAATTTCGGACTTAAGGAGTTTATGTTAATTTACGAAGTATTCCTAACTCTGGATGTGGTATGATAAAATTTAAAGCCAAGGAAAGGTTGGGCTAAGGACTCATCCTTTGCCTAAAATTTCATAAGTAAGTACTCTGTAAGTTACGCAACAGTGTTTAATGCTCAACTTATTTGACCTCCTTTCGTCATGTACACTATACAATTAATGTCGCGTGTTGAGTAGTAAAGATAGAATTTATAGTTTAAAGTCAAGTAAATTTAAACGGCAGACCTACCTACAGAACTTTTAATTAATTTGATTATAGAATTCTACTTTGAATCATTTGAACTTAACTTAGTGCAAAAATGTAAAAATCATAGTCTAAAAAATTTTCGCTGTTGCTAAATTTTTCGTTCGCTAACAGCGAGATTAAACTGGTCAGTGTTTGTATAAGATGTAATAGTCAAAATCTTTCGCATCTTTACTGTTAAGTAATAAAAAAAGTAAACAAATTTTACAAACATGGTATATGTAAATATTTACTACAAACAGCAACGACTTCATCTACCTATCATCGATGGAAATGATCAAATCATGTCCAAATAACCATTTCTGGCTTAAGGGTTTTACGATTGCAGTCCAGCTATGAGCCCAACAATTCACACCCGATAATCATCTTGGAGATAAGCGCCGCCGGTACATCACAGGGAAATTACACAGAAATACACACAGCACATAAGTACGTTTACGTACCTAGCACGAATAACTATACAGTGCACCTATTTATTAAAATATGAATTATGAAAGACTAATTGAGAAGCTATACATAAATTTGACATACATTTTACTGTACTGTTTGCATGACTAAATTATAATTATTGCATTATCATTGCAATAATGTATGTAGGTACTTGTGGTGTCTTATAGATAATAAAATTAACTGTGCAGAAAGAAAATGTAAAATCATGTAAGTAGTACATACCTATGATTTTTCACATCCCGAACTTAGTTTGTGTCTTTATGAAAGACGTACAATTTCATTATTATTCGTACGATTAACAGATTATATTTATACAAGTAGTTTATGACACGTTTGTTAGTAAAGTAGGTAACATCACAAAAGGACAACACTAAGTATGTATACAAACGAACTATGTAGGTTAGGTTACCACAACCACTGTTTACAAATATTGCACAGTCTTCCATCCTCACGTCGCTCGTGACAAATTTTAAATATTTTCTTTGGACTTCTTACCTTTTATCATAACTTTTACTTGACGAGCATGATCAAGATTTAAGGGCACTGGGTCTATTAATAATTTGAGAGCAGACGACGACTCATCG
The DNA here is from genome assembly GCF_947568885.1 of Cydia strobilella. Lineage (NCBI taxonomy): Eukaryota > Metazoa > Arthropoda > Insecta > Lepidoptera > Tortricidae > Cydia > Cydia strobilella. The sequence continues at coordinate 9,851,631 of NC_086043.1, forward strand.
CTGGTGAAGAGAAGTGCCGACCAACCTCGAGCGCTAGCGCACCCCCGCCTCCAAGCTCCACCCTCGGCAAGAACGTACGCACGATTCGTCGAGTTGCTTGTCCTAGTCTCGAAGTTCAATATTTCACTCAACACGCCAAGGTCACCTTTTAAAACTCGCCTTATCAACACTTTGAACACGTACAACTTTACTTTCTTCACTTTTCTTTTGAAGACACTTGAAATTTTCCCGGCCACGATGTATCTTGACTCGGTAACAATCTGTTTTAACGCATTTTTGTTTTTAAAGATCGAGTTATTATAAAAACATGTTGGCGGGTCGTTGTGAACATTTATTACGGTATTCCGTTTATTTACTTTTCCCTTTATTACAGTTTCCGCGTCGACTGAAAGCACTACAGCTACCGTTACAATAATTGCAACGCTGAAAAAACTTGGCGCAGTCATTTTGATAACGTAATTTGGACCCTCAACATTGTGTAAATAAACTACATAACACCTTAGAGCATCATACGAAACGTTCAAATAGTTTTCAATATTAGAAGCCACATTTTTAACTTTAAAATCGCACTGTCCCACGTAAGGCTGTAGGTAATGTAGGTATCGTGCGAGGTGCGCGCGCGCCGGCCGCCGTACGAACATCGACTGGAGGCTGTATCGATGCAGCTTGCAGCCTGTTGCCTACTTATCCCATCACTATTAACACTGAATGTCATTGCCATTTAATTTTATTCATATTATATTGCCGTTTTTGTATTTAAACGTGCTAAATTAATTTATGTTTACATGTAGTCTGCGGTATATGCGATAATAAAATTAAATATAAGACAGCTCATTGTAAAGTTGTTGTTATATCTAAAAAGCAAAAGCGCTACAGCTAGTAAATTAAGTATGATATTAACATACAATACAATAAAAATTTAGTTTGCATAATACACATTACACTGAATTTACTTTAAAAAAAACCGGCCAAGTGCGAGTCGGACTCGCGTTCCCAGGGTTCCGTACATTACACAATTTAAACAATGTATTTTTTTATTTGAAATTTGAGTGAGATGTCTTTAAAAAAAGCGTAGGGGTCGGAACAAAAACTAAGTAATTAAGTCCGACACGCTTGACTACACATTTTTAATAGGTTTTCCTGTGATTTTTGATTTTTGTTTAATATATTTGAGTTTCTCACAATGAGCTCTTTCATGTGATATGCAACACGATATACAGTAGTTGTTGTATGTAGTTTGAAAAACTTTATTTTTAATTTTCTCATTTACCCTCAAAAGTGGTCCCCATGTTTAAAATTTATTTGTTTACATTACATGTCCATCTTTGGGTCACAAAGTTACATATGTATACCAAATTTCAATTTAATTGGTCCAGTAGTTTCGGAGAAAATAGGCTGTGACAGACGGATAGACAGACATACAGACGGACGCACGAGTGATCCTATAAGGGTTCCGTTTTTTCCTTTTGAGGCACGGAACCCTAATAGCAGTCAAACACTAACATTTACCAAACTGTAGCATATATACTGTATACACCGCAGTTACTGTCCAATAAAACTCACAAACTACGAGTATTAGATTGCAAATGAGCAACTGTAACTAGTAGTAATACAGTAACTTTATACATAATTTGCGTTTGCGTCAAACCGGTAGTTTTGATTTTTTGTAGACTGTGACTTCGAGCGCCGAACGCAACTTTGTCAAAAATCGAAAAAACTGCGAAAATTTCGGATTTCTTTTAGATTTGGGCGATTATAACCCTAAAGTTGTATTTTTTGATAGTACCTTCTCCAGACGTTTTTAAAGTAGACTAAATTTGACGCAAATGAACCCCTTTACAAAAGGCGACTACTGTTACTGGAAGTTACTGGATTGCATAGGTGACAGACAGTAGAGATACGCTAAGGATGTACTTACTAAAATTTTACTTGTGCATTGTAGGTATTTAGTCAAAGTGGCCAGATCTTATTTCTATGGTAACAAAGGTGTGTTACGACATATTTTCCCACTTTGGATGTCACTGTCTATTAGATGCTGACTGTACAGGTTATCCATACAACAGCTTTTTGGGTCTCGAGACCAGAATAAAAATCTACTCTGTCAAAACAGATAACGTTGCAAACGGGTATAAAAAATATAAATGATATAACTATATAAGTAATAAGTAGATATGTATAAAAACAAATCTTACACATTTTCTTTTCGTCGACATGTACAATCGACTTAAAAAATTAGAGTCCCTTTTTTATTAGGGTTCCGTACCCAAAGGGTAAAAACGGGACCCTATTACTAAGACTCCGCTGTCCGTCTGTCCATCTGTCCGTCTGTCTGTCTGTCTGTCACCAGGCTGTATCTCATGAACCGTGATAGCTAGACAGTTGAAATTTTCACAGATGATGTATTTCTGTTGCCGCTATAACAACAAATACTAAAAACAGAATAATATAAATATTTAAATGGGGCTCCCATACAACAAACGTGATTTTTTTGCTGTTTTTATCCGTAATGGTACGGAACCCTTCGTGCGCGAGTCCGACTCGCACTTGGCAGGTATAACACACCTATATTATTCGTGAAAATTGACGGAAATGTAAAGCTAAAGGTTTATCTTAACCCAAAAGTTTGTAACAATTGGAAGCCCAATAAACTTGCTAACGTTAGCCGTGACTAGCGTGTTATATTAGCCGACTATAACCCTTAACAAAAGCCTAACTTTAACGTTCCCGTAGTTTTTGCTCACAAACAGCCTATTCCCTCGTCCGGCCTCGGCCACGAATTGCAGTAACAGTTGGAAAACAAGGTAATAATGCCATCAAACGCTCGTATCGTGAAATCACGGATTGGTGGACAAACCATCCAGTTTACCGTGTGCGTATGAATACATTAGGCACCAGTGAGAGCGCTCACGGTGTACTAGGCTCTGTTACTCGGTGTAGTATATTTAATAAAAATAAAGCTAACAATATTTATTTACACTACAAAAGTATAGAGTATTATACATTTAGAGTTTTGAGTTGTTGGTATATTTGATATTTTTGAAGTAGAGAACAGTGTATGCCTTGCAGGTATAAATGATTTTGGGCTTTTTTAATAACGCAAATTCGCTTATTTCGTTTATGTTTACAAATATAACTTTTCACCGCTTCGATTCGCATTGACAGTTATATTGTGATTCAAAAACTTTACAAATATAATAAAAATGTGTTCGTTGCTTTACGTGGATTGCACGTGGAACCGCGTGGGCGAACAAGTAGTCCGATCTCCGTGGGTGTAATTCCAATCACTTAGCAAGCACAGGCGAATCGAAAGCGCTGGCGAATCAATATAAGTGAACAGTGTGATTAAGCCTACTTCTTGCACATTTCGAGATCATGTTAGATGGTTCGGTCATAAACTCGACTCGTCCGTGCTTATGCAACAAATTGGAGTACTCGGCCGTGGTGCAAGCCCGGAGCAACGAACGGTGTCGCGACGTAAATAATTACAATCGAACAAAAGATAAACTATGCGATTACGAGACTGGGAATGCATAAGTAGTATGTAATATATAAGAAATGACGTGAAATAGGTGCATGTTTTAAGGGGAGCACTCCCCTCCCCCCCCACCCCCTTTTCCATGATATTAACAGTTCTTGGCGTCACTTAGCTTTCACTCTTACAAGTCGAATAGGTCCCCAGGTTTGCTATTAAAATATTCTGCTCCTGTTAACAATAACAATGATATTATAACTTCAGATAGATTAAGGCGTTCCAAATTGCAAAATAAATGACAGTACAGTCACATGCAATAATATGCTACACGAAGGTCGCAAAAATATCTGACACGATTTTATTTGTAGAGCCATAAGAGCGTGTCACATATATATTTTGGCGGCCTTCGAAGAGTAACATATTATTTATTGCAGGTGACTGTACATACATATTATATATTATTCGTGGGTATTAGCGATATTCAATTAATCCAGACATTTTATGCTTGGAGTATATGAGCAGCTTAAGTGTCAAGACTTTATTTATAAGCCGTAATCATAAAACTGATAAAATTTATCGTCATTTTTAGGAGGTAGAAATTACGTCTTCAACACTTTTCTCATCTCTGAAATATTTAAATTGCAAATTAAATATAACCAAACAAATAAAAGATATGAAAAGTAAATAAATAAAACGACTGACCAGTTTACGTCATTAAGTAATTAAGTATTTATTAGGCCTTTAAATGAAAAATATACAATACAAGGATATACCTAGTACATAATAATATATTCAGTAGCAGCTACAATTTAAACATTTTTGGTGAAAGAGTTGACGTTATCCTATTTTCTGAAAAATTGGTTTAGACTATGTAAATACTTTAATAAATGATAACAAACAATTGATTAAAACCGCTTTGGAGAAACGTGCATGTGATGTGAATGACGAATACTGGACATTTATAATTTATGAAGGTAATATTCAAAATATTTAAATTCGCCTAAATGTGAGTCGGACACGCGCGTTTTTTTTCTCTAAAGATCGACTCACGCTTGTTTTTCTGTAATTTAGGCCCAGTGCCCAGGCCCATATTTTCTTTAAAAAAACTTTAAAATTATCTTTCTTGCTTGGCAACCAGCTTTATTATTATCTCCTTGGATATCACGGGCCTATGCATCCCGGTCTTTTGATAGGCTTGCGTGGGGATATAAATCCAACACGTAGAGGCCCCTTGGCGAGCTTTAATGTCATGTAGAACGCCTGCTGGAACCCGTTCACAGGCGCAACAATAGACACCCATGAACCGGTCGCAGCAGGCATTGGGACTATTGTAGAAAAAGTGAACAGTATACCGGTCTATGGATTGAAGTTTGGGTGGACAATGAGACTGGGCTATTGTAAAGAAGTCCGGACACCTGCCATAACAATGTTAAAACACGTTATCGAGGCAGGTGGTGACTTTCCGCTGACTAGATGGGCCCCTGAAACTGCCGTCGTGAAGACGACCAGGAGCAACACCGGTGTGAGCGGCTCAGCTTTATTATTATTATTATTATTTTTTTATTTTTTTTTCGGCTTTCACCGGATTAATACTGCCATTCACGGGCCTAGGCCAAGTGCATGTCAGGTAAGTATTCTTACATTTTAATTAGTTGAATGTGAATCAGGTTGAGCAGTCATGTCACTAGGGGCTTCATGGTCAGTTTGAAGGAATTTTGTTACTATTCGGCATGAATTATTATTATTATTTATTATTAAGGTTTGCCAACAGGTGTAATACAGCTACAAATGGACTTAAGTAATGAACACAAAACTCATACCAGAGTATTCACCCAATTATAGGCAAACACAACTTGCTAAAATTACGCGCTTACATTTCGTACTTATGTTAAAATTCTTAACCTTAGCCAAAACTTAAAACAGAACTACATGCATTAAGTTAGGGGGTAAGTTTAAAAATAAATAAAAAATGTAAATTATTACGAAGGGCTTGTGTGAGGATGTTATTTTTTGAACAAGAGTTTAGATGAAGTGAAATAGATGCAGTTAATTTCCAGATTAGCTGTTACAACGGTATAATATTAATTATACACATACATAGACTAACTATTAAAACTAATTTAGGTAAGTGTAGTTTCATTTTAATTAACTTGGAGTGTTGGAAGCTTCAAATTTATGATGATTATAAATCGTAATTTAAAACCGATTTAAATTTGATTGACATTTAGGGTGGTAAGAAATGACAGATGCTTCTGCACTACGCCAGACGCACCTACTCGTATGTGTAACAAAAAGGTCGACCTAGTGCCCGAAAGTTCCGTACCGTGCAGTACCACTTTTTTTTCTTGAATCAGACTAACGTCTGATGAATTATTAAGCCATGTTGTGTGTTGGACAGTTGACTTTTTGTGAACTTGTGGTGCTATCTCTGTGTTGTCATTTACACATCTGTTTGTTATATTATAGATGATTTTAAAACCAGTGTTGAAATGTTGGAATGAATAATGGTAAAACACTAATTCGCGATAGATCAGCTCCATATGCCGAGTTTTTGCCGAGTGCCTGAAAAATGTCCCATGTAAATGTACATATTTTGTGTCACTTCCAAGACAGAGAAGAGTAAATTTAGACTATGAATAGAAAATTAAAAATAAAGCTCTTCAAATCTGATGTACCGAGTTAAATAATTGATTTATATCACCACGACGAAGTGCTTACTCAATTAATCATTGATCAAGATACTTTTCACAGTTTTATTAAATCTAAACCTCATTCTTACTCATAGTTACTTTTACTTTTACTTTTATATGCAAGTAAATAAATAGCGGCTGCTGCTAAGAAAAGTTTAATTTAAAGTTGCATTAAAATAAGAAAAATAAATATAAAAAATATATATGAACAATCCATACCCACTTTATGAATGAATTCCATTCCAGCTGTAGGTATGTATGTTCAAGGTGTTCAAATAACTAATATAGGCACAGACACTAAACTTGCTTCGTACTAATTATCTCTGCAATTTCCTTATTTCTTTCACGTTACATAAATATAAATATTCGTACAATAAGCACAAACTGCAGATCCATTGGTAAAGTTGTCGTTGAGTAAGCGTATTGAAAAATACGAGTTCAAATACCATTGGTAGCCAAATTATCTTGTTTGGTCAATACTCGAAATTGGTCTGTGAATAATTTAAACTTAGAGGTTACTTACAGTAGGTTACGTTGTTTAGTGTTATTGTAGGTACTAAGTCTTGTATCTAAGAAATAAGCATTTATGTTTTCTAGTTATAAATAAAAAGTAAGGAGACGCAAAGTAATTGGACTGGTTCATCATATTTCAAGAATCTTGTATAACAAGCAGTGGCAGACTACCTACTGCGCCAATGTTGTCGCTGCCAACATTTAAATGTTTTCTTAAACTAGCCGTTTTCCGTATACATTAGAGTCACTGAGCATGACTTGTGTCAGTATTAAAAAGGATATTTATTTTACGATCACTGTGAAAGTTTAATACTGTATAAAGTATTTGCTGTTTTATCAGTTAATTCCATTTACTGTATACAGTAACCTAGTATCGGTTTTACGATGGCTTGACTTGATATTATTTAACAGTATACAACGACAGAAAATCAAATTTGATATTGTATCTATTGTTTAGAAAGGTAAAAACACACACCACAACGAGGGATATTGCCGAGAGTTTTTCTAAAGAATTTTCCCAATTTATCAGGTGCATACTGTTGACTGCAAAAATTATATAAGCAACATTCCCTTGTTGTTTTGCTTGCTTGTATATTTCTCAAGTATGTTTTCCAAGCAAGGGAATATTTTATTACATATTTTTACAGTCGACATGCTCCTGGCGGCCTAGCCAATCAAAATAGCCTTCGCCATCGAATCGCTTTGTGTCTCTATCACTCTTCCATATTAGCGTGACAGTGACAATTGCGTTTCGTTCGCTACGGAGCGTTAGCGATTGGCATATTATCTACAGGGCCTGATCTTCCAAATTATAGGAAGAACAATTTCGAAGCAGCGCATCAATAAAACAACGACATTTCTGATTGAGAGTTTTATCGGCCTAGTCACTTCTTCAGACGTAGTTTTGTTTTGGAAACCAAATTTTTTAACTAGAAGCTAATTAAGCCACATATGACTAAAATAAATAAATATATATCAGGGGATATCTTACACAGATAGACCTAGCCCCAAACTAAGCAAAGCTTGTACTATGGCTGCTAGGCGACCGTATAGTTACATACTTACACAGAAAGCACCCATGACTCAGGAACAAACATTGTGTTCATCACACAACTAAAAATTTACTAATAATCTGAAGAAATAAATTAATCAATAACGATCGAGCTGCGCCAATGCATGTGAGTGACAGACAATTAACTTTTCTCATTTCGGGTTCTACGAGCATTTGAAAAGAGACTCATGTTGGTTGTTCAAGAAAGCTAACACTAACAAAGATGTACTAAATATCACTTAAACTGTATAACAATTAACAACGCCTTCCCTTCGTCTGGAAAAAATTGGCGCCACTTACTTAGCAATAAGTCTTAAATATTTACGGTACGATTATTGTAGTCTAACTTCAACTAACAGTTTAGTTCATAATGTACCTTGACTATCGTTAATAAATGCCGTTCGCAATTTATTGACTACACATAGAACATGAACGTTTAGTTTTGCTTTTCACTGTAGGAAGGTACTAGAATAGGTACTTAAAATTCAATTAGATAAAACAAAACGTGAATACTATTATAAAATGTTTATGATGCATTTAACAAACCACGCGCATAAAGCTGAACGCAATCGCCCCTTTGTCATTCCACAAATGCTGTTCCAGAGAAGCTGCAAATAATCGGAAATGAAGAGCACGAAAATCCTTGGCAAGTTCCGTACATTAGGGTAAGAGTAAGAATGGCAGGTCCGCCGGCCGATTCTCATACTTGGCTGCAGCATTGGAATGCAATTCGAGCATAGCTGCGGCAGACAGCGATCGATAATTGCATTTTGTGGTCGAGCCGCGCTCCACTTGGCCGCTAACACGCGCGATCGAACGAAACGCAAACAAACTTCGGTTTACTTGCACAAATTCATTCTTATAAACACTCTGGTTCGACTGTGCTGCGAAATGCTTTCATGCTTTCGCGTATAGCAAATATCGGTACCATTGTTCTGTTTCAATTTGCTCTCAGCAATATTGGTAACGGACATACCTACATACAATAGTAGCTGTCTATTGTAGGTAGGTACCTACCTTCATATAGGGTTTAAAGTATTACCCACATGAAGAAAATAAACACCAACAGCAACTAGTACATGTATTCCTTTATTGTGGTTTTACAGTCAATTTAACGGCAGCTTGAGTCGCGCACGTCCCGTGCACACTGTGACCGCATCTTTGCAATCAGACTATCTCGGTTCGTTCTTTTTAAGGTACCGAACTATAGAGTGGTGCCAAGTGCCAACGGGATCTACGTTCTTCTTAGTTTTCACGTTCACAACTTTTAACATATTCTGAAAAACTACAATACATTTGTTAAGTAGTAGGTAGCCATAATTTTATCACAGTCTGTGAACCTGTTAAGCAATGGAAACATTAATAAGAAATTTCGAATACATATCTTGTGCAAAGAGAAAGTAGAAAAATAAACTGTTACCTATTTATTAAACCAAACCGTACATCGTTTCCTTGTATCAAATTAAATTGCAAAATCAAATGGAATCAAATCATAATTAAGCAATAAAAAGCCTGAATAGGTTGAGGTTACACTGAAAATTATTAGTTTTTACTCAAAACGTGAACCAAAGAAAAATCAACTCTATTTTCCAAATAATTTGATTTAAATTTCAACGGCTTAAACTGAGTATGGTGGGTAGGACGAGGTTATAATCAGGCATTGAAGGCCTATAAATAAGCCACTCACATATTTATCTGCGGTACAATAAGAAAGAAATTCGAAAATAAGAACATTGCATACAATATTAATATTTCTCTATACAACGGCATGATTCTGTTGAATGTCTGGTGGTTGCGATTGTGTTTATAAGCTGCACTTCTTGCTAACATTTTAACATTAGAGTAGTATTTTCAAAGTGATCATAAAATGTTGCCATACCGTTTTTCAAGAAGACGGTTTTTTCTCGCGAAGCCTTAGGAAAACACAATAACTTGTAGTATTGAGGGAGGTAGCCTAATGAAAACCGTTGTAAAAGCACTATTAATCGATCAGTTTTTAGTTTAGTTATGTAAAATTAAACACACGTATTTTTACACAGAACGTGCGTTTTTAAATTTAATTTATCTACATCTTACTAATAAGACTGCAGATAATATAGCATATGTACGTTTGGGAGTGTTTATGTAATAAATCGGGTGCCCCGAGCGCTCCGGAGCGAGGGCCGCGTAGTCAGGCGAACGCAATTTGTACCATTTCTCTCGTATGCCTGGCGACACTTTTGCGGATTGCAGCGAAAGCACTACGTGGATACACCGCATTCCTTCACAAAGTGAACTCAAAGCTAAAAAATTACGCAGCAAAATATCAATTTTAAATTTTCATAAAACATTTTCCGACCCAGCAAACACGAGATAATTTCCCCGGTAGCGTCTCCCTAACGAGCACTAAGTTTTACTGCAGTTTGTTCATTTAAAAACTTCACTTAACATTGCTAAGAATATTTCTAGAACCAAAAGGCTACTGAAGGAGCCGGTTTTGCATAAAATAACCATCGATGCAACCGAGCATTGTGTTGGAGCGTTGCAGTCGCGGGATGTAATTTGTCGGACATTTCTCTTGTGTGTCGCCGTAACAAAGCTACGATCGAGCTGACGTGAAACTATCGATAATACTGTACGGAATTAGTGCCTTTGTTCTTATTATTCGAGCTTCTCGTTTTTTAAGTGCTTGTGTACTCGCAACGGTTGTGTAATTCCATCAACTAATAGAAATGTATTAAGTATTAATTAGTGATGTTGAATAAGTTGCCAATTTGATTTTTAGGTAATAGGTAAGTCAAGGTTAGGGTAGGGGGGTGAACGTGTAGACTTTATTAGGCTTTTACATAGAGGTAGAAGTATGCACTTAACTTGGCTTCAAAAAATTCAAAAATCCTTCACTGGTAGTCGAATAAGATTTCATAATAAATTTTCAAACAACATAACTAAATTGTCTATTATTAATAAATTTAACTAGATTACGAGATGATACTATAAGAAGAATAGTTTTGTTTGGTTTTTGTAATTTAGTTTTTATTCTAGTACATTTATTAAAGTACAATAATTATAGTATTTTTATATATTCTTTTAATGTATCTTATTGGGAAATTTTATTATTAAATTAGGTCATCTGTGTAACAAATTCAAAAGTTTAAAACAATAAGAATAATTTTTCATGGCAAACTACATTTCATACGAACGTATTACAAAAAAGTATATTTAAAACATAGAGTAGTATATAGTTTACCACGAAATGGTCCCGCCTCAGCATAATCCTTTAAGTCAGCGCTGGTTTTCCGGAGAGACCATTTTTTGTGGGTCACGAACGCAACCGTACAATACGGCCTTGTCTAGGTATCAAAAATAATAATAATAATGCTTACAGCTTATGGCGAGCTGACGGTAAGTGGCGACACCGCGGACCCCTATTCCATAGGGCCCTTTCATCTGGCCCTCGCCTCTGTGCCTGCCTTGACTGACCGACCAGAGTAGAGTTGCAAGAGCGCGACCTATGCTCCAGGTTGGAAGTGTAAAATGTCATAACGCCGGCGGCCTGCTGAACGGATTACCGGGATCTGGCTACGGCAGACTCACCTCTCGACAACCTCACAGCCGCTGACAGTGCGTGCGGCCGTTGTGGGGCCCACTAAATGAGTTTACAATTTTGAGACTGATTGTCGGCAGGTGTCCTCTAGTCTTCTCCCATAGCCTATTATCCAGTCCATCCAACATTCATATCTATAGCCTATGAGCTTAGTTCTCAAAAGTGCTGCACTGCAATAGTCTTTGCACCTGGCGGGGACCATCTCCGATGGTATCCGCCACGTGTATCCCTTGCTTTTAGATTAATTTGTCTTAAAGGGGCTCTGCGTTGTTAGCTTCGGCCCCATGCACGTCTCTCAAAGGTCCGGGAACCCATGGTCCCGAGATATGGAAAACCATATTTATAATAATAATAACATCAACAAATTGCTTTGATAATTAGCTTAAGATTATATATTCGTTAATGACTGTTAAAAAGTACTTGATGCTAAGCCTACTTGAATAAATAATATTTTGAATCATGAATCTATGTTTAAAGGTGGCAATAGGTAACAAGTGAGTTAAATACCTACTTCAATAACTTGTGTTTTCAATACGAGTAGAAAATGTTAGTCGATCTTAGGTAATGCACAGTTATGCAGTTTCTGTTCCTCTAAAATTCTTAATTAATTAAGGCGGTTAGTCGTATATTCACTTGATAGGCATCAGAATTTTAAAACATAAATCTGATGTACAATCTACCTGCTATGTCGCATTTCTTATCAATGAAAGCTTCTGGAATAATTTTCCGCATCCCAAAGTTTATTTTAATAGTGTTTGAATGCAGTCCAATATTTTTGCGAATGTCGGAGGCAGGCGGCCGGGGACACCGTTTAATCTCGCCTTTGGGCGTGGGCATCTCGTTCCTGGCCGTGTATTCCCGTTGCACTCAAATATATGCTAGTCAAGTGGGCCTAACATCTATCGTAGGATAATTAGAGAGCGTTCCCATACGGGTTCACCTTAGCTACTCAACCAAAAAAATATTAAGTTTTTCCGAAGACCGCAAAGTCACCTGTCGCCATACATTAGCGGATGTATAATGCTTTTATCACCATAGAATGACAACTGCAACAATTTTTGATCGAAATGTGGACTATGCATCTCCAGGACAGTACCTAGGTTTTTACTGTTTAGGATAATGATAAAAAACTCCGTAAAATGCTGTAAATTTAGCCAGTTCCTATTTTGCTTGTAAAATACTACATCTGAATCGTACCACTCAGTCATCCAGGCGCACTTTTACGAAAAAAGTCAATTTTTTGTTGGTCGAAAACATGAACGTAAATGAAATCAGCGGTCGCGCTGCCATACTTTAGTATGGAACCACGGATCTGTGACTGACACTAGTAATTATCTTGAATTTATCATGAAGCATGAGTCTTCGAGTTCCGCCTTCTGTAAGCGAACGGAATTAGAGGCCTGCGGTATCTATCTATGTTCTGCCTCGACTGTGTAGTAGGAGTAGGCCCAAAGGGGAATATTAACATTCTTACTAGTTGTATGTTATTTTTAATGTCTTTTTGTACAATAAGGTACCGAATAATAAGTATACCGAGCGATTCCTGGGAGGAAAGCGCGATGAGTAGAACGGCATGGCGCGCAACTGTTCATAAAAGTGTAGAGCAATACGAGCAGCGCGCTTAGAAGATTTGGATGCTAAGCGCCATCTCCGTAAGACGCGGCCGGGCCGAAGCCTTCGTATACCTACACCTACAACAGCCGGCCAGCTCCATTGCGTACCATGCAATCGCATCTTCAAACCAAGTTTGGCTTCGCAAGCCACATTAGAGCGTTCCATGTTCCTCATTAAAAACAGTTGGAGTCGCCGTCGTCGGACACGGCGAGGAGGACATTATTATATTATTCCGTCTTTAATTTTTCTCAATTTTTCTTTAAGGTTTCCTTTTTTTACAATGTTAAAAAGTAGGAAAATTATTGAATTTACTAGAAATTGTTGATTGTTTAGTTTTTTATAATTTTTTTGTGAGCCTTAGTACAAATTGTAAGAAACTGTGAACTCATTAAAGTTTATTATATTTGTCTTATGTATTTTATTTTAAACCCATTTTACAATTTAATTTATTAAATTATTAATGGAATGATCGATTAAAAAAACATAGTTACCATATTTTGCCATTAGTTTATTTTTAATGAATTATCGAAAATGACGTAGTCACCACAGTTGCAGAGGGTTAATTTCGATTAACCCCGCTATGTTTCTGGCGAATGGTCAGATAAAAATATCATGACATCATCAAATAATAGCGACGATTTGTACCGCAGTCGTCATTACGAAACCAAATTGACAGTAACAGACAAAATACACAATTCTAATAATAACGAAAAAAACATAGGTATTCTTATTTGTTTTTCTTTTATACCACGTCGGTGGCAAACAAGCATACGGCCCGCCTGATGGTAAGCAGTCACCGTAGCCTCCAACACCAGAGATATTACATCCGCGGCCCTTTCAAAACCTGTACACTCCTTTTTTGAAGAACCCCATATTGTAGCCCCTCGGGAAAACCTCGGCATGGAGCGTCCGCGGGAGGAAATTCCTCTTATTTGGTTTACTTGACGTTTTACAAAGTATGTTTCAGTCATAACAGAGTTCGACAAGTTAGACGAGATTGTCATCGTAAACTGTGTTGTTAACAACTTGGTTCACCTTTGGAGCCTCGGCTAGTCTAGTAATGTAAAATTAAAGCTAATTGCGCCTGGAACGCTTCCAGTTGTAAAAGAGATCGTTTGGTCGTTGGCTATCTTTATTATAGGTCTACCTACATAAGCACATATAGGCCTGGCGCCAACATTTCTGACTTACGGCCCAATTCGAACAATGCTTATAAGATGTCACTCCGATACGATCCTCATCTGTCAGTGTCAAAAGTGACATTTCTTCAACCAAAAACGTCACTTTTGACACTGACAGATTGGTATCGTATATATCGTATCGGTGTGACATGTTATAAGCATTGTTCAAACTGGGCCGTTATTCCGGCTAACGATACAACAGTTGTCAACAATAACAACGACTTTTTAATTAGGGCATTTGAAAACAAAAGTTACTTTGTGAAATAAATAAAATATTCCAATATTTTAAATAACTTGCATACCCACTGCCAGTTAGTAAAAAAACCCTGTCATAAAATTTTCATTGCGACATCATTACTATCATATATCATGAAAAAAATTTGACGTGTAACTACTATTAATATACCTGCTCTAGATACTTTATCATACATACAATTTAACTAAACATTTTTATATGCAGAATTCCTTTTATGTGGTAATTATTACTCAAATCCAATGACATGACATTTTTTCTGTTCGTTAAAATAATTTAGAATAGACTGGAATCCGTGGCCTACGGTATCCGCTTAGCATCAGGTGTTTACCCGTACGCCTAACTGTGACCACATATTATTGAAAATCTTTGATGGACCATCATTGTCACTACATATATTTCTTAACCAGGAAAATATGCTATTTTTCCATTTACTCTCCATTGCCACTATTTTTCCAATTCCCCATTTGTCTAACAATTACACCGAAAATTTACCTGACTCTCTTATTAAAACGTAAGACGAACTCATTTAAAACACATACTTGCTGAACTTCTCAAGACTTCTCAACCCCCGAGTGCGTAACAACCGTATGAGTTTAATGCTGTCACAAATTTTTATGACATGTTGAGCACGGCGTGGAGGTGGAAATGGCCAATACAATGGCCAACACGTTTTTATTCACGGAATGAAACTCTGAGGGCGCGTGCAAAATGCGAGACGGCCCCTTAAAACTTTCGCGTTGTCATGAAGGATTTATACTTACGCAAATTGAGAATGAAGCTAGCTAAGTGGGTATAGAAAGTATAACCATACAAATTTTGAGTGGGAGAGCGCAATGTTTAATAGTTTCACCCGCCATTATGACTTCAGGATGTTTTTAAATACATAAAACGTAAAGGAAGAGGTATAAAGAAGGTAAATATTGTTTATAAATAAATATATCGTTAAAATTACCCAACTAACATTAAGCGCTAATTTTAAGGGATAGAAAGAGATTTATATATGCGAATATTTACTCTTTAGGTGTTCTTAGTGCTCTAAAAATAGAAGTTATAGCCAGCTATAGCTCCGTTTTAACCCCGGATTGGGCACAAATTTTTATCACCATAAGATTTATAACAGTGCTACAGTAGGGTTAGGGGATAAAAAAGAGACACAAGAGCCGTATAGTGGAGCTACAATAGTGGTAATTAATTCTTTAGGAGCTAGATGGGTTGCATATAGGTGACTACAAACTGTTTGAGTTATAGCGTAGTTCTAGAAAAACGATACTTTCGCGGTACATCAGGGTTTCTTATCGACATTTTTGACACTCGAGGAGATAATTATGTTATGTAAATACCTAGTCAATGACGATCATAATATAAATTCATGTAGATTAGTCTAACATAATTTATAATGTAATTTCATATTATGAGAATAAATATCTAATCTAATCTAATCTAATTACTTATACGTTATTTTGCCTTTGCTTTTAAATCTTTAGGTTACAACTGTTTCTTTTTCTGTGTTATTCGTCATGCCTGTTGGATCTTAAATGCAGACAACAACATAGAATGAAATATCTAAATGGCGGATGCGCATAAGTGAAATTGGAACTATTTAATTGTACATGCGTGGATATATGGTTGCGAAAGTAAGTACACTGTGAGTAAGTAAGTACATTATTAACAAATAATAAGTCAATTATTCTATAATATTTGTTCCGTCGTATTTATTTTATGAAAAATTACAATTTAGGTTAATCCATTATTCTAGTACAGTAGTGTAAGAATTAGAGTGATTAAAAATATTAATTTTAGGTAGTTGGTTTCGTCCTAATTTTTAATTTTTAAGCTGCACTTAAACACCAAAAAATGATGGTATAGGTATAAATTGCTCTCTTTTAACTCTTTATTGCCACTTACATATTTACAATAATGGTATAAGAGAGTTGTTTACCGACTTAAAAGTTTAAAGATAGTTAATGGCAGCTGTTAGTGATAGTACTTGAGCGCGCGTGATTTAAGGGATCTGTAATGATCGTATCGGTATATTAAGAACGAAACATTTTTTTTAGTTTTATTTTCTGTTATTATATAACTTTTTTGTCGCAATCAATTAGAGATATAGAAGTGACCTTTAACTGTGTTACTGAACCTAAGGTAATATACGGGTACTATTGAGACTTGAAGTTCTACAACAGACACAGATAACTCGGCTATTCCACCCTAAATCATACAAGCGTGTCAATTAACACTTGCGGCATACGGTGTTAAAAATCACTAGTTAACACCATTGAATAACTTAAGAGGCCGGTGTCGATTTTAGTCGCAAAAATGTAAAATTGATAGATTTAGTCGATGAAATTGTACACCTTTTGTTACCAAATTGAAATAACAAGTACTGGTTTCTATTAGCACGGCTTCTTATCTTGCCTTTTATCAGATCAATTTTTTGAAAACGGACTCACTAAATTAGTAATGATTTTTTTTCTGAAGGACGTTTAGGCAAACGCGCGTAAAGCACTGATTTTGTCGCTCTTATTTATAAATTTCGTAAAGTTTGGACTGCTAAAAGTGGTAAATTTGTATTATGCATATTCTGTACTTGACCTTTATCAGATTACATTTTTGTTATATGACTTAGAGTTCGAGGAAATGAAAGTGAAACGAATTCAATTTTCTCCAGAAATTACTTCAAAACAAGTGACAATTTCTCTGAAAATCGACTTAATTTCAACGTAATTTTGATACCTAAACAATCTACAACATTTGCTGAAACTATTCTTATACATCAATTTGTATAATATACCACCATAATTTTTTGATGAATTTTTAAAAACTAACCCTTCTCTTCATATATTACTGGTGACGCACGCTCGCGACCGCATTATTAAAAGGCAAGATGAGAAAACGTGCTAATAGAAACCAATACTTGTTATTTAGATATTACGTAACAAAACGTGTATAATTTTAACGACTAAATCTATCAATTTAAAATTTTGGCTCCAAAATCGACTACGGCCTCTTAAGCCGTTAATGGCTACCTTTTTACGACTAATAGGGTTATAAAAGCATTAGTTATCGTCTGTCAAGAACCTTAAGTGCATAACGCAGGTGCTTACTGCTTATTAAGATCTTAAGGTTGTAAAATTTGCCTAAGGCTATAACACTAACTGCCTAGGTAATAATAACACTAACGTTAAAATAGCTACAATACTTCTCTATGAGATAACTGTTGTAAACCCTTTTTTACAACTGTGACCGTTAATATAGCATCGTTTTACGTCTTTTGGTTACAAATAAAGTGCTAAGTGTCGCCTAATTGTTTGTTGCCTAATTTCTCACTCACGAGGAATATGTAGGAGTACTAGGAATACGATTTCTTGAAAAAAAAAAAGCAACAAAACATTTTAAAGAAAAAAATAGAGGGGAACCCTTTAACAATATTTTATGGTGATTGATTTAGGTGAAGAAGGTACACATCAAAATGCAAAAGATGATGCGTAAGGTCTTCCGTCAAATAGCAAAGGCTACAGAAAAGTTACAAATATGTATAATCATACTCCCATTACCATACCTACAATATGACATAACTTTACTCGCTAGTATGTAATTAACAAGAAATTTTATGCCCTCGTTAAAAAGCATTGATTGTTTCAGCATCAAATTAATTACTGGTACTTACAGAATGGTTGAATGGGCAAATTAAAACGAATTCAACCAATTAAACAACTGCATTAATTTATATTCGGCGTTTATTGACGTATCTTCACATCACAGTCATTATAAAAATGATACAAAACTTCAATCGGACAACGGTTTTTTATCGTATAGAACTTTCTCCATTTTCCACAAAAACGAATCAAAAATTTTGATGCTTCAATAAACGAACAAGATATTCCACTTTGAGGTCCACCAATGAACAGCGGCCAGGTGTCTGCATCCAATATTAACTACAGTACGGCACATGAACTTGAGGGGTAATGAGGGCATGATAAACCTAACATTAAAATTTACAAACATTCACATATTTGTATTATAAGCACTATAACCGTGAAATTTTTTAAGCGTCATGAAACCGATCTCCTTACACCAGGACCGTTACGTGATTTCTCTTTTGAACAAATTAAATAGTATGCTTACGGCGAATTTTTGTATAGTCGGTAAAATAATGCTAAGTTTTCCACCCTTGCATCAAATACCTATATAACTCCGTATAAGATGAATAAAGTCTAAGGAAAAAACGTGCCTCGGAAATCAAGAAAATTTTATTCTCGCACAGATAGCGCTACCGCTAATACCAACCTTTGGCCTATTCTCGGTTAGATGGCGTTGACGGTTTCGTTTGTTATTTAACAAATTTAACACATATCAGTGAAAGTACATTGGTCAAAATCATATAAAAATAATAAATACAAATAAAAAAATCATTTATCCATATACCTATATATACACATTTTTTGATATTTTTAGTTTTAATCATATTATTATATGTCATATTGTAATATTTCTATCATCCTTGCTAAACTTTATAATTGTATACGTAACAGCGATCTGGCCATCTGTATCTGTTTTTAACTTGTGTACACAACCAACCTTTGCTGCATTGCTAGAACTGGCGGTGGTTTATTCCCTGATCCCTATAAGACAGGTTCAGGACACTATTCCTAAGCTGTCTAACAATAAAATACTCCTAAAAATGTAATTCTACTATGTAATAAGCTGCATTTTTGATACACAAATAAATCATTTTTCATTTTCATTTTTTTCAATCGTGTGTCGATAGATAGCAGTAAATTTCCTGTGACAACAAAATTTACTATGACAGTACCCCTCTATTCTATATATTCTCTTTGGTTGCATGTAACGTTTAGTTATTTTTGGCGGCTGGGTTTACTCACATGGGTATACCTATTTCTCTCCGTGTTAATACGAAAACAAACGTATCTAAATAACTTAAGCTTACCTACTAGATCTAAATAGTTAGGTACTTAATTAAATAAATGTAAATCTATCTAGGTTCTTTCCTTTTTGCATTATAAAAACAGCGCCATTTGGCTTAATGTGTGGTCGTTTGTAGTGTTTCAACAACTTTAGTAATAAACGTTTTGTGAGATAGAATAAAAGTTTCATTCTTTTTGCAAACGCTCGCTAATCTTTAAACATTTATTTAGAAATAGCGAACAGTAGATAAATAACTGAATTCCTCTGAGGGCTATTCCATTTAAATCCTCCATCGCTTAATTCTTATTTAATTTGTACTAAGATTTTTATTTATGCAACTTGAAATATGTAGATACTTCAGGATAATCATACTAGTGACATCAGTAGCCTTACCACGAGACACTGACATTTTCGCTAACGTATGCGTAACTTACTTTTTATACATATCGCTCACACGAGCGAAATGCATAGAAAGTATTAATTACGCACACGCATGCGAATATGTCAGGTCAGGTCATTGTCAATCTCGTGATAAGGCTACTGGTCATTTAGCTTACCATTAGTTTTTTACTTGGATGAAATTATTTAGTTACATGAAAGATATAAGTAATTATAAAAGATAAATTAGACTGGTGTGGTGTTTGATGGTTATACTCGACATAAATGGTTATTTTCTACATTCCAGTCTTCTAAACATAAAAGCTCTCATATTTTTTAGGCGAAAGCCAGCGTATTAAAAGGCACTTGTGCGGTGACCGCGTCCGTTTTGTGTAAAATGTCAAAGCGAGGGTGAAATCAAGAGACGAGGCAAAATTGTTTTGACGCAGTGACCGCAGCGGTAGCGCGGGGCGACGTGGCCCGGCGACAGGCGTGACGGCGTGGCCGCCACGCGGAATGGCCCGGCCGGTGGTCAACAACAGTTCTACATTTTCTAGTGAAGCCGTCATCCGCGGGGATAAGCGGCTCATTATTCACTAAAAGCCCACGGCGTGCCCGCTCGGGTAATTGGAGGCTTTGTTCCTTGGCGCGCGGCTTTGATGCTCTCGTGAACTACGAGCGCCGCTCCCTCGGATTATTATTCGCACAATCAACAACGCACGCAAAGCCAAGTAATCTGACATTTGAGGTACAAAATATTTGAGGGCAACGCACTTTTTGCAACATCATTATTTTTTGTCAGCACCGCGTGTTTTTCCTTGTTACAAACAAAAACAAAGTCGGGTCTAAAAATCTTTCCGTCGTATGGTAATAAAGGATGAAATATTACACCATTGTCGAAACCAGTTTGTCGCGGCTATACAGAAACGTTTCAGTTTTGCATGAGCGTGGGAAAGAAAGGTAGAAGAAGCCATAATCATTGGGTTCCGTGCATTAGAATGAAGTAATGGCAGCCCCGCCCGCGCCTCGACCCGATAACATCCAAATGTGACATTTTCTCCTCCCCATGTACCTCTACGTTGAATTTTATTATTATCGTCATTAGATTGACTTTAAAGACCTTAATATAGACAGTGTCAATATGTACAATTTAGTTTTAATCGTGTGTCGATATATGGCAGTGAATTTACTGTGGCTACAAAAATTACTATGACAGTACCGCTCTATCCTATTATATCCTCTTTGATATGTATAATACTGAAATTTAGGCATATTACAACTATAAGTGACCTATCAATGTCCAAAAGCTTTCACGGAATCAACAAAACCTTTTACAA
Organism: Cydia strobilella; assembly: GCF_947568885.1. Classification (NCBI taxonomy): domain Eukaryota; kingdom Metazoa; phylum Arthropoda; class Insecta; order Lepidoptera; family Tortricidae; genus Cydia; species Cydia strobilella. Next base: position 9,872,632 of record NC_086043.1, read on the forward strand.
GAAGTTCTGTTGTTATTAAGATGGAATTTATTTTTAATTATTGCGTCTTTCATGTACCTACCTAATATTAAAATTCGTGATATTCGAATAAAATACAATTGCATTTTCTTATCTAGAGATTTAATATTAACAAATTGAGGGACGCTGCCGGATTTCTTTGTTTTTCCGACCGGAAACGCGACGTGGACCCATTTTTAATTGTAGGTATTTGCTACTAACAGCGAAATATAATTTCCATGGGAAGTGGTATATTTTGATTATTAATCTTTGAACACTGCCTTTACTTTCATATAACATAAATAGCACTACATAGCTTTTTTGACAACATAAGTTGATACACGTGACTTACAAACACCTACATACCCTGGTTTATTTTTCTACGAATAAAACTTAGTTTCCAGTTATTCAATTGCAAGTTAGTTACTGTTACGCCTAAGTCTTCGATAGAACGACGTAAATTTGTTAGCCCCCAAAAGCAGCCACTTGGCATTCAAAAGCTGTCCGGACAAGGCGCTGTAGTTTACCGAATAAATTCATATTGCGATCCAGGCACTAAGCGCTTGGCTCATCCTTCACTTCGCTGGATATTGCAGTTATTGCACTGCTCAGTTATGGTCTAATTAATTGTTAGTGGGGAAGACATCGTCAGTTTAATTATAAGTTGCGAGCGGAACTCTCGTTACCATCAACTATTCCAGATAGACACTTGAAACATAATAAATAATGAACTAGTGGATCGGTACCTCAATAGTGGAACTTAGGTACCTACATACTCCTACATAGAATAACAAATGTTAGAGTTTTGGAAATCATGAAAAAAGGTTTAGAAGTAGTATCAACAATTAAGAAAAGGAAAGCAGCATATTTTAGACATATATATAGAAACAATAAATACAATTTACTGAAATTAATAATTGAAGGAAAAATTGAAGGGAAGCGTGGTAGTTAAAAATATAAGAGACTGGTTAAAAGTGAAGAGCATAGATAGACTAATTCGCATGACTGAACATAAAGAGACATAGACATATGGTCGCCGACCTCCTGGACGGAGATGGCACGTGAAGAAGAAGAAGATACACCTACATCCCTATATATATTAACTCGCTCGCTAACATGTTTTCTAATTCATACGTTCAGTGGAACTTCTCCTACAGATTAGGGTGTGTGCTGACTGTGAAAGTTTAACAAGCATGAAAGTTTAACCTAGTTACTATTTATATAAATAACGGGAAATTATTTGCTACCTCTGTATCATTCCACGGTAATTTTACAAATTGAAAAATGGGAGACCTATTTTTAATCATCGTCGACGACAAGAAAAATGTACCACGAATAATATTCGTTAAAGTATATATTATATACTTTAATCACTAAAAAAAATTAAACTAGGAACTAAAACTACCTAAAAAGTATTTTAATCACTGTAACGCTATGCTTTCAATTAAAAAGCTATGCTTTAACGTTTATGATAGAAAAATGCTTTGAGAACAAGTTGAACAGATGAAGAAAAATATCTACATAAAGAGCAAATAAAAACATATTAGAAGCACTTTGATAAACCTCCCAAATATGATTATTCAAATGAACATCTAAAGAAATGCTTTCAACTTTCAACACGTTAAACATTTAAGACCTAATTATTTATAGAGACGCACTCCACGTCGGTTTGTCGCGATCGCCGGCGCCCCGTCTACGCAAGGGCTTGTTACAGGGAGCCCTGGGGCGCGACAATGCCCACCCTGTACTTGAGACCCTCAAATCACAAACAAATCTCAACCCTAAAATTATACACCGTAAGTTCAGACAGCCTTTTCCTGACAGGCAACACTAACGTTGCACCGTTTACAACCAGTCTTCCTCATTACGTCTGTCGGCGTTATTGCCATCTCGTCGCAACATCAGTAAACGCCGCTTGGAAAAATATTTACACATCTCTCATAAATATTGGAAGGAAAGGCAGCGCTCACTTTTATACATACGCTTACCTTTTATACTAATCATTCCGTTATTTTTGTAAGGCCAACAGAATAGACGTGCAGTTTTCGTTTTGGTACGGGGACTGTGGGGTTACGAGTAATAGTTACGAGCACATTTTGCAGTTCAACGTTTCTCAGCTATCTTGTCCGCCGTAAATTTGATCTGTCCGGCTTGACTTTTAAATATTTCTCCTAAAACTGTGAATATCATTTTGAAAAGCTTTACATGAATAATATATATAACACTTATAGAATAGGGAAATTATGCCAAGGTTACATCAATATTCTGAGCTTTATGCTAGCTAAGGGAATATTCAGTTAATTGGCATCTGAACAATGACTACCAATACAAAGGTGTAAGTACAGTCAGCAGTGTTTAAAATTTAGGCACGACTTTTATTGTTCAGCAGCTTTTATTGTTTGCTGATGGTACTTTATCTTAGAAAAACGTACCTACCTAATGGGCCTAAATAACCTTGAAGTTGAAGTTATACATTTTAATTAATTAACAATACCTAGCATATAGATCATCATCATCAGTCATTTATTAGCTATTACAGTTTGGCATATAAATATACTAGCGACCCGCCCCGGCTTTGCACGGGTTACCCAAAACCTTTACAAATTATACACTAAAACCTTCCTCAAGAATTACTCTATTGATAGGTGAAAACCGCATCAAAATCCGTTGAGTAGTTTTAAAGATCTAAGCATACATAGGGACAGTCAAACAGCGGAAAGTGAATGTTTTATACTATGTAGTGATATGCCAAACTGTATGGGCCACCTTGTAATATACTTACAACGTTTAATTTTTTTAATAAGTTTTACGGATCAACCTTACACAAATCGAACTCGTCCCACAATAGTTAAGTTCAATAAGGCTTGTGTTGTGGACAAAAATGTGTATCTATTACTCAGAAACAAATATTTGCTTACGTAAATGGGTTTTATTTGAAATAACCTGGAGCGCTATAAGAATATAAAAATTTGTTAAAGTATTGATATTGTTGTAATACTAACTTGGCTTTCATGACTCGCAGTGCAGATGCCTGATGATTACACGACTTATAATTACCAATATATTATGCGCGCATCAATCAGGGCAATCATGAGGCCAATTCGAACGTGCATTTTGATATCTGATTGATGTTATTTTGGTATGCGTACATTTCGTCTTACTTGTCCGTCCATGTATTGGCTTAAAAAATCAAACGAAGCGGCATACCGCATACCTATGATTATCCAGAATTTTTTTTTGGGAAGGTCGTCCACATTCTTCTAAATAGTAATATATCAGAATACCGCTTCTTCCTCTCCTCTCCTCTCAAACTATTCTGAAATTATTTAATAAACGTTATTTTTAGGTCCTTAAAAGACTATTGTCAAAACTGTTAAAATGCGTCCCACAATAGTTATATTGTAAGGCAGTAACAATCCCGCCTCTCAGCTAACACTTTGGGGCCATAACCGTGATGCATGGAAATTACCCGTGACCCATAATAGCTATTAAGAACCGTGACGAATCCCACAAAGCTTTCTGAAAGGTCCTACATAGAATTAATTCCATTACTCTATGACTCGAGCTCTCTGGGGAACAAAAGCGAGGTTAATCTTTTAAACAATACGACCGCACCTCAAGCCCCACTGACATGATTTAAAGCCGTGTTAAAGAACTGCGATTTTAATTAAATTATTGCTCTGCGCGAGCTACATAAAACTCACATTAATAGATTATAGCCAAGTTTATGGCTTTTAGTTTCATTACATTTTTCGATCATTAATGCAAATAAATAACCTTTGTGACAAACGAAAATTACAGAAATACAGATTTTATTGGTAAACATAAACAGTACATTTTACACGTCATAAACTTAACACTATTGAGTACTTGAGTATTGAATTAACAACCTTCAGCTATTTTTCCACACACAACATAAAAATACTATAAGGGCACCGAAGTTATTGGATGTCAATCACAAAAACTTATTTGCATTCATTATTTGATTGTATAATTATTGATGAGCCTATTTAAAATATTAGGTACTTACTTATCGTTTTCACATGCAGAGTAATTTGCATTTGTAGTTAGTGACACTTAATTGCATTGTCTTAAAAACATTTATAGAAACAAAGTGGTCCTTGCGATGGTCGGATGGTCGGCTCATTTAATCCAAATAAATAGATCTGAAGGCGAGGCTAAAGGAAATACCAGCGTGTGCGCTACATACTACTTTATTTTATGCCTTTCTCTTTTGAGCTTCAATACGGCCAGCGTGACATAAGCCGTTTATGATTAATTATTGTTATACCTGTTAATAAGGATCTTCCGTTAAAATTGACAAAGCATTCTCGTCTCCATATTACAAAAGAACTAAAACACGTAACGTGCATGCCGTGAGGTCCTGTGTAGCATACAAGCGACGTGTACCTATCTACCCAATATAAAAAAACAAGTTTTTATGCAAACATAACCACAAAATTCAGTTCGCGATTAAAAATTAAATTTACTTATTAACCTTAATTTGGAGTGCGTGTGTAAAATGCGATTGTAAAATAATCATACTCGCCGAATTCATTTTCACTTCAATGAAATATTGCTAAGCGATTCATTGAATCTAATGAATCAGATGAAAGCGTCAATTCGTAGAAGGTGGTTTTAACACTACTTCGCACGTTTTAAATCAAAACATTAAGACAAATTCTTCAAATAAGCACTGATTGAGCACTGAACGATGCTTATCAAATACGAATAAACAAAATTTATGTTTTAAAAACTGTAATAGATGACATATATTACAGATTTTAATTTATATATAGTAGTGTGAGTACTTAAAAAAAAACAAATCAAAATATTTTTAATAAAATAATTTGATTTGTTCCCAAACTTGTTCAAAATTTATGTTGTTAGTACTTTCACTACTGAGTTCGTACACATATCGCCCCGTAACAGATAGTGGTGTGTTAATATAATGTATATTTACTTGCTATTACGATTAGGTACCATATTTGCCACATGCCTGTTTAGTGCGCGTAGCCTAACACGTATCGTAATAGAAGCCTATACATGTAAATTGAAACCATACCTAACTCTTTTTGTAGTTTGCCTGTCGATCCTGTCGCGATTTGTTCGCTATCATACCACAATGCAGCCACGCAATGAGGAACAGGCACAAGTTGAGGAGGCTGCTTGGATCGGTTACATATACCCACCGATACTAAACCTGAGAATTGAGATCGTCTGTGTTGTGGATATAATGCAATAATTGTTAGTCTAATAACAGGAATAACAGAGTATAAGTTCACGAGATCCGATTTAGTTTGATTTAATTAACAGAGTAGTAATTCAATACCTAGCAAAATAGTGTATGCTATGTAATTTAATATTTTTGTACATAGGTTTAAATGACAGAGGTAAATTTAAAATCACGTAAGTGTATTCTTTTTAGAGCTGTTTCTATTCGCATCCAATCTCTCTCTAGATCTGTCTCTGTAATACTTACAAAAAAAACTATAAATTGAAGAAAACCGTCAATATTTTAACGGTTTCTTCATAAAGAATGTTACCCATCTCTCTACAAAGCAATTTAACAAAGCTAACTTCTTCGGACACATAGCAGTTACTGGTATAAAGACAATAAACATTGGACAGGCCAACCGTGAACGGCGCACTTAAAAATAAAGAAGCTGCACGAGTGGGTGGCACACGGATATCCACTCTATTGAAGTTAAAAGCAAAACAACCGGTCATAACTCAAAATATTAGTCACTGTGGTCAGCGGAAATAAAAAAAAACGTGATAGTAACAGGCGGGCAGGGGACTTCACATTCACACCTACCTTTGAATTTTATCGTAAGGTAAATGTGTGTTACACAAGTAGGCGGTTTTCCCATTGAATGCGGATCCATGTGCCGCTCCGGTTTTCGGATTAAACTAATCACATAACTGAATAAAATAATGCATTTTAACTAAATCGTTGGACTAGCCCTGCTTGAGACTATATAGTCTTCGTCTCAAGCTTCGACTATTGAAAGGATTCCTAACATTCACACCTACCTACATTTATTCCTTATATTATTGTTTGTACACTTAGTACACTTTCGCTACGGCAATTAGTGTAACTCGGAATATCATAGGGTCTTTCGACCTCCTACCGCAGTGAGGGTGTAAAGCATGATTATATTTTACAATCATTACAAGTGATTCGTAGTTCGTACATTCACTTCTGCAAAACATGTTTTGTGCTCCTAATAAATATTCTCTCAACTGAAATAGTGCTTCACTAAAAACGTTAGGCACAATTTTGTGTTTGCCTGGAGTTACGTACGATATTTTAACGCAAGTAACAGCCATTTCAAATTTCGATCAAACCACCGGCAGCTCACAAAATAAAACGAAGTAAAAACGAGAGCGTATGGAGTTTTCAATAAAAACATTGGCGAGAGCTGTGCTGCAGTTCCTTTGCTGTGGATACGGACGTGGACGACTGTATCTAATGTTTAGCTATAAATCGCCAAGAATAAAAAACCGGACAAGTGCGAGTCGGATTCGCCCACCGAGGGTTCCGTACTTTTTAGTATTTCTTGTTATAGCGGCAACAAAAATACATCATCTGAAAATTTCTACTGTCTTGCTATCACGGTTCATGAGATACAGCCTGGTGTCAGACAGACGGATAGTGGAGTCTTATAGTAATAGGGTCCCGTTTTTACCCTTTGGGTACGGAACCCTAAACAGTATATTGTAAAAATTGTCAAATAGAAAACCCACAGACTGTCATTTATTGTCAACTTGCTGCTTAAGTGTCTTATAACATCAATTAACTTGTGGTTATTTTTAATTGGTAATTTTCAAATCAATAATACCCAAATAATTAATTAGACTTTAATAACAACGTTAAGGCGCATTCTTTTCAATATCTATTACGCTATATATCATTTCCCAACATAAAAATCTAATAAACATAAACAATATTGTAATATGGAAGCGGAGCTGACATTTATATAAAAGAAGGACAGATTCTTACGTTACTTATGATGTAAGATTTAGATTCACTTTCTCACGCATGAGAGTGAGTCAATATAAATATGTTATGAGTAGATATTATGTGATGACAAATTAACTTATTCGATTCGATTTTTAGACCCTTGGAAATTATGTATGAACCAAATAGGTATTTAACGCAGTCAAAATATTTGAAACTAGCTGTTGCCCGCGACTTCGTACGCGTGGATTTGTATGTTGGTAGTTATATATTCTACATGAGCATAATATAGAACATTATGCAGCAAAAGATATCAGTAGGGACGGTTAATCATTTGTTAATAATTATACGACGCATAAAATTTGTCTTCCCCAAACTACGAAGTTTCAAGACCCTAACTGAAAAAAATTGTTCCCGATATTGATCCCTCTCGACCCTCTTAGAATATTAACAAGTCCACTATTTAAAAAATATTCGCTCCCGAAACTATTAATACAAACTTTTCAAAACCGGTGTAAGTAATCAGTTTTCGTCTATTTTAATATAATGCCCTTTTTACCAAGTTTCAAGTTCCTAGCTTAAAAGAAAATTTGTACCACATACAAACTTACATCCCCTCTTTAACCCCTTTAGGGGTCGAATTTTTAAGAACGTTGAAATAACTTTTTTGGAATCTTATACAATGCCTTTCTAAGAAGTTTCAAAGCATTTGTAATAGATTCACTTTCAACCCCTTTTTAACCCTTTTAGGGAATGAATATTTAAAAACGCTTAAATTACTTTTCTTGTATTCTAATAATATGCCTTTATACAAAGATTCAATTCCCGCACTCAAAAAAATATTTGATCTCCGTACAAACTTTCAACCCCATTTTTACCACCTTAAGGGATGAATTTTCAAAAACGCTGAAATTAGCTTTCTTCTCTTTTAATGAAATACCTTTTTACGAAGTTTCAAACTCTTTAGCTTAAAATATAATTTGGACCCTATACAAACTTTCAACCCCTTTTTAACCCTTTTAAGGAATGAATTTTTAAAAACGCTGAAATTACTTTTCTTGTATTCTAATAATATGCCTTTATACAAAGATTCAAGTCCCACACTCACAAAAATATTTGATCTCCATACAAACTTTCAACCCCTTTTTCACCACCTTGGGGGATGAATTTTTTAAAACCCTGAAATGAGTTTTCTTGTTTTTTTATATTTTTAATCAAACAACCCTATATAATACTTAAACAATAAACAAATTACAAACTAAATAATAATACTAAATAATACTAAAGTAAAAATAAACTTAAAAATACTTACATAAAAGGCCCTTCTAAATTTTGCCCCCTAGGCAAGGTGCCCATCACGCAGGCGGCATTCCCGCGCTGAATTGCTATAGCCAATCTTTGCGCGAGAAAGCCGCCCGCGCGAGGGTCACCTGTGGCCTCCCTCAGGCGTTTGCTAAGCGCTTTGTGGAGCCCCCGTGCCCCCTTACCCCAAGGGCCTAGTGTCTCGACGCCAAAAGCCACAAACTCGTAGTGTGCGCCGAGACAACTATATTTATTCGCCTTGAAGCGTTCTCGGACGTCAGCCGCCGCCCCGGCCTGTTTGCTGGTGGCTGAAATGTAGGACGCCGCCAACGTGTCTGCGCAGGTGGCGTCCCACACCAGCGCGCGACCCATCCGCCAGGGGATCAACGACATCCCGTCGGGGCGCTTGCCGTCATCCCTTGCGATCTGGGGCTCCAGAGCCGCAGGGACGTTGGCGCTGACGAGCGCTCTCCTCAGGATGTCGTTGAGCGCGGCATGACGGGATAGGCGGCCGGCGCCCGAGGAGCAGGCTAGTCCGTGATGGCCGAGGCGATCAACGGAGGCTCCACAAGAGGCGCAGCTGTGGTCCACACATACATCAGCCCCGACCCGGAGACCGATGGCAATTCTAAGAGTAGTTGGGTCGATAAATGTGCCGGTGTTGGGTGAAGGATAGGCGTGCAGCCATTGTCCCGACTCTGGCCTGGACACAGCTAGGAGCCTTGCGCGGTCTCTTCCCGACGACGTGTCAATTAAACCTTTCAAAACGGCAGTGGAGGCTAAGTTGTCCCAGGCCCTTTGCCTCTCGGGTCTAGATGGCACATCCGGCAATTCAGCTAGCCAGGCATTCCTGGCTTCAATCAGGCACGCGATCTCGCAGTTTGTTGCCGATGGGGCTTTGAGGATTTTACCTGCGAGAACAGACGTGCCATGGATTGAAGACAAGAATGCCGGCAGAGCCACACTCGAGATTTTCCGAGTACCAATGCCACCAAATCTTATTGGTAGAGAGGCTTGGGTCCAACCCTGATCACTAAAACGGACATTAAGGATTGATTGAAGTTGTGATTTAAAAGAATGTCGAGTGGTTGGACCAAATTAGTGCATTTCCAAATCGGGCAACAACGGAGTAAGTATGTAAATTTGGGAACCAGTAAACAAAATTTTAAAATAAATAGGGCGGAGTGGCAATAATTAATTAATTAATTATTATAATTAATAAACATTTATAAAATTTGAACCTCAAGACAAATTTTTATCCCTTTTTAACCCCCATAGGGGTTGAATTTCCAATAACGTCAATATTACTTTTTTTTGTAATCGGCTAATGCCTTTCTAGGAAGTTTCAAAGTATTTTTAATGGATTCAAACTTTCAACCCTTTTTTAACCCATTTAAGGGATGAATTTTTACAAACGCTGAAATCACTTTTCTAGTATTTTAATTATATGCCTTTATACGAAGTTTCAAGTCCCACACTCAAAAAAAATTATGATCTCCATACAAACTTTCAACCCCTTTATCACCACCTTAGGGGATGAATTTTGAAAAACCCCTTCTTAGTGGATACTAACGTCATAAAAGCTACCTATTGTGAAAAATTCAGCTCTCTAGGTCCAACGGTTTCGGCTGGGCGTTGATTTAAGTGAGTCACTCAGTCAGTCAGTCAGTCAGTCAGTTAGTCAGGACTTTTACGTTTATAGGTATAGATTATTCAATGTCGAAGTCGTTTAAACTAAATTGTAATTGAGTATCGATTATGAAATTTCTTTATTCAATTATTGTAGTTATTCTACTTAAATTTACATACTTTTCAGTTATGATAAACTATTCTTTTTACCCGGTATGGTTTTTAAATATTTTTAAGCGAATCAAATAAGCCCATTGTGTTTTACCCAAATATGATCCAAGATAATCATTAATTTACAGTAGAAATAACAAGAGGCTGTTAAATTACAAAGGACGGAAATATTAAAGGTGGCGGCAAGACCCACGGGCCACGTTTATTAAAACAGGATGAGACTGAAAATGCCCAAAACATATATCTATATGTACAGCGAGCTTCAGTACGGACACATTGTGAAGAAAATGAAGGCCCGCTAAGTCACAAAATCTTACAGAGGTCACGAGAACATTCAAATGTGGCAGTAAAACGCAGTGGCGTAGCTAGGCGTGGGCGAATGGGGCCTTCGCCTACGGCCTCGCACTTAGGGGGGCCTCGCAAAACCAACCTTTTTATTACCTTGGGAAAACATATTGAAAAGGGCCTCGCAGATGTGGTTTTCGCCCACGGCAAGATTGGCTCACGCTACGCCACTGGTAAAACGGTTTAAAAATATCTTGAAGATATATTATGGGCATCGGCAAACGTTTAAGAAAAGTTAAGCCTCCAGTCTCCGAAAATAAAAAATAAAACCCTGAAAATGCGGGTACGTCATTCAGTAAAAAAATTAAAAAACAGATGTTTTTGCATTATGGGATTTATGGGGAACTAATCATATGTCACTTAAAATGGAAATTCATGGCAAGGTAACTATTATTTTGAGAACACCAATGGTCCAACGTACGAGAATGTAAAATATGTCGAGCATACGAAGATTACGAAGTTTCCTAAAAAAGTTTTCCTAAGGAAGATAAAATTGTAACTAAAAAATGCCAACATTTGTGTTTTCAATACCAATGGCTTTAAAGTACCATAACTGCCGTTATAAATCTCACATTTGAGTAAACTTTATCTTGCATGTAACACTGTTAACTGTTAGAACATGAAAATTTATAAAAAATAATCATTTTGTTTTTATTTAATACGACATTGAATTTTATCCAGATTTCGCTCCGCATACGTTATTTAAAATCAATTATTTCACGCTATGCACGAAATAAAGCACCATACAGTTATTAAAAAAACCTTATTTTTTGACACATTTTCTATTTAAATAATTGGAAATAAAGAGTAGGTAAGTTGATCGTGACGCCACTTGTTATGCTTTTCACATTGGCTTATCGTTTTGATGTCATAATAGTTTTTTTTACGTTCTATCTAAAAACATCTAAATTAGGTATATAACAATAATCATGAGATGAACATTTACATGATCACTTATACCAAACGACAAATATATCGCTGCATCACGCCAAAACACGTCACGCGAGTCCCGCTTAACCCTTGCCTCTCGTAGAAGTAAAAAGTTTTAAAAATATGTTCTTAATTTGATACTATTCTCAATCCATCTCCGCCGTTTTTTATATTGGTGCGAGCGAGATCCACTGATATAAATATTGGATCAAGATCGAATGCAACTGGAACTGGAATGCACCTGCGTGACTCCACAGAATCCACTTCTTTCTGGTACTTCTGATTATCATACTCATTTAAATAGCGCGCTATGTGCTGATAATAGGACCTAATTATTGTCCTTTGTGTTTCCGAACAGGATTTCTTTAGGGTACAGTAGAAAGCTCTATCGATCCATTCTACATTAATAAGCTTATTTTACTATTTACTCACTTGATGATCGGATTGGGTTGGATGAGGTAGAAGATGTACTTAGTTACCTGTAAAGAATTTAAATAAAATATTTTAGTACATCATCATAGTACCTAATGTATATATTTTTATTTTAACATCCCACTAAGTGCCAGTTGCACCATCCGCACTTGACAGACTGATCAACGTCACCCGGCGCGCCGCGGCGGTTTACTATGAAACTCTCCATACAATAAAATTTAGCGAACTCTTTAACGATCACAAACAGTTGGTGCAACCGACCCTAAATAGGCTAAATTGATAAATAGTATTTTATACAATCGTGATATAATAGAGAACTTTTTAATCGAGTACCGTGTTTAAGCAACGAAGCGTGCTGAGTTGCTTAAGTAAGGTACGAGATTGAAAAGCTTGATTATATCACTACTGTATACAATATTTTTTCTACGAGACAAAAAATAATACTTTCAACTAGTAGAATCATACCACCAAACCAAAACCAAAAGTATACAGCTAAGATACGCGAGCTGCCGCAGCCCGCGATACCTTCATACTCGTACGCGCCCCGGCCGCCGGGCCCGGCGCCCCCGGCGGGTTGGTCAACGACACCTCCTCGTAACTCATGAGGCCCTGGTTCTCGATTTTGGCCACCGTAGCCTATGGAGACTAACAAGCAACGCTAAGCGTTTTTGGTAGGGTATGGATGTTGCTATATGAAGAGTGTCACATGCGCGTTTCTATGTTTTTGTTAGCCAACCAATCACAAAGCAGATGCGACGCAGCAACGTGTTTATGTAGGTAAAGCTAATTTTCATTGAATCGAGTCTCCTTAAACAAGAAATATTTTATCAAAATGTATGAAGTTCTATTTTCAAAATTTTTATAATTGACTAAACCGTATCGATAAAATTCTTATGCAAGAGTCGGAAGTGCCATAGACTATCCAACGTGAAAAGAGTAAGGTTGTAGTGTTGTATGTGAAGTTGTAATACACAAATTATACTCGACGAGTAGAAAAAGTATATTTTTTATCAAACGCATCCTGTATATATTTTTTCAGCTTGGATTAGGCTAATATATTTTAATTAAGTAGCTCAAAAATCATTATGTTCTGCCTGTATTGCGGAACCCGCTCTTACCAGTTCCTTTTTATAAAACCATTTAAATCAAGTCACGTTCGCTCCGGTGAGAGCAACTTAAATATCTGTCCTCATTATAATGTAGGTATGAATAATGTATAATTAAGTAAATTTTGTATCCATATTTACTTTATTCATATCTTATAAACTATTTATAAGTAAACAAAATCGAAAATTGATGCAGCCCCTGTGAGATGCATTATTTGGTGATTCATTTAATGAAAAGTCAACAAAGGTAAGCGTTTTGTTAACAGCTTATTTCTTTCTTTATTTATTTATTCGTAAGCTATTATTAAATAATTGTCTAGTAACTACGAGTAGGTACATGGCTTTGCATTGTACTTGAGTACATATGTAGAAAGGATAAATAGGTATATTAATAAAATTTCAAAGTTTGGAGTTATCTTGAATGGCTTGACACGCTGCCGCGTGTCTAGATGAAATAAAAGACGGAGTTACTCGTACCAATTTCCAAATAAAAAAAATGGTGACAGTTTTGTCTATACACTAGTGTGTATTAAATTTTTACACCAAAAAAACCTAGTTGCTGGACGTCTGTAAATTCGGCCTTTTTACATGAACGTTATCAACGTATTACGAGTACGGTCATACGCAACAATAAGTTTCACACCTCTCCCAAGGAGATACCGAAAGTAAAGGGCTAAAAAGCCGAATTTTCTATAAAGCATAAAGAAGTAGGTAAGTAATCCTTTTCTATGAACCTGTGTCGTAAAATCATTAATTATACGCACATAAGCTGTTAACTATTATTCATAAACACTCGTACTTAAAAACGTGTTAATTTAGTGCATTGACTGCATCAACTTTTGAAATAATGTTGAAATAATCTAAAACAAAATGTTATATAGATAAATTTTCATGTATTGTACCAATATGTATTAATACTTAATTACTTAGGTAAGTAATATTGAAGCAAGTCCGCTTGTATGCTGCCTTTTAACGTTTAAAATTAAACATCTGAGCCCATTTGAATAATTAGAGTATTGTGACGTTATGTAGAGTATTTTAATATTAGGTTGTTATTTGAATTCGTTGAAAAATAAAATATTCCTAAACTTGTATCGCTTTAGGAGAATATTTCAGTAGGAAGCAACATTTTTGTCTCAAAGGAATATATTAGACCTCCTGCTCTCACATAAATCCGACAGAGCCAGAATACGCCACATAAACTTGATTTATATTTTGTGACTTAAGGTAACCCGGAGCAAAACCAGGTTTGAGGCAAGATGGAAAGTACACGTGACTGGTATACTGGTACCTACAAGTCATTTCACTATTGTCAACCTACACCTATCAAATGATAGAAATATGCCGCCGATTGTTTTCGCACTTATAAGACAAATAATGTTTTTAGGTATAGCCATAAAAATATCATCGTGTTATAAATATAGATCAAGGTATAGTTACGAATTTTTTTACAATATTTTCAATCAAAATCAATATTTTATTTTAGGAACTGTTAAATCTTTTACTGCTTCAGATTTGAAATTTTACGTAAATACAAACAAAGTTCGATAGGGCACAATGCCGAGACACGGGCAATGGGATACTGTCCCAGCAAGCAAGTATGCTTGTGTTTTCGCCTTCTATCAAATAAATAAAGAACTCGAGTGATATCGCATCTTTCTAGCTGTAGATTATATTTTAAATGAGAAAAATATAGAACTAAATTTCATCTCATACAAAAAGCTCTACTCCGTCACATTTTTTGGGGACAAAAAACAAGACAACGAAAAGAATTTTGACCCTGGGACATATATGCTAAACATTTTGTACATGTCCTTTTAGCAAAAGTCATAAAAGGAAACTAATATTGATTCATTCATCTTAAGGGATGGCACAGTTTTCTGGCCTATTATCTTCTTATATTTAGACGTATTCTTCTAGTAATTACTCAAGATCGTGTCTTTGAAAGGTTTTCAGTCTGTCTAAGGTAACTCTGCACAGATTTAGCAGACAAACGGGCCCATTTAAACGATACACTGACATCGGAATGCTATCTGAATGATGTCATTTGGTTATCGTGAGTCTCGCTTGCTTATTTAGATGTAATTTTGATGTCAGTGTACTTTCGACTTGGCCTGATAATAAATAATAAATAATAATAATAAATAAATAAATATTATAGGACATTCTTACACAGATTGACTAAGTCCCACAGTAAGCTCAAGAAGGCTTGTGTTGTGGGTACTTAGACAACGATATATATAATATACAAATACATAAATACATAGAAAACACCCAAGACTCAGGAACAAATATCTGTGCTCATCACACAAATAAATGCCCTTACCGGGATTCGAACCCAGGACCATCGGCTTCACAGGCAGGGTCACTACCCACTAGGCCAGACCGGTCGTCAATGTCTGATATTGTATAAAATACAAGTAAACAATAAATTTGACGTATATGGAGGCACTATTTTACTCTATCGCTTACCAAGTCGGTGCATATTTAGATTGGACTTACTTTCTACAACCTTCAGCAAGCTGCTTCACGTTCTGGGTTTTTTGCTTCTTTCTATGGACGATATTTTACCGAAAAATATCGTAGGTTGTAGTTCATTTGCTGACTTTTCTAACATTCCGATCACGAAGAAAAATGATAAAAAGCAGAATCCTTGTTATTATCAAATTACCCATAAAGCGTAACTAAGCAGTTTTTTTTAAGTAGATCTATAAATGTTGCTCTCTGGGTAGAAGCTATTTTATCACTGCTACGTAAAATTTTAGGTACCCGGTTTTGCCCTGGTCTCCTCTACGTTAACTTGACTATTGATATCCCATTTTGAATCAAAACCTTTATATATATATATGTATCACTTCTAAATTCAGGTTTTTTTATTTTACTGTATGTTAGAACCTTGTTTTGTATGCAGTGTAATACGTGTTTGTGTTACGTGTGTGTGTTTAATACGAAAATTTATGCTAATCTGAAAATAAACATTAGTCAATTTTCCTATTCAATTAAATGTAGACACGTTTCAAAGATTTGTTATCAAAATTTTGAAGTAGTTATAAATTATGCACAAACAATGCGAAACATAAACATACTAAAACACTCGCTTCCTATAATGGAGTTTGCTAATGAGAAATGCCTTTTCTCACATGAACCGGCACCTGAATGTTGAGAGAAACTCATATAAATAAACATTATAATGACTTGAACATTTCCGAACAAATCTTTTGTAAATAAGGCGTACGAAGCGAATCTTTTGTGAATAAATACGTTTCAATAATCAAATGTTATTTTTTTTTTTATATCTTGTATAAATATCTGACAAGCATGAGAATGAGTGGATTATGCAACCGGTTTATGCCAAATTCAAATTAACATTCTGCTGTGTTGCGCGTAGAAACATTATTTATCTTAATTTTGGTAATTTCGAGTGAACCGCCTTTGATGTTTAAGACAAGAAAGCATTCCTTTTGGTACACGAGTTTAGCATTTCAACTTTTGTATGGAAAACACACAATTTATCACAATACAAAGTGCTTTTAAATTAAGTAGATAAATAATATACCTAGTGATAAAACTTTCGTAATGTGACATTTCCGAGTTGCACGTAAAACTTTTTATCATGCCATTCCATAGCGCTTCAGTGGGAATTTTGCTCGTACATATCGAAATTTCCTGTTATATTTCTAAGCATAGTAAATTGATTCACTAGACGGATACGGGATGGGGCCTACGCCATTGCCGATGATTAACTGCCCACATACATAGGCTTCCTTGTCGCAATGGGAAATAAAAAGTAGCATAAGAACCATAGACCTATCAAATCCATCCAAAATTATACTCGCTTTGCATTTTAGTACGTTGTAGTACAAGATACAAGAACTACAACTGCCCACTAGAATAGGGAATTTATGTTAATACTAAACACTCTCGTAGTAGTCGAGCCGGAATTTCTGCAGATAGAACTACAATATTACCATGTACCTCCTTGGACATTAGAATATAAGTTGGTCTTTAATAAAGACTCAGACATTTTGAATTTCTAAAGGCAGCAAAAGTTGGCGCATCCTAAGGAGAGAAGGATAAAGGCGCTTCGTTAGGGACTCCGCGTAAAAAAACTTAAGCAAAATTGTGTACTCTGCCTGCCTACGTAATATCCAGAAGGCAATATTATTGTTAGCTATTTTGTAGTGTCTGTGTGTCCCGTCTTCCGCCAAGAATGCACAAGTTTGCTGAAATTTACTGCTAGGTACTAATGAATTTCACCAGAGCTAAAACAATATAGGTATTTAGATATATAAAAATGTATAACAGTTAATAACTGATTCCCAATAATATTGTATAGTGTCAAATCCCGTGCCAATGAGGTTAATACCTTAATCAGTTGTTATATTTACATCTACCTGAGAGAGCCATTTGTTGAGTGGTTTCCAGCTTCTAATAATAAAGTATAGCGAATACTTTATTTTCGGGAAGTATTATTATTATAGCTGGGTTGTCCAAGCCCGCCCGAATTTTTCTTGAACGATGTTCAATAGTATCTGTGAAATTAAGGCTAACTTGTTATCACTAACAAAATGCCGTGCGATCCGTGTAACTATGTATGTATCAAAATGAATATAGAATGACGAAGCATGTTGCTGATTTGCTTTTGTGTCCACTTGACGAAGCCTGCGTTGCCGATCACAAATTATACATGGACTTTCTTTTTATAGTTTATTTTATTTTATTGTGACATTATAATGTAAGTTTCATAAAATATCTATATATTTTATGAAACTTACATGTTGCATAGCTGATATGTATAAGTGACCTAGTTAATTAATTTAATCTTGAGCCAATACCCACGCGTGGGATAGAGCGTTGGAAACGATAATAGATATTTCAGTACCGAGAAGATGAGATGAATATTCATACTACCACAGGTAGCGGCAACTGCTCGTTCCCAGACATTGAGACGTCTTCAATTCATTATTATGAGCTGCATTCACAATGGCGATTGTTGCCTTTTAATTAGGATTTATCCTGAATTAACCCCAGAGTGCTACAAGTCTGATTTAATCTTAATTGACTTTCCTAATTTGAATATCATTTACAAATCATTGGAATGAAACTTTTGTTGGATTTATTTAAAGGGAGGTGTTATTTCTGGTAAAACTGGTACTAAAGCAGGAAGATTCAAACTTTTATAAATGTGACATAAATACCTAGCTATACATACACCTACATAAATACCTATTCATCAATAATCATATTCATACATTGTCAGGGTTATAATTAGGTACACACGTATGCAAGATGAATGTCGGACATCAATACATATTTTTTTTTTCAGTCTAATCATAGAGTAATATAATTAAAACAGTAAATAGAAAGTCCATGCATAGATCGTGATCTGCAACGCAGGCTACTAATACTTGACATGTAAAATAACATTGCTTTTACCAATAAATGTCTGATTCTGATGTTTTCTGTTTCTATTTATAACAAGTATACATTTGTTTATTTAGTTATATGTGTGCATATTTTCATTATATGGGTACATGGGTAACAAGCGTCGTATTTTGACACCTTTTAGTCACTTTATGAATTTATATCTACAATGTTTTATTGGAAATAGGTGCACAGGTGATTGATTGTTTAACGTATACATATCTTTAGGCTCGACTGTTTTCAGTATCATTATTGACTAATTCCAGGTAAGACAAATGCATACTTCTTTCTAAGTTTGGGTACCTATTTGTTAGTACAGATTGGAGTCCCTGTCTGGGGTCAAACGTTTAGGGGGAGGAAGGGGGTCAATAAAATGTGACACATTGTGATAAGGGGGAGGGGAGTCACAAACTTTGTGACGTCACTCTAACTTATTTAAATTATTTTGTTCGCTGTACAGTTAAATAACAAGTTTTTGGAACGATAGTCGTTTTTATTCGTTTAATTTTCTTTCCTAATCAGTTTTGGGTTATAAAATTACTTTTATTTCTGTTGCCAATTTGATAAAATATTAATAATAGGTACTTAATTTGATTTGCCGATTTCTTTTAAAAAATGTGACGTCACACTAGGGGGGAGGGTTTTGCCAAATGTAACCAAGTGTGATAAGGAGGAGGGGAGGGGTAAAAAAACCTATAATTTAGTGTGACGTAATGAATGGATGAACCCTCTCTAGCAAATTGATTGATTACGGTTTTCATTCGGGATATGAAACGTAATGTAAAAGTATGTTGGTAGTAATATGTGAGTGTAACATAAGTGTTGCAAATCGAATCGTAAATGTTTTAGCTCAGCGTCCGACCCGGACGCTCGGACTCGTTTCATCGAGCTTTAACTTCCTTCCCCCAAATATGCTTTTGGGCTGACATTTCGTTGTTAGGATACCTTAGGTACCTAGAATCAAATGTAATTAACAAGCCTCTCTCGTCGGCTACAAAAGCATTATTTCTTAAACTGAGTATCGTAGGCATGTATTGTGTATAAACTATACATATCGGTTAAACGGACGGACGGAAAGTTGTACGAAAATCCATAAGATACTACGGTATTGTGTGTTATCTTAAAACATTTATTGACTAAGAAAAATAAATCCAAACAGCCAATTATTTAAGCTTCGGTACAGCTATCACTTCAAGCTATAAGATAGAGTTATAACAAGTCCACTGTGTGATCGTGCGAATACCAAAACTACATACTTTTATGATTCTTTAAGCATCGTGTTGCTTTAAGCAAGGTGTGTAAGAACAGCGTGCACGATTGTAAATATAGCTTGTATTGCGAGATTATTATTTTATATTGCAGAATTATTTCGAATGAACAGGACAGTTTGCTGTGCCTTAATCTTTAAAATAATAATTATGGGTGGTCGGACTCAACTTCGCATCGTCCGGAAAAATCTAATGGTTAAGGTTTTCTGTGATCTAATGTCATCCAAGATTCCTCATTTCCCGGCCTCTACAATAGTGGTTACTAAATCTAGCGATTTTATAAATAATTTTAGGATTACAGTAAAGTTTTGATTATAGTTGCGCTTATTAGTACCTACCTATAAACTTCGAAATGTCATCATTGCTCTGTAATTAAAGGTTCCTTCAACTTAACAACCAAGTCGACAAACCAGGCCACAATTAAATTGGTATATACCTACATCCTTGATTAGAGCCGTATGACGGACTGCCCGCTAAAACACTCGTTAGCCAGACAAAGGGATACGCCAACACCTTGTTTTCTCACCCTCCGATTTGTCACTTGTGATTGTTTGGATTTAGAACTTAAGTGTTTCCCTGATAAAGATACTTTTGCTTCGTACAATTGGTTCAGATACGAACATGGTTCAGTAACCAGTCAATTCAGAACTAAATGATACGTCTAATTAATGGACGGAGATACCGACCCGCTGTGATCTAAGGGTGCGGTCAGTGTGAAAGCGAAACTAATCGTGTAGATGACAGACTGGACCAAGGATTTATAGCTATTGCTTATGAAAGCTCGTTTGATGGAAGGTTCATTTCATACCTATTTCCTAGCCCTTATTAGTTTTGTCCTAGACCTGTAGTCAATTATTTTGCATGTTGGGTAAAAAAACATAGGTACGTTTTAACATTAATTTTTATTATGTCTATTCCGAATACAAATATGGGTTATGTCTGAAATAAATGATTATAATTTACTTTTCTACTCTTATTTTTATATATTATTTGCCTTTTTTATGTTTGGAAAGATTAGGGCTGTTTAAATATGAATTAATAACGTTTTTTTTTGTATATGTAGAAAACTTGGACTATTACAGATACATTTGAACGAAAACTGTAAATATATAGGTACGGTAAGACCACCCGTGAATGAACACTTAAGCAATTATCCAAGTTTGAAAAATCATTTCTCAGCATCACTATATAGTATAAAACAAAGTCGCTTTCCGCTCTGTATGTATGTCTGTCCCTATATATACCCCTATATCTTTAAAATTAGGCAACGGATTTTGATGCGGTTTGTTTTAATAGATAGAGACGATATAGTGATTCAAGAGGAAGGTATATATGTATAATTTGTAAAGGTTTTGTGTCAATTAGTTGAACTACCCGTGCGAAGCCGGGGCGGGTCGCTAGTTCATTAATAATTTGAATAATTAAATGCAATAATAATAATAATAAGAAAGTAATAATTTAATTAATAAGAAAGTAATTTCTACTTTATAGTTTTTAAGTTATAATCATACTCATACTATAGCAAAAGCGTTCATATCTTTGTATCCCCTGGAGGGATATGGATATTGAATTCAAATAGATTACAATGTAATAAAATTATGTGTATTCGCCAATAACACAGAAACCTGTTACATATTAATAAGAAAAATATAATCAATCTTCAAAACAAGAAACAACGTGCATAGTTTGATGAATAAAGATCAGGCTCATCAAATAATGCTTAAAATAATAAACTTGTGATTGCATTGTTTATACATAGAATTAGTAGAAATCTAATAAATCAACAAGCGAAATTTTGTATTGCTCATACATAGGCATGAAAAATCTGAATGAATCAAAATCGTTTTCTATGCAGAATCACAAAAAACAAGCTCAATACCATTTCGTTTACATATAAATTTAGAAAAAAGAATCTAGAGCCCAAAAAATGACACCGACATGTATTGACAATGACAACACACCGTTCATTTACTGGTTTCAGAACATTTGATAGGCCAGTAATGAAACTATAATGATCGGACTTAATCGCATAATACGCTGACAAAGTGTACATTTATTTATAAAAGGTAACTCTTAATCTAACCAAATAACTAAACGTTATACATGTAAACATTAAATAAGCACTTCATATGTTGCTCAAAACGTACACTGTTCTTATCTGGGATTTATTTTTTCCATACAAAACTTCAAAACCAGAAACACGTTAACTTCAAACGCTAGTGACATTTAAACTGGACGAAAATTTTATCATGGGTTGCCATTGCATAGGAAATATAGTTTTTAATACGAAAATAAATACGTAGAAATTGATATATTTCTTATTTTAGACAAAAAACGTAATTTTGTTTATTCCCTGGGGGGGGGGGGTCATTCCCTGGAGGGTTTACCCTAGGTAATTAGGTATCTCTATTTGGAAAAGTATTCCAGGATAGCAGATATGTACTTTTGGTGCGCTGTTTCATACGCTGCTTTTTGATGCTGATCGTATACTTATAATTGTATATACTGCGCTCGGCGATTGAAACGCTGCCAAACTATGTACTGACTAAACTAGTTAGATTTAATCAACGATAAGTGCTTACGAACTAAGACATAGCCTAGATTAAGGTTTGCTAACATTGCTAAGCTAGCTTTGGTAATCCATATCTATAATACCTATACCCACAACTATACTTTATTCTAATTTTTATATTATTAATATTATTATGTAAAATGTTACATTAGCTACAATACAAATCATATTTTGTAAATAATTTATAATATTGTGACATGTAATACGAATTATTATGAATAAATATATGAATATGAATATGAATATACATATAAATTAAAAAAGTCATAAATGAGAATTTAGAATGCTGCTAATCTACATTCAGCAATACTCTTAGCTTAACACCCCTGCATATAAAAATGTATGGAGGGTTGCTAAGCTAACAGTTGTACTGCCTGTGCATGAGAGCAAGGCAACCTGTGAAGCTAGTAAAACGCTTCGGGTGAGCTCAGTCCCACCAGGTGCCTATCATCCTGTCAGTTAAATATCACCTTTTAACGAATTCTAACCGTTTCTCCAACTGACAGCTGTAATAATTATAGGCATTACACATATAGTGTTAAGAAAGTGTAGCGTTAAGGGGTCCAATATGCAATAATAGTATGATAGAAGATAAATAGTCTGTGATGGATTTACCGTATGAAGTTATAGTTATAAATCGACTATTAATAAATAAACCGGTCATCCGGTCAAGTCCGAGTCGGTCGGACTCGTGCTCAGTAGTTTACTTGCCGCAATTTATTATAGATATACATATAGATTTGATCGGTTCATGCTTGTTGTTACCTATATACCGCATAAAAATGCATTTTTTTAAGCATGTGCCAGACGGCAGACAACCACAGTTTCTGCAACATGACCTTGGTATAAACGAGTGGTTTACAACTAGCGGCTAGACGATTTTAAACCACTGCTTCTGCCATTGGTTGGCAGAGCACGCCCGTCTACCAAGGGCGTTTAAAGGTCATGCAGAATTTGGAATCAACCACTTGATACATGGCTTAAAACCACTGTTTTTCTACCAAGGTCATGTTGCAGAAACTGTGGTTGTCTGCCGTCTGGCACATGCTTAAGTCGCAATGTTATTACAGTGAAAAAAAAAATGTAGCCGTTATATTATATTATCAAATATTTACGTAAAGTACTAGAAGGGTAAGTAAGATAGATAGTTATTGTAAACAATACCTACTGGTGAATATGAACCCACATTTGTATTTCAACACAAGTCAGGCAATGAGTATGTATGTGTGTGCTCGAAGTTCATTTAATAATCTACATAATGTGAGGGCGCAAAGAGGATTTAATCAGACTAAGAGTTTTGATCTAACTCTAATCAATATCACGGACTGTTAGTCAAGCAGCACCGATACCAACTCGATAGCTAAGACTTTCTATGTCCTAAAGATGTTGTCATAGCCTTAAAAGCAGTAATTAGCAAATATCACAAACAATAAAATATAATTATGTACAATTTTATTTATACTTAGAATCAATAATTTCACAATGCACAGAGCAAGGTAATGTTGATTTTACGATTATCTGTATTTATACATTAATAGCGACTGTTAACGTCTGCCAAAACTAACAAACGATTGATAATCACACTAATCACATGACATGGGCTGGTTCGAAAGAGACTAAATTTAACTAAGGGTTGTTATTATCTTTTATGAATAAGAGGGGTTCAATCTAGGGAACGATAACTTACCTAGTATATTTAAAACATTTCGAGGTGTATTTATTTGTATAACGACACCATAAAAGTTTAATATTGGTCCTTATTTACTCGAATAGGTAAGATAAGTGGTGGTAAATGGTAGTGAAGGCCGGGGTTGTATATTTTTTTATTCTTGCACTGGTTGTTACACTAATGTAAAGTTTTACAGTCCCAGTCGCCACTTTGGTCGACGGTGAATTAAGAATCATTGATTACGATTTAATACGCAATACAAACTAAATACTAAATGCTAGAACACAAAATTACATAAAACTACGTTCTTATAAATAATACTTATTCACACAAAATAAAATCGAGGTTACGTATTAATTTTACTCATTATCCTATTAAGCTTTTAATGATTTAATCAATTGGAGAACAAACCATAAAACCATGATATTTAAATAATTGTAAAATGAGAATTCGCTCAAAAAGTAAGCAATTGACCAACAGTAAATTAAGTATATATTATGCTAAAGAGAAACTTAATTGTAGAAATACTTCCTTTCTTCAATTCACATTGCGACGCTGATTATCGCTTTTAACGAATCCATAGATCAATTTTCTTTGAACGCCTTATATATTAAATATAGAGCCTTAGTACGTTTACTACATCATTCTGGTGATTACTGTAAATAATTACTGGGTAATTACGCGTAATGACGGCTATAAAGTTTCGCTACTTTGTGTCCTGCATCACGCGAACTAATCATAAATGGTACCCTTACTTTCCGGTTTAATGGAATATTCTATTGCTACTGAAAATACGTTTATATGGTAAACTCAGTTCTGTCCGCGGGAACCAAGCTTATTGTATTTTGTTTACTCTACAGATGTTACGTTTATGGAGTTGCTGAACCCACAAACAAAGGAATGGAAAATAATGTTTTATTATTTTAGAAGAAACTAGAGAGAAAATAAAGAGCATAGCTAATTGTATATTGTACCTTATTAGTATTTTCTTCGTTCACTTGTGCGTGCTTTATTTACTTACAATAAACATTGAACTAGGAACTAGGTAACAAAATAATTTAACAAAATAATATTTTAATTAAATAGTCCATTATCAAATTTATGCTTGGCTGTTTAAAGGTTTTCAATACAAAATGGACGTCATTTATTGTTACCCCGCCCAGTAAAGAGACGGTGTTCAATACATTAATTTATTATTTTGTATCCCCGCCAAGACGAGCAAAGCGAAGCGCACGGACACTACCTAGTACCTACCTTTTCTCGAAGCGCTTCGTCGTTTTTTTTTGAATCCTTATAACTTGGGTTTGGGTTATACCAGGTAAACCAAATTCTCATTAGTAAACTTATTAAGCATAAAAAATTTCAATTGCATAGCTCTTATACTTTAGATTTTATTCATATCTAAAAAACCCCGATTTCGTTACTCTACTTAGTACTACAAGAACTTTGTATGATTAAAAATAATGAATAGTGAATAAATTTCACCTTACGCCCATGTGACGGTAGCGAATCGGCCAAGTCACATATTTTGACCTAGGTGTAGAGTTTGTGAAGTTAGGGCTTGTAGAGTTAGAAGCACAGAACTATATCAAGATAAAAGGAAACACAACGCGTTTCGCGTGGCGAAACGACGACCCGGTGGCTCCATTGCTCGCCGCGAACTTCAGTCTGCTCCCGATCGATGTCTGCTTGCGACGTCAGGTTTTAAAAACAAAATGGTTTGTTGCGCAATAATTAACTGTTCAAACACTACCAATAAAGTTGGAGCTGTTAATGGAGGTATTTCCTTTCATAGGTAAGTACAATTTGTCCTTAAATATCTGTTATTATTAATTAAAAAACTATTTATTTCATTATTTTCATCAAAACAGTAGCGGGCGATTGTGTGCCAACGCTAGCTTTCCATTGCGGCTTTAATTTGACGAGCCAGACTTGGCGTGCGTTAAAAACCAGCGATGTAGAAATAAGCTATTCAAACTGTCGAGTCACGCTCAAGGCCGATTTCTAATTTTTTCTGTCAAAAGTAAGAATAGTGCTGTACACTGCGATTTTCTTACTCGATTATTAAAATCGATTTTGAAAACAGACGAAATGATAATTACGTTCTTATATTATTATGCAGCTATATAATGTACGTAGTGCAAAGCAAATATTATTAACAAACAGGTTATGGTTACTTCTATATTGCAATTTTGTTTCAGTTTTCCGAATGATCCTAATATTAAAAATAAATGGATTGAAACAACTGGTCGTAAAAAATGGTTTCCTACGCAACTCTCTACAAATTGCTGAACTCTTTCCTTCTATCTTGATATAGTTCTGTGATTTTTAGGGTTCCGTACCTCAAAAGGAAGAAACGGAATTATTATAGGATCACTCGTGCGTCTGTCTGTCTGAATGTCTGTCTGTCTGTCTGTCCATTTGTCACAGCCTATTTTCTCCGAAACTACTTCACCAATCAAGTTGAAATTTGGTATACATATGTAAGTTTGGGTACTACAACATCCAACGCGAACAAGGCACCCCCGTGTTCAGACCCGACGGGGCAAAACGGGGCAACCGCGGCTGGGGCATAGGTTAAGGCATAGGCATATATTAACTCGACCAAGGGTCGGCAACGCGCGTGTAATATCTCCGGTGTTGCAGGCGTCCATAGGCTACGGTAACTGCTTACCATCAGGCGGGCCGTATGCTTGATTGCCACCGACGTGGTATTAAAAAAAAACAAGTTTGTGACCCAAAGACGGACATGTAACGTAAACGAATACATTTTAAACTTGGGGGCCACTTTTGGGGGGTTAATGAGAAAATTAAAAAATAAAGTTTTTCAAACTATATCGTGTTATATATCAAATGAAAGAGCTCATTGTGAGAACCTCAAATATATATTTTTTATAATTTTAGGATAAACAATTCAGAAGTTATTCAAGAAAATAGGCAAAAAATGACCATCCCCCCCCTTTATCTCCGAAACTAATGGGTCTAAAATTTTGAAAAAAATACACAAAATAGATCTTTATCTATAGATTACAGGAAAACCTATTATAAATTGCAGTCAAGCGTGAGTCGGACTTAATTTCTTAGTTTTTGATCCGACCCCTACGTTTCACATAAAAACACATTGTTTAAATTGTGTAATGTACGGAACCCTTGGAACGCGAGTCCGACTCGCACTTGGCCGGTTTTTTATTTTAAAATTTAATTCGGGTAACAAGGCCCATATTACATAATATACCTTTTAGACTAACATACATATAAATTTCATAAACTTAAAACTAAACACTATTTTGGCAATAGAACGGCGTGGCTCCGTTGAATCGTCAACGTGAATTATCATTTCCTCTGTCGAAAATAATTATCATTTCCTTTGTCGGTTCTTATCGATATTTTAGAATCGATGCCGTGTTCTAATCGATCTGTCATTCGATGCTTTTGAATCGTTTCGCGCGGCTTATGTTTCTCATCACTAAATTACGCTCGTGACGTCAAAGTACCTACGCAAAATGTTACACGCTCGGTCTCCCTACAAATTGCCGAGCTCTTTTCTTCTATCTTGATATAGTTTTGTGGTTAGAAGCTTGGTTCTACAAGAGATCTGATAACTTTTTGACAGTGCGAGCCTTATGGTTTCGTCCTGGCAACATTTTACATGAAAATGTTTTTGGTGGGATTTACTTTTTTCATTTTAATTCGATGTTTATAGATAATACGTACATATAAACCTACAAACCTACAAACTTTTTATCCGGAAGTAAACGACTGTAAACACAACGATATTTGGAGGATTTTGTTTCTTACGTAATACAATAAACTAGATAATTTGGCTATTATAAATTATTTCCATTCAGCTAGTAAGTGCTAGTATGCTTATGAGCCGACAGTAAAATTACTGGAGTATTTAATGATCCAACCAAAAACATAAATACACCCTGACCCACGATTAATATTATTTTTTATCTCCTATATATCAACAGATTTATATAATAAACTATATATATTTTTTACTAAATAAGTGTAGCTTTACGACTTTATTTTTTGTTTTGAGATTTCTGTTACGTTAAAAAAAATTGGTAAAAGGAAAAGTCTTTTTTAATTTTTTAGATCAAAAACAATGAACTTACTTACGTGCATTGTTTTTGTTCTAAAAGAAGATTCAACATCTTTGATTTATCCGAAAATGATATATCACATGCCCTAATATGTATAGTTTTAGGGAAATGCTGCTTCAATTGAAGCGCGGCAGAGTCGAACTTCCCCCTTCCCCCCCACTAAATGTGCCGTGGCTGTCGATGGCTCCCAGTCTGAATCCACTCAAAACCAGCTAAGAATCGACTGTGCCAAGTTTCAGCGCATAGTCACAAAGGGCAAAGTTCCCATACAACAGCGTGCAGTATCAAACCAGCTAATTAACGTTAATAAAAAAGTGAGATCTAACTGGAAACCAAAGTTCTTTCAAAGCCTTAGGGCGTCCGTTAGCTGTCGCGGTTTCACGGAGCGGGTAAGCGGGTTAACGGAAAATAGTAACAACGCTAACTGGCGCGGCCGCGTGCGACGTATTTATTTGTACCTACAATGGCACCCGATCCGAGTGCGTGCGCCCGCTCCGTGCCAGCCAGCTAGCCGACATCCTTAGACCACAACTCCTGACGTTCTTCAATGTCAAAGTAATAAGTAAATAAATACACATCACTTGAAAGGAAAACTTCCAACGTATGGATTCGGCTCGTAGCTGTAATGTGTCGTTTATAGGTCAGGCAGTTGGTATCACTTAATGCTTCTGGGATCATTCACGCAATCGACTGACTGTGCGGATTCGGTCGATTAACTTTATACAAGGACCGTACCGTAAGTTCACGTACTTATTAAATTTATATTTCATAAATCATTAATTATTAAAACATGGAAACTATTATAATAATTTGGAAATAAACTAAGCGTATTCGAATTGGAGCTTATGTTTTTGTTAATTTCACATTTTTCTGCTGCTTTTAAATGATTTAATTAAACTATATAAAATAAAAACCCTGTATGTCCCATGGTACTTTATTGATTCATATCTAATTTTAGTTGTTGGTTCTAATATGGTCCCTGTTATACAACCTTCATCTTCCATTAGTATTCGCAAAAAATGATTAGGATAGTTACTTATACGGACCTTTTTATTTTCGTTAATATTAATAGTTTAATTTTCTTTGTATATCCTCACCTCAGGGAAAGCATCCTATATCACGAGTCCGGTATTAATTGAGTTAGTTAGGTTTAATAACATCGTATCGGTATTTACGGTGGCGTCATTAGCTTAATGATCGGCTTATTGTAGTGCGAGGGCTTCCAAAATTACGGATATGTCAATTACGTAATTAGTTACGAAATTCAACATTTTAATTACGTAATTCCGTAACTGTTTTAAAATAAAACAAAATGTTCACATAATTGGTTATCCTTAATAAGAAAAGACCACACCACCACCTTATATGGTATATGGGTGGACACCATGACCTTTGTTTACTTTTTTTATTAACCGACTTTAAGATCTCAAAAGGAGGAGGACCTCAATTCGGTTGTATGCTTTTTAGGGTTCCATACCCAAAGGGTAAAAACGGGACCCTATTACTAAGATTCCGCTGTCTGTCTGTCTGTCTGTCCGTCCGTCTGTCACCAGGCTGTATCTCATGAACCGGGATAGCTAGACAGTTGAAATTTTCACAAATAAGCGATTTAAGCTTTTAAGCGATTTGGTGCAACTGTTATGCTTCTAAATATAATAAAAAAACAATAAATGATGTATATTTCTGTTGCCGCTATAACAACAAATAATAGAATCAGAATAAAATAAATATTTTAGCGGGGCTCCCATACAACAAACGTGATATTTTTGCCGTTTTTTGCGTAATGGTACGGAACCCTTCGTGCGCGAGTCCGACTAGCATTTGGACGGTTTTATTTCGACTGCGGAAAAAAAAAACTAGAGTGCCATATTATATATGTCCAGATAACGAAAAAGATTGTTCATAATTTCACCACAGACGGTGTGAATAGACCGAATGCTTTCTGAGTTACGCGGCCATCTTGTTTTCGACGAAATTCGTTGTGGGTTATTGGATTACTATTATGACGCCCAGGTACCTATAATATATCAAAAAGGGCATAAGGATGAATAATTACACGCAAATTAGCCTAATAACCAATCAACGGTTATAAGCTTGCAATTTGTTAATATAAATGAACCTTAGGAACGCAGCGTTTCCTATGATTAGCACGAAACAATTAGGTACAGGACGTGTCTGTATTCTCATTGATTGTGCGAGCGCGGTCAGGCCGAGTTCTAAAGCAGACCACTGTAAATTGACCTATAGATTCGAAACAACCATGCGTGATATACAGACTCGCCCGTACACCTCATCTCGTACGCGTTCAATGTGCGATTTTAATTACTCCCCAGGCTACTGCTCTGAACTACCGGTACCGTGGTATTGCGTAGCGGTTTATGACTTTTACTCCTTCCTAGAACTAAGCAGTGTAATATATCACCCAAGCCAAGTCGTAATTATATAACAGTAAGGGCAGTAAGTTAACGAAACGTTCTGGTTTTAAAGTACATAAGCTCTAGGTTCAGGTCTTGGTCCAGATAGATATAGGTCTAGAAAATTTCTAATAATAACTATTAGAGGATTCCAAGTAAGACCAACCTTTACAAATAAGCTTACCAGATGGAAATTATCTTCTTCTTCCTGGCTGTATATGTCCCATATCATTTGAGGTCAGCCCTCCTTGTACATTTACGCCCCAATGTACGGTTTTGTGTTGTCTCCGTATCTACCTCCACCAATTTTATGTCCTCTTTAATGGTCTAGCTGACTCCAAGTCGCGGGGGGTCGGCCTGAACCTCTTTTTCCCTCCTGAATGGTCATTACTTTTCCCGTCATGTGGTCTTCATTTCTTCTCGTCATGTGGTCTTCATTTCTGCTATTTTTGCTAATGCTATAATGCTGAAATGCGACATGCTAAAAACGGTTAAATTGACATGCTAAAAACGGTTTTCACTAAAAACGTCTTATATAAACTCCATTAGAAGTTATTTTTCAAAAATGGATACCATGGATAACTTAACTATAAATGCCACATGCAGATAAGTGGTTATAGGATCTCATTTAGCCAACTATTCATTCAAATACGCTTTAAGTAAACTTGTTTAAAATTGATTTTTCAAAAGCTCAAACCACGAATAATTTTTAATTGTTAATATCATATGTAGATAAGTGGTAGAATATGATTAATACGCCTTAAATCATCGAGTTTAAAATTGATTTTTCAAAACCTCAAAACATATCACGCTATCATTTAGTAACCTATATGTTATCCTCGCGACTTTATAGAACGAAATGAATCACTTATCAGATAATCGTCATTTTTCGTATTAAATGATTAATGATATGGTGACAAAAGCATCATAGCCCTGCTGAAATTAGTAATTGCGCTCATAAATATCTACTAACCACTTGAAATAGGTACCTAACAAAATGAGGGCAATTTTATTGCAAACACAATAGTAAATACCAGCGCTGTGTACATATATTATTATCTAAGCCAATTTAGAATGTTCACATAATATGTATATGGGTGGCCACTAGATATCGGGGTATGCGCTCCTGTCCGATAAAGAAAAAGGACGACAAAGTTATCAAGCGCCGGGATTAACCGGCATCTAAGCCGTTTAATTATTATAATGTGCTTTAAAGACAGGCCACCATCAACGTCGGTTTCGAGCGGCCTCATTTACAGGGAGATCTACGGGTTCACACATCGGGTCCGATCTCACTTAGCAATGATTTATGTGCAACATCTCCTTTCCCAGTTAAGCGCATTATCGGACCGCAGGCCTTATCAACTTGTGGAAGTTACGACGCGCCCGATACTTTGCCATAGGGACCTTACGTTTGATCCCGAGTCCAAATAGCAATATGGTTAGATTTAAGTATTAAATATATTAATTTAATACTCTGATCCTGACCTGTCCAATTGCTTATTCGTTCACTTTACAATAAAATTGCCATTAACAAATGGAAACTAAAGACCTCGGCAATTTCGCAATGGTGGCAAGCAGCTTCAACAAAAAGTACCATGAACTGATGTGATGAGTTCATCGAGACCCGGTCGTGCTTCTGTCACACTAATAGTTCACGTGTTCTCGACAGCCATAATAAGTACACACCCAATTTCGGTAGCGAAATATTGCACTCATTAATTTTGTTAAGGATAAATAAGAGGTATCACGTACAGGACGTGAGTGTTAATGAAACTAACAGCACCAACTTCCAACTTGTTTCTTGACGCACATACACTTGCACCTTCTTAGGGCTCCAATATCATGCATAAACCTCGTTATAATTTTGACGTTGATAGGCAATGTTGCTCAGTCAAGTGTTTGTTTTAGTTCACGCAACAAAGCCCCTTTATACCTAAAGACCTTCACACTTTGCCTCACTAGCCCAGGTCAATTCGCGCTAGGGTCACATCTAAGACGTGTTGTGTTGTGAACCAATTTACTGAAGAGAAATACAAACACACTGATTTCGCCATCTTTCGCCCATCTTAAAGCGAAACTTGAGAATCTTCAAGAGGAAGCTGAAGCCGGCATGGGTCTGCGAATCAACCGACGCAAGACTGTCATTTTGCGAGTAAAATCAGATTGCTCGGAACCTTTGTTGCTCAAAAACGATCGCCTTTAATCAGTCTCCAAGTTTGTATATCTCAGTAGTTTTTACACTAACATGTCGGGGAGGTGCAGACGAAGACGTCGAGAGCAGAATTAAGAAGGTAAAAGCTGCATTTTATTTATTTATTTATTTATTGTTCAAATTCGAATCGAAAAGTGACACAATATTTAACAATAAGCTGAAATCGTTACTTGTAGAGAAGGCTTACTACTCGATCGACGAATTCATGCTGTCTATGCGAAATGATCATTGATCCCATATCGTAAATTCTTCCAAATTATCAACTTATTATTGTGAATATTAATTTTATTTTATTTTATTCTTAAGAATTTGTATGACTTGTAAAATGTATTTTATTTTTACCAATAAAAATCTGTATATCTGTATATCTGTAATTAGTTACACAGCATTACAGTATTACTACCAAGGCACTGCGAACTACAAAACAAATAAAAATACAAAGATACAATTATACAATACAAGTATTTAAGATTTGGGCGACGACATAACAGCGTGGCTCCGTTGCGTCGTCTGACTTGGTGTAGAATTCGGCAAGTTGCCCCGGAACTGCCGAAACTTCGGCCAGAAGTCCGCGCTAGCGATGGTGTGAACTGAAGTGAACATAGTGACACGACTGTAGCTGGTGCACCCTCAGCGTATAGCCAGCCTTCCGGCGGATGTACTCCACCACCTCGTCGGCTCCGGCGGAGTAATGCAGTCGAGACACGTAGAGCGCCTTACTCGGTGTTGCAATCCGTAGACCGGAATTAACCGACTCCGCAGTGCCACACAGAGTCTTACGGGGCGACCTGCGTGCCTTTCTCTTCCTTTCCACCAGTGTGAATCTCTCCTTATCCACATTGGTGCGGGAGGACTTCTCTAAAAGGGGAGCCCGTGATTTACACGCCTTAGAAGGCGCGTTGACCCGGTTAGCTGCGACAGACTGACCGACGACGTCAGCATAAGCACGCTGACGTGACTTGGAGGAGACAGGAGGCAGTCGCACGCGCGGCGCAGGCTTGAGTTGGGCAAATGCACCCCGCATTTGCTCAACTCAAGCCTGTCTGGGGCTCAAACGTTCTTACTCGCAGCGTTAAAATCTCCCTCTTCGAATGCATCGTCAAGTCCGTGCTGCTACAAGTACACACAAGCTACAAGTTTTTGTCAATAAGTCCCTCCGGTCGATCTTTCGCATTTTCTGGCCGAAGACTATTAGGAATGAGGATTTGTGGAGTATGTGCCCACAACCTCCGATCGCCCAAGAAGTAGCGCTACGGAAATGGAGATGGATCGGACATGCCCTTCTCAGAGGAGCTGCGAACAGCGCCAGTATCGAGTTCGAGTGGCGGCCTCAAGGCGGAAAGCGAGCTCGCAAGCACCCCGTACACACCTGGAGGCGGAGCGTAGAGAACGAGCTGCGAGCCGTAGGACTGAGCTGGAACGAGGCCAATACGGTTGCTCAAGATAGGTAATAGAAAGGCGAGGAAGGATCTTATTGTGGAGGCCCTTTGCACCTCCGGGGTGCCCTAGGACAAACAATAACAACAACAATCCAAACACAAATGTTAAATGGGATGAATACCTCATTAATATCTAAGGACGATAGGTTTTATTTTTACAGGCCAATTCGAGTTTTAGTTATTCGATCTGTTTCCAATATGATGATGATTATGATATGGTTGAAGAAATGTCACTTTTGACACTGACAGATCAGTATCATATTGAAAACAGATCGAATAACCAAAACTCGAATTGGCCTAATAGACTTGAGAAAAATCAACAAGTACAAATAAAAAATATGAAAATTTCCACTAAGTCTGATAGTGAATGCTGGTAGCACCGGCGAAGCCAGAAATATAGGTTTATTTCATTGATATCATAGAGATATAAGTAAGCATAGAGTGCTCGCTCCATACATCAGTTCTGTTAGCAAAACAGTTATTATTTTCGTAGTCAATATTGGGTCCATATTGGGTTGCATACAAATGAAAATCATATCTTTGATACGTTTTGTATTGTGTCATACATTTTTAGCCATAATATTTGATGCCATACTCAGCTTTTTGGTCATACACATTTTAATTATAATGAATCAAATGTCATACAAACTAAAAGCATATTTATCGATACTTATAAATGTAATTACATATAACGTTTTGTACCATAGTAATTTTGAACCATAATGATACTAAGTTATTGATAGCCGCACATACACCCACCTCCATAACCTCTAAAAGAAAATGATAAGCAACACAAGAAACTCCTCGAAAAAAACCTTTTCCCTAATCTCCGTCCAAACACTTAATTCTGCGTAGTTTGTCCTTTGGCCAAGTAAAGAAACCTAACGAACCTAACCTACCTACTATTTAAATAAATCTATATCTATAATTAGTTTCTTTTATAAAACCGTTACTCCTACTGGAGGGGGCTCCTCTCCTTCGATCTCCTCTTTTATACGGTCTTTGTGTGGTTATAATTATGACTAAAGTAATATTTGCTTCATGGGTTCTTCACAACCATACATATTTATTATTCATGCTTTGTAACATTTATGAAAAAAACATATTATTACCACTAAATATATGACTTAATTTTTTATGTCTATATTAATAGTATGCACTGCAATACTTCGAACGATAAACAATTATGGATATCAAGCATATGACTTAAAATTGTATGCAAATTAAATTAATGACTAAAAAAATTATGATATACAGATATACAGATAAAATACATTTTACAAGTCATTCAAATGTATAACTCATTTATGACAAAAACCCAGTTATACTCAGAAATAATTCTGACTAAAGATTTTTATGACTTACAATGTTATGCATAAAGTGTTATGACAATTAAAAATATGACAAAAGTTATTATGCGACCAGAGGGCGCCCCCAATATCTAGCGTCAACTAGCGGATCTACCTGACAATAGATGTCGCGACGAACGAAAAGTCTAATACTCAACAATTTTCACCTAATATTATAACTGGATTAACCGGAACTCTATTTTCAACTTCTTCTGCTAGTAATAATTATTAGTTGTAAATTGTTGAGAAATACACTTTTCGTCAGCCGCGTTCCGCGTTCCGTCCGCGCAGACAGTCGTGACATTTAGTGTCAAGTAGCGGTACTGATAAATTCGCTACTTGACGTTAGATGTCGACTACGAAAATAATAAGCGTTTTGGTAACAAAACTGATATATGGAGTGAGCACTCTATGCTCTTACCTCTTTCTCTATGTTCGTATGCAAGCGGTAAGCGTACCACAAACATCGATCTGTTGTAAGCCGCATTCATTTTATGCATGTGCGCGTAAGCAAATGCTAGAGTAAAAAGGGGAGAAATGCATGAGGTAAAAGCCCTTATGAAGGTGACAAACGGTTGGCGGCGCTAACGAGACTGCAACTTTGAGGGCTTGGGGGTTGCTTATAAGTAGATAGGAATGTATACTGGAACGCAACTCGCACACAAATGCTGACTCGGTGAAAGTTAATTAGTACGAGTCTACTTTTTAGTACTATTCCTGAAAGTTATCATAGAGTAACTTATACTAGAGCGGTATTGTCATAGTAAATTTTGTAACCCCAGTAAATTCACTGCCATCTGTCGACACACTTTAAAACTAAAAATGAAGATTTATAAAAATACGATAAAATGTATTTAAATATGGATAATTTTTTTTTTTTATTTGCATTCATTATTTTTATGATTTTGACCCATGTTTTTTCACTGATATGCGTTAAAATTGTTAAATAACAAACGAAACCGTCAACGCCATCAATACGACAGTCGGCCAAAGCTAGTAGCGCCCTCTGAACGAGAATCAAATTTTCTTGATTTTCGAGGCACGTTTTTTCCTTAGACTGTATCCATCTATTACGGAGTTATATCTATCTTTGAAGTTATTAAAGACATTTTAAGTTAATAGCTCAAATTTAGTAACGGGATTATGTACAAATGCACGTAGGTATCATGAACTAAAAATACAATATTTTTAAATTAATAATTAATTCATACTAGTGACCAGTTTACTAGTGACCTGTTTAAATGACATGAATACGCTGAAAACCTAACAAGGAAAAAACCGGAAGTGTAGGGTTCCGTAGTTACCCGCTTGTCACAATAGGCTGCCTTGAACGGGGGCTATTAGGTGATATCCTGTGTATATAGCAAATGGAGAAGAAGAAAAAATAGAAGACTACAAAAACTCAAAAATGGCTCAACCGATCATGTTCGCTATAGTTATCGTTGAAAGTATTTACTAAGCTTTACTTCCATGTTTTTTTTTTTCATAATTTTTGCGCCAATTTTTTTTCTTTGGGAGCGAATATATTTCAGAAAATATGCCCTTTATCAAAAATGGTTTTGAAGGCCTCTATTCATTTTGAAAGACCTATCTAACAACACCCCATATCATAGGATATGATAGAATTAAGCGAAAAAAAAGTAAACAAATATTTGTAGGGGGTACCCAAAAAAGAATTTTTTTTTTCAATTTTTATTTTATCATTTTATTGCCATGATTGATTTATACAGGGTGGAACATTTCTAGCGACTGAGCTGAAAGGACAGTGTTATCTAAGCGATCTACAATCGAGTTATTACAATCGTAAAGCTGGATTAAAAAGTAAAACAAAATCATTAAAATTAAACATGTTTATATTAGTGACAACCCTACGAAGTTATTTTCATTTTTAATTGACACATGTCATGTCATTAATTTGAGTTTACATTTTACGTTCATGACGTCATCGGATCTACTAGGGCTAGGGTTGAAACATACAGATTTTTGCACTAATGTTTAACAAACTGTATCTCACAAACGGTTAGAAATATTAACGTGATTAATGCGTGAAAAATAAAGTACGTAGCCTAAACAATTCCCCGTTTGCGTAAAGGTCGCTCGTTCTGTTCCACCCAGTATATCCATGCCAAATTGCAGTTTTCTAGCGCTAACGATCACGGAGCAAAACCGCAGACTGACGGACATGGCGAAACTATAAGGGTTCCTAGTTGACTACGGAACCCTAAAAACCTAAAGGTCAAGGTTGGTTCTATCACATCAACATTTTGCTCATCATAAAGAAACAAAATACAAAAAATATATGTTATAATAAAACGAAAAGTTGAGTTAAATTTAAGTCATAATTTTCATTTAATTCATAAATATGCAATACCTGCCGCATACTTGTACAATCAAAAATCTGAACTTCTAATCTAAATATTCGTATATAATTTAACACTTATATGGGTAGAACACTTGTAAAATTAGCGAAAAAAATAGCGATATGCTAGAACAATACCCACTATGGGGAAGGCGTTAATTGGTTTATTAATGCCGCACTCATTCAGATTTCACACTCGTAATTATCCAATGGCCCTCTTCTCTATTGATTAATAGCTCACTGCGCAACGCGCCTTACAATGTTACTTTTTATGGAGCACCATATTTCCTTACGCTCCGTTTTTACAACTGGCATTGAGCTTAAGAAGTGTTAGTAAAGAGTTATTAAACATATTACTGCCAACCAACTATACCGAACATTGTTTGCAAATATCATAGTAGAAAGACTATGCGAACGATTGTATTTTTGCCATACGAATAAATAAATATGTACCGACTGCCCAAAATAAATTGTATATATTCATCGTGAAAATGAATACACGGTGGCTAAAGAATAAGTGCATTCCCGTTTCCAGTGAGGTTTTGAGATTATACTGAGCAACTTTTACTATGGGATCAACCCCAAAGCTGCGAAAAAAATTTACTCTCTCATAGAAAATGGACCAGCCAAAATGTAAGAAACAGCCAAATTATTTTCGAGATTTCGGGGTTGGTCCTATAGTAGAAGTTGCTCAGTATAATCCCAAAACCTCCCTGGCAACGGGAATGCACTTATTTTTTAACCAACCTGTATGCAATTTCTTCTTGTCGGCCAAACAAGGAGAAGGCATGTTATAAGGCATGGAAAGAATATTATAATATCGAAACATTTTAATAGTAGTTATTTCAAACAATATGAATATATGAATGCATTATCATTAGGAAACACAGTGGTCGTAAAACCGTTAACGAATAAGGAAAAAAATTGATTACAGTACTTGAATCAGTCAGTGACGTTGCTTGGGTTAATTTTGGGTCAGACGAAAGCGTGAATTCAATCAGAAGCAACCACCCGAAGCAATCTTGTGGGCAATGAAAGCGATTGGGGACAAGTGCGCCGGGCGTCGAGTGACCGGCGGCGCCGAGGGTCCTCACCTTGCGGACTACTCGCCCAACAAATATTTCTCAAAAGTAGCGACAAATATTGGACTACTTCATGCGAATTCTGTGGTTACAAGTGTCACCTACATTTGACTAGGGGTTTATTTAAAGCATTTTAGATAAAATTAAATACGTAATAGGTACATATTTGTATACCTACTGTGTAGTGTTAAAGTATAGAATCGGACCAAGCTAACTCTGCATGGTATTTGTTGTGACAAAGTGTGGCAATGTCCTCATTAATGTCAAATTTCAATTAAAATATTACGTTAATAATGATACTCTCTCCCTTTGTTCTGTTGAAGTTGGTACAAAGTTAGCTTAGACGGATTTTAATAATTTTGATATTTCTTTCAATTACCCTAACTATACATTTAATCTTTATCTTACTACATGAGTAACAATTATCGCAGAAACTAAAGAACATTATTTGAATAGATATATAGCTTTAGGCATACTAATTTATTTGGTACTTCAGCAGAACCTTCGAACATCCTATCAAGCTAAACATTTCACCCGCCACAAAAAAAAACAAGCCGTGTAGCTTTTAAAACAAAATCTCCTAATTAGTTCTACGTCGTGACTCAGCTGCTTTTTTATGCCACAAATTAAGAAAAGAGCTTTTGTTATTCTTATAACAATAAAAAAAAGCCAAGCTTAAGTGTTGCAGCGCCTGATTAAGAATTATAACATCTCTTAACTATTAACCAGTGATCGAAATATTCGAAATAGGCAGAGTATAAATACCTAAACTTAGTAGAATTTAGATAAAAAGTAGAGACTTCCTTACGACTACAAATTTTTGGGTGACCAAAGACCCTGAAACGCAATAAGTAAATAATATTGTTATAAATAAGATAAAAAGCATGCATTCCTCTTTTTGACCAATACAATGAATAGGCGTAAACAATATTTTTGAAACTTTTATAAATATATTTCTTAAATTTAAATACAAAATGATATATCGTCAATATCGTCAGAATCAGAATCATATTCATTTTTCAAAACTATTATTATTTTCTTGTAGATATTCATATCACTATTTTTTTCCAAATTTTAAATCATATGCCGGTTTCTTTTGACGCCTAAAATCCACTTGTATAAGTTGAAAAAGATCTTTCAACATCCACAGACATTACTATCATTTTAATCCGGAAAGTCCCGGTTTTTTTAAATCCTAAATTTTAAATTTTAAGTCCCAAAAAAATGTTAAAGCAAGGAAGTCTCCACTTCATGACTTTGTTCTAATAAGTTTACGTATTTATACTCTGCCTATTTCGATCACTGCTATTAACACTTTTACTTTCCGTGTATTACATGACATGCACCATCAAACTACTCTGTCACGTCTACGTGACGTCATAAATGGATGGCTCTATACATTTGCGCATTACCTGTAATGCACGGACGTATCGATCCATGTAAGTAGTAGTGAAAGCGAGGGGCAGTTAAAGTGTTAAAGACAGATAGACGAACGTGTAGTCCTCATTAGCTACGTTATAATTTTCAAATAGCGGCTACCATTTACCCTGTGCTGCGGGCAACGATTTAAGTGAAACAGACAGCGGACTACTTAACCTTCGTCGAGAAACGTTGAACCCTACCGCAGTTGTAAGGGCGCAAGGTAGGAAAATAAAATTAGCATTGCTTTGTGCAATTAAATTATTATAAGGCTTTTGGCTTTTAGTTGGTATTTAGACGGGTAATAAGTAATTAACACGAGCTGCACCTAACTCATTTGCAAGGTTTCTTTCAAGTTAGGTGAAGGATCTTAGATACATACTTGTATTGAGAAATGTCATTCAGACCTATTCTTCTCAGTAAACTACTAAACTACAGTGGGCCTGATGATGATGATAGATGTGTTTGTGTGTGATAAAGAGTAAAAATTTCGTCACTCGTTATTTTGCGTTAGCCACCTCTTGAGGTAAATTATCTTGTAGCAGTTAGTGATTCTTTTGAGTTTATTAACATACAAATGCGTAATTAATGAATACGCTATATAACATAGTAGCATTAGTACTTATATGGGGCATTTTTTATGAAAAGGGACCTTATTGTCGATGGCGCTTACGCCGCACAGCGCCGCGCGGCATTGTATTTATATCGGAGCATCGTTAATAATGGCGTAAGCGCCATCGACAATAAGGTCCCTTTTTATATAAAATACCACGTATTATCGCATATAATTTCTCCCTCGCATCGCATGTAATCTTCAATAATTTTAGTTTCTTTTTAGGGTTCCGTACCCAAAGGGTAAAAACGGGACCCTATTACTAAGTCCACTGTCCGTCTATCCGTCTGTCTGTCACCAGGCTGTATGTCATGAACTGTGATAGCTAGACAGTTGAAATTTTCACAGATGATGCATTTCTGTTGCCGCTGTAACAATAAATACTAAAAAAGTACGGAACCCTTG
Organism: Cydia strobilella; assembly: GCF_947568885.1. NCBI lineage: Eukaryota > Metazoa > Arthropoda > Insecta > Lepidoptera > Tortricidae > Cydia > Cydia strobilella. The sequence goes on from NC_086043.1 coordinate 9,913,845, forward strand.
GTGGGCGAGTCCGACTCGCACTTGTCCGGTTTATTACCATGATGTCACTTCACTATTCTTCCATACAATATGGGTAACATAATTAACTTATATTGTAATTTATCAAGTGTCAACTATACATTTATGAGCCTGATCCTCATTTCTCCAACTAACGATTAACAATCTTCGAGTGGGTATTGTATTTCTAAGAAGCATACCTATTGATCTAACTAGATACGTTTAGTAAATTTCATTACAAGGTAGTGGTCCGAAAGACTCGCTCTGCACGCTGATACACGGTCGTGTCCTTGTCTACACATCTACCTATATATAGAAATGCAGGTGAAATCTTGCTTGATTCCTCAATATAAAAGCGAGACATACACACTGTGCACTACAAGTGTCGCTCGACCATCTGGATGCGCAATTGAGTTAATTTTACTACGTCTGAGGAACCAATATAACTTCCATTCATAAGAACAAACTTATTTGGGTGCGTGTTTCTTTGTTTTTAATATGTTTTATAATATCAAATTATCATAATAATTATTACATACGAGATTAACAATTCAGACTAAAATAAAATAAATCAGAAGATTTCAAAAGCTTTTGCATTCTGCCGTGCAGAACTTAAACAACAATAAGTGCTACTTTTGCGATTTTTAGTTTGCTCTTGATCTTGGACCACAATGTCAAGACGCACACATGTATATAGTCCACGTGCGATTATGACAATGGGAACATATAAAAATCGAAGCCACCGTGTACAGTAAATCAGAAGAATTTAGTAAATTATTGAGGTAAAACTAACTAAACTGCCGTAATAAAGTTGTCGATTGTGAATTTTGAGACTTCACTGATTAAAATAAAGTAAAGGTCTAATGTCAATCCTAAATTAACAAGTAAAAAGAAGTTAATACTTACGCCAAAAACTGTTTAAAATGCAGTACAATATAAATGTTCTAAAATATTTGTACTGTGTTTGAAATGTTATTGATTTTTTAGCATAATTACTAATTAAAATGCAGTAAAAATGTCATATCCTTAGTTCTGCCGTGCAATACTTAAACAACAGTAAGTGCAAAAAGTGAGTTTCGAGAAAAACGCAAAAAAAACCATTAAACCGTTTTTTTTTGTGTTCTCGATGATTATTTACAAATGCTTGAATGTCAAAATAGAGCATGGAATAAATAAAATACGAATACGTGAACATTTTTTTATTTTTACAATTATTAAATAACTTATTGCTATTTTTAAAATTTTACAGTTTTACTGTATCCTTTTTACCAGTATTTTATTCACCATATAGACGAGATGAAATTTACTTTTCTAAGATAAAGATCTCATTATCATTGAATTTGTACGTGACATAATCACAAGTAAGATTACATTAGTCTGTAGGAAATAGTTACAAAGATTAGGTGCCATGGAGAAAAGTCTGATTTCTGTGATACTCTACGGGTTACTACTAATTAGTGATTACAACTACTTAGTAAGAGATACTTAATTTAATTTCTTATGTATAATACAATTTCACTTTAATGATTGATGTGAATTACGTTTTTTTATATACATTCGTGTATTATTTATAAACATACCTTATTTGTACCACGACGTGTTGGTATCTCAAAGAACTCAATCAATATATATACTAAGTAAATTACAGTAAATAGTTATGAATAATGTACTTTAGCTTGCAATTAATTCAAGAGTGATTCTCAAAATAGTGGCATCTTAACCTGTCATTGAGTTTTTGAATGGAATGTATGCTTATTTTCTCTTTTTCATATGATACAAAAATATGTATAGATAAACAAAAACAATGTTTATCGAGGCCAAGTCATTATTTTTATTTAAATTAAATACTTATATTTAAAAAAAATAAAGAGTACCAGTTTTTACTGTAACCTGTCTTGTCCAAACGCATCGCTGTTCCAGTTTTAGTTCTTTAGATTTTATAAGCACCAATTATTGTAACAAATATATCATGCTATATAACAACAAGAATAATACCTTTAGTTTTTTTTATAGCACTGGTCTTTTATATATTTTTTATACAACAAAATTTGCGCACAAAGTTTGTCCAGCGATATTTTCACTGTAACCTGTACATCCGTGGTAATGCATCTCACTCACACATAGAAAAACATATTAAGATCATAATCCCTGCAAAACATGCCGCCAGTATCGAACTACCCGTCGTAGTAAACTTTCGTGCCTGAGGTGTCGTAGTTTTGTGGATAAAACTAATTGAAGGAAGGAATCCGGAGTTTGTAACAGGTATGTTAACTTTAACTTACCTTAATTATTTTATCATTTTGGTATGGAGCCTTTTTTGCTTATACCATTTTAATGTTGTAATAAGTAATACTGATTGATACTAAAAATGAGCAATGCGTATGATTAACGGTTTTAGAGATAAAATAAATAAACAATACTTTTCACTCTAACCTGTGTAACTTTAACCTGTAATCAAAGTACAGGTTAAAGTGATCATAGACAGGTTAAAGAGCCCCATGTACAATGGATGGATGTTAATGGGACGCTTGCCAGGGGAAAATATTTTTTCACCACACCAGCTGGTAAAGGCACTCTTGATTGTTCAAAAACTGATAAGAAAGTTGCATTTTATCCACATGTTAGGCAAAGGCAAGCAAATTTTCAGACAGTCGCAAATCACGGAAGAGATAGTATATATATATATATATATATATATATCTTTCATCTCCATTTTGTGAGATGAAATTGCATAATTTAAGAAGTACTCTTTTGGACAATATCTTAAACGAAGATCCAGAAAACCAAACTGAATTACCGCTAGATAGTGACAGTTGCGATTCTGATTTCAATATATTTTAATTGTCATTGAACAATAGGTACGTACAATAATTTATGGATAGTTGAGTTCTTAAGTTTGCCATATACTCGTATGTTACATATCATTGTAATGTAACATTATAAGCAATTTTTTTTTGTTTCTTAAATTAAGGACGCTCGTCGTTGCCTTCCTGTTGATTAGTTATAGTTCTGTTATAAAAGTACAGACAAAAAAAAAACTGAAGACGATGGTTGAGACGTTTTCATTTGGTTTCATAATACCATTTCAATCATCATTTACCTATTAGAAATTATAAGAACAAGAACACTTGGTTCACTTGAGAAGTAATTTAGAGTTCTTTGTATTAGTTATATCACAGGTTATATGATCTTGTGTAGGCTAAATCATAGCCTTTATTTGTTATTGCAACATTTATTTCGATTGTATATTTTGGTACATCAAAAAGTTTGATTTAATTATACATAAATATTCTCATTAAAATTTCTCATGGCTTTAGCGGCAATTGTAGTCTATTATAGAAGCCTAAGTGTTCACTCCATACATGGATAGAAAGCCATTTATTAATAAGTTTTAAGCGCCCTTTTCCAAAACTTATTTGTAATAAGTTTTAAACTTAATAAGTACTCTCCTATTAAGTTTTAAGCAAGTTTCGAACTTATTAATAAAACGTTTTACCATACCTCCTAACCCAAACAACCTTATATTACTTATTATAAACGATTGTGATACTGAGGTTGTGAAATATATAGTAATGCCTTTTAGTTAGGTTCATAGAAATAAGCATAACAAAAATTAACTATGAAATAAAACTATGAAAACGGATTATATCGCGTATATTGAATTTATAACTATATTTATATTATTTGCTCCCACATATAAATTGGCTCAGTACCTCGCGGGAGCCCTCTCAGCATTACGTGGTAACACTAGCACGCATACAAAGGATTCTTACCATTTCATCGGTGAGATTAAAGACCTAACATTAACTGATGATGAGATCATGGTCAGTTTTGACGTCCAGTCGCTATTTACAAGCCTACCGGTACAAGACTGCATTGAAATTGTCAAGAAGAGGTTATGTGAGCAGAACATGTCAGAGGAATATGCTAAGCTGTTGGAACATTGCCTTACATCTGGCTACTTGCTATGGAATGGTGAATTCTATCTTCAAGTCGACGGCGTGGCCATGGGGTCTCCGGTGTCTCCAGTAGTCGCTGACATCTTTATGGAGGACTTCGAGGAGAGGGCACTCTCATTGGCTCCTGTGCGACCGAAGATATTTAAAAGATACGTAGATGACACTTTTACTATACTTCCAAAAAGTAGTGTTTCAACTTTCTTGGATCACCTAAATTCCATCCATAGCAAAATAAAATTTACTATGGAGTTGGAAAAAGACTGTTCTCTCCCCTTCTTAGATGTATTGGTAAAAAGAAATCCTGATAACACCCTAGGTCGCACTGTGTATAGGAAACCTACTCATACTGATAGGTACTTAAATGGCAAATCGCATCACCATCCCAGTCAACTTGTTACAGTAGGCAAATCTTTGTTTCAGAGAGCCCAGAGGATATGTGATGACCAGCATCTGGCCGCGGAGCTCCAGCATGCCAGGCGCGCGCTCCAGGCAAACGAGCTCAGGATACCGCGGGTCAACCAGAGGTCCCACATTAAGATCCCCACAGTCGAGCGCAGGCCTGCCATTCTGCCTTTTGTCAGGGGGGTCACGGACAGGATCAGCCACATCTTGAAGCGTGCTTCTATAAAAACATATTTCAAGCCAATGAAGAAGATGTCACAATTCCTGAGGCCTGTAAAATGCAATACCCCTCTACAGACTGCAGGAGTGTACAGGCTGGACTGTGAGTGTGGCCTATCATATGTCGGGCAGACGAAACGGAGCATTTCCACTCGGGTGAAGGAACACATAGCTGATGTCAAGCACCGTCGACCTAGGTCTGCTGTCTGTGAGCATGTCATGGATAAAGCCAATCACTCAATCAAGTTTGATAAGCCTCTGGTTCTTGCCAAGGAGAAGCGTTACATACCCAGAATGCTGCGCGAGGCCATTGAGATTAAGAAATATCCAAACTTTAATAGGGAAGATGGCTTTTCTCTACCACCAGCTTGGGATCCTGTAGTCCACCTGATAAAGGAGCAAGCGAGACATAGACTGTGAGACCGTAGTGTTGGATGATGCTGGACATTCTGATGTTTTGAAAAGATGTGTCCCGCCGAGTTTGTTGCCGGTCCCATATTGGGATACCCTCCTACAATTTAGGAGGGAATTAAATCTTCTCGGGTCCGTGGTGTAGGGTTGGAGCCGGCATAGTTTATTTTTATCGCGTATATATATATATCTTTACTTGAAAAATAATTATAGTGTATAACTAGCCTTATGAACCGATTTTGCATGTACAACCAGCCTTAAAGTTTGTAGTCTATGATTGTTCATTATTTTAGTATGTGGGTATTTTTGCATTTTGTAATTTTTCCTCAGTCACCCGTTGACCACGAACGCTGTAAAGAGTTCGAAACGTCGGGATGTATTATAAATTCAATATACGCGATATAATCCGTTTTCATAGTTTTATTTCATGAGTAACTATCGCGGTAACCGAAGACAATAAAAATTAACTAATTTCTTGAACATAATTGGTATTGTTATCATAACTATGCCGCATATATTTTTGGTATAAACTAATTTAAATCAGAGCACTTTCAGATTTGGCTTAGCTACGATCATAACGATGGTTATAAAAATATTTCAAAAATATATTGATTAATTGATAACCGTTTTATTTTATTTTCCATACAACTCTCTTTAACCTGTCTAATGTCACTTTCACCTGTACCTTCAAATCTTTAACAGGCTATAACTTTTACATTTGTATGATTTTTTCGATGCCTTTAGAAAAAATGCTAAAAGTGATACTTTAATAATATGGTTTCACTTTAACCTGTCGATGCCACTATTTTGAGAATCACTCTCAAATAGCTATTAGTGTACGAGGGTTGTTTACAGTAATCCGCTTTTTTACTGAACTTTATTCTGCATTTATTGTGTTTTTACTTCTTTCCAAGTAATAGTAAAACTGTAAAATTTTAGAAAAATAGCAATAATTTATTCAATAATTGTTAATATAGAAAAGTGTTCACGTATTCGTATTTCATGTATTCCATGCTATATTTTGACATTCAAGCATTTGTAAATAATCATAGAGAACACCAAAAAAAACCGGTTTGAAAGGGTTTTTTGCGTTTTTCTCGAAACTCACTTTTTGCACTTACTGTTGTTTAAGTATTGCACGGCAGCATAACTGTGTACAAACAATATGCTTTTTACGAGCAACAGGCGTTAGGTAAGTTGTAATTAATTTGATTTAGTTTTCGACTAACTATTTCAAGTAGTAGGTTACTTCGTATCTAGATGTTGGTATTTCCGGGGTTCGAAATAGTTCAAATTAAATAGGTATTTTATCAATGGCAAATATTGAATCGTCAGTTACCATTTTTTTTCAGAATGAATTAGATAATCTAATCATATGCAGAGGAAACCTTGTGAACCAGTCTAAACAATATATCAACACCAACTCCAAGGGGCGATCTGATTTAAAAGCCCAGTAAAAATACCCACCTTAGCTAATTTCTGTTTAGCCCAGTGGTTGAGAATGCCTCAAGGCATTAAGTCCGCCTTTTTTATTTTTGACTTGTTCTTGTGCAATAAAGTTTACAATAAATTAATAAATAAAAGTACAAAGAACTTAAAATTGCATAATATTCTTGTTTAGCACTCCGAAAGCATCTACTCTACACAAAATATAAAACAACGAATTCAATACGCTAGCTAATAAACTTGATTTAAACGGCTTTTAAGATTTGTTGGAACAGTAAAAACTTAGACATAATACAGTCTAATATAAATATGTTAACATATCTGCCACACAGTGTGGCTGCGGGACCACCTACGGCATGCTTTTATTATTGTAACAAAGTGGCTCGACGCTCCGAGGAAGATGACGGGGAACGGGGTATAAGTGGCAACATGATTGAAACACTCGTAAAAGTAGGAATAAATAAATTGACTTTGCTTTTATCTGATCTGAGATTGCAGTGAGTAGATAACATGCGATACACACAAAATGAGAAAAGTTTTCTGGTGTTAAGGCTTTGTGTCGTTAGCAAAAGGTTTAATTTGGACTGGCATTTAATGGTTTAGAAAAAAAATGCTACACAGGCAATGTTTATTTTGTTACAGTTATTACCATTCCTTTTGTAGTGAGTGGCGATATTGACAAAGAAGCTGTTATTTAGGTTAAGTGAATTATTTAACTGAACATAATAGTGACCAATTTCTATACATTGCATAAAAGTTGGGCTCACGAACTTAGAAATAAAACACCTACAATGTTTTTCAAACTTAAGAGAGGGCATATTAAAGACAGGGAATTAAAAGGTAATAAAAGATATGGCTCGCCGCGCCGCGCGAAACTTGCGACAGAACATAAGACCATCGTTATAACGTTTTTTGCGCTTGATTAAAACATGTTAAAATTCAACATAATAAAACTACAATAAACAATATTGCGTCAGCCCCGACTTAACTCTGACATGAAAACTTTGCTACTTGCGCACTGGGTGTTCTAGACCTTTTGATATTTTTATGGTCACTGGATATCCGCCAGTAAAAACGGAGTCTAGTAATAAAGCTTCTTATCCAGTAATCGTAATTAAGTAATAAACCTACTACTTAAATACTAGGTAGAAAATGTATATGTACTAGATCATATATGTGTACCTATGTATGTGAATATGTATAGATAGATGATGTGTGTGTTGAAGCACTAGCTCTAAGATGTGAAATTGGTTTCTGTAATTCGTTTTTGATAGTAATGTATGGCCTTTTGAGTTTTTAATCTACATAGTATTATAAATACATGGGGTAAACTAAAGAGACAGAAAAGGGCTCCAAATAACGGGCCTGTATTTCCCAACTATGAACCAAAATATACTTCAGTCAAACTCTGATAACTAATCTCGGGACCTATTCGACTCAAGAAATGACCGGAGTGACGTGACTTATTATTTAGTAATTTTTTTTTACACAGTTGCTCAAATATGAGAACCTTCAAGGAAGATGGTTATTAATGCGGTCAGGACACTAAAAACAGTTAATACGATTATATAATTATTCATTTACTACAATACTACTGACGTAATACATCCTAAACACAAATTAAATGTTAAATAAGCCATACATTACACCTCACCTGCTCCACAAAGACTTACACTTCACCTTTAGCACTAGGCCCGCTTAGCTACTTCTGCTGCGGACTGTACTATCTAAAATCAAAAGCAACCGCAGCGTCTATTAATTCCTATATAATAATATACTTAAACGTACCTACATAGTGGCTGCACACCGCAGACCAAAGTCAATAATAATCATGATCATTGGATGTAATCAGTGACGCAACGAATGCTGTTTTCCCTCTATGTACACAAATGTTCACACAAGTCTTGACATCAAAATGCCGAGCATTCTTGTTTAGAAAATTTGTGGAAAGTAAGAATTAGTGAGTCAAAAATGCATGTTCACTTTATTTACTTAACTAAGTACATAAGTTAAATTCTAAAATGAAATAAAACTATGAAAATGGATTATATCGCGTATATTGAATTTATAATACATCCCGACTTTTCGACGTTAGTAGGGAATTGAATCTTCTTGGGTCCGTGGTGTAGGGTTGGAGCCGGCGTAGTTTTTTTTTATCGCGTATATATATATATATATATATATATATATCTTTACTTGAAAATAATTGTAGTGTATAACTAGCCATATGAACCGATTTTGCATGTACAACCAGCCTTAAAGTTTATAGTCTATGATTGTTCATTATTTTTAGTATGTGGGTATTTTTGCACTTTTGTAATTTTTCCTCAGTCACCCGTTGACCACGAACGCTGTAAAGGGTTCGAAACGTCGGGATGTATTATAAATTCAATATACGCGATATAGGCCGTTTTCATAGTTTTATTTCATGAGTAACTATCGCGGTAACCGAAGACAATATTTTCTAAAATGACATTAGAAGTTTGCTTTTATGATATAATTATTGGTTTTTACGCATACGCGCTTTTTTTTTGGCTTATTTGCTTTTTTTTAGCGCATTGTAATATGCCTACTTGAATAATAAACTATCTTATCTCTTATCTTACTTTATTTGGTATCAACGCTTACATAACAAGAGTAGGTACGAATAACGGTCTTCATCTTTATCGCTAAGCTGGTTATAGTGATAACATTATTATTAAATAATAATTTAGTAGTATAAAAATATGATTTAATGCAAAATATCTAGGTACCTAAGTACTTATCCTAAAATACGTTAATAATAATTTAAAAAATTGCTGATTACATTACTAGTTAATTCAAATCTAACAAAAATTTCGCGATGCATCATCAACGTGTTATAAATAATATTGTATTCGCACATTACGTGTAGCAAGAGATAACCGATTTTAATTTTTCATTTTGGTCCCTCTAATCCTAACCTAATAACCCTATAACCTCATTTGCCAAATTTCACGATAATTTGATCGACAGCAGTCAAAGGTACATTAACACACAACAACAACATTTGGAAATAAAAATCCCACCAAAAACATTTTCATGTAAAATGTTGCCAAGACGAAACGATAAGGCTCGCACTGTCAAAAAGTTATCAGATCTCTGGTGGAGCCAAGCTTCACAAAATCTACACCTTAGCCAAAATATGTGGCTTGGCCGTTTCGATACCGTCACATGGGCGTAAGGTGAAAAATTGATGCACTATTCATTATGTTTTATTATACAATAGTTCTTGTAGTAACGAAACGGCCAAGCCACATAACTTGACTAAGGTATAGAGTTATATTGACCGGGATATAGACCGTGATTGCCTTTTATATTATTTAAAAATAATACAAAAGGTAATCACGGCCTATATCCCGGTCAATATAAGTCTAGTGAAACTAACCGTGAATCATTCAAAACTCTAAGGTATAGAGTTTGTGAAGTTAGAATAGAAGCTTGGCTCTACAAGAGATCTGATAAATTTTTGACAGTGCGAGCCTTATGGTATCGTCTTGGCAATATTTTACATGAAATTTTTTTTAATGAGATTTCACTTCTTTTTGTTAGTTGCTTAATGATAATCTTCCATCCCCTAATTAAAAGGGTTGGGGAAAATTTACTAATAAAACTCCTGAAATATGTATCTGGAGGCATCTTTTACACAATCTGCCCATATAAACTTAAACTCCCTTTTCCCCAACGATCTTTTGCACCCCCTTACAGGGTGATTTTGGGGTTGAAAACTATTCTATATCCTTCCCCATAACAAAAACTATCTACATACCAAATTTCAACTAAATCAGTTCAGCGGTTATTAATTCCCCATACAAAATTCCACCCCCTTTTCACCCCCTTAGGGGCTAAAAATTTCAAGTTTTTGAATGTTTCTGGTGTTTGTGTACTATCTTACATACCAAATTTTAGCTTCCTAGTATTTCAGGAAGTACCCTAACGGTTTTGATGATCATCAGTGAGTGAGTGAGTGAGTGACGAAATTGGGGTTTTTTAGATATGAATAAAATCCAAAGTATAAGAGCTATGTAATTGAAATATTTTTTGCTTAATAAATCCACAAATGACATCATATTCCGAGAATTTTGTTTATCTGGTATAATCCAAACCCAAGTTATATGAGGATTAAAAGAAACGACGAAGCGCTTCGAGAAAAGGTAGGTAGTGCCCTTGCGCTTCGCTTTGCTCGTCTTGGCGGGGGCACTACCGTGGCCCCAGACATGAAATGACTCCTTTTTTTGCCAGTCGGCTTAAAAAAACTTAACCTGCCCTTATATTATAATATAGCTCGCTATCATTTCATGTGAAAATATCCCACATCAAAATACGCACAACACGGTTGGCTCTCAGGATATATAAATAAATAAGTATAAGTATATAGTAGATAGTATATAGTAGGAATATATAAGTCTAGTATATAAATAAACTTATTTGTAAAATGTTAATGAAGGAAATTTGTGCCAGAAACGTTTTCGTTAGCACTAATATATGGAACTGACTCGTCGGATTTCGGTTGGAAACGGGTTTAAACGTTTTGCACGTTAGCATCATTAATCTTACCCAGTTATCTTGGGGTGAAAGCAATTTAGTCACACTAGTCATGGGTATTTACGTGGGGCGTCATATTTACAGCTCGCGTCACTGGTGTGGACTCTGCGTCATCAACATGTTATAAAAATTAAGCTGTGGGGAGTAGCCAAAACTCAAATTGTGTAAAATGGGAAACACTGTTATGCCCAGTAATTAAGTTTTTAGAATGAGACTATAATAATGATTAGGAACATGCAGTAACTTATGGAGATGCACATTGGTCGGAAAAGACGCTATGAGAATCAGAAATAGATGCTTAAATTATAAACCGTGTTTTTTTTATTTGTTAATTTCAAGAATGCACACCTGGGCTTAAAATATGTTAAGAGTCCCCGGCAAGCTCGGCCGAATTTCACCTTCCCATACAAACGGAGCTTCGTTTTCATTTAAAAACTATGTATTGGATTGTAATGAAACTTTGCACATACAATGACATGAAGTATATATAGGTCTGTAATTAGTTTATATAGCTCCAGTATTATTATGGTGATGTGTGTACAACGAATGCCACTCAACTTAATAAACTTCATTTCATTTCATTTATTGATTAAACTTGAACGTCTCCTCAACAACGGCATACGATTTTTATCTTTGGCTTGCGTAAACTCTATTCCTATTAATCCTATCTAATCCTATTACCGTCGCCAGCTCAATTGGCTCTCCATTGGTAGATCACTTCGAATACTTTGTGCTCTATTTTCAATCTTGTTTGAGCGTTCTACTCCTGGATATCTAAGAAATGAGTTCCCGTTTGATACCCCTCGTCCTGGCTGTGAGCTGCGTACAACTCGGGTTCTCAAACTCTCAATTCCTGCTCACCGCACTGGGTTTATGACTAACTTCTTTGCTGTCCAGGCGAGTCGTCTCTGGAATTCACTCCCTCTCAATATTAGACAAGCCCTGAGCAAGTTAGCTTTCAATGGGTTGCTACATAAGTATTATTGTATATTATGAGTACCTATTTATGAAATATGTAGAAGTGAATTAATTATATATCTAGTATTTTTATTTGTGTATTCTATATGTAGTTTAACAGAATTATTAGTAGTTCAGTTGTTTACCGTAGTTCTAATAAATTCCTTTGTTCTCCTTGCACCATTTTTACATGTCTCTGTTTGGCCCGATGGTTGACTGGTAGAGAATGCCATTAGGCACTTATTAGGAACTCTTTAATTTATTGAACATTACTCAGTCGCGTCACCAAACATAAGTGTTAGACCAAAGATCAAACGCTGTCCTCGCGTGACATGCCATAAAAACAGATTACTCAAAAGCAATTATAACTGCGCTCTCCATTAGACGTTTCTTTCTAGAGAGTCGAGTCCGTGAGTGCGACACTGGTTATTTGTTTCTCACGGTCGCACCGCCCACCGCTTGGGCCCGCTAACGAGTCTTAGGGTGAGATCAAACAGCCACGAGCTTCAGTACCAAGTCTCGACGTGATAGAAAATTTAAATAATCACTTATTTGTTGGTCCCTGTGAAATAACGTTTCATATAATAACACTTAAAGGAATATAAACATTATCATAGATTGGATAAAATATTCTACGTAGGAAAATTAAAAAACATAAAAGCGAAAACTCCTCATTATTTAAGTCAATCTCTTCTTCATCTTAGTAGACTAACAGGCTTTTTTCGATTATTTACTAGGAAAAACGCACTTAATAAAAATCATAACTATGGTTTGGATTCAAATATTGTCAAAAGTTACTAATATTTAACAAGAGAACACAATATAATACTAAAATTATGCCAATCTAGATATCAAAGCAATTTTATATTCCTTAATAAATTAATGAAATTCCAGTACTAATCAGATAAAGTTGTAGCACAGATTGTGTTTCATGGCTCGGCAACGCAAATTCTATCCACAGAGTTAATTTGTAAAACTCAATTAATTATGCACATCTGTTACCGAGAAAATCCAAAATGAAATTTACATAACCAGCTAAACGATACAGTAGTATAATGCAAGTGGGCCCGACAACACGTAAAAGGCCGAGTGTGTTGGAGTTCACACTCGGCGGAGGCAGCAGCCGCCTTATAGGCACATAATGCTAATCAGTCTAATCACGATCGACTTTGTAAACGTGCCGACCAAAACGTTAAAATTATGTTTGGGCGCCACTACATTTGTTAACAGAATACCGACCAAGTAAGGCGCGAAGACGCCATAAGCGGCCGGCCACTTAAAGCACGCTAAAACGCCGTAATAAATTCTGTCCCATCGGTATAGAACTGCTAATAGCATTTCCCAACAACTAGACAGCATGTTAAATAGGGCGTCATAATTCAAAACTTCTGAATACGTATTAAATACGAAAAAAAACAAGTAGTAAAACCAATGAAAGGCTTGAAGGCCTTTTTGAGAAGTGACTGAAAGGAAATTCTTATCGCTAATGCTTTTTTCCCTTTAAGAAAACATTTGTTAGATTCTTGGCAGCTCGCTTTTGCTTAAGTAGGTATACAATGAAAATGAACGACCGGACCAGAACGATGGTTTGTGTAACAACATTTTCAAAAGAATGAGTTTTAGGAAATATGAAGCATCAGATTAATCCATTTTACCAATAACAATATCCGGGTTCTGTGGGGGATTCTGATGTACAAGCCTACATTTGATTAAGAGATAATTGTTATTTAAACTGCCAATCAACGGTTCAATGTAGGATTAAACGTGGAACATACATAATACGTTAAGCTCATTGTTACATGATACATAGGGACAATAGCGTTGATTTGATTTGGATCATCAACGTAACTCCGCTATTACATTATAGTGGAATTAAGAGTCCGCAGCAAGCTCGACCGAATTTCACCTTCCCATACAAACGGAGTTTCGTTATCATTTCGAACTACGTGTTTAATTGTAACGAAACTTTGCCCATCCAATGACATGAGGTATGTATATGCCTGTAATTGCTTATATAGGTCCAGATACACCATGTTAATTAGAGATATAACACGTTCGCTACATAGCGTTAGCGATTGGCATGTCGTCTACGGGGCCAGGTGATTTTAACAGCCATCCACACTAAATGCGCACATTTTAAACATCTTTGTGGATGGATCGACTCGCCTAGATGCGATGGTGGCGCCGCCGAGTCGCAGACGGTCCAACACATAGTCCAAGAGTGCCCCCAGAGCCTACCCTGGAAGCCCCGATGACCTGTTTTGACTTACTTCTGACGCAGCTCAATGGCTGAGAACCTTGGATCCTTGGAATTTGTGACATACCTATTATATTTTCGATCTATTTGTGACTTTTTATGACATTCGATAAAATATATAAATAAAATTCATCGCCTAATTTGAAATTAAAAGGTTTACTCTGAAAAAAATATACTAAATTAACGAAAGTTACGAAACATGCCTATCTATATCTTAAGTTCGCATATGACATTTTCAGTAACGCACAGCGTTCGTAATTAAAATTCTGATTAATGACTAAAACTAGGAGAGTAGTTACCTAAGCAAAAGAGTATTCCATTCAACAATAAAGTTGTGTCCAGACCGTTTTGAGCACCTCGCCCGCTCAGCGACGTCTGCTGGCGACTGTTCATGACACGAGTAAACAAGAGGCACCTATGCGAAATTGCACAGTTTATAACTTGATAGCTCCATACCCGTTTGGCATTTTTACAAACGCTACAGGAGGTCTGTTTATTGGAGGGAAACATTTTATACGAGCCATTATTATTGGTCCAGCGAATTGACTGGTATTATAGGTTTCCCCAACTACTTAGTGATTACTACTTATATAGGTAAAAAATACACGTCGTGACAAAGTATAAATACTCGTATTTGATTGTAAGTTTCTTTACTTTAAACATTGCATAAGCAAATTATTTAATTTAAATATATTTTACCCGACCAACAAAAACGATCATAATTTAATTAGATTGTATTTGTGCAGATTTTAATGTTGCATATATTTCTGATATGATCTAAAATGATCAAGTGAGTTAACTAGCCTCGGTGGGAAACATTACATGTACTTTTTAAAAAGACGCTAAGTGAATGTAAAGTCAATGTGCCGGCATATAAAATGTATTGGTGAGAAGACAAGAACTCTCGTACTTGTACGTCGCTGAGAGACAGTCGGAAGGGAAGACCGACCTTCGCTTCTTTTGTATCGACCTTCTGTAAGTGAAATATGAGTACAAACGCAAGAGTTTAAAGCCACAAAAGAGCATGTAGACGGTATTTCCTTATAGACGGTCTTCACCAAATTGACCTTAATGAGTTTTTGAAACTATGCGACACTGAGTAAAGGGGTATGCGATAGAGTGAAGACGGCGTGATGCTTTTAGGGGTAGAATGTAAGTTTATTGTATATATATTACATTAATATTTGCATAAAATAACCTTGACAGGTACCTGTATTTACACCAATAAGTATATGAACTTTATTTTCATATTATTAATAAAGATCAATATCAAAATTCAAGCGCGATTTTAATTAGTGTACATAAGCAACAAAGAAACAATGATTTCAATATAGAATCTATTCATAAACTTGAACGCCTTTAAGACAATCGATGCATTTTTAAAAGCATATACATATATAAGACATAATTCTTGTGAGTCACGTCGTGAGAAGCGCCGCGCGCGTGGGCGAACCAGCGCGGGCGCACTTACAAATTACGTTTACCTCCACGCCGAGCCCGCGAGTAAACTTAGCTTATAGTAAACACGGTTCAACCGTTTCACAGAACGTAAGGCGTTCAATATAAGTAGACATATTTTATGAAATAAATATTTATTAGTTACAGGAAAAAAAAAGATAAATTAAAGTATGGAATTGCAATCCAAACAACAAGTAATTAATTTGAGTTAAGTTGTATGTTTCCTACACTAGAATGCACGACGGGAATTATGATGATGAAAGGATTTTTTTTTTAATTTACCAATAAAGAGGGTGAAATTGCGGTTGAAAGTTCAAATTGAATTTAAATTACTTCTACACAGATAAAGACGCGGGCGGCTTGTAATTTATAAATCAATGTGCCTGTTTTATACGACTGCCACTTCAAGCAATCTATTTAATTCCAAAATGAAAACTGTATAATTTTGTTAATTAAGCCCTTAAGTACTGACATAAGTAGGTAGTATTTGTGTTTATTCTTGTTCTAATTACTTGTTGTGTAATAATTTACAATTTCCGTCTAATTTCGTCAATTCACTCTGATCCTCATAAATAGGAAAATATTACTTTGCCTTTTAGTTCTGTCTTATTCGTATTTCCTTTTGTTTATTTTTTAAACGTTAAGTATACATATATGTACCGGTAAAGTAATTTAATAATGTAAGTATAGCAGACGCTTTGTGTTTCCTCAACAGGCACCTTACATGTTTTATTTGTATCAAATGACCCAA
Organism: Cydia strobilella; assembly: GCF_947568885.1. Taxonomy (NCBI): domain Eukaryota; kingdom Metazoa; phylum Arthropoda; class Insecta; order Lepidoptera; family Tortricidae; genus Cydia; species Cydia strobilella. The sequence continues at coordinate 9,930,265 of NC_086043.1, forward strand.
TTTCAAAATAACTTTTTTATAATATGTTACATAGATCCTATTATTAAAATATACCTATGGTCACTAATTGACATGCCACTTGCGTGGATTACATCATTTTAAAGCATCAATCAGTTACTATTGCACTAGGTTTTTAAGTTCATGATATATAAATTTCATCCAACTATTTTTACCCGACTGCCAAAGAAGGAGGGTAATGTTTTTCGAGTGTATGTATGTATGTATGTCTGTTTCTTTGTGGCCTCCTGTAGCCTAAACGGCTTGATGGATTTTGATGTATGAGGTATCGTTAGATTCGTCTTGATCACGGAAGTGTCATAGGATACATTTTATACCGAAAGTCCTACGGGATACAGAGATAATATATTCTTTACATTCACTTTGAAATAATTTGATATATGAGGTATTCATCTTGATCACGGGAGTATCATAGGATACATTTTACCCCGAAATTCCTACAGGAACATGTTAATTCTTCGTAAACGCAAGCCACCCACGCGTCAGCAAGCAAAGAGCAATTAACTTGTTCTGCAACTCCCGCGCACCTCTCGCGTAGCGGTCTGATAGCGGGCAAAGAAGGGCGTGGCCTGCCTTGTGGCGCGCGGTGCGGTACGGAGGGGGATATCCTCGAGTCTACAACCCGAACGCGGGCACACGCACACGCACGCGCATGAGGGCACACGTCGTTGACGGTCGACTTTTCTAAGTGATTTTTTTCGATACTTCCTCGTCCGAAGCGAAAATTATAAAGTAATAACTTGTTCTTTATTTCAACTAAAAAGTTATAAATAAAAAATAATTATTATAAAAAACCGACTGCACACTAAAAAGAGGAAAACAAGCCCCACAAGAAATATTGTTTAATCAAATGCTAAAACCAAGCTATGGAATACCGTTTAAACAATATAAAAAATGCACTATTAAATGTGTATGTAATCGATAGTTAAATAAATAAAAACTTATTCTAAATACTAACTAAATAATTATAATTTATAAAAGTTGATGGTAAGTATTGCAGGCGGAGTCCAACTTGACCGCCACCAACGAAAATACCGGAAGTAACATTCTGCTAAACAGTGAACTTAAGGCCGTTACATCGGTTTGCCGCTGTCTCTGTCACATTTCGCAAGAAAGAACGGGAAAGATCATGCGCGCCAAGTGTCAATTTTGATCGAATTTTGTCGATTTTTATTTATTTTAAAAACGTTACCCTACAATATCGAAATTCGAAAGCTATGAAATTATTATTTAAGTTAAGATTGTGTTTTCCTCTTTTTTTGTTTATAGTAGCACATAATAAATAACCGAGTAAATTTGGATTAAAAGTCCGAGTTAGAGGTTACTTTGGGAATTAATTGTATCGAGCGAAGTGTCATAATTAAAGAAAGCTGTGCACACCAGCAACGCCTACATCAGGCTTGATACATCAAAATGTTCGTCTGTTACCTTATCGAGACAAAGGTGAGAATGTGACAAAGCATAGAAGTTTCTCAAATCTATTAATAAGTTTGCAAATACTTTAAAAATAATGTACGTAACTATTTGTTGATTTCCACAAAATGTGCCTTGTTTTGATTAAAATGATTCAAATAAATAAATAAATTCGTTTTCAATTAAATAATACAAGTATGCTTAATTACACGCGATATAATTGTATATACAACGCACAACGGAATATTCGACGCCAATTGACACTACTATACCCGTACAACGCGTAAAAGATGTTACAGTTAGGAATAGTATAGTATTTTATACAATCGTGATATAATAGAGAGCTTTTCAGTCGAGTACCGTGTTTAAGCAACGAGGCTTGCTGAGTTGCTTAAGTTAAGGTACGAGATTGAAAAGCTTAATTATATCACTATTGTATACAATAATTTTTCTACGAGACAAAAAAAAATATACTTTCAACTAGTAGAATCATATAGGTAAACAAACCAAAAGTATACAGCTAAGATACGCGAGCTGCCGCAGCCCGCGATACCTTCATACTCGTACGCGCCCCGGCCGCCGGGCCCGGCGCCCCCGGCGGAGAATGTGACAAAGCATAGAAGTTTCTCAAATCTATTAATAAGTTTGCAAATACTTTAAAAATAATGTACGTAACTATTTGTTGATTTCCACAAAATGTGCCTTGTTTTGATTAAAATGATTCAAATAAATAAATAAATTCGTTTTCAATTAAATAATACAAGTATGCTTAATTACACGCGATATAATTGTATATACAACGCACAACGGAATATTCGACGCCAATTGACACTACTATACCCGTACAACGCGTAAAAGATGTTACAGTTAGGAATAGTATAGTATTTTATACAATTGTGATATAATAGAGAGCTTTTCAGTCGAGTACCGTGTTTAAGCAACGAGGCTTGCTGAGTTGCTTAAGTTAAGGTACGAGATTGAAAAGCTTAATTATATCACTATTGTATACAATAATTTTTCTACGAGACAAAAAAAAATATACTTTCAACTAGTAGAATCATATAGGTAAACAAACCAAAAGTATACAGCTAAGATACGCGAGCTGCCGCAGCCCGCGATACCTTCATACTCGTACGCGCCCCGGCCGCCGGGCCCGGCGCCCCCGGCGGGTTGGTCAACGACACCTCCTCGTAACTCATGAGGCCCTGGTACTTGCTCCGCGCTAAATTTAATTTTAAGACAGTTTTTTTCTCGATTTTGGCCACTGTAGCCTATGGAGACTAACAAGCAAGGCTAAGCGGTTTTCGTAGGGTATGGATGTTGCTATATGAAGGGTGTCACATGCGCGTTTCTGACTTATGAAGCAATTGTTTCTACTACAACATAAAATAAAATGTTTTTGTTGGCCAACTAATCACAAAGCAGATGCGCCGCAGCAGCGTGTTTAAGTAGGCTAATTTGCATTGAATCGAGTCTGACTGACGAGACTGACTAAACCGTATCGATAAAATTCTTATGCTTGAGTCGGAAGTGCCATAGACTATCCAAAGTTGAAAAGAGTAAGGTTGTAGTGTTGCATGTGAAGTTGTAATACACAGATTATACTCGACGAGTAGAAAAAGATATTAACATCACATAAATGATGTCTTAATATTAAGACACATTAAAACCGTAAAGCTGCTGTTCAATATTATTTTCCGAAGCATCGGACACTTAAGACTAAATTGCAATTAAATTTAAGAGCCTGATATCTTTTATGGGATCTATATTTTAATATATCTTAGACGGGATTATAAAATTATAAAGCACTGTTTATGACACTGCTTTTAATAAATGATCTAAAATGTGAGACATCAAACACTACACCTGCATATGTAGTATAGTAGACCGAGGCGAATTGGATCACAGGGTGAATCGGGTCAGACTAAAAAAAAAGTTTATATTGAAAATATTGCTTATGACTGGCGTCGCAAGCTAACAGAAGACATATTTTAGTGCACTATTGTCAATGCAATATTTCAAATATCAACGGATTTTTCATCATGATCCGATTCACCCTGTGTCCGATTTTCCTCGGTCTACCTAGTGACCATAAGCTCATAAGTATTACAATATTACATAGGTAGTCTTGCACAATTTTTATTATAAACTGGCACTATTAATCATGGTCCATATCCTGGTCGATTTAAGTCTATTTCAATTTCAACTTGAATCGGTAATTCGGTATATTAAACGCAGTCGAAACACTTGATAGTCCTGGCGGTTCACCCCGAAATTTAGTAACGATTGGCACGATTGATCTTTAGTCCATATAAATCAATTTGACCCGAAGCACCAAAAAATAAAATAAAAAGGAGAGGAGTTATGACGTCATTATTTTTTTGTATGGAAAAAAAATGTTTTGTTTAGAAACCTATCGTGTGTAGTATTATATGAAAGTCATTCTGAGCCGGTTCTAAAAATATATCACATCATTACATTTCAGTCACGTGTTTTAAATAAAAATAATTTTCAAAACATACCAAGTTTGGGCTCCTTCTGATACGATACCGTTGAATTAACCGACTCAGAATGCCCTTTCATTTAATACCACACACAAAATATATTTTTTCCATACAAAAAAAGATGACGTCATAACTCCTCTCCTTTTTATTTCATTTTGTGCCGATTTTCATAGCTTTAACACCATTTGCAGCGTTTTTTGGCGAACCGCTATCACTATGAAACAAATTAACACCGACCAAGATACCAACTGATAAAGTATTGCTTACGTCATCATGACAATCATAAACAAACACTAACCAAACTCATACAATGTGATTATGATTTCCAGTGTGCAGCGACGCGGCGACCTGTTCATACCGTTTTGTACATATTCCAAAACAGGAAAATGTTACCTGCAGCTAAAGGCGCACAAGGCATTTTTTACAGAAAGCACAATTTCAGCTTTCCTGCTCACATGAATTACGGAATTTACTTTATTGAGAGGATATTAAATTTTAAAGAGAAAAGAGCGCTGGTAAGTTTACTTTTAAAAATATTTTATATATTTTTTAAAGAATGTACATACAAGTTACATTGCAAAGCACTGCCTATCTAAAAGGTAGAATTACGGTTATGCCGTCGGTTTTATTATTTAGGTACATGGTTATCACATTTCATTTTCTTTTGTTTGCATTGCAGTTTTAAAAATATAATATAATATCAATGTTATATCATTTTTTTATTTACTAATTCGTTTTCTGAATAAACTATCTTTTATCTATTATGTATGTTATGTAAGGCGTAAAAAGTACCTCTTTTCAACACGCGTACAAAAATAAAGTTAGCGCGCGGTGCTGGCACTTGCTGACTGATAAAAGCGACCAACAAAAATATAACTTATATAACTATGAAAAATTATATATTTTCTTTTCTTTTCTTTTCTTTTATTTCTTGCTAATATTGATTTCCGAACAAGCGAAAGATTCAAAAATTGAACCACGATCGTAGCGAGTGATTCAAAAAGTAGAATCTCGGGCGTTGCGAGGGTTAAACAAATTTTGCCACTATGTGAAACCCAATATTTTTCACCACACCGACGCGAGGAAAATACTAAGTGTATAAATCATCAAGTAAAAGCAAACCAAATCTAATCCAAAATAAACGTTATTTAGTAGATGTGATGAAAGGCACTCATTACTGCCAAAGTTGTACTGGCAATAGTCCGAGGCTGAAATGGTTTCTTTCACCCGAATTAAACACTCTACTTTTCATTTCGAATACGAGGAAAGTAAAATGCATGTGTATTTTTAAAAGATGACTAAGTATTAATTTTTATAGTACCTATTTCTTGAGGGTACTTTCTATTAACAATTTAGGCAAAAGTATCGTTATTTATGGAATGGGGAGTTAAAATATCAGAATGGAAATTAAAAAAATCGTACTTGGAACGTAAAATGCTCTAGTGCAGAAACGTATCATTTTCTGCACACCTTTTTGAAAAACAATGACTATCTTTCAGAGCATAAGAAATGAAAAGATATTTATCATTTAAAAACATCACTTAAAAGTGAATTCTACCAGCCAACATAAGGAAACAACTCTTTGCATCAGATTACTTTGCTCTACATATGAATAAAATGCAACTTATCAGTTTTTGAATAATCAAGAGAGCATTTACCAGCTGGTGTGATGAAAATTAATTTATTAGATTTTGGTTTGTGTTTTTCGAGTCACACTAATATATAAATAATAAACTAACATAGACGTCAGAATATAGTTACCAAAGAAAAATAAGAAGTCGGTTCGATTTCGGCCTCGGCCACCGGAGGACTTGGTTACAAAATTTTTTTTTAGTACCTATTTATTTCTTAAAAAAATATATCAATTTGATTTGAGGGATTATGGAGGGATGCGAGTCATTAGTGAATAATTATACTATATTTTCTTGAGATCCACATTGGTATCTCATTTGTTTTAGTCGTTTAGAATCGGTTACAATCTAACACCTGTCACAAATAACCGGTTTTTATTCTCTTATGACAGATAACGAAAAAAAGATTGCGGCTAAGTTTGTACTGACATGGGCTATTTTGCGGGCGTAAGTTCTTTCACACGGGTTAATTTCAGAACTTGCACTCTTATCATTATCTGTATCAGTCGCGCAGCCTTGAACAATACTTAAGTCAGAAATCTATCCTTATCTCAATGAAGATATCTCACTTCTTTACAAAATATTATGACTTTAGATGTTATTCACTTTTATTTAAAACTGGCTTTTGACCGCGACTTCTTCTGCGTGGAGTTAGTAATTTGTGTACTTTATTTTTTATCCAATCTGCTTTTTATCGATTTCCCATACAAACTTCCACCCCCCTTTTCACTTCTGGGATAAAAACTACCCTATGTCTTTCCCCGGGAGGCCGGGACTCAAACTATCTCTATGCCAAATTTCAACTAAATTGGTTCAGCGGTTTAAGTTTAAGCAAGACACACTTTCGCATTTATAATATTAGTATGGACAAGTATGGATTAGTATGGATATGGATATGAATAACTGGCAGAAATAAATTTTGGCTTATCGATTCAAACGACTTTCGCCTCTGAAACGAGAATACTCATATCCTTATGGCTCATTTAGACGGCGCGCGAACTCGCATGCAATTTTAGTTTCATTGCGGACCATCGAGGTTTCATCAACTCAGCCGACCGATCAAATAACGCAATGTAATGAAACTCGCATGCGAATTCTCGCAACGTCTGAATTAGCCCTTATCCTATGCAACTTTCTGCCAATTATTGGTTTAAAGCCAACGCAAATCCGCTACTACATTGTGCACTGTCACCACAACGACAAGTAGATGGGCAACCACTGGACGGCGACCCGTTGGTTGTACCAAATACACTTTCCTTACATCCCGGACTTTCCTAATTTTTTGTTATACTATCCACAAACCAAACTGAGGCTCGAAGTTATATCGCTGTCTCTCTTACCATGACCATGTAAGCGTGACTGAGAAGTTTTACGAGTCGTCAGGTTGGTTTGCGGATAGTATAATGACTGAGCCAGTGTTGTGCGTATGATTTCATCGCGCTGATACTATTGCATTCGGTCTTTATTGTCACTAACATCTCAATCCAGTCAAAAGTGACTCAAAAAAATATTTAAGGTCAATGGGGCAACGGGCGAGGAACTCACGTTTGGGCAGATAGTACGCGAAGTGCTAAGCGTCGCTGCCTCTCTCGTGGGGCTCGGTATCAGAAAAGGAGACTTGGTCGCAGTGGTTAGTGAGAACAGAAGTGAAGTTCTGACTACCATCATTGCAGCCATGTGCGCCGGCGCGTCGGTCACTTTGATCAACAGTGCTTATACTGCAGGTACCTATTAATAATATTATTAAATATTTAGTATGGTCAAGATTATCTTCCACGAATAGAGACGATATCTAGGATTTAGTCATTATTTTTTAGAAACTGTATAAATAAGTAGGTAAAAAATTTCAATAAAATAAAATTACAATAACATGAGGTCAATCCGGGTAAGGGTGGCTGTACATCAGATTGGGGTCTGTTTACACATTGATTAGTGTTTATTGCAAGTTCATACATTTGCTATTTGCTTTGCGTTTAATTGGAAATGTATGAACTTGCAATGTGTAAAGTGGCCCCAATGTGAAGGCCAGCCATACATTACCCTGTATCCACACCTACTAATATCCTGAACAAGAACTTAGGGATTTAGAGACAGTCACGTTTATTTATTACTAATGATAATGAAATAACCATTTTCTGAAGAAGAAAAAAAAACAGACTACATATATAATAATGCAAAAAAACCGTATTATTAATAATATTGTCTTCGGTTACCGCGATAGTTACTCAAGAAATAAAACTATGAAAACGGATTATATCGCGTATATTGAATTTATAATACATCCCGACCTTTCGAACCCTTTACAGCGTTCGTGGTGGTGGTGGTAGTGGCGATATAATCCGTTTTCATAGTTTTATTTCGTATTATTAATTAATAAATGAAAGTATTATCATTTCAGGTGAATTGCTACACACTACTAATATAACTAACCCAAAATATATGTTTTTATCGCCAACTGCGTATAAGAAGCACCACGAAACGCTGAAAAAGCTAACATTCGTTAGCAAATTTTGTTTATTTGGTGATTCTTCATCGAAAGAAATTATAAGTTACAACGATCTCGCTAATAAGGAAGCTGATTTTACAAATTTCTGTGACTATTACGGTAAACATAACATTTATTATATACCTATATATATTTTAAGTTATATCGTATATTTAGTAAATTCAGAAAAAAATACTCTGCAACTATTATTAACAATTGTACATCGTCTTTTTTAAAACTCGAGTCATCACCTAGGACCTGGAAAAAGGCGTGGATGCAATTTCTAAGTCAATCTATATAATTAGATGGGTTAAATTGGCAGGTCGTGTGGAAGTGGCCCTTGTACTGTACTCGTCGGGCACAACGGGGCTACCCAAGGGCGCGAAGGTAACCCATGCGAACCTAATCGCCGTTTCCCAACAGCACGAGTAAGTTATACATACATAACTTCACATTTGAGTCAATATTCCAACTACGAGTAACCAGTACCTACGTACAATAAACATCGATTAGCAAAATAACTAAATAAAAATAACCTCGGATGTAATAATATAAAGCTGTATACATATATACATAACACACCATGCCCAGAGCTCTATAAATTGCATACTTTAAATGATTTTACCCTTGGTTAGCATGCAATACTAACTGCCACCGATGAATAACTGCCAGGTGCCTAAACTACTAGGTAGAGTTTGTTTGCTCAGGAAATAACAAACCGGGCTTAGCTTTCAGTATAATCTCTCTGATACAAGTAATAATCTCTTTTTATTTTTTACTACGTTGTAATTCACCTCATATATACATTGTACATATATATGAGCTCTGTTCAATTATACATGTATACTTTGCTCGTACGCGATATGTAGGAAATTATTGCAAATTCCGCGCTAGAATCCGACTTATCTCACAAAATTACTAAGGCAAAAACTAATTCTTGACACAAAACCTAACTACTGCGCCTACCGGCCGATGCCCTCTCAATTATCTGTACAACAATAAGACATTTCTCTCGCAAAATTGGCATAAAGAGATCAATATTAATGAAAAGCACTCATTGTTTAGCTTTATATAAATTCCCAACTTAAGGGTCTCAATGTTCTAAGAACACAACTGTAGAACCTTGTCATTTTAAAATGAGAACCGCGCCTTGGTGAATGCTATGGAAATTAAATTTAAAGTTTACTATAACATAGTTCTAAAGTTTTGAAGATACAGCAGCAGCACGTACATATGTCTTTACGTAAATAGTCTGCGTAAGAGAGGAAGTACAAAGATGCATTATATTGTCATTGTTTTCTTAAAGATTTACACTCTACTATTTCATTTAAACATTTTAAACTGTGACCCATCAGGCTGTATTACATCTGCAGAAAATATTTTGTGTTATACAGTTATATCAGAGTCGTGATTATATATCATATATACTGAAAAATGGTTTTCTAACACTACTTTTTTTCACCAAACTAAGTAAGATAAAAAATGTAAGTACGTACCAATTCCATTTTTTATAACATACATGTGATTCTGTGCATCACGCACAGTAGCACATACATAAGTAAGGCCTTTTGGTACGTGACAAATCGGAAAGCATGTTTTGGGGCTTTATCATGTTCTGGAGTGCTACTCGTAAGTTAATGTATAATGGATTATTGAAAATGTATGGTCGTTGTATTGTATCTAATATATGGTCGTATTTTTAGTTTTTGTCCAGACAAGTCAGCACTTACACTTTCACCATTGTGCAATACTTTCGGCCTAATAATCACGTTGAAAACATTAGTAAATGGCAAAATGGTCATACTTCTTTCGAGATTTAAAGAAAAGCAGTTTCTCGAAACTATTCAAAAATATAAGGTGGGAAATTTTTTTTTTGCTTAAGCTATGATGTAACAATGTGAAGTAAGTAAGAAAAGCACTAGACAAACCGTGTAGATAATTCAAGTGATATATTTTGTTTCAGGTTCAGTCATTGATGGCAGCTCCGCCATTAGTAGTCTTAATGAGCAAGTCATCTTTAGTAGATAATTTTGATTTACGTTCTGTGGAAATCATTTATTCTGGTGGAGCGCCTCTAGACGAGAGTGTCATCAAGGAATTAGAAAAAAGGTAATATACGAAAAATTACAAATTGCCAACTATCAAATTACGGAGAATAATGTTGTACAAGCGCAAGTTTGTACGGTATTCATGTTGCATAGTTTAACGGCCGGTGGTTGTGACATTGCCTAAGAAGCTGGAGCTAGCTCCTGGGTTCGTAACCCGATATGGGCATTTATTTGTGTGATCCTGAGTGATGGATATTTTTTATGTATTTAAATATTTATATATATATAATATATATCTATTAATATAGGTATATAGCAGTCTAGTACCCACAACACAAACCTTATGGAGCTTACTGTGGGACTAAGTAGTTCAATTTGTTTTATTTATTAAGAATATTTTTAGCATGGCAGATCTGGAGCAATATTTTTTAACGCTGATAGTACCCCAAACAGTTTTGTTCTCCGATGGAAAACCACACAAAACTATTGGCTGAGCTTCATTTTTTTTCTAGGTTACCTAACCTACGTGTATTACAAGGTTATGGATCGACTGAAACAACTGGACCAATTACAGAGGAAACAGTGGCTGACCGTAGACAAGGCAGTATCGGAAAAGCTGTTCAAGGAATTGTTATTAAGGTAATGTGGCTGTTAGTAACTTCTCCATCTCTAGTTTTCTCTTCTTCTTCCTGCCCTTATCGCACGTTATGTAGGCTCGGCACAACATGTTTTTCTCTTCCATTCTCCTTTATCTTTTGTCACCTCAGCACTCACTCCTTTCTTTCTCATATCCTCTTTCACACAATCTAACCATCGTTTTTTGGGCCTACCATTTGCTCTTCGTCCATCACATTCATCCAAAACATTATTCTGCCTATATGGCATTCATCCCTCCTCATCACATGCCCATACCACGCTAACCTACTACTTCTCATCTTCTCCGTTACCGGTGCTACTTTCAAACTTCCCATAATATACTCATTCTTAATCCGATCCTATTTCGTCACTCCACAAGCTGATGTATAGCGCTTTTCTCGAGCGATATGAGGGACTATAAGAAACTGTTCCTAAATTACGTAGGTACCCAAAAAGCCTTAAAACCCGTCTTTAAAATGGCGGAAAGACAAAATATGGGACAATAAATGCCCGGGTGCCCGAAAGGAACGCGATACAAGTATCCTGATCCTGAGTCGATTTCGTCAAAAAAAAAAAGATTGTTTTGTTTTCGATTCTGTGAATGCAGTTGTTTTGGTAGGTATATTTTTTATTAGTAAGTAAATAAGACCAGGCTCTCAGTGAAGTTCCGTTTGCAAAAATTGCGGACCGCAGTTTGACTTCTGATCCTAGTAGTGGGGTTTCTACGCTTCTAGAAACCCGATGTTGCCGGGCTGAAAAGTGGTGCCGTTACCCCCACTAGCCCTTTAAATTTCCCCCTTACAATTCTCATACATTCGCTATGGAAAAAATCTTACCTCTTGCACAAATTGGACTTCCCACTATAAGGATCAGAAGTCAAACTGCGCTTCGCAATTTTTCCAAACGAACATCTCATTGGAACCTGTTCTAAAAACCAAACCAAACCAAAAGTGCTTGTTGCTAGGCCTATTTGAATAAAGAATATATTGACTATTGACTATTGACCAATTTTTTTGCCAATTTTTCCGAAAATATTTACTTTATCAAAAAATGATTGTTGAAAACCCCTATTCGTTTTGAAAGACCTATCCAACAATACCCCACACTATAGGGTTGAAGCGAAAAAAATTTCCATCGCCACTTTACCCTAAAAAATATTTATTTTAGATTTTATTGTACGACTGTTGGATTATTTTATTTATATATCCATGCCAAATTGCAGCTTTTTAGCACTAACGATCACGGAGCAAAGCCTCGGACGGACAGGCAGACAGACATGGCGAAACTATAAGGGTTCCTAGTTGACTACGAAACCCTAAAAAGTGGCTTTTTACTTATAAAACTCCTTGTTTTAAAAAATCTCGTTTGTTGTATGGGAGCCCCACTTAAATATTTATTTTATTCTATTTTCAGTATTTGTTGTTATAGCGGCAACAGAAATACATCATCTGTGAAAATTTCAACTGTCTAGCTATCACGGTTTATGAGATACAGCCTGGTGACAGACAGACGGACAGACGGACAGCGGAGTCTTAGTAATAGGGTCCCGTTTTTACCCTTTGGGTACGGAACCCTAAAAACTAGTAAATCAAAACGCAAAACCACCGTAAAGCGACATCTAATAGGTACTTACTCTAAGCTGTAAAATTCGAAGGGAATTGTTCTTAGACTACACCTCTTCTACCATTAATTAATACCCTTTGCTGATCTAGTCTGCAATAGACATTTCTTATTTTTAACTTCAGGTGGTGGACATTGAATCCAGAAATGTACTGGGCCCAGGTGAGCCAGGTGAAGTGTGTGTCAATGGCGTGATACTCTTCGATGGCTACATCGGCAAGCCTAAATCAGAATATTTTGATGACGATGGCTTTTATAGAACTGGCGATATTGCTTACTACGACCAAGATGGATATTTTTTCATAATTGGCAGGCTAAAGGAACTTATCAAATATAAAGCGTGGCAGGTGGGTATAATACATAATACACCGTGTTTTTTTTAACTCCGTTAGTTTTAAGGGTATGTTCCTAAGCAATAATTAATTGAATTTTTCAAAGACACCGTTATTTTAATTAACTCCATTTTGAAGATCATAAATAATTATATCTGATAGGGCATTTCTGAGTGTGCACACTTGCCTTAGATTACTCGTATAGTCTAAGAAGCTACAATGCACTGCATCAGTCTAGTCCACTAGACTTTTTGGTGGTTATTTGGTATAACATCAGCCGTAAAGTAAAAGTGCATGGCGACTTAATCAATGAATTCATTCATTCTCCATGTAACTTTGCAGCTCACTGTACATTAAAGGCTACTTTGCCATTTATTTTCCTTAAATGTACTTAGAACGCCGAAGTTAACGGATAACAAAAAAAAACATCCTATAGGTATATAATTTTCTAAATTCTTAACTCAACGGGTGACAGGTCAGTCACCCGTTGACCACGAACGCTGTAAAGGGTTCGAAACGTCGGGATGTATTATAAATTCAATATACGCGATATAATCCGTTTTCATAGTTTTATTTCATAAGTAACTATCGCGGTAACCGAAGACAATATTATATCATCTTTATAAATTTTTAACAAGCAGAAACGTCTGCGATCGATGCTATTAAGCTTAGAATAAATTTAAAAGTGGAAAAATTACTGCCTTCCAGAGGCCGTGAGTTCAAGTCTCACCCAAGGCAGTAATTTTTCCACTTTAAATTTATATCATCTTTTTTATCCCACCACCTATGCGCGAGCCTGTGCGCAAGGACCAAGGACATATTGTAGTTAGGTACTAACTAATACCCAAAACTATGATTTCTGTTAAATTAACCGATATTTAGCATAAATTTACTTGGTCTCTAAACAGTATCCAAGTTTGATCTGTAGATTATGTAAATGAATAAGTATTTCCACATGATCACTTAAAATATATGAATATCAATTAATATTATACGATATTAATATATTAAAGTTTACATTGAAATAAAAGAAATGAAAAATAATATACGCGAAACTAAAAAGTAAGAAGCAAACGACGCTACAAGTAATTATAAAAAAAGTTTTCTTTGTGTCACCCTATTACCCTACCAGTGTTTCTCAACTATGTCTTGTCGTTACAGGTATCTCCTGCAGAAATAGAAGGAGTACTGCTAAAGCACCCAGCAGTGAAAGACGCCGGCGTGATAGGCGCCCCTGACCCGCTTGCTGGAGAGCTACCGACCGCTTTTGTGGTCAAACAACCGGGGGCAGAAGTCACGGAAAATGACATTATTGAATTCGTGTCTTTAGAGGTAAAAAAATATAATTTACATTTTTCAAGTTCGGTTTTCATACATCGTAACGTTTTAAGAGCTAATAATGATGTCTCAGCGCGCTCTACAAAAAACGATGAGTTGAATTTTTGAGTGCAACCGAAATTACACGTAAGTATGAACGAAAAAAAGTACATTTACATTTAGAGCAACTTTTCTGGTTCTTTGAAATACGAAGTAAAAAAATTGTTTTGCCTTACAAAAAAACTGGTTCTTATTGAACTATTTTGGGTTCGTAATTAAATATAGTATGGGTACGTACACTAACTAGATATGATCAGACTAATGTGTATTACCCTGTTTTACAAAAAAATAATGTGCTGAACTGCAGATTAAGAAATGGGTTCGCTATAACCACTTCAAACCGGGTCGTGCATATTGAGTCCAGCCACTAGTTATAGGTTCCACCATTTGTCGCGCTCAAGCAATCTTAAAAGGATCTCGGCCCTGTAAGTGGCAGGTCGCCGGTCGCAGGTGCCGTCGCGCCCGGCAAGTCGACGCAAGCACTTCGCGGCTACACATCAAATACCGCAATAGGGGTTTAGGTGACATGTTAGCGTGTGCGAACCCTAATACTAATAGTACTCACAGAAACAGGCAACATATACGAGACCTCGTCAACTACTCAATGTGTACCAGTCCTACAAAATAAATCATAGATAAGCTGTGCTTATTCACAAATCATACTGAAAATTAGGCTAAATGGAATAGATTCACGTAAATTGAGGGGCTTATTATAAATTAAAACAGATAAATAAGCAGACGAGTTCCAACTTTCTTAAAAAAACTTTGCAGTTTTCGGCGAAAGCAATTTTTTTGCGGTACGCTGTTTTGTGCTATGATATTAAACGTGCACAATTTTGTTTTTCTAGGTATCACCGTGGAAACGGTTGCGCGGGGGTGTGAGATTCGTCAGCGAGATACCAAAGACTGGGAGCGGTAAAATACTTCGACGAGTATTGCGTGACATGTTGAAGGCCAAGAGCAAGATATAATTCCAAATGAATAGTTAATTTTTTTCTTATCATGTTTATTGCTAAAGATAACGGTCAGATTTCAGCGGAGTTGAATATAGGTACATATGAAATAAAACTATGAAAACGGATTATATCGCGTATATTGAATTTATAATACATCCCGACGTTTCGAACTCTTTACAGCGTTCGTGGTCAACGGGTGACTGAGGAAAAATTACAAAGTGCAAAAATACCCACATACTAAAATAATGAACAATCATAGACTACAAACTTTAAGGCTGGTTGTACATGCAAAATCGGTTCATAAGGCTAGTTATACACTATAATTATTTTTCAAGTAAAGATAGATATATATACGCGATAAAAACTATGCCGGCTCCAACCCTACACCACGGACCCGAGAAGATTTAATTCCCTCCTAAATTGTAGGAGGGTATCCCAATATGGGACCGGCAACAAACTCGGCGGGACACATCTTTTCAAAACATCAGAATGTCCAGCATCATCCAACACTAAGGTCTCACAGTCTATGTCTCGCTTGCTCCTTCATCAGGTGGACTACAGGATCCCAAGCTGGTGGTAGAGAAAAGCCATCTTCCCTATTAAAGTTTGGATATTTCTTAATCTCAATGGCCTCGCGCAGCATTCTGGGTATGTAACGCTTCTCCTTGGCAAGAACCAGAGGCTTATCAAACTTGATTGAGT
Source organism: Cydia strobilella (assembly GCF_947568885.1). NCBI lineage: Eukaryota > Metazoa > Arthropoda > Insecta > Lepidoptera > Tortricidae > Cydia > Cydia strobilella. Next base: position 9,945,987 of record NC_086043.1, read on the forward strand.
GATTGGCTTTATCCATGACATGCTCACAGACAGCAGACCTAGGTCGACGGTGCTTGACATCAGCTATGTGTTCCTTCACACGAGTGGAAATGCTCCGTTTCGTCTGCCCGACATATGATAGGCCACACTCACAGTCCAGCCTGTACACTCCTGCAGTCTGTAGAGGGGTATTGCATTTTACAGGCCTCAGGAATTGTGACATCTTCTTCATTGGCTTGAAATATGTTTTTATAGAAGCACGCTTCAAGATGTGGCTGATCCTGTCCGTGACCCCCCTGACAAAAGGCAGAATGGCAGGCCTGCGCTCGACTGTGGGGATCTTAATGTGGGACCTCTGGTTGACCCGCGGTATCCTGAGCTCATTTGCCTGGAGCGCGCGCCTGGCATGCTGGAGCTCCGCGGCCAGATGCTGGTCATCACATATCCTCTGGGCTCTCTGAAACAAAGATTTGCCTACTGTAACAAGTTGACTGGGATGGTGATGCGATTTGCCATTTAAGTACCTATCAGTATGAGTAGGTTTCCTATACACAGTGCGACCTAGGGTGTTATCAGGATTTCTTTTTACCAATACATCTAAGAAGGGAAGAGAACAGTCTTTTTCCAACTCCATAGTAAATTTTATTTTGCTATGGATGGAATTTAGGTGATCCAAGAAAGTTGAAACACTACTTTTTGGAAGTATAGTAAAAGTGTCATCTACGTATCTTTTAAATATCTTCGGTCGCACAGGAGCCAATGAGAGTGCCCTCTCCTCGAAGTCCTCCATAAAGATGTCAGCGACTACTGGAGACACCGGAGACCCCATGGCCACGCCGTCGACTTGAAGGTAGAATTCACCATTCCATAGCAAGTAGCCAGATGTAAGGCAATGTTCCAACAGCTTAGCATATTCCTCTGACATGTTCTGCTCACATAACCTCTTCTTGACAACTTCAATGCAGTCTTGTACCGGTAGGCTTGTAAATAGCGACTGAACGTCAAAACTGACCATGATCTCATCATCAGTCAATGTTAGGTCTTTAATCTCACCGATGAAATGGTAAGAATCCTTTGTATGCGTGCTAGTGTTACCACGTAATGCTGAGAGGGCTCCCGCGAGGTACTGAGCCAATTTATATGTGGGAGCATCTATCTGGCTCACTATGGGACGTAGTGGGGCACTAGGTTTGTGTATTTTTGGCAACCCATACAACTTTGGAGGCACGGGGCAGTCAGGAACTAAACTTGCAACATTCAGATCAAGGCTGTCCGAGTAATCACTAATTAGTTCTTTAGTGGTTTTCAATACTTTCATAGTCGGGTCCGTCTTTACATGTTTGTAGGTTGTAGTATCCGCTAATAATTCCCTAATTTTCTGGTTATAATCTGAAGTATTAAGTACAACCGTCGCATTTCCCTTATCCGCTCGAAGAATAGTAAGGTCTGGATCATCGCGTAACGTTTTCAACGCGGCCAATTCATCTCTAGGCAAATTCCTTTTCGGAGGCTTGGCTTTCCGTAATAATGACGAAACATCCTGCCGTATAGCCTCCAAATCTTCCTTCTTTACCTGATTTTTCACCAGACAGTCTTCTACACTAACAATAATGTCCTCAAAAGGGATCTTTCGCGGAGCCACAACATAATTAAGACCTTTTTCTAATACTGAAAACTCAGACGTCGACAATTGTTTACTGGATAGATTGACAACCGACCGATTTGACACTGACAGCGACGTTCCGTTAGCGCTATTATTCTGAAGCCCTCCGTTATCGCTGCGTCTCGTTTTCGATTTTAACTTGTCAAACTTGGCACTTTGTCGTTTCTTGCATTGTTCAAATGTAAATGCGTAACGTTTATTACCTTGTTCAACAACATCATTAAAATCGGTGCTTGTCAACACTTCCTGCAATTGACCGGTGCCTACCTTAATCTGTTGCTCAAGTCTATAAGCAGTGTAACGGTTGTTATGGATGGTTTTGCACAGTAATCTCTCACTCGCCCGGCGAAGTATGCGTTCACTGCCGATAATGTCCTTCTTCGGAGCTATCTTCACGCATGTAGGAATAAGATTTTCATCTCGACACCTCTTCAAGAAATACAGAGCGCAACGAGCGCGCGCGAGCTTATTCCCAAGGTCTTCATGTCGCCGGATTTTGGTTGCAACTTCCAGTCCGTACTGGTGTACATAATATTGTCTTCGGTTACCGCGATAGTTACTCATGAAATAAAACTATGAAAACGGATTATATCGCGTATATTGAATTTATAATACATCCCGACGTTTCGAACTCTTTACAGCGTTCGTGGTCAACGGACACTACAACCTACAAACATGTAAAGACGGACCCGACTATGAAAGTATTGAAAACCACTAAAGAACTAATTAGTGATTACTCGGACAGCCTTGATCTGAATGTTGCAAGTTTAGTTCCTGACTGCCCCGTGCCTCCAAAGTTGTATGGGTTGCCAAAAATACACAAACCTAGTGCCCCACTACGTCCCATAGTGAGCCAGATAGATGCTCCCACATATAAATTGGCTCAGTACCTCGCGGGAGCCCTCTCAGCATTACGTGGTAACACTAGCACGCATACAAAGGATTCTTACCATTTCATCGGTGAGATTAAAGACCTAACATTGACTGATGATGAGATCATGGTCAGTTTTGACGTTCAGTCGCTATTTACAAGCCTACCGGTACAAGACTGCATTGAAGTTGTCAAGAAGAGGTTATGTGAGCAGAACATGTCAGAGGAATATGCTAAGCTGTTGGAACATTGCCTTACATCTGGCTACTTGCTATGGAATGGTGAATTCTACCTTCAAGTCGACGGCGTGGCCATGGGGTCTCCGGTGTCTCCAGTAGTCGCTGACATCTTTATGGAGGACTTCGAGGAGAGGGCACTCTCATTGGCTCCTGTGCGACCGAAGATATTTAAAAGATACGTAGATGACACTTTTACTATACTTCCAAAAAGTAGTGTTTCAACTTTCTTGGATCACCTAAATTCCATCCATAGCAAAATAAAATTTACTATGGAGTTGGAAAAAGACTGTTCTCTTCCCTTCTTAGATGTATTGGTAAAAAGAAATCCTGATAACACCCTAGGTCGCACTGTGTATAGGAAACCTACTCATACTGATAGGTACTTAAATGGCAAATCGCATCACCATCCCAGTCAACTTGTTACAGTAGGCAAATCTTTGTTTCAGAGAGCCCAGAGGATATGTGATGACCAGCATCTGGCCGCGGAGCTCCAGCATGCCAGGCGCGCGCTCCAGGCAAATGAGCTCAGGATACCGCGGGTCAACCAGAGGTCCCACATTAAGATCCCCACAGTCGAGCGCAGGCCTGCCATTCTGCCTTTTGTCAGGGGGGTCACGGACAGGATCAGCCACATCTTGAAGCGTGCTTCTATAAAAACATATTTCAAGCCAATGAAGAAGATGTCACAATTCCTGAGGCCTGTAAAATGCAATACCCCTCTACAGACTGCAGGAGTGTACAGGCTGGACTGTGAGTGTGGCCTATCATATGTCGGGCAGACGAAACGGAGCATTTCCACTCGTGTGAAGGAACACATAGCTGATGTCAAGCACCGTCGACCTAGGTCTGCTGTCTGTGAGCATGTCATGGATAAAGCCAATCACTCAATCAAGTTTGATAAGCCTCTGGTTCTTGCCAAGGAGAAGCGTTACATACCCAGAATGCTGCGCGAGGCCATTGAGATTAAGAAATATCCAAACTTTAATAGGGAAGATGGCTTTTCTCTACCACCAGCTTGGGATCCTGTAGTCCACCTGATAAAGGAGCAAGCGAGACATAGACTGTGAGACCTTAGTGTTGGATGATGCTGGACATTCTGATGTTTTGAAAAGATGTGTCCCGCCGAGTTTGTTGCCGGTCCCATATTGGGATACCCTCCTACAATTTAGGAGGGAATTAAATCTTCTCGGGTCCGTGGTGTAGGGTTGGAGCCGGCATAGTTTTTATCGCGTATATATATCTATCTTTACTTGAAAAATAATTATAGTGTATAACTAGCCTTATGAACCGATTTTGCATGTACAACCAGCCTTAAAGTTTGTAGTCTATGATTGTTCATTATTTTAGTATGTGGGTATTTTTGCACTTTGTAATTTTTCCTCAGTCACCCGTTGACCACGAACGCTGTAAAGAGTTCGAAACGTCGGGATGTATTATAAATTCAATATACGCGATATAATCCGTTTTCATAGTTTTATTTCATGAGTAACTATCGCGGTAACCGAAGACAATATTATATAGGTACATAGTTATTTGTTTTACATGGGGGCAAAGTTGTTGTTAAACAAACTTTGCCAGCGAGTCAAACACAAAAAATTTCACCACACCAATGCGAGGAAATTACTAACTGTAAAACATTACAAATTAAATCCAAATAAACGCTTTTTAATAATTATCATCAAAAATCATCACTTAAGTCAATTCCTGGTGGAAATTCCTGGTGGCGGTTTCCAAAATGAGGAAACAATCCAAAAGGCATCTAATTCCTTTGTCACTCTTGTGGATAAAATGTAATTTAAGTATGTCGTTTTAAAATGAGAGTGTAACTTCCATTGCATGGGAGCGGCTTTTTGGCGGCGGGTGCTTGTGGCTGAGCGGAGAAAAAGGGCCAAGTACAGCTGTGTTGGCCAGGAATATAGTTTTACCCCTTTTGGTGTGGAAACACTCGGCCCGTGGGGTCCCGGTGCCCTGAAATTTTTCGGAGCCTTATCAAAGAGGCTGGTGGATGTGACTGGGGACCGTAGGGCTGGCAGCTTCCTTGCACAGCGCATTAGTATTGCAATTCAGCGGGGTAATGCTGCCAGCATCTACGGCACCTTGCCGAGGGGCGAATTTTTATTTTAGTTAAGGTTTAGGATAGGTAGTATATTTTAGTTACGTTTAGTTTATAAGTTTTGTTACTATATTTTTATTTAATTTGTTTCATTAAATGAATTTCACATTTTAATGTATTTCTGACATTTTAATATAATCGAGAGGATATTTTTTTGCTTTGCCTATTCAGAAAGAAGCCGCTGTTTCTTAGAAAACTTTTCTTATCTTCTGAACAAAGTGTTAAATATTATATTTCTACAATATATTTTGAACATGCACTAAAGTCAGCAACATAATGTGCTATTTGCGAAAAGTAGAATAAAATAAGACTACCTGACCAGGTTAATCGAACCATAACATTGCATTATTTATTACTGAAGTATTAGCTATAAGAGGAAACATAATAAATAATGTATGGAAATAACCACGAGACTTTTGGTTCGCATCTATTATCACGACATTCTTATTTCTCGATTGGCGTTTGTAGATACCTAAGCGATTGTCATGTTGGCTACTGCCAGGTACCTACTCTAATTTGAGGCTAAATCGGAACCTAAGACAAATTCTGACATTGTTTCTTTACAAATAATCAGACATAGGGACAGGTGGTGCCCTCGTTAGGGGAATTGGGTCAAACACAAAACTGTGTTCACGTCTTTCCTGTAGACATACCCAAAAGTTAAGGGCTATAAATTAATTTTCTTATTTAATCCTTATACACATGAAGAGGTACTCCTTTTATTTGGATAAGTATGATACAATTATTACCTACATGCCCACGAGCTGTTACCTATCGTCCACAGGAGAGAAAACTTGTGTGTTCGTCAGAACTAGGGCTCGCGGTCGAATCCGTGTTTCGTTTACACGTTTCGAATACCCGTTTCCGAATAATACGTAAACGGTTTTCTGGCCCGTTCCACACGTTTAATTAAGAAACGTGTAGTTAAGACCCGTGTACACGGATAAACGGGTATTCGAAGATACGTATCTTATTTATCCGTGGCTCCGGACACGTCCTTGACGATAGTAGCGAAGGAACGAACGCCAGCTACAAATGAATAGACAAAAGATTCATGACGAGTTTCTGTCATATTTAACCTTATTCCGTGGGTCATAGAGTCGAAATTCAATAAACGGTTTAGAAACTCCTTTCTTGAGCATGTAGTTTTTGCTTGCAATAGGTATTAAGAGTATTCACGCTTCTTATCAAAGTATAGTATTTTATATAGCACTTTAAATAGCTACTTTTTTACGTTGCGGTTTAGCAATATAATATAAAACCTGCTAGTACCTATTTAAAAAGAATATTAGAACCATCGAGTTCAGTATGTAGGCAGGAAGTCAAACTAATGTTCGAAATTGGCATTAAGTATTTATAAAAAATACAATTTTAACTTGCTTCTTTATTTTAAGTTTAATTTAAGAACATGATATGAAATTGTATTTCTTGTCATATAATGTAGGTAAACCTTATAAAACAAAGTCCCCCGCCGGGTCCGTATGTCTGTCTGTATGTTCGCGATAACCAGACCTCACCTATGAATGAAGTTTTTCTTTGGGAATGTTTGTGTATATTTTGTTAAGGTTTTGTTTAAATTGGTAGAAATATGACGATGTTTGCTAATGAAGTTAGAAAAAAATCACGCTGGCTTAATCGAAAACGCTGCCCAATCTATTTGATATCAATGTATGGTGGACTTGTCTCTCTTTTATTGGTCTACAAAAAAGTGCGCGATGGCTGTCTGTCTATAGTTTAAGAATAATTAACCCATTATTAACTTTTAAAAAAACCGGACAAGTGCGAGTCGGACTCGCCCACCGAAGGTTCCGTACAAATACATCTGTAAAAATTTCAACTGTGGTGACAGATAAATGGACATTGAACTCTTAGTATGATTAGGCTTCCGAAGTGAATACTTGTTACAGAATGTATTTTATTATGCTTGACTCTCCATGCGAAGCCGGGGCGGGTCGCTATAGTTATTAATAAACACTTTAAATCAACTTGATAAAATTGCACCCTCAATAAATTCTAATTGTTTTTACTTTAGGTACCTCTTACCACAGTAAAACGCTTTTTAGTGCGGTGCAGCTACAAAACAATTGAAAACATTTTCTTGTGCAGATGTTTTGACCTTATTACAACGACATAAAGCTTGTAATTGGCGGTGACACTTGTGATAATAGTTTGGGAACCTACATGTTTTCGACGATGACAAACAAAAGGATATTGGAAAACAATGGATGGATGGACCACCGGTCGGCAACGTGCGCATTTAAGTTTATTACCTGAACGCTAGTGCGAAAGTGACCAAAGTGAATTATGAATGATTACCAATTTAAAGATCTATCTTAATGTAATTAGCAATATTATCGCAAGTTATCCAAGGTAGTATGGGTTTTTATGGTTCTTGGGTAAAATTACTCGATATTCGATAATCCCGCTTTTGTGTACCTACTAATAACTTTTTTGCGCCGTTGGCAGGTTTGTTGTTTTCGCAAAGCAGTAATAGATCCGAGATAAAAATAACCACGAAATAATTAAACTGTTATTTTTAATTAATATTGTATTCTGTCTGCACACCTATTATTAACGAAAATACAGTTCCGTTCTCAGCTCAAGTGGCTTCCTATTCGTCTTCGCCGTGACTCTCATGTTCTCGCCCTTCTCTATGGCATTCTCTTTAACCCCGCTACACCACCTTATCTCAAAGAGCGTTTCAAGTATCTCTCTTCTATCAGATGTTCTCAGACTCATATTCTTGCTTCTCCCTCATCTACTTCTAAATTTTATAATAGCTCTTTTACCTTCCGGGCTGTTCGGCTGTGGAATGCTTTACCAGTAGAATTAAGATTAGCTAAATCTCTCCCCATATTCAAAAATCAGCTAAAACTATACTTTCTATCTCTGCCTTAAGTTGCCATTTTATATATTGTATATATGCTTGTATAAATATATATTATATATATATATATATTGTATTGTATATTTATTTGTGTGTTACGTTTCGTTTTAATACTTATATGTATAAGTAGTAATTGTAGTATGTGTGTTTGTGTTTAATAGTCTCCATATTTAAGCTCTTTGCACTACCTGTTGACTTTTGTATGAGTTCTACATTTCCTGCTACCCAAAGGTTGTCTGGAAGAGATCGCTTTTTAGCGATAAGACCGCCTGTTGTTACCTGGTTCTATTTTTTCTTTAAATATTTCTTTGTAGTTTTACATGTATGTAAAATGTATAATTTTGGTGCAATAAAGAATATTTACTTACTTACTTACTTACTTACTATACCATTATGTAATTATAAAAAAAAACTATGATCGATATCAAATTTTTGTACTTAGCTTAGAAGCAATCGGTTTTATTAAATGATATAAATAGTTTAAAATAAAAATTATGTATCCCTACTATTAAACATAGGATGATTAGGAAGATGGCTCAGTACCTATGTTTTATCAATACGGTTAAAAACAATAAATAAAAAAAAAGTAATTGTGCGGTTTTATGAAACCACGATGCAAGTGAAACTTTTTTCGGATTGTAGGCATTTAACTAAAAAAAATCGGTATTAAAATCGCGGTTTTAATCTTAACTTAATAAATTGGGGCGATAGAATAAAAGCTTCACTTTAAACATCGTACGACAAACGAATTCATCTGAAGTCAACATAATAATAGTGGACCTTGTTACCATTGTATAGGTACATTGGCTCAAACTGGTTCGGAGTATTTGGACCCGTTCGGAACGGTCTTAAGTACCCGTGTAAACGGAGATACGTGTCTGAGATACGTTTCTTGGGAACGTTCCTTCGAAACGTTTTCGAATCCCGGCGGTTCCGTGTAAACCGGGTTCTTAGTACCGCCGGGCTTAAGAACACGGGTATTCGTATCGGCGTGTAACACGGATACCGGGAGCCCTAGTCAGAACTGTACAGTTTTCTCTCCTATGGACAACAGTTAACAGCTTGTGGGCATGTAGGTGATGATTTCGTAGGTGAACATTTATAGCCCTTAACTTTTGGGTATGTCTACAGGAAAGACGTGAACACAGTTTTGTGTTTGACCCAATTGTGTCTTCTAATAAAAACTTTTATAAAAAAAAGATAAACCGACTTCAAAAAGGATGAAATAAAATATTATCCTTTTTAGGGTTCCGTGCTTAAGTATATGCGTTACCAACTGATATGTTTGAAGTCGGTGCCAATCCAAATTTTAAACCATATATTCATAGTGATTTTGGTGCAATTCGATAAGGATGCGGCTATATAAGTATGTACGTTGGATTGCCTAACGCAGCGTACTACGTAGGCGAACAACACGCGAACGCGAAGCGGCGCGGCACGGCGCCTTAATTAATCCTTTGATATCTATAGAAGTGTCCTACGTGGGCGATCTCCTTAGGCCGGCCGCGCCGCGCCGCGTCGCTTCTCTTCGCGTTCGCGAGTGTTCGCCTATGTAAGACGCAGCGTTACACGACGACAACAAACGAACTTTCTGTAGGTATTTAAGAACACACCTCAGAACAGAACACACGGTTGAACCTTCTTAGCGCAGTTCGTACCATGCTTGTCGGCACACTAATAAATCTGATGCGTTTATTTGTAGTCGTATTTTTTAAAGAGCATTTCTTACTAATTTTTAACAGTCCATAGCACGCAAGTATGGGATTGGGACTGAGTTATTTTCTGTCGCTTATTCAGAGGACTACGTTTAAAAATATAAAACAATTCAAGGAACCTTCATGCCAAATTTCAGTTAAAGCGGTTCAGTTGTTTAGCCATGAAACGGTAACAAAGAGGCAGACAGAATTACTTTCACGTTTATAATATATGTACAGTTGCAATGGGATTTGTAGACATAAAGCTGATTATTTTTGACTGGTAATGTTACTACTTGGCTTGGCACCGACTTCAAACATATCAGTTGATAACGCATATACTTAAACACGGAACCCTAAAAAGGATAATATTTTACAGTACATATGGTGCTACTTTCTCGCACTAGTGCGTCAAATAGCACTTTTCGTGCATATGTCTAAAGTTTAAAGGCCCTCCCTGCGGTCGTGTTTTAATTTATCGCCACTCGTTTCGAATTTCCTCCTTCCGCACTTGTATCGTAAATAACTATTATTTCATCCTTTTTGAAGTCGGTTTATCTTTTTTTTATTAAAGTTTTTATTTTTCCATTTTTAGTTTTAAGACATTGTTAACCCTTTACCTACGGGTGTCAACCAGAGTTGCCAGTAAGGCAACACCGCTGCAGTACGGGTGTCAACTATAGTTGATCGAAGATATGTTCATGTTCAATATTTTTTTAATCAAAACGAGACCTTGTGTCTTGGTGATAGCGATCACATTATGCATTGGGATTAATATAGGTGCAAAGAAAAAAATATCATAATGTTTCGGTAGATGGCTCTGACATAAACATATTTTTAAAATTACCGCTTTTTTGCTGTCAACTGGGGTTGACACCCGTACTGCAGAAGCGCAAGTAATTGAACTCAATATGGCCGTCCTAGTGTTGTTTTATATTTCATCGACTTGTTGTAGGAGTGATACGTGTGGGTGTTTTGAATGTTATTTTTAGTTTTTTGAATTTTCTTTGTCCAAAAAGTTACAAAATTGGAAAATAATATTTTTTTACTAAAGACATAACTTGCTGAGCTTCTATCCCGTACTTACAGAAATATCGACAGTTGTATCGATATGCGCACATCACTATTTTTCGTCAGTAGCAGAGATTTGTTTCTATGCAACATTTCAAGTTATTGTTTTTTGCAATATTTCAATAATTATCATCATTTAAGTATTTAGTTGTGTTACATATATAATAAACTAATAATTTAAAACTTAATCTTGAGAAATTCGCTAATAGTTACTTAAAATTCTTCAATTTCTTTGTGATTAATATTAAGTGTGAAATAAGAAATATTAGTGATTATAAATACACCAAGTGATTAGTTATTAATTAAGCATATTATACTTAATGTGTGTGTGAAATTTCAAGCACGTATTGAGCGGTGAATGGTTGTTCAAAGTCCCCGTAGGTAAAGGGTTAAGAACGTGACGCATGAATAAAAAACGTAATCATGTTTAACTCTAAATTCGTAAACTTTATTAAAAAATCAGAATTTTCCTCGAGTTCGTCTGGGAAGTCATTCCTGTCACTAAATCCACTCTCCGCCCCGCCTCTGACCCAATCCCTCAAACCCCCCGATCACTCAATCTCACAGCACATCAACCCCTGATCTGCACTGAACCCCTCGACCCTAAACCACCAACCCTTCAACCGCCACTCCACGACCCCTAACCTCAGACCCCTTAACTCTTCACCCTAACCCCCAATACCTTAACTCCCAACCACTCAGTCCCCGACCCATCAACTCCCCTCCCCTCAACCCCCAACCTCAAACCCCCCAAACACTAATACCCTCTACCTTCACCTCTCACACCTACCCCTCACCTCTAGTCTCTTTGGTTGTTTCCTACATCAAAAATCATAATACACATACGAGGGAAGTTCCACATTTCTTCCGTGGTCTTCATCATCAGTAGCCTTACCACGAGTTTGACATTGATATATTCGCTATCGCGTGCTTACTGTTTATGCATCTCGCTCGTACTGGCATATTAGTGTACAAAGTAAGTTATGAAGACGCTAGCGAATATTTAGTGTCAAACTCGTGGTTAGGCTACAGTTGCGCCACATCAAATTGGTGGTTTTTGGGAGGAAATGCTTGAGTTATTTTAGAAAACACCGAAATCCCCATACACGTGCCTTTAAAAATTGAGGAGTTCCCTCAATTCCTCACGGATTCCATCATCAGATCAAACCCAGAAATGTTACGAAAACACCTTGGAGGTAACTTCTTTCAAACGGAAAAAGAATTACTCAAATCGGATCATGGGTGCCGGAGTAATCGCTGAAATCATTATCATCAAAACAATCATCATCATCAGCTCCACTTCATCAAATTGGTGGTTTTCGAGAGAAAATGCTCGAGTTGCTTAAGAAAACAACCAAATCACCATACATGTGCCTTTAAAAATTGAGGAGTTCCCTCAATTCCTCATGGGTCCCATCATCAGAACAGCACCAGATTAATGTGGGACCACCTTGGAGGTAGTTCCTTTCAAACAAAAAAAGGATTGTTCAAGTCGGACTACGGGTCCTACATTAAAAAAATCATCATCACTATCATCAAGACAATCATCATCATCAGGTCCACTTCATCAAATTGGTCATTTTCGAGAGAAAATGCTCAAGTTACTTATGAAAAAAAAAGCCATTGCCAGGGCTAAATACGATTTCGTCGGCAGAATTGGTGACAAGCTAGCGGGCTATCCCTCTGGGAGTCGCGCGTTCTGGTCGCTCGCCAAAGCTGCCGAGGGAAATTTTTGTCATTTGCCACCACGGCTAAAGGTTTGCCTTTGCTTTGCTTATCGAAGAACCATGATCAAGATCAGTCTTTACTAAATAATTAATAATAATTATTGCGCCGTTCCTACCTAAAGCTCTTTCGCTTAATTTGTGGGGAACAACAAGCCCACCCGGTCGGACTAAGCTGACCCATCTCATTTAATTATTGCTTCTCCGCGACCCGAGTTACGTATGCATGACGAAATCACAGTGGAACCTCGATAACTCGAACCGAGATAAGGTGAACCTTAGTAACCACATTATTCTCATCTACAAAGTATTCCAGTATAATGTTTACTTCCAATTACTAAATTAGACCTAGGTATACTTTCTTGCATAAAAAAACGTACAATAGTTATTTGTTATACAAGGGTGCAAAGTTGTATTTTACCCGCGAGTGTGGAATTGAAACATGAGCAAGCGAAAGGATTCTATAGTTGAACCACGAGCGAAGCGAGTGGTTCTAAAATAGAATCCTGAGCGTAGCGAGTGTTTCAACACACGAGAAGTAAAATACATTTGCACCCGTGTGTAACACAAAACTTTTCCCCTCACTATAGCGAGGAAAGTGCAACATCCACAGGCGTTAGATCATCTTCATCACTGGAATCACTAATTTATTTACGATATTATAACAGAAAACACTAGAAATTCTGATTTTTACGTGAGACGGTGAGAAGAACAGTAAAAATTTTGTTGACAATGTTGACATTTCTGTTCTGACGTATGAAATGTCAACGATGCGTTTTGAAATTGCATCAACTCAACTTGTGCGTTCAGAATTATATTTAACATCATTACAAAAAATCTAACGTTTCTTATGGAATTTTAAGGTTTATGACTTAAAATTATTAAATAAAGCTAAATTTGGTATTTTTTATTAGATTCTCAAACCATTTATTTAATGATAATTAATATCGAACGAACCATTATCATGAGTGTTTTACGTTTTGTTATCTGTCAAGCTACTTAAACACGCTCCATCCAAGGTCAAATTACTTTCCCCACTAGTGGATAAAATGCGTTTTTCCCCGCTTGTTTTAAAGGATAATAGACGGCTTTCCGAGCTAGTGAGGGGAAAACAATATTATAATCAAACTTGATTACAATTAATGTAAATGTTATTTATCATCTTTTTAATAAAACTTGAGAAAAAAAAAAACAATATTATGATATTTCGCCGTTTATTACTCTAAAACCTCAATAACTCTTTTCTTCTTGCAGGATAAAGGATACAGGTTTCTTCAAGATACAGAAGGAGATACCTACTTTTACGTGTTTGCATAAGCTTTCTCCGTACACCTCTAATGTCGAAAACTCGTGAACACATTAAATTATTTTGTGATTTCTCTTAAATTCGTGTTATTGAGGTTTCACTATACATATATGAGGAACGTTAGAGTCCGGAGCATGGCCAGCCACGAAATATTACCTATATCATAATATATTGTTACTACCCTTTTTCTATTTTATACGTGCCCCGCGGAGATACCTGCTGGGCGATAAAACTAAGTTTATTACCATTAAACTGATTTTTTAAACACACTGTCCGTGTTTTTATCGATATCGGTCTAACAGCTGACAACCTCGCTACCGTTTATCAATTGCGATACACGCGCGTAGAAAATTAAATACATGTAATAAAAATAAAAACACGGCTTTGAAGTTTCAAACTGTCAATTATGTGTCGCAGGCAAATTGTAAGAAACCGCCGTTTACAAACGGCGTCGTCAATGTACAAACGTTTTCACGTTTGTAAATTGCCGAAGGCAGATTGTTAGTGCGTGTCAACGTAAGTTAAACGTGATGATTGTCTAAGGGTGACCATGGCTTGCTGTTTTATAAATTTATATTAACTTTTATACCACACCACCATCCTCACGCGCCTTTACGACATTTCCTTCACAATTTAACTAAAGGTAGGTTTAGGTTCGTTAGGTAGCTTTAGAATTAGATGCCCGAAGGGCAAACCGCCCAGTAATAGGAGCCCCGCGAAGCGAAACGGCGCCGTTATTTTACAAAGGTGAAAATGTTTGTAAATTGACGACGCCATTTGTAAACGGTGAATTTTTACAAAATGCCTGCGACATATGTACAGGCAAATGTGGTTCAATATCACTATTGGTAAAGTCATTTAACCTCAAGAACTATGTATGTAATAAAAAGTTAACGAAAGATGAAAAAAGTAACGGATTGAACGTTTTAAACGCAACAGCAAAGCGGCAAAGACAGTAAAGCAATTTATCCTTTCAATTTATTTATCAGTCCATCTCTGTGCATGTCTGTCAGCAGCCTGTATGTTAAAACCTTACTAGGTATTATTATACCTAGTATGGTTATGATTGTTGTTAATTATTATTAATGGTAGTTTTACACACTGTGTAACAACAAATAAGTAATAAAAACAAATATTGTCTTCGGTTACCGCGATAGTTACTCATGAAATAAAACTATGAAAACGGATTATATCGCGTATATTGAATTTATAATACATCCCGACGTTTCGAACTCTTTACAGCGTTCGTGGTCAACGGGTGACTGAGGAAAAATTACAAAATGCAAAAATACCCACATACTAAAATAATGAACAATCATAGACTACAAACTTTAAGGCTGGTTGTACATGCAAAATCGGTTCATAAGGCTAGTTATACACTATAATTATTTTTCAGATATATATATATACGCGATAAAAAAAAAAAAAACTATGCCGGCTCCAACCCTACACCACGGACCCGAGAAGATTTAATTCCCTCCTAAATTGTAGGAGGGTATCCCAATATGGGACCGGCAACAAACTCGGTGGGACACATCTTTTCAAAACATCAGAATGTCCAGCATCATCCAACACTACGGTCTCACAGTCTATGTCTCGCTTGCTCCTTTATCAGGTGGACTACAGGATCCCAAGCTGGTGGTAGAGAAAAGCCATCTTCCCTATTAAAGTTTGGATATTTCTTAATCTCAATGGCCTCGCGCAGCATTCTGGGTATGTAACGCTTCTCCTTGGCAAGAACCAGAGGCTTATCAAACTTGATTGAGTGATTGGCTTTATCCATGACATGCTCACAGACAGCAGACCTAGGTCGACGGTGCTTGACATCAGCTATGTGTTCCTTCACCCGAGTGGAAATGCTCCGTTTCGTCTGCCCGACATATGATAGGCCACACTCACAGTCCAGCCTGTACACTCCTGCAGTCTGTAGAGGGGTATTGCATTTTACAGGCCTCAGGAATTGTGACATCTTCTTCATTGGCTTGAAATATGTTTTTATAGAAGCACGCTTCAAGATGTGGCTGATCCTGTCCGTGACCCCCCTGACAAAAGGCAGAATGGCAGGCCTGCGCTCAACTGTGGGGATCTTAATGTGGGACCTCTGGTTGACCCGCGGTATCCTGAGCTCATTTGCCTGGAGCGCGCGCCTGGCATGCTGGAGCTCCGCGGCCAGATGCTGGTCATCACATATCCTCTGGGCTCTCTGAAACAAAGATTTGCCTACTGTAACAAGTTGACTGGGATGGTGATGCGATTTGCCATTTAAGTACCTATCAGTATGAGTAGGTTTCCTATACACAGTGCGACCTAGGGTGTTATCAGGATTTCTTTTTACCAATACATCTAAGAAGGGAAGAGAACAGTCTTTTTCCAACTCCATAGTAAATTTTATTTTGCTATGGATGGAATTTAGGTGATCCAAGAAAGTTGAAACACTACTTTTTGGAAGTATAGTAAAAGTGTCATCTACGTATCTTTTAAATATCTTCGGTCGCACAGGAGCCAATGAGAGTGCCCTCTCCTCGAAGTCCTCCATAAAGATGTCAGCGACTACTGGAGACACCGGAGACCCCATGGCCACGCCGTCGACTTGAAGGTAGAATTCACCATTCCATAGCAAGTAGCCAGATGTAAGGCAATGTTCCAACAGCTTAGCATATTCCTCTGACATGTTCTGCTCACATAACCTCTTCTTGACAACTTCAATGCAGTCTTGTACCGGTAGGCTTGTAAATAGCGACTGAACGTCAAAACTGACCATGATCTCATCATCAGTCAATGTTAGGTCTTTAATCTCACCGATGAAATGGTAAGAATCCTTTGTATGCGTGCTAGTGTTACCACGTAATGCTGAGAGGGCTCCCGCGAGGTACTGAGCCAATTTATATGTGGGAGCATCTATCTGGCTCACTATGGGACGTAGTGGGGCACTAGGTTTGTGTATTTTTGGCAACCCATACAACTTTGGAGGCACGGGGCAGTCAGGAACTAAACTTGCAACATTCAGATCAAGGCTGTCCGAGTAATCACTAATTAGTTCTTTAGTGGTTTTCAATACTTTCATAGTCGGGTCCGTCTTTACATGTTTGTAGGTTGTAGTATCCGCTAATAATTCCCTAATTTTCTGGTTATAATCTGAAGTATTAAGTACAACCGTCGCATTTCCCTTATCCGCTCGAAGAATAGTAAGGTCTGGATCATCGCGTAACGTTTTCAACGCGGCCAATTCATCTCTAGGCAAATTCCTTTTCGGAGGCTTGGCTTTCCGTAATAATGACGAAACATCCTGCCGTATAGCCTCCAAATCTTCCTTCTTTACCTGATTTTTCACCAGACAGTCTTCTACACTAACAATAATGTCCTCAAAAGGGATCTTTCGCGGAGCCACAACATAATTAAGACCTTTTTCTAATACTGAAAACTCAGACGTCGACAATTGTTTACTGGATAGATTGACAACCGACCGATTTGACACTGACAGCGACGTTCCGTTAGCGCTATTATTCTGAAGCCCTCCGTTATCGCTGCGTCTCGTTTTCGATTTTAACTTGTCAAACTTGGCACTTTGTCGTTTCTTGCATTGTTCAAATGTAAATGCGTAACGTTTATTACCTTGTTCAACAACATCATTAAAATCGGTGCTTGTCAACACTTCCTGCAATTGACCGGTGCCTACCTTAATCTGTTGCTCAAGTCTATAAGCCGTGTAACGGTTGTTATGGATGGTTTTGCACAGTAATCTCTCACTCGCCCGGCGAAGTATGCGTTCACTGCCGATAATGTCCTTCTTCGGAGCTATCTTCACGCATGTAGGAATAAGATTTTCATCTCGACACCTCTTCAAGAAATACAGAGCGCAACGAGCGCGCGCGAGCTTATTCCCAAGGTCTTCATGTCGCCGGATTTTGGTTGCAACTTCCAGTCCGTACTGGTGTACATAATATTGTCTTCGGTTACCGCGATAGTTACTCATGAAATAAAACTATGAAAACGGATTATATCGCGTATATTGAATTTATAATACATCCCGACGTTTCGAACTCTTTACAGCGTTCGTGGTCAACGGACACTACAACCTACAAACATGTAAAGACGGACCCGACTATGAAAGTATTGAAAACCACTAAAGAACTAATTAGTGATTACTCGGACAGCCTTGATCTGAATGTTGCAAGTTTAGTTCCTGACTGCCCCGTGCCTCCAAAGTTGTATGGGTTGCCAAAAATACACAAACCTAGTGCCCCACTACGTCCCATAGTGAGCCAGATAGATGCTCCCACATATAAATTGGCTCAGTACCTCGCGGGAGCCCTCTCAGCATTACGTGGTAACACTAGCACGCATACAAAGGATTCTTACCATTTCATCGGTGAGATTAAAGACCTAACATTGACTGATGATGAGATCATGGTCAGTTTTGACGTTCAGTCGCTATTTACAAGCCTACCGGTACAAGACTGCATTGAAGTTGTCAAGAAGAGGTTATGTGAGCAGAACATGTCAGAGGAATATGCTAAGCTGTTGGAACATTGCCTTACATCTGGCTACTTGCTATGGAATGGTGAATTCTACCTTCAAGTCGACGGCGTGGCCATGGGGTCTCCGGTGTCTCCAGTAGTCGCTGACATCTTTATGGAGGACTTCGAGGAGAGGGCACTCTCATTGGCTCCTGTGCGACCGAAGATATTTAAAAGATACGTAGATGACACTTTTACTATACTTCCAAAAAGTAGTGTTTCAACTTTCTTGGATCACCTAAATTCCATCCATAGCAAAATAAAATTTACTATGGAGTTGGAAAAAGACTGTTCTCTTCCCTTCTTAGATGTATTGGTAAAAAGAAATCCTGATAACACCCTAGGTCGCACTGTGTATAGGAAACCTACTCATACTGATAGGTACTTAAATGGCAAATCGCATCACCATCCCAGTCAACTTGTTACAGTAGGCAAATCTTTGTTTCAGAGAGCCCAGAGGATATGTGATGACCAGCATCTGGCCGCGGAGCTCCAGCATGCCAGGCGCGCGCTCCAGGCAAATGAGCTCAGGATACCGCGGGTCAACCAGAGGTCCCACATTAAGATCCCCACAGTCGAGCGCAGGCCTGCCATTCTGCCTTTTGTCAGGGGGGTCACGGACAGGATCAGCCACATCTTGAAGCGTGCTTCTATAAAAACATATTTCAAGCCAATGAAGAAGATGTCACAATTCCTGAGGCCTGTAAAATGCAATACCCCTCTACAGACTGCAGGAGTGTACAGGCTGGACTGTGAGTGTGGCCTATCATATGTCGGGCAGACGAAACGGAGCATTTCCACTCGTGTGAAGGAACACATAGCTGATGTCAAGCACCGTCGACCTAGGTCTGCTGTCTGTGAGCATGTCATGGATAAAGCCAATCACTCAATCAAGTTTGATAAGCCTCTGGTTCTTGCCAAGGAGAAGCGTTACATACCCAGAATGCTGCGCGAGGCCATTGAGATTAAGAAATATCCAAACTTTAATAGGGAAGATGGCTTTTCTCTACCACCAGCTTGGGATCCTGTAGTCCACCTGATAAAGGAGCAAGCGAGACATAGACTGTGAGACCTTAGTGTTGGATGATGCTGGACATTCTGATGTTTTGAAAAGATGTGTCCCGCCGAGTTTGTTGCCGGTCCCATATTGGGATACCCTCCTACAATTTAGGAGGGAATTAAATCTTCTCGGGTCCGTGGTGTAGGGTTGGAGCCGGCATAGTTTTTATCGCGTATATATATCTATCTTTACTTGAAAAATAATTATAGTGTATAACTAGCCTTATGAACCGATTTTGCATGTACAACCAGCCTTAAAGTTTGTAGTCTATGATTGTTCATTATTTTAGTATGTGGGTATTTTTGCATTTTGTAATTTTTCCTCAGTCACCCGTTGACCACGAACGCTGTAAAGAGTTCGAAACGTCGGGATGTATTATAAATTCAATATACGCGATATAATCCGTTTTCATAGTTTTATTTCATAATAAAAACAAACTAAATCATAAATTAAAATGACCTATGGATGTCAACTGCAATTGCATTACTCTAGCCACATTACTGCCGCCGCTGTATATGTCAACCTGAATAAAAAAGGGATCACATTATTGGTTTTACTTTATAAGTATAAAAAATATTCTCTTACGCTTTGTTATGGCGATTACAGAGCCTTAGTGCTAAAAAGGCTTCCAGATAAAAAGCCCTCCTGCGGCGTATTTTAATCATATTCCATGTACAATAATTTGCATTTCGTTTACGGGTTAATGCAATAGGTACCCTTGTCAGATAAAAACCGGTCAAGTGCGAGTCGGACTCGCAGACGAAGGGTTCCGTACCATTATCTATAAAAACGGTCACCCATCCAAGTACTGACCCCGCCCGACGTTGCTTAACTTCGGTCAAAAATCACGTTTGTTGTATGGGAGCCCCACTTAAATCTCTATTTTATTCTGTTTTTAGTATTTGTTGTTATAGCGGCAACCGAAATACATCATCTGTGAAAATTTCAGCTGTCTAGCTATCACAGATCACGAGATACAGCCTGGTGCCAGACGGACAGACGGACAGCGAAGTAATAGGGTCCCGTTTTTACCCTTTGGGTACGGAACCCTAATAAACAGCTAGTTTTGATAACTTAGTTGCTTCACTGTTCATGAAAAAGTAAAAGATTATTCAAAGTGGATAAGTACCTTATATACATATAGGCCGTAAACATTGGCTTTTTTATGTTCTTGTCGAGTAAATTGCATGGGATAGCAGTAGGTATCCGAGGCATCGCGGCTGGTGCCCACGCGTCCACAACTATGGCGCTAATAGAGCTACACACTGCCATTACAAAGACTGACCTATTGTTCGGTCATTCAATGTCGAAAGCTTACTTTCCGTACCTATACATTTTAACAATGAAATACGTTACTGAATTACTCCAAGTCAATCTCTAGAATAAACTAATTACCATTTGTGTTTAAAGTCTGTAAATACCACAGTTTATATATATATAAATATATATATATATATATATATATACGCTAGATGACGCAATTACCACGATTTGTATTGAAACCAAGCGTGCCGACTTTTTCATACAAAATTATCGCATAATATAATTTTAAAATTACTTATCTGTGATAGGAAATATGTTGTTGCCTTTGGGTGCTCGCAATTTTTGGGCTGTTGTAAGTTAATTATCATGCAACGAAGCATTTTTAACTTTTCACGGACGCCCGGCTGCAACAACCGGCGGCGTGGAGTGTAAAGAGCGACGGTCAACCTCGACGCTTGGTCGGGGTTCGGACACGCGAAGTAGATGCATTTGCGTCTTCTATGGTATATTTATTTCTGTGGTAAATAAGAAACGAGGAGATCCAGATAAATTGATATTTACCGAACAAACCTTCAAAGAATAATCTAAAAAGTAAGGAGCCCATTTTTCAGACGGAATGAGATTTGAGTAATGCAAAAAGTCAAAGTCCCGTACAAGAGTACGTATTATAGGTAAACGTACATTAAATATATTAGCAAATCGCTGTTAAAGAATTCCAATAAGTTTTTTCTGTTAAACATCTCACTATTATTTTACCTGAGGTGACGTTAATCTTGATCCTGATTGATGAAGGTGCGAGTTCTGCATTCAATTACGTTTATCTTCAACAACTACATGTTTTACCAACTTTTTATAAAAATATATTAAGGCAGCAAGAAATAACATGACAAGTGCAAAATAATAAGTAATAAACCTTTCATAAAAATTGAGTAAAAGGTGGATAAGAAAAGTCAAATAAATGTGTTAACCTAATCTTATCCATCTACGTACCTATATGATACCTACGTTTTAATCCTCAGTGTGTCCTTTCAAAAATTATAATCTTTATAGTACTAACAATCGTTTTGTTGTAATTTTGTTTTTTAAACAGTATGATATTTATTTATAACTTTTATCTTGGTAAAAGCATAAGCATCTTTCAATACTTACTCAAAAGAATGTTGAAGCAGGTACACATAACATAATGAGAACTAGCAAATAAGCGAAGACTGTTTTATAGCGTCCACAGTTGAACACGCCGGCACCTTATTCGTACTTGACGACAAATATTTACCTTTCAAGGCGGCGTTTACTCTGTCCAAATCGTAAAGTGACAGTGGAAGGGGCTCGTTTAACAGGCGCAGTCGGGGCGCGCTCCCACTGTTGAAGCCTTTATGGAATCCGTCGCTCAAAAATATTCCAGAGGAATGTCTGTACAACTTGTAAGCGCACTTATTCGTCCGGAGCCAGTCCACAAACACAATTGCCCCATTCAAGGTACGCGCGTTCCCTGAAAAGATGCGACTTTTCAACTCCTCCACGTCTCCTTTCATAAGTAAACGAACGTATAGTTTATAAAACATAAACACTTTCGCATTAGGTTTCGTTCCATGCTTTATCTTCCTCACGCTTAAGACCCTAGCTGTGAAAATGTACTTAGACTCAGACACGGCAGACGACAGAATCTCATAGTCATTAGTAATCGTCTCGTTTAAAACACATTTGGGAGCATTAATATTTTTCTTGCGGGGTATCGTATCCCGCTTCTTTACAACTCCCCTTATACGGACATGGGCATCAATTATCGTGATGATGTAAAGTAACATCACTAAAAAGTGTAGCTTCATTTTTATTGTGTGAGCTTTTTTGTGGGTTGGTACATATGAGTGTAAATAACACCCATTTTAGTATTCCTACTTGGAAGCTTTAGATTGAGATGGCTCGTAAACACGCGGCGAATACAAGGTTGCGCAAGAGTCGATGGCGCCGGCGAGACGCGTGCGCTAGCGCAGCCTCACGCGTAGACTGGAGACCTCGCAATTCGCTGCAACCTTCGACAACGTAAACAAACGTGGACTTACCGTAAGCATTGTGGCATTCCTAATTAAGGAGTTTATTACGCAATCGGACCACGCAAGCACTGGAGAATACCAGAGATGGCAAAAGCTTTGTAAACTAATTTACGAGATGGCTGCCAGTCTGATTTGGGAAGTTAGCCTTAATATTGTAAGAGACTTGCCAGTGTGGAGTTAATGAGTGCAAGTTAACAGTTATTGCTAAACGTGCCAGCTGACTACGCAACTGAATATTCATGTGGGCGGGAGCGCTCAATGCAGCTGTAGGAAGGGTGGATAAAAACTTTCCCGATGTTTAATGCTCTTTACATATTCTTATTTTTGCATACTACTCCAAAGTTTCCGTTCATTGTGCAAACTACGCTTGAACTTATTCAGCGGCAAATTAAAATTTTATAATAATTAAAAAGTAATAATGAGCAAACAAGCGAAGCAATTTGTTAAGACTTTGGAATTTTCTCTCTATTTCAGAACTAACTGGATAAGTAAAGTCAGAGAGAATAGATAGTATAGAGGGTTATTGTCATAGTAAATTGTGTCCCAGTAAATTTACTGACATCTATCGACACACGATTAAAACTAATGAAATGTAATGAAATGAAAATGTATAAAAATATAAAAAAAAATATTTAAATGGATAAATGATCTTTTATTTTTATATTTTTTTTAGGACGCCATATGACTTCGACCCATGTTCTTTCACTGATATGTGTATATCAAACGGTGTCGTCAACGCCATCTAGCCGAGTATAGATAGGCCAAAGGTCCACACCTTTGGCCGCTATCTATTCGAGAATGACTTTTTATTGATTTCCGAGGCACGTTTTTTCCTTAGACTATTTATCTTATACGGAGTTATATGTCTTAAATATAAGAAGATGCCTTTTCCTATAAAATTCTTTGATCGTTAACTATTGCTTTGTGACCATAAAATCAACTGATCAAATCACTGACAATAAATAAATAGCATAACCAAATTTTAATTTAAGATCTACAAACCTTAGTTTAAAATTGTTCCCGTTTAGTTTTTGCTATCTCCTCGTAAGTAAGTGATTGCAAGTGCTAGTGCTTACACGAGGAATTTGGAAAGCGGTGGTCGCGTGGGCGGGCGAGTCGCGCCGCTCGTGGCTCGCTTGACGAATCTTCCACTTCCACCTCGAGCTCACCAACATGCGTCGTTAACATTTCTCATTTGCCTTAGTTTAACTGTCTTTCTTAATACCACGAACGACTGAAGGTCATCTAATCAATATTCAATCTAATCAGAATATTATGTTAAACATGGTACATGTCATGTCCCATAAAAAACAGTTAAAACTGTTATTGTTTTAATCTTATGACTTTTAAGAAATTAAATAGGTTGAGTTAAATGAATATCAAAATAATGTTATATTATGACCATTGGCCGCCTATTTTCGACAGAGGGGAACGCCTGTTAATGGCTACTCCGTTTGGTTATATCCTCTAAGCTTCTCATGTTCATTTCTGCCGAGTCGGGTGTCATTTACAGACCGGCAAGAAATTGTGGAAATTTATTGAGGGCGCCACTGAGTTTAACAAACAACACATTCATGCAAACATCCATCATTCATCTCCTTCTACCGCATAAGTGCGTCCTTTACGATTATTATTTACATAACGGATATTTTCTTGAAACTTGGCAATAAATAGATAAATTTAGACGATTGGGATTAGTCCGGTTTCGTCACGGTGTTTTCCTTTACCGAAAAACGACCGGTAAGTATATATCAAATGATATTTCGTAAATAAGTTCTGAATAACTCATTGGTGCTAACCGGGTTTTGAACCCGCGCCCTCCGATTTGGAAGTTGCACGCTCTTACCGCTACCAACGCCTATTTTATATAAATAGTTATTAAATATAATGTATATGACTATGTCAGCTTGAAATCGTATATTGAGTTTCACAGTAGTATGGCAGAAAAAGCTGCGAATTAAATGTTTATCTTCGTGTGGGGTAAAGTATAATCGCGATGGCAGAACTAAACCATTACTTTCCCTTCAATCTCCGCCTTCTTAGATGTTAGCCCACGATACCATACAAGCAGCACACATTTTACTGGTAAACTTTGAAAACTTTCAATAAATCGATGCGGTTGGTATTAAAACTGCCTATTAGAACTAATTACTCGTTTGATTATACTCTTTGATGCGAGGACATTTCGATTTTTTATTTACCCTATTATTAAAAAATAGGAATAATAAAGCTGGTAAATTGGTTTAGTTTAAAATTATTTCTTAGAAGAATGTAAAACAGTCATATACATATTACACAAAAATTGTAAATCAGCCATGTGGTGTCTCATTCGTATAGTTAAACATGCTATAGCTACACACACATAAAAAAAACGTTAAAAGGCGTTGAATTTGACGATTGGGCAATACTAGTTAGTAAATACTAATAACTATTTTAATACTACTTTGCGAGATACTTAATACTAAAATTAATAATTGTAAATATTGATTCAGGCAATAACTTCGCCATTTGTCGTCGTTTTTAAAAAAAATTAGTTTGAAGAGTAAATAAATAAACACGAGATACGTTTGTATCTATAGGTAGACTTTGTGCAAGAAAGGGCGCTAAAGAGGTTCTTAACACTGTGACGCAAAACGCAAATAAAGTAAACTCTACGTACCTATTATTAACCCCAAAGTGGACCAAAATAAATGAACCATATATTGTGAAAATGAGGATATGTAGGTATAGTAGATTAAACCGCACATAAAATTAATAAAATATAAGGAGATACTAAAAACATATACATATAATATTAATAAAATATGAGCCTCATCCACTCAACCGGCCGCGTGATTTGTTGTATTTCTTGTCGCGGTACTAATCTGTTCGCGGGCCGGGCGCCGCGATACGTATCATTTGCTCTCGCCGTGAGAATCCCCGCAGATAAAACCACCAGATCCAGACGTAGGCGATTTAATCTGCTTCATTAGACATCAAGGCACTGCATAGTCAAGATGGACACAGAACAGTGGAAACATAAATAGGTTTTACTCTCAACAGAGCACGTCCTGATTAAGAGAATACGAGACATTGCAAACGACAAGATGCTACGTTTGCGAACTCTTCAAAATAATTATAGACTAAATAATTTCATGATATATTTATGATTTAAGAGCCCGGTAACGATTTTAGAGAAAAATGACAAATTGATAGATTAAGGGTCGGTTGTCACCGTTAAAGCGTTAGCTTAATTTTATTGTATAGGAAGTTTAATAGATCTCTGCTGCGTGACGTTGATCAATCGGTTAACTGTCTTTGGTGCAACTGGCCTTTAGTCGTTGAAATTGTACACCTTTTGTTACGTAATATCTAAATAACAAGTAATGGTTTCTATTAGCACGTCTTTTCATCTTGCCTTTTAATAATGAGATCGGGAGCGTGGGTGTACCGGTAATATATGAAGAGAAGCGACAGTTTTTAAAAATTGATCAAAAAATTATGGTGATAAATTATACACAATGATGTATAAGAATAGTTTCAGCAAATGTTGTAGATTGTTTAAGTCTCAAAATTACGTTGAAATTAAGTCGATTTTCAGAGAAATTGTCACTTGTTTTGAAGTAATTTCTGGAGAAAATTGATTTCGTCTCTTTCATTTACACTACTTTAAAGTCATAATAATAAAAATGTAGTCTGTAAACGGTTGAGTACATTATGTGTACAAAATCAGTGCATTATGCGCGTTTACCTAAACGTCCATCAGAAAAAAAATCATTTCTAATTTAGTGAGACTGTTTTCAAAAAAATTATCTATAAAACGGCAAGATGAGAAGACGTGCTAATAGAAACCAGTACTTGTTATTTCTATTACGTAACAAAAGGTGTACAATTTCACAGACAAAATCTATCAATTTTACACATTTTCGACTAAAATCGATCTTAAATCATTTAAAACGCATTAATCTGGTTCTAATAGAATTGGTATCGAGAGTGTGATACTTAGTATGGTACCTAAGGAGTAAAAAGTCATTGTTAAGTAATTCCATTAATAAATAAAACATTGTGTAGAACGTTTTTTCTGAAGGTTTAGGTTGTTTACTCAAATCTCATGGTAAATAGGTAAAACCTATAACTTAAAGCATTAGCATAATGTTTAATGTTCACCATTGTCGGCAAACACAAACGAAGCAAAAGCATTCGCTCCATTAAGTTAACGAACAGTTGTCGAGATGTCGATCAAAATCACATCTTAATGCCTCCATAGCGTACCCTGGGCGGCGAGTGCATACATCTCCTTCACTTTTATGTCCTACACATAAGACGCAAGAATCTTGACTGTTTCGCCCAGCGTACGTGCTTTACGGGTACAACACCCACACTTCATTACAAAGTATGATCTTGAACCAATGATTGTATTTAATGTCGTTTTGCTCTATTTTCCCATTGCTGACGTTGTTCATTATTATGTCAGATTTTATTTTTAAAGGCTAAATTAATCATTATTACCAGGTACCTTTCATTAAGACTTATGACTATTATTTACAATATAAATATAGAATAAATATTGCACCAACCTCGTTCGTTAATAGTTAGTTTATCGTCGGTCGAACGCAAGTATTTAGCTTAACTACTTGTCAATTTAATATCCTGAGCGTTAAACGCTTTTGCTGAGTCGATGAATCATTCGGGTCATAGCGGCAAAGCGCGTAAGAGATTTACGCACGAGATGATGCTCTGAGATTGTTGATGGCGCGTTATTGTTTTACAGAAAGGATTTTAAATCGATATAGTTTTCTCGTGTTAACATATGAAAGCTTATCCTGTTGGAAACGTCAGTTCGTTTTATCGTCATAAATTCCTGTCAGTGCCGGTATGACTTCGTGTTATATACTTACATACATTATACAATAAATACACGTTATTTTCTTTAGACATAATATGGCTTTTTTGTTGTTTAAAAAAAAAGCTTTACCTGTAACAGCTGCATTGATTCGGTCAAGATGATAAAGAGTCAAAGGAACTGGGTCAGTGATCAGCTGCAGGCGCGGCGTGGGGCCCCTGATGGCGGGGCTGTCACTCGCATCGCTGAAGAAAATCGCGGATAGCCGAGGCCTCGGCCCTGGAGCACAAGACTCTCGGGCCCGAGGCCGCTCCAGCATCAACGTCGATCCACTCAACGTCTCGGCTGATCCTTCCAACTTTACAAACGTCCTTAACTCACTCACGTCTCCTTTAAGCACTCGCCGCAGATGCACTCGATACAAGTTCGATCGCTTTGCATTATCCTGCACGTATCTCTTCTTCACATTTAAAACCTTCCCAGTGAATATGTACTTCGATTTCCCTATCGCTTCCATCAACGACCACTCGTTCTCGATAATCGTCTCATTAAAAGGACAAGTTGGCAGAATCGCGCGGTGCCGCCGGTGCGCGCTGGACCTTTTTCTCACTTTGCCGCGGATCCTGATCTCCGCCCCGACGATCGCCGCCGCGATAACATAAACAATAACCATCGAAAGCTTCATGTCGCACAATCGCTGGCTAAACACTTTTAAAAGCGGGGACTACAAATGTATCTGTGACATTATATCTGTTATTTATGTGTGCCGAAGGGCGTAAAGTAGCGGCGGCGATCTATTAAAGGAGCGAGGCGTTGACATCTCACTAACAGAAAGTCGTCAAATCAGTATTTAATTTCCAGGTGTAATGCGTTTAAAATGCAAATTAGTCTCATGCAAGACTGGAAGGCATAGTGGTCGTAGCAGATCGTTATCGTGTTAGTAAACAATCGTAGGGCGCGATCGATGCGACGCGAACGCGTGCGCTCGCGCAGTTCCCCGGCGCCGACTGGAGCCGTACCGCCTATCAAGGCGCAGCCTCCCGAGAATAAGCTCATCGGCCCACAAGTATTGTACCTACCTAAATACTTAACTTCACTTTTATGTTAGTTTTGTTGATTGCTTTTACAACTCCGAACAACTTTATGTTCATGAATTTAAATGGTACTTTCAATTATAATTTGTTCGACGCAAGGTACCACACTAATGGATTGTACAAATAAATATTTATCGTATAAATTACAGTTACATTTGAGTCACTTGAGGTATGACAAATCGATCCATCCTTCAACCGTGTTCAAGTGAGATACGATCCTTTTAGTTCATATAGTTACACACCAATCGCCTCCATCTATTTATCTAAGATCATAAAGCATAACGGGATTTACGACAGGTGAGAATGGGAATTTATAATTATGAATAATAGCAAAAAATCTTTGAGGTAGAATAAAAATAATACTTTTATACAGAGAGTCGTCATCTACCCCTCATCAGTATGCCCTAAGGAGCCTAGAAACTCAGAGAGATTACGTTGAGATATTGCAGATATCCTATGGCCACCTTAATGGTCTCCAGAATAAGGCCAGTACAATATACATAACAACATTGTATTGACAATGAAGTTTTATATGTAAGTGATAACTCAACTCAATAAATATTTCGCCAACTGTATTTTTATACAGAGAGTCGTCATCTACCCCTCATCAGTATGATAGCCTAAGGAGCCTAGAAACTAGGAGAGATTACGTTGAACTATTGCAGATATCCTATGGCCACCTTAATGGTCTCCAGAATAAGGCCAGTACAATATACATAACAACATTGTATTGACACTGAAGTTTTATATGTATGTATAATGATAACTTAAAGCTTTAACGACGTCGGAAACAGGTTGCAAGTAAAATTTGAAAAGAAACACAGGTAAGAATAGGATATAAAAGCTTATCAAATACCAGTTTTTGTTCGTAAATATTTTTTACCTAAGCATGTGAAAATAAATGAATGGCAATTGACAGCAACTGTGGCAAAGCGCGGCTGAACTTGTGAAAACATAATAACAATTTTACATAATATTGTCTCAAAATCGCTATTTTACAATCATAATACTATAAAATTAGTAAACTATTTCCTCTAACGAAAAATACTTTTTTTTTCTATTTATTTACTCTTCTGGAGATGTATCCGCAAAAAAGTTACCAACGCAAAGAAAGTTCATACTGTAGGTAAGACACCGCGCTGAGACTTGATCACTTTTTGAATTCGAATAAGTACTTACCTATAAAAAGTTAAAGCTGAACGTAGGTATATTAGGTACTATAGTTTCAGTGGTGGTCACAGGCACCTTCAGGGGTGATTTCCTGAATAAAAACTATGTCCTTTTGATATGGAAATTGTTTGAGTTCCGGTGAAACTATTTTCATACCAAACATCCAAGATAGTCCAGCGATTTACTATGTAGTAAGTACATTAACTAACTTTTATCGCATTTACAATATAAGTAGGGATTGGTGACAAAACATACATACATAAAAAAATTGAATGCGCGTACAAAGTATTAATGGTTGGTTATTATTATTAGTACAAAGTATTCGTACCAAAATGTCCGGGAATTGTGGACATTTAATATAGTTTGATAGCTTAAGGAGAGCAGAAACGAAAAGGTGACTTCCATGAACAGGATTTTACTGACAACTGACAATTTCATTTCATTCATCCATTCATTCATTCAAGACCATTATTATAATAACTTCAAATGAATAAATGCTTCACGAGGTTGGCTTTTGGGCTGCCAATTGATGAGCAGGTGGACCCGATGAACTTGTAGTCGTCGCGATTTGTAGTCGTCGTGGGTGCCGATTTCGCGGTACCCTGAGCTGTCAAAGATCGTTTTTGCAGAGTTGTAAACCTTCTGAACGTTAGTGTTATCTATTCTGTGGTGAAAGCTCGCGATGCGTGCGGCGCGTGGGCGGACCGGCCGCTTGCGCCGCTCCACCGCGGTGCAAGGTTAAAGCTTATAGCATGTTTATACAAATTATACACACGTCAACGCTGATGGTTCTGTCATCAGATACGCAATTACGTCATAAGTATTGTGCATTCAAGCGGTAAACCGTGGTAATTGAGGATATAATAAAGATTCGTCTATATGTCCACAGTGTTTATTATACGGGTCAAGTTTTTCAGAAAGGTTGAGTGGCGATAGCGATACTAGCGATTGCGTACCGTAAGTCGTAAACACAGTTATTATAATAGCTAGCAGAACATGTGACCATAGACTCCAAAGCTTTCCTTGGCTTGCCAGACATATTAATGTTGTACTTACACCTAAACTAGAGCTTAAGAAAGAATTAAGAAAAAACTAAAAGATACTTAAACAATAAACAAATCACAAACTAAATAATACTAAAGTAAAAATAAACTTAAAAATACTTACATAGAAGGCCCTTCTAAATTTTGCCCCCTAGGCAAGGTGCCCATCACGCAGGCGGCATTCCCGCGCTGGATTGCTATAGCCAATCTTTGCGCGAGAAAGCCGCCTGCGCGAGGGTCACCTGTGGCCTCCCTCAGGCGTTTGCTAAGCGCTTTGTGGAGCCCCCGTGCTCCCTTACCCCAAGGGCCTATGGCCCCAAGGGTCTGTCTCGACGCCAAAAGCCACAAACTCGTAGTGTGCGCCGAGACAAACTTAAGAGCTTAAGAGTTTTCACAACTCAATGTATGTAAATTATGTAATCATAGTTTCTTCTTCTTCTTCTTATCGTGTGAAGGGATCAAAACTAAATAATATTTTGCCAATATCTTGCCACCTCTAACCCCCGGGGGGTAGCTAGCTCTTATCAGGTCTTCTGTGGTGCACGTAGTTGGACACAGGGAACACTGCATCATATGTTGCGTTGTTTGTAGGTCGCCACATTCGCATAGTATATCACTTTGTCCCGGGTTGATTCCCCATTTCAGAAGGTTGTCTTTGGATCGGCCCACTCCTGATCTTAATCTATTTAAAGACTTCCGGTCACCCATTTTTCTCTTGCGCTAGGGGGTAAGTGCTCTTTAGGTGTTATGTTTAGAGGGTCTTTATTGAGCTGCGATTTCCATGCTGTAAAACGGGCCTCTTGTGGCGTTTGGTGCTCGAGGGCTGGATTGGTGTCGAAACTCCTGCGTGACTTTAGCCTGCCGGTTATAGGAGTATGTGAATGTAGTGGGTGTCGGGAATCACACAGTTGTTTTGCGCGTTCTACAGCGGTTGCCACGTCTCTACGTATGTGAGGAGGAGCGATTCCGCTCATTTGGTAGAGATGATCGCGTTTGGTAGGTTTAAGACACCCAGTGATCAGTCGGCAGGTTTCGTTGAAAGCAGTGTCTACCTGACCTGTGTATGCAGAGTTCTTCCACACCGGGCATGCGTACTCTGCGGCCGAAAAACTAAGCGCAAGTGCGGTAGTGCGGAGTGTATGTGTGGTTGCACCCCATGTGATTCCAGTGATCCGACGAATGATGTTATTTCTTGCCACCACTTTCTGTTTTGTATTCAGGCAATGTGATTTGTAGGTCAGGGATCTGTCAAGCGTTATGCCCAAGTATTTGGGGGCGAAAGTGTGATCCAGCCAACAGCCCTCCCATATTAGGTTTAGTTGTCTAGTTGCCTGTCTATTTTTGAGGTGGAAAGCGCATACCTATGTTTTAGCTGGGTTTGGTCTGAGTTGATTCTCCTGGTAGTACGCTGAAAGGGACTCCAGGCCTTCTGCCAGGCCATTATCTACCTCACCGAAAGATTTCTCCTGCGATGTCAGGGCCAGGTCGTCAGCAAAGAGGAAATGACGTAGGTTCTCCTTAATGGGCTGGTCGTTAGTATAAACATTGAATAGTGCTGGTGCAAGTACGCTACCCTGGGGAAGACCATTTTTAAGGCATCTCCATCTGCTCCTATGCCCTTAAAAGGATACAAAGAATCTTCGATTAGATAGTAGCTCTGAGATCATTTGCGTAAGTCTGTAGCCCTTGGTTGTTTGGTACAGCTTAGTTTCCAGTCTTCTGAGGTTAATGGTGTCGTATGCCGCTGTGAGGTCTACAAAAACCGCTCCTGTCACCATACCCTTCTCAAATCCGTCCTCAGTGTGCTGTGTCAAGTTGAGCACTTGCGATGTACAGGATTTGCCTGGTCTGAAACCTGCCTGTTGGGTGATGAATGCGTCCTCCAGTTGTTGTCAAGCGTTCCAGTACAAGGCGTTCGAATAACTTGAAAGTATGGCAGAGTAGAGATATCGGTCTGTAGCTTTTCGCATTGTCAGGATCTTTGCCTGGTTTTAGAGTGGCAATGACGTGAGATTTCCTCCATATCTTTGGGAAAGACGTTGTATCGACGCTGAAGTTAAACAGCTGGAGCAGCCACATTTCGGCTTTGGGTCCGAAACGTTTGATTTGTTCGACCCTTATATCATCGATTCCAGCTGCCTTTCCATTTTTTAGCTTCAACATACCTACGTCTAATTCAGACATGGAAAACGGAAGCTTCAGATGGTCAGTTTCTTGAGCAGGAGGGAGGCGGATAAGTTTAGCAGGCTTTCGTGGGTTTGTTGTTCTGCCATTTAGAAGTAGTTGATGGGCTATATGAAGAAATTGAAGAAATTAAAGAGTACTTGCAGAAACTGTGCGAAGGGGCTGAATGCAGTGTGGAGGAGCTTAAATCTAGGGGCAACTATAAGTCTTTTAAATTGGGTGTTACTGCAATCCACTACGATAAGTGAATGTCGGCGGACGTCTGGCCCGAGAATGCAAGGGTCAAAGTGTGGTTATTTCGAAAACAGAGAACAGAATCCTAGAACCCACCGCGTCCCTGTCAACATCCCTTCTCTCAACATCACTTATCAGAACGTCAGAGGCCTTAACACCAAGCTGAGAAGTTTCAGGCATAATGTCCTTGCTCACGAATGTGATATAATCGCTGTCACTGAAACATGGCTATCTGATTCAGTCGAGGACTCAGAGTTGGTAGGACGCGACTGGAGCGTTATTCGACGAGATCGCGCCGACGGACGAAGAGGGGGCGGTGTCTTGGTTGCGGCGAGACCTGGGATTGCTCTGCGGCATTTACCTGACCTTGAAACAATGAGCGGAGAAGATTTGTGGGTCTCGTTTGTGGTGGAAAACACATTATTTTATCTGTGCGTGGTGTATATCCCACCTAATGCCGCCGAAAGCGAGTACATGAGATTCTTCCACAAGATTGAATCAATCATTGAGTCGATAGCCGGTGTCGTAATTATAGTTGGGGACCTAAATTTGAACCCTAAGCACACCTCTATTAGTACTTTAAGTTACTACTGTTATTTTACTACAGTTTGTGATTTGAAAGAGATGAATGAAGTTGCGAATATGTATGGCGGAGTGTTAGATGTAGTGCTGGTGCGTGGGCGTGAAGGTGGGGTCACTGTAACGGAAATTAAAGAGTGTGGACTGGTTCCGTATCCCGATGCGTACCATCCTCCGCTTGAGATCTCTGTTCCTTGTGTTGATGCCAAGAGTGATACTGCTAAGCTGCAACCAAGCAATGTTGACTCGAGACTCGATTGGAACTACCCCAAAGGAAACTATACACTCCTTTACCAACTGATTTCTGAAGTGTCTTGGGAAGAAGTTCTTGAAAGTCGCGAAGTCAGCACTGCTTTGGAGCACTTTTATAAGATAATATACAACATATTCGACATTTGTATACCTAGGAAATGCAGATCTGAGAAAGCGCGTACACGTTATCCAATATGGTTTACAGCCGATTTAATAAAGGATATTAGGCGTAAAGCTCATCTTCACCGTGAATGGAAGCGAACAGGTGACAGTGCGGTATATGAAGATTTTTCTAGGCTAAGGGCAGCTGTAAAATCGAAAACCACAGTAGCCTATGATACTTATGTCCGTCGTATCCAAAGCAAGATAACTTCCGAACCTAGGGCATTTTGGCAACATGTGAGCAGTCTAAAATCTAAAGGAGGATTTGAATCGCAGGTCAATTATAAGGGAAAGATGCACGAAGGGGTTGAAGCAGCCCAGGCCTTCTCAGACTTTTTTTCAAGTGTTTTTCTTCCGTCTGAACCTCTCCTTGACCATGAAAACATTATCCGTAATGACTCAACATGTAACTCAAACTACATAAACGTAAATGAGATATCCCTTGCGGATCTAATAATTGGTATAGCTCATTTAAAACCTCAGAGCTCCCCTGGCCCTGATGGCATACCTGCATTTATTATCAAGGGGTGTAAGGAATGGCTAACTGGGCCACTACTTCATATTTTCAACGTGGTTCTTGGTTCTGGAGAGTACCCGAGTCAATGGAAGATTACACGAGTGCGTCCCATCCCAAAATCGAGTGAAACGTCAGAGGTCGAGAATTACCGCCCTATAGCCATTATATCTTTAGTTGCAAAAGTGTTTGAGTCAATCATAAATAGACTTGTCGCTTCTCAAGTAAAACCTTACCTATGCGATTCTCAGCACGGCTTCAGGCCCAAGCGATCTGTTGAAACGAACCTATTAACTCTGGTTGACTCAGTCTCTGAACATTTAGATAAGGGAATACAAGTTGACGTGCTGTACTTCGACTTTAAGAAGGCCTTCGATCGCGTGGATAACGACATACTGTTGAGCAAGCTATGTAGCGTTGGCTTCTCGCCGAAGCTACTCCGGTTGTTTGCCAGTTATCTGCGGGATCGACAGCAGTACGTGCAGCATGGATGCTTCGTATCGAAAGCCTACCACACACGTTCCGGAGTCAGTCAGGGTTCGATTTTAGGTCCGTTTCTATTTGGCTTAATGATAACTGACTTAGCTGCAGTCCCTAAGTATGCCAGATGTTTATTATATGCTGACGACCTAAAGCTCATTTATGGAGTGCAGCAATTGTCCGACTGTGTGTCTTTGCAGGAGGATATTGACCGCCTTCATCAGTGGAGCATTGACAACAAGCTCCTTTTTAACAAATCAAAGTGCTCCGTGCTGACTTTCAGCCGTGCCAATAGTCCCTTATTCGCCCAATACCTGCTAGGTCCTGATCTCATAACTCGTGTCGAGTCTATACGTGACTTGGGTGTCATCCTCGACACGCAGCTCAACTTTCATGAGCACATGAAAGTGTTAGCCAATAATTGCTACCAGAGGTTAGGGTTTGTAGTTCGGAATGCGCGAGATTTTGATGACGTCAGGGCTATTAAATTAGTGTACACTGCGTTAGTTCGGAGTAAACTTGAAGCTGCCTCGGTCGTTTGGAGCCCGCATGAAGACAAGTACGTCCTGCTTCTGGAAAAAATCCAAAAAGCCTTTCTGCGGTTCTTATATAAGAAGATTCACGGGTATTACCCATATTTGTACCCATCAAAGTTCCTGCTTGGCGTTTTGGGGTTTAATTCCTTAGAGGTAAGGCGTAACTACGGGCTCTTGACTACTGCATGTAATGTCTTACGGGGGAACTCGGACTGCCTTGAACTGGTTGCACAGCTCGTACGCCTGTTCGTACCATCTATAGCTAAGGCCCAAATTAATTTACGACCGCGAAGTCCTCACCTATTAGCTGTGCCTAAAACGCGCACTATGTCTCATGGCAAATCACCACTTGTCCGCGCTCTACAGTATATCAACGCGCTCCTCGCATCAGCACCGGAATGTGATTTATTTGCAAGTAGTTGGATGGATCTGTGTAAAGAATGTATGAAGTACTGTGAGGCGATGGATAAGCGTGAATCATCTGTTTTGTATTAGTTTTTTTTCTTACATTTGTTCTGTTGTCCTTTCTAGACTGTATCATGTACCTAGTTGTATAAATACTTTCTATTATAAATTTCTCAGTGTATTAGTTCGCTGTAATGCTGTGTAAATTTTTTGAATTAATAAAATAAAATAAATAAAATAAATAAAATCAGCGGTTATATTTGAGTGATACGTGTGCGTTTTAGTATCTCCGTTGAGCTGATTGATGAAAGTCCATGCCTTTTTGCTATTATGAGTCATATCCACATTTCCCACTAGCTCATTCCATTTTTTTCCTTGGGCCTCGGAGATTTCTTCTATAAGTTTATTGCCCAAGTCGGTTTGGTTTCTTCAGAAAAGGGGTCGGCAGCGTAAGAGGTATAATACGCGTCTGCCTGGTTCTGAAGTTCATCGGACATTCCCGGGATGTATTGAGTCCTGCAGCCGCGTGGTTATGTGTCGTCTCGATGCTAGCTTCACCAGTTCAACAAACATAGCGTAATTGTCTGAGGTGGGTTCGAGTTCAGCTACGAGGTGATTTAGTTCCTCGGCATAGCTTTCCCAGTCCGCTTTTGTGAAGTTGTATCTCCGCTTGAACGGGACTGTGCGTGGTCGGGCTGCTGCATATGCTTTACAGACTATTGGTCGGTGTTGAGATCATAGTTTCTGAGAAGCCTTTTCGTAACTGAGATTTTGCTATTTTGCACCAGCTAAATTGCTAATTTGCTTGTCTAATCGTCATTTCATTATGTGTAAATTGTAAGTAGAGTTTCGGTAGAGCTCAATATCTTTAAACATATTTATTAAGTTTAGCAGCAAAATGTCAGAGCGACAGTTATCGCCTGTGGCTGCCGCCGCAGCCACAAACTACAAATCTGTAATGACTCCTCTACACGATGGCCCAACGCTGGACCAGCGAAATGGCCATGCAATGGTTATGGTTCCTCTACACGATGGCCCAGCGCTGGACCAGCGAGATGGCCATACGATGGTTGAGAGCACGCAGTATGGAATTGGCCACGTGTAGATGCGTACGCTCCATCGCTCCACTATACCTTTGATGTGCGGACGAAAAACCGACACCGTGGGCATCCCATCGCCATCCCGCCGCGCCATAAGCCATCCGACACCCTCTCTCTATCTCTACACCCTGGCCCATCTTAGTGGGCCAGTATGATGACCCATAGTGTAGAGGAGCCATAATGGTGTAATTGTGCTGCGGAACGGGAATTTTATCAGTTCGGTTAAGGTTATATTCCACTGGCGGGCAAGAACCCAGTAGCTGTAAAAATGTAAACCTAAGAATATTTTAAATGTGAACAATTTGAAGAAAAAACTACAGGATACGTTGATGAGTCCAACGCAGAGTTAAATCTCTTATTTAACCTTAACGAAATTTGTATGTTCCAAATACAAGTTTACTTTATTACGTAATGTAGGTCATGATCATGACTTTTGACCCTCTTATTGCATTTATTTTCCCTACAGAGCGACTACGATTTAGGGCAAACTTTTTATTTATAAGTTTTTAATTTATAAGTGTTATTTTGGAAGAAAATTGTTTACCATAAATAACAAAATAATTAACAAAGACATTAGATAATTAGATAAATGGAAATTTATATACTTAGCTCGTAACATCATTACATGAACAGTCTTCTTTAGATAATTACTAGCTAAAACAAATGGCGAATCCATGTACCTGGAGCGGCATGATAATGAATTATGAATTAAGTAAATAGGTACCGATCTAAATATTCATAAGACAGGTATTTAATAGTAAGGGACCGAAAACTGGATTAACACAATTAGAACGACCGTAGTTCCATCCACAGATCACTTACCTACTGGATGGAACATATATAAATAATTATGTACCTACAGTCCGCAAAAATAAAAAAAACGGCCAAATGCGAGTCGGACTCGCACACGAAGTTCCGTACCATTACGCAAAAACGGCAAAAAAATCACGTTTGTTGTATGGGACCCTCACTTAAATATTTATTTTATTCTGGTACTTGTTGTTATAGCGGCAACAGAGATACATCATCTCTGAAAATTTCAGGTGTCTAGCTATCGCGGTTCATGAGGTACAGCCTGCTGACAGACGGACGAACGGACAGCGGAGTCTTAGTAATAGGGTCCCGTTTTTACCCTTTGGGTACGGAACCCTAAAAAAGTATTAAAGTTTACCTGGCAACACTAGATTTTTTGTCAACTTCAAGTCAAAATAAGCAAATATAGTTGGTCAAGCTAATCTTATCAGTAGAAAAAGGCGCGAAATTCAAATTACCACATTGTCGCTTGCCATAAGGATGCTCTGACAGGTTTTTCGTATAAAGATACAAGCAATTTTCGACCTTATGGTAAGCGACAATGTGGCACCTTTTGATTGAAAACGTCACATTTTAATTTGTATGATATAATTTGGAAAATATTACAGATATATTTTCCTCACGTTAGTGTGGTGAAAAATGTTGTGTTGCACTCGGTGTCAACGTTGGTTTAAAGTGTTTAAGCCTCGCAACGCTTAAGATACCACTTTTTGTGTTCCACCATTCCATGTTGGTATCTTTCGCTTTCTCAGGTATCAATATTAGCACGAGGGGTTAAACAACAAGCCCTCCTGTAAAATAAATAACTATAAATCGTTTTTTTAGCATTATAAAAAAGGTAAACAATCTTGATGTTTCTTTACATTAAGACGTGTATTTATTATTATTATTATATTAACAAACGCTTTTTAAAAATTAAAAACTATTACTTTATGAAAGCAAAAGAATGTAAAAATCGTATACGATTTATAATTGTTACATATTTTGTGTAATTTATTTTTAATATATCGTAAATAAAAAGACACGTCAAAGATCGCTTACCTTCTTTCTAATGCCTAAAAAAATGAAGTACGAGTAAAATGTTGCCTGCTTACTCGCAATAGCGCATTTTTACCCTTTGCTGTTTAACTGTAAGTATGTAAGTTTGTTAAGTATATAGGTATACTATATCGTCGTCTCACAACCCTTGTCTTGTTGAGCTTACTGTTCACCTATTTAAAAATATTTATCTATTTAAATTTAAAAACGTCACGTTCGAATTGGCATGATATTAATTTACCTGAATAAGAGAGCCTGTGCGGTGACTGCTAACACTTCTGTGGTTTTATATGGTGCGGAGTCTACGTGAAATAGTTTATGGGGCCGTCACACCTACTTGTAACTTAAAGACATTTGGTAGAGGACGCGAGAATCGATGGTTCCATAATGTTAGCTACGTGGTTAGCTATTTAAGTTAGAAGAGAGATATTAGGTGTTAATTCTGGAATTAAATTTAATAGGACTTGAATAAATGTGGAATAAATGTGAATGAGGCACTGGTGATGAGATTGTCTCTAATGGAATTTTTTAAAGCAAACAAATACCTACTACTATCTAGGCTCCTATTTACCAAACTAGCGGTCCGGAAATCTAGTAATTGTAATTGTAGCAGATAAATATTTTGCCTCCTTATGGTGGCAGGCTGCTATGTGTAGCAGAAAGATACTCTATCAAATCTACTCTCATAAGCAAATATTTATTTTAGCTCTAAGAGATCATAACAATTTTCTAAGAGTTAAACAAAGATGATAAACAGCCATTATCAAAATTGCATAAAGCAACTTTTGTTCCCAAATGTATCATACAGATACAAAGAGCACAGATATAAATGGATATGCTCTTAAGCGCCGTCCCACGCGACTTCACGTATTATAACTGCATTATCCACTATTAAGCAAACAACATCATATCTCTTTTGCATGTGATTACGTAAAATCAACCTAGAAACAATTCAATTAAGGTACCTCTTGTAGTATTAGGTAAAACGTCTAAAGAGCTAGATGGAATACGCATTTGTTACACGTTCGCGAGGCTTGCTTGCATGGTTTTGTTTCGTTGTACCTGCTTTAACATTCTCATATTTAATATGGAACATTTAAGTTATGAGACTTATGAGCATTTACATATGTCTGTAGAACGAGAAAGTAAGAACAGACTCTGATTACCTGCGCTTAAATACAGGACAATTATGTGCATTAACTTGTTGTGTTGGTGATCATTACAAATATAATTTTTAAATTGGTTATTTTGTTTATTCCCATGGTAACTCTAGGTAATGGCAAAATTACTTCGAAATAAAAGTGCGTTGAATACAAGTATCATTTTAACTCAGCTGAAATAACTGTGGCATTAACATTAAAATATTTAAATAAGGACTTCAGACTTAAAATTTAAAGTCTCATTCGCATAAGATGTGCGTCAGAAGCAGAACCAGTCAACATTGTAATTTATATTCCATTCCAGCCAGCATTAATATTGACATTAGATTAATAATTCCCGAAACGAGTACACGGAACTTTCCCGCAATAATTCACGGTTCGGTCTCCCTCACTAATCCCGATTTACTGAAACGATCACGCCGCGATATTAAATCACTCTGTCAAACTACAACAAGCCGCTCATTAAGCCCGCCCCTAGTAAATACCGATACACCCCTATTATACTAGACTAACTCAATTAATGTAGGTACCGACACGACCATGCACAAGGTCTTAAGTGTAGCTAAAAATACACACGCGAATCTACTCTTTCGTGTAAATAATGTTAAAGGTTTTAATGCCGCAAAGTTGACTAAATTGGAAATGCAAATCTATACCAACAGTAGGCTAAGATTACTTTCTTGTAAAGTACTTATACTTTATAGAGCGGGCACAGTAACCAGAGGCGTATCGTCAGTTAATGGGCGTTTTCAACGGTAATTATCGTAAAATGATGTTGTCAATTTCCTTCCAGCTTCCTCTTCATAAAGTAATTTGTGGCTCGGCTTAATGGGTGGTCGCCTTAAACAATATTGAACAAATTAAAAGATGAAGCATTGAGTAGGCAACCCAACAAGTTAA
Organism: Cydia strobilella; assembly: GCF_947568885.1. Classification (NCBI taxonomy): domain Eukaryota; kingdom Metazoa; phylum Arthropoda; class Insecta; order Lepidoptera; family Tortricidae; genus Cydia; species Cydia strobilella. Next base: position 9,986,911 of record NC_086043.1, read on the forward strand.
CGACGGGTATTACCAGACTATTTGTTTTTTTTCTGAGTATAAAAGTTAATTTTCTTTTGCATTTATATGGCTTGGATAGATTAATAAATCTTTAATTGAATTGGTACCCGATATACCATTTTACGTACTACGTTATTCTAATACTCATTTTAGGTATATATTAAGTCCATTGAAATGTTACATTACACCTTGCATTAAATAAGGCTCTGCTGATTTTTTTATTATCATATTGTCCTGGCCGGTTTCGACCACGGCGCCTGTTTAGTACTGATTATTGAGAGCGACGCTCGTGAGCTCTCAGGTGGATGACATAACCGATGCAGGTCAGCACCCCTCCGACAAAATTGTAATTGATGACCGCAGGTGCTCGGGCCTCGTCACGCTTCACATCGAGATCAATTTGCCTCTGCGGCCGATCTTGTGCTGAAATCTCCCAATGTCACATTTCCGCATGTGGCGCTTCAGCACATCTTAATATGGCAAAAGTTAGTCGCCTTGTTTCCGCTTACCATTTTGCAGCTCAGAGTAAAAGATGCGCTTAGCCACTCTGTCATTGGACCTCTACGGGAGACATGACCACACCATCGCAGCTGTCGCCGCATTAGATAGGCTTCAATGCCGCTAACATTAACACGGCGTAGAACTTCCGTGTTTCTGACACGATCCGACCACGAGATGTTCATTATGTCCCGCAGGCATTACAGGTGAAACCTATCCAATGTGCGAATGTGCTTTCGGTAGAGGCACCAAGTTTCAGAGGCATACAGGCGATTGGGCAGGCCTATTGCCATATACTTACACGAAAATCTTGGTTTGATTTTTTGATGTTGATAGTGAAAAAACGCTCTGCCAAATACAAGTTTCTGACCTTGAAAGCCAATCCAAACGCCACTACATTACACTACACCAATACATGTACAGTCAAGTTCATAAATATATATACATTTCTTCACCTTAATCCATTGCAATAAGGTGAAATAATCTATACATATTAATGAACTCGACTGTACAAACAAGTACGAACGTAATGCACGCGCGAATGATAATAAAATGACATCACTTTGGTATCAAAATGTCAGTTCGAAAAGGCCTCTGGACCTCGAAAATAGTCCACAAATCATTTTTAAAGAGACGCCTTCCCGACTACTAACGTCATCAAATTTCTGTCGTGTTATTCAAATGAAAGCTGATTAAATATTGTCAAAACTATTTGAGGACTGTTTTCGGGTCCTACAGAGAAATTTTAGTCCTCCTAAATCCATTATGCCGGCGACCTACGTAAAAATATAGACCGAAACCGGTTTAAATGTTTCCATACTCCTAAATATGTTACCGAAATCCATAATAGGGTATACTCCTACTAGTCAAATCAATTTCTTTTTTAGAACTGTCAAATCGATTTGCTAATATGGAATTTTTTTTATTTTAATGTACTTTCAGTTTTTTTTTTATCCACAAGTAATATATACATCTATTTACATACAAGATATATACAGTGGTACTACGTAAACGAAATTAATAACTAGCTTAAATCTAAAATAGGCCCTTGAGGCATTGTACCAAGGATGCTGGCGGCATTTCCCCGCTGTATCGCAATGCTGATACGTTGTGCGAGAAAGCCGCCAGCTCGTTACGTCAACCAGACGCTTTGCGATTTTTGCAAACAACTTATGCGCGGTGGGACCCCATGGACCTAGAGTTTCAACTCCAAATGGAACGAAATGATACTCTCTACCGAGGCTAATAACATTACACAATGACGTCGCGGTCAATCCACCAAATTTTTATATTTCTATCCGATTTATTAAATAGAAATTGTGTTTAAAAATAACTGCAATCTATGTTTTTCTAATAATTATTTGGAGCTTTATTTCGTGCATGGTGTGAAATCATTTATTTTTAATACAGTCAAATACCCTATTACATAATTATAAACACAGGTAAATAAGTATCTTATTTTGCCCTCGGTAGATTGAATAGAAACACAGGGAGCCTCCCGTCGGAATAAGAGCTGAAACAGTCACCCGCGTAAGCCTCTTTCGATTTATGCGCAGCTCCTGCAAAGCCTCGCTGAATCGAGTGCAGGTACCAGGGCACCAGAACACTCGTAAACTTCCAGTTAGTGACTTTGCGAGGTCAGTGTATTGCGTTAGAACTAGAACTGTCATTAACAGAGAGTAAGGACATTCTACACGTGCTTTAATAAGTTATAATGATTTAACTTCTCTCGTAACTCGTCTTGACAATAGCCAATATAAGTTATTATTTTAGATTTTTTATGATTGATAAGTAACTTGCATTCAGTGCTACTTGTCCACCATCAATGCGACAAGTCATCATCAACATCAGGTTTATTTTGCGAACTTTAAGGCCCATTTGCACCATCCCACTAACCCGAGGTTAAGCGGTTAAACCGTTAACCCAGTGTCAAATTATACTGGTAACCATGGTAACTGCTGGTTTAAACGGTTAACCCCGGGTTAGGCGAATTGTGCAAGTGGGCCTTAGATTAGATTAGATCCAAGTTTTAGATTCAAGTAAAACCTATTTTTAAGAGTAGTGAATAGGAAATTAGATTAACTCGTAATTAAGCATACTTTGCATGGTGTCTTTTGAACCCATCCCGCAGTAAACGTGTTAATTATAATATCGATTCAGTTGGACAGATACCTGATCCCTGACACATAAAATACTGACAAGCAATAAAAACAAGTTATGTATTTCAGAATTTAATTCAGTTAAACCAGTGTTTTCACAAATGTGCTATATTATGGATAGGATTACTGCAAATGTAAAGCTAGTTTTAGTTTATGTACTGTTTCATTTAATAGAATTGGAAATGAATTTTAATTAAGTACGAGCTTTCACGCTTAACGTTAAGATTGATACGCCATTCAAGTGATTTTGATTAAATCCGCTAAGATACTCCGTGTTTGGTGGTACATAGATATAAATACATATTCATAACGATAATATTTCAGAGGTATTTAATAGGTCCTTAATTACAGTTTGCTATAATTGTTACATGTAGGTAGTGTAGGTACGATTAGTAAGTGATGTTAATGGGCCAGTGCAGTACAGTGTACCAATAGTTCTTACCTTCAATTTTAATGTTAAAAGAATATATTCTTTAAGTTCTAATAGGACTGCGAGATAAGATGTTAACGCTTCGCCGCACTCAAGTAGTGTAGGGTGTAGTTCCGTTCGGCGAGTTGACATCTTTGTGCTTTGAACGCTTTGTGTCTGAAATCTGTAAGACACTAATGATGGCCCCAATTTCCTGCAGCCGAGGCAGTTGGTAGGTACTGTTATCCCCTGTGACTTGTGGAACTAAAATAATGGCTAGCTTTTTAAAAGCCGACGGCTGATACAGAAACAAATTTAATTTTATTACTCTTGTGTAATGTCTATCCTAGCCGCCAAGCTAGCAATTGCTATTCGGAATCGATTATCAGGTAAATAACGTGTCGTTAAAACGTTCGAGTTATGTCACTAACTTTCAAAAATCAAATCAAATACTTCTCATCCCTGTAGATATTGGTATGTACAAGCGTGGATATATGCATGATATGGGTACTGTAACGGCTTCTCATTACTAAAGTTGAAGTTACGAGGAACTTGCTCTATTTCTGTATAGATTATCCTCATCTCTCAGTATTGGGAACGGAAATTGAGGAATACATCATCGCGCCGGACAGGAACCCTATCCGTTATACCTCAATGATGTTGCAAATATCACTTCATTTAAAAATTACCAAAATTTACAAAGGACAAATCTAATTAAATTTTATACGGTTGTCTAAAAATAAAATTGTTAGTCCCCGTGCCATACAAAGGTAACACTGAAATTATACTATATAACTTTCTTTCATATATTTATGAAAACACCCTGCATACATTTTTGAGGTACATATTATTTTTTCATTCGGTTGACATTTTTATTAGGATTGGCAATTTGAAAACGTAATGATGTCAAATGTCGTCGGAAGTACTGAATTCGAGAATATTATGCGATTGCATTAATTGTTTACTTTTGTAACACTATAAATATATAATCCATATCTCCTGAATACAGTTTTTTGTATTTTCCAGTTCGCCAACCTTATTACGTTTTGGTATTTTCAAGCGCTACTGTGAAGCTCACAAGTGGCCACATTTTTACATTTGTAGACTGCAGTCTGCCTCTTTCGCGCTCATGAAATGTTCATATTTATACGTAATTACTTATTTTTGACACACTAAAAATGAAAGTCATATCTTTGATACGCATAACCACTTGTGTCATAATCATCATTGCGCATACAAATCAAAAGTCATATTATATTGTGTCATACATTTTTAGCCATAATATTTGATGCCATACTCAGCAGTTGTCATACACTTTTTGGTCATATACATTTTAATTATAATGAATCAAATGTCATACAAACTAAAAGCATATTTATCGATACTTATAAATGTAATTACATATAACGTTTTGTACCATAATAAATTTGAACCATAATGATTTAAGGCATACTAATTTATTGATAGCCGTACAGACACCCACCTCCGTAACGTCTAAAAGAAAATGATAAGCAACACAAGAAACTCCTCGAAAAAAACCTTTTCTCTAATCTCAGTCCAAACACTTAATTCAACGGAGCTACGGCTCCTATTTCTGCGTAGTTTGTTCTATATTATGTTGTGATATATTAATAGTATGCACTGCAATACTTCGAACAAAAAACAATTATGGATATCAAGCATATGACTTAAATTTTTATGCGAATTAAATTAATGACTAAAAAAATTATGACATAACTCATTTATGACAAAAACCCAGTTATACTCAGGAATAATTCTGACCAAAGATTTTTATGACTTACAATTGTATGCATAAAATGTTATGACAATCTATCTATACATATCATAAAGCGGAAGAGGGTCAAAAGTCTGTACATGGAAGATATTCGAAAAAAAAATAGGCTTGGGGATACTTAGAATCGATAACAGAACACGTTCCAAGTTGAAAGTTTGTATGGTCAGTTTTTTTTCGAGTGCGTTTTACTTGAAACTTTGTATATGGGCATATTATTATAATACAGGAAAAGTGATTACAGCGTTTTCAAAAATTCGTCCCCTAACGGGGTTAAACGGGGGTTGAAAGTTTGAATCCAATACAAATGCTTTGAAACTTCTTAGGAAGGCATAATAGACGCGATTACAAAAAAAGTTACTTCAACGTTTTTGGAAATTTAACCCCTCAGGGGGTTGAAAAGGGGATGAAAGTTTGTCTTGGGGTGCAAATTTTATTTTAAGCTAGGAACTTGAAACTGCAAAAAGGTATTATATTAATAATCAAGAAAACCACTTTCAGCGCTTTTGAAAATTCATCCCTTAAGGTGGTAAAAAAAGGGGTTGAAAGTTTGTATGGAGGTTACTTGAATCTTTATATAAAGGCACAACGACGACTGGTCACCACAAAAGTACCCAATACCCTACTCAGAAGCCGAAGGGCTTCTTGCTGCAAAGGAAATACTGGGGCCGCCTCAACAGAATCCGCACAGGTCATGGCAGGTGCAATTATATGCGACACAACAAATGGGGATGGAAAAAGAGCCCGTTGTGTGACTGCGGCCTTGAAGACCAAACTACCCAGCACATTGTTGAACAAGGCAGCCCGGAGGACCTCTATAGGTACCTACCAATGGACCTCTATAGGTACCTACCAATCTGAACGATAACTCCATTCAAAAAAATGTCCCTTTCAAAAGTTATTTTATATGACTAGCGCTCTGGTCGTATAGCTTTAACTAAAATGTGAATGAACATGGGTCAAAATCATAAAAATAATTAATGCAAATAAAAAAAATCATTTATCTATATTTGAATACATTCTATCGTATTTTTATAAATCTTTATTTTTAGTTTTAAAGTGTGTCGACAGATGGCAGTGAATTTACTGGGGTTACAAAATTTACTATGACAGTACCGCTCTAGTATAAGTTACTCTATGCTAAAATTGACAACCCGTTTAGCCTAGCGGGTATTGGCAGTATGGCAGTAATCCAGTTCAGGCAGCTAATGGTCCTGGGTTCGAAAGTTCGAATCTCAGCGACGGAATTTCTTTTTGTATCTTTTTTTTTTGTTTTTGTTTGGTGATGTTTTTAAATTAGCATTTCCTAAATAAATCTATGACATATGATAATAAAGCGGAAGAAGGTCGAAAGTCTGTACATGGAAGATATTCGAAAAAAAGTGGCTGGGGATACTTAGAATCGATAACAGAACACACGTTCCAACAGTTTTTAGTTTTTTTGTCTGTTTGTCTGTTTATCTGTTTGTCTGTTTTATTTGACCGTGCATCACGGCTGAATGGATTTTGATGTAAACTTTACTAATCTGTCGAGCAAATCTCCGGCCATGTTATATCCTATCATAATTCAACCCATAAAAGGCGGGGTAGTCAATACATTCGATTTAGTCGAAGGTGCAGGTCCTAAAATATGGCTTTGCTAGAACAAAAGATTTCACCAAGCCACCAAGATTTGTGATGTAAATATGTAGCCCCCCCCCCCCCCCCCTACATATTTACGTCTCAACTTTATCTTGATATCTATATCATTTAAGCTACTAAGCCAAGATTGGTATCGTTTTCGAATAAATCAGGGATGCCGAATTCATTTATGATAATGATGATAATGATTGATTTATGATGAAAATTGTGACCTGTAATACCTTATTACCAATAAATTATGTCTATGTCTATGTCTATCAAAATGATACCATTCCGAAGTATAAACCCAAAAAATATGAAAAAAATACCGTTTTTGAATTCCCCTTCACGCTTAAACCGCTGAATCAAATTAATTTTGAATAAGGGCGAAAAAAAGTTGTAGTTATAGTTTTATTTAGCGGTACCTAATTGTAAAATATTTTATCTGGACTACAATCCTCTAGAGTATCCATCTGTCAACTTTACTTTAAATTCCGCCTCCAGGGGAGAGTGAGAGAAATTAGGGGTGAATTAGCAGCTTACTGACACAGACCGAATTCCACGCGGGCGGAGCCGCGGGCACGGCTAGTTAAAAATATGACAAAAGTTATTATGCGACCAGAGGGCGCCCCACTTAAATTATCTGCGTAAACGTCATTCTAAATGTGTGTTTTAACAAGAAACATTTTTCATGCCATTATTTTACTTATACGATGCATGTGGGCTAAGGCAACAACAAAATTACAATAGGCTTAATTTATATTTCTGAAGACGCCTAATTCTTGTAAGTAGGATTGTTTGCATACAGAGTTAAAAATGTATCGTTTTCTTACTCTTCTTCGAAGATGATCATAGATAAAGCATGTCATTCAACCGCAACTTAACTTGTTTACATCGATGGTATGCAGTTAATAATAACGAATACCTGACTAATAGTTTGACATCAGCAGATTCTGACATCCCTGGTTCCTCACATGAAACCATAAAGGGTGTTCCAATATAAAGAAAATTTTAGTGAACCCGTAAAGGTTGACTGCCTTATTCACAGTTTTGTCTATTGTAATAGCATATAGAAAGAATCTGTCGGTGACACGGACTGTACACGTGTGTAACGAAGTGTTGGTAACTTTTTCACAAAATGAATTAGAAAAACCTCGCAGTACGATGGCTGTGGACGAGTCGATAGCAAGCCGAATATCATTATTATGTTTTATACAAATTAAGCAGTAAGTACCTATTAAATTTTGATATTTTACTGATTTCTGCATCCTGCCCTACTAAAGTTCAATCTGAAAAGTTTTTACTTTTGGATGTTTTGATGTTTGATGCTGAATCACGAAAAAAAATGTATCAATAGATTTGGATTAAATTTTACACTCAATTTATAACATGAAATTAGACATACATAACACAACTACCTACGGTAGAATACTTTTATTCCAGTATTGGTTCGTCCTATACACGAATGCAAAATTGGTTAAGTTTTTAATATTGCTTTCCAAACAAATAGAAGAGTCACTAAAGTTATTTAAAACGTTATAGATTTGACAGGTTTGTCAAGTTACGTTTGTTAACTTATTACTTTACGAGTACTTAACTCAATTGTTCTATTAAACACGCTCGCCCGGTTTTCGCAAACCGTACAGTAATAAATATATAAAAGGAAAACATCGCAATGAAGAACCCGAGTTCGAGCTTAGCAAAAATCAACGTTTTTCAAATAAACTGAGAATATTCAGAACTGTCAGTCGAAAGCCGATTTTCTGCGCAATCAGATTACGGACTCATTTGTGATCAATAAGATTGAAACATAAATATTATATTTTGTTATTTTTTTATGCTACTTGCTGGTAGGTACGTAATATAATGAAAGTTACATTTGTGTAGCCAATAACGAAGAAGAGAGGGTAATATTTTCCCAAGTAATATATATTTAGATATGTAATAGTAAGTATGTATCATTGTTTTATCCTATATATGTAGCTGCATCCTCGGCTGCTGCTTCGGACCCCAGGGTACACTTGCCCAGTTTGCCAGATTTTAGAATATATTTTATTTTGCCAGATTGACATCATATCATCGTATAGGTAAAGTCGGAAAATGGCTAAGGGACCGAGGAGGTAGCATCAGTGCTTTAGACATTTTACGATTAGGATAGCTCAAATTCAACGAAACACGATATGACGCTTAAATTCAAAACACAAAGCAAATCAAACGTGACGTACCTATTTTGTCTGACTTACTAATATCATGAATATAAATTGAAACATCAGGGATATTTATGCGGGGTGCCCGCGGATATTGCTCACGCCGATACGACGGGCAGGTGTTCAGACAATGCGCCCGCCGGCAATAGATTTCTGATAGGTACCCATATTTATGCCTATTACCAACTGGCCCAGAAGATATACAATAGGTACCGTTATTTGAACTGATATTCATGACCGCCCCGAAAACTCCCTAATCCTTCCATAATGCCGTTTTTTCCGTTTCGCGTGATCGGTCACATCTTCGCACGCCGCGCCGGAACAATACCTACGCGAGATATTATGTTGCGTTTCCTTATTTGCCAATACGGCAAACCTACAGAACGCACTTATACCTACGGCTTGCGAAAATATTATGCTATTATTTATTAATCTTATTTTCGTATGTGTTTTTTTTTGTTCTGAGTGTCTACATATTTATCTGTATTTTCCATGTTTTGTAGTTTTTTGCTTTTTATATTTAAAGTTAAAATGAAAATATTTGTATAGTTAACTCAATTAAATTGCTAAGTTTAGTTTGCAGTTTATTAAAACTATTTGATAATAAAAAAATACCCATTTAAGTACTCTACGTTTAGGCCCACTTACACCATTTTACTAACCCGGGGTTAACCGGTTAAACCTGGAGTTATCATTGTTACCAGGCCTAATACGTACCTATAAGGCCCACTTGCACCGTTCCACTAACCCGGGGTTAATTAACCGGTTAAACCTTGAGTTACGCTTAACCCCGGGTTAGTGGGATGGTGAAAGTGGGCCTTATACGTTTAAACCTTTATCATAAGATTCATAAGAGAACAAATAGTACAGAGGGTTATTGTCATAGTAAATTTTATAGTCACACTAGTCACAGTCAATTTACTGCCATCTTTTATCGACACAGCATTATAAATGTATATATATATATATATATGGATATTTATTATTATTATTATTATTTTTAGAACGCCATAAGACTTTTACCCATGTTCTTTCACTGATTTGTGTTAAAATTGTTAAATATCAAACGGTGTCGCCAACGCCATCTACCCGAGAATAGGCCAAAGGTGTGTGACCATCTATTCGAGTATAACTTTTTCCTTTCCTTTCCTTTCCTTATATTCCGAGGCACTTTTTAGGGTTCCGTACCTAAAAAGAAAAAAAAAACGGAACCCTTATAGGAGTCTGTCTGTCCGTCTGTCACAGCCTATTTTCTCCGAAACTACTGGACCAATTAAGTTGCAATTTGGTACACACATGTAAGTTTGTGACCCAAAGACGGACATGTAACGTAAACAAATTAATTTTAAACATGCGGGCCACTTTTGGGGGGTTAATGAGAAAATTAAAAAAAATAGTTTATAAATATAAGTATATATTAAAAATAAGTATATCGTGTTACATATTAAATGAAAGAGCTCATTGTGAGAATCTCAAATATATTTTTCACCTCAGCAGCTCGAACAAGCCTACTTTCGTCACTCCCTGGAGATAATCATAAGGTAGAATCTTGAGCGTAAAACTAAACACTCGCAAAAAAACCAACTTTCCTCTCTTGTTGCACAAATAACTATTTTTTATAATTTTAAGATAAACAGTTTAGAAGTTATTCAAGAAAATAGCCAAAAAATGACCCTTTATCTCCGAAACTACTGGGTCTAAAATTTTGTAAAAAAATACACAAAATAGATCTTTACCTATAGATTACAGGAAAACCTATTAGAAATGTGCAGTCAAGCGTGAGTCGGACTTAATTACTTAGTTTTTGATCCGACCCCTACGGGTTTTTGAAAGACATTTCTCTCACGTTTCACATAAAAAATACATTGTTTAAATTGTGTAATGTACGGAACCAGGCGCGGCTTCCTCTAAGGAGCGCTTGTGCAGTGCACTCCCATAAATAATCATAATGAAATTATAGTGCCTAATTAATATATTACTCTTTAAGATCTATCGTACAAAAGTAAAATACCAATTAAATAATTGCCTTTATTCATTATAAGTTTATAGACGGCCTATACTACTCGGCCTACTCCTATAATTTCATAGGAATCATAGGTAACGCGCGAAGCGGAGCGCTTTGGATTGCGCTCCTATGAAAAAGATTTAGTACATAAAATCAATAGGAAATTCAATGAGAGCGAAAGAGAAGTTTCGCTACAGTTCCGCACGTGAAACAGAAGATTTTCTATGAAGAAAGAGGTAAAATTGGAGCGGCGCTCCGTAGCCCGTTTGACCTTGCGCCCTCTCGTCGAATGAAAGTACGCGCGTGAATGGAATTTTGGCATTTTTTTATTATAAATAATTAACCAAGAGTTTAAGCAGTAAGTGCACATAATTTGTTTGTTGTGAGGTATTTAAAATGAATGAATTTAACGGGAGAATGTGAAAAAAGTTTACAAAATCGACTCGAGTTCAATATAAAAGGAAAACCTTGAACTTTCGTAACAATGTTCGTCAAAAACAAAAACTTATATGTCATTAAATAAGATCAATATGCAAAAACACCGTGGTTGTGTTATGTCGCTGTGATAAAAGTAACTAGGTGTTTTAGTTTATCGTGTTACCTACCTAAGTACATATGTCTTGTTTGGAGCGGGCGCGGGCGGGCCGGGCGACGGCTGTGCGGTGAGTTTGCTTGGACCGAAACCGATGTGTTAACAATTTAGCACATATTTTAATGACCGTATTTTGTGTCGGTTAATTGAATGTGTAGTTTTTTACTGTGATAGTGAACACCCATAATATAGAATCACCAGCCGCCGCTGTACGGAACCCTTGGAACGCGAGTCCGACTCGCACTTGGCAGGTTTTTTCCTTAGACTTCATTTATCTTATACGGAGTTACATATACGAGTATCTGCCTTTATTAAGCCAAAGCGTGAAATGAGCTTATTAATGCCGATCGCAGCATTGGGTTTAATTATAATCTCATTACGACGAAATGTGTTTGACACATTACTGTGCCCGTGACCACACCTCTTCCCACATCGCCTCTGATATGCCATATGCCACATACCTATACATATATACTTTACATTTATATAAGTGTGTGTGTGTGTGTGTGTGTGTGTGTGTGTGTGTGTGTGTGTGTGTGTGTTTGTGTGTGTAAGCAGAAAATAATAAATATGGTAATCTATATAGGTAATTGCAAACAAATTAGAGCAAAATGTTGGTGCTTCTGAAGTGATTCACTCTCCTTTAAGAACTTCAAACTTCAACATTTATTCAGCAAATAGGCCACTAGGGCACTTTTACACATCAACATTGAATTTACATACAAGCAAAAAAAAACATAACAATTATAATATTCCGCAGGCAGCTCGTGGCGAGTTTTTGGGGAGTGACGACCCCACGAACCCGAGTGCTCCAGAGAGTCGGTCAGGGTCTCCGTCTCCGGCGTGTCTTCGTCGGTCGGAGTGGACCCCAAGGGGACCCGCAGGACTCTCAGCTCTGGCTTGCCTTCATTGGCCGTCCAGAGGGGAGTCGTAAGAGCTATATGCTCCAGGGGTGGAAGTGAAAGATGCATAAGACGCGAGTTGGCACAGTGGCGGCTGGTAACAGTCACTGGGTAGAAAGCGGCGCACACCGCTCGACACCCCTGAGCCGCTCACACCGGTGTTGCTCCTGGTCGTCTTCACGACGGCAGTTTCAGGGGCCCATCTAGTCAGCGGCAAGTCACCACCTGCCTCGATAACGTGTTTTAACATTGTTATGGCAGGTGTCCGGACTTCTTTACAATAGCCCAGTCTCATTGTCCACCCAAACTTCAATCCATAGACCGGTATAATGATCACTTTTTCTACAATAGTCCCAATGCCTGCTGCGATCGGTTCATGGGTGTCTATTGTTGCGCCTGTGAACGGGTTCCAGCAGGCATTCTACATGACATTAAAGCTCTCCAAGGGGCCTCTACGTGTTGAATCTATATCCCCACGTAAGCCTATCAAAAGACCGGAATTTATAGGCCCGTGATATATATATATATGATAAGGAGATACAAATAATAATATTTCAATATACAAATAACTGCAACTACCAATTCAAACGAACGTATTGGTTGTGGATTAGGTACTTAGAGATGTATAAGGTCTCTTAATGTCGAATTATTTTAAAAACTAGAATAATAATAATATTAAAAGAAACACAGATACCTGCATTAAAAAAAATCTAAAATTGTTTAGAGGTGTAAGGATCAGAACTATAAGATTACCTATATAGTTTATCAAATTAGCCTTAGAGGTATATAGGGTCTCCAAGAGTCAAAATCCTGTATAATTACACATTCATTAATGCGGTTCCCTGAGCCAGAAGGCGAAAAATCTCCGCATGTGATCATGTTTTTCTAAGAGGCGTTGATATTCGTAAACGTGGAAAAATATATGTAGTTCTAGCTTCCGATACACGAATTATGACACTTCGCTCGATACAATTAATTCCCAAAGTAACCTCTAACTCGGACTTTTAATCAAACTTTACTCGGTTATTTATTATGTGATACTATAAACAAAAAAAAGAAGAAACAAAGCAATCTTAACATAGTAATTTCATAGGTTTCGAATTTCGATATTGTAAGGTAACGTTTTTAAAATAAATAAAAATCGACAAAATTAGATCAAAATTGACACTTGGCGCGCATGATCTTTCCCGTTCTTTCTTGCGAAATGTGACAGTGACAGCGGCAAACCGATGGAACGGCCTTAAGAGAAATAAGAAACATAGGAGAACGGAATGAGGCGTCTCCCTGTAATTATACTCAAAAATAAAGTAGAATATAAATAAATATAAATAAATTAATTTATTTATTTATTTATGACATTCTTACACAGATTGACTAAGTCCCACGGTAAGCTCAAGAAGGCTTGTGTTGTGGGTACTCAGACAACGATATATATATATATTATATAAGTACAAATACATATATAACTCGTGTTAGCTTAAACAGACCAGTCTCCACAAATAGCACCCGTTCACGAATATGACGCGTATCTCAGCTATCGCCTCCCTGAACCTTCATTTGGAAAAGTGGCAACCCGAGCAACGACGCCATCGTAAGCAAAGACTTTCAAGCGAGCATGACATGCAGACAGAATATAATACCTTCGAGAACAGTTGTCGAGATCAGAAGCCCGTGGCGTTGCAGAATTGCGTTGAACGATAGCATCATATCGCCTACAGCGAATAGCATTCCTGTAGTATCGATTATCCAGATAATGTAGGCGGCACCTAATAGGTGGAAAGTGAGCTAACGCTGATTTACGGTTGGCGTAGGCTTAAACAGAATAAAGATATGTGTCAAACATTAGGTTTTTTGCTAACAGCGGAGAAAATGTAAAGCGGTTATATAAAAATAAAGCTAAAGAATAATGACAAAAGACTATGAACACAAAATAAAGATTATGCGAAGGTTATTTTACCTGTCTGTTTGTTAGCACCTCATATGACTGAGCTCAAGTATAAATAAAGTTATACTAGTGCTCTTAACAAATAGAATTATGTATTTAATTCAAAATGGTGTGCCGTAACACGGGCAGCAGAAAGAAGCTTTGCTACAGGAGGGCCCTGATCGGACTGATCGGACACTGGCTCTAGAAAAGAATTTTCAGATAGGTATTTACAATTTTGCCCTTTCAACATAACTTTGCCCACCGCGTCACAGTTCAGTAAAAGCGAAATAGGTATCTCGGTCTGGAAAACTCCCACGTGTATGTAATTTTAACTGTAACTTTTATGCAGTTCAGAAACGCTGAAGACGACATTTCAACACCTTATCTGTATTTTACTTTTGGGCAATGTTATAAACATATTTGGGTAGGTACCACTTTTTATAACTTTGCCCAGCACAATTCTACCCTTAGGGTTTTCACTCGTATGTTACAAATGACTCGAGAGGAAGCAGTTTCAAAACGTTATAATAATAATAATAACCAGGCGTAGGGATGGGATACCATCGCCCGCTGGTTTTACCAGTACAATCAGTCAACGCAGGGCAGCTTGTGGCGAGCTGTTGAGGAGTAGCGACCCCACACGTACCCGAGTGCTCCTGGGGGAGCTCTACTGTCACCCGAAAGGATGGGTGGGATAGGTTCATTTGCCTCTGGCTTGCCTTAGCCGGCCGTCCAGAGTGGAGTCGCGAGAGCTGCGTTCTCGAGTAGTAAAAAAATACACTATCCATACTAATATTATAAATGCGAAAGTGTGTCTGTCTGTCTGTTACCTCTTCATGCTTAAACTGTTGAACCGATTTAGTTGAAATTTGTCCTAGAGATAGTTTGAGTCCCAGGAAAGGATAAAGGATAGTTTTTATGTCGGAAATCATCCCTAAAGAGGGTGAAACGGGGGGTGGAAATGAGATAATTAATGAATTGTCTGTTAATTGATGTAAGCAATTGAGCATATGTTCAAATTGAATGATTGCCATTAGACTTTATCCAGGCGCTATACTTACTCTAGCTGCTGTTACTAATTCCACGCAGATGAAGTCGCGGGCAAAAGCTAGTAGCATAACTATAAATGTGTAGTACAAGAAGCTGAAACACGTACTTTTTTCTAAAGTTTAGTACCACTTTCAATATTTGTATGGGTACGGTTATATTTGTTTTTTTTTTTTTTTTTCATTCCATGCCATTTACGTTTCAGGCCAATCATTTATAAAAAAAATAACATGAATCCCAAAAGGTCAAAAAATATATAAATTCGTAGCTTCAACGATTTTATAATAATAGACATAAAAATATATATTATGTAATAAAAATAAAATGATATGGCCGTGACAGGATAAGGTATACCATGTTGTGCCTTAATAGCTAACAAAAAGTGTACAATTTCACCGTCGAAATCTATCAATTATACATTTTTGCAGCTAAAATCATTACCGGCCTCTCACCGTTTATATTATCTACCAAATTATCCTCATACTACACCTTTTTAGTTGTAGTCGGTTAAAAGCAATCATTGACAACCCTATCAAATTTAGGATTTTGTATGAAGGATTCACAATTTTTATTTACAACTTAGCCCACATAACTTTGGAGGTGAAATTTACACTACAGACTATTTTACTCCTTACAGACTATAATCTAGACTATTCTTGATTATAGTCTAGACTATTCTAGATTATAGTCTGTTAGATTCCTGACCATAAAATTTGATAATCCAAAAGTTAAGAAAATATATGGAAAAGTGGGCAAGTGGGTTTTGGAGGTGAAATTTACACTACAGACTATTTTACTCCTTACAGACTATAATCTAGACTATTCTAGATTATAGTCTAGACTATTCTAGATTATAGTCTGTAAGATTCCTGACCATAAAATTTGATAATCCAAAAGTTAAGAAAATATATGCAAAAGTGGGCAAAGTTGAAACTTTTAAATTTTTTTGCCGTACGTAAATTTACTGTAGCTTGCTTACTCAGACAAAGAAAAGTATGTTAATGTGGGATTGCTACAGATAAGTAATACAATATGGAACGAGAAGCTCGAAAAAAGCTGGCAATGTTGTATTTTTCTACGGTACCTATTCGTTTGGTTTGGTTTTTAAAAAAACCACCAACACCTGGAGAAATTTTAAAATCACCAAATATGAAAAAGAACATAAACCAAATTTATCCAGGCGCAGTCACGGGCGAAGGGACACTTCATTTGTGAGGTATCTCACTTTATGCTACACAGTTGTACAAGTAACTTAAGAGGTGCTTCTCATCAATAAGATCATAGAAACTGCATTGATTGCAGACTATAAGTTTCAAGGCAGATGGATCGTAGAATCATTTGGCCACAGACCAAACTGATAGTTTAAATTAATTGACGGATTTATTGAGCCTTCTACAGATACAGTCAGTAAGCGAATAAACGAGGGACCTCTGTTACTTGCCGCACCAAATATTTTACCCCACAGTATGTAACCTAACGAGCCATTTACCAGAGTCAGCGTACGCTCAGAAATCACGGCCAGTCCCCTGAGACGGAATATCGAGCGTATAATAGACCCCCAGGCGATAACTGCGTCCAGCCAGTTGAGGCTTCGATCAAAGCACCCGTTCCGAGTCGACTATTAGAGAGAAGCGTATAACGTATGCGGTCGGCTTCGTCCCGCCCGAATACAGGCATTCCATTAATTAACAGCCAACTTAAATCCACTCTGCAACAGTACGACCGCAAGCATCAGCATATCGTCCGCACCGCACACCCATTTACGCAAATAAACCATTTTGACCAGAAATTGCACCCACCTGGTAATAAGGAAAACATGTACTCGAAAATGTAATATTGTATATGCCTATAACCATGCATGATATTTCTTTTGGGATTGTATCGGGAACTCAATAAATGATACCTATTAGGAAAAGGAATCATTTATATTTCCTTTCATTATAGTTATATGGATTAAGTAAAGTAAGTTATAAAACTTATTAGTAAAAAAGTCTTCTATTCCCAAATATTGTACCTACACGAATATCGGTTCCGCTTCCGTAAAGTGAAATAATATATTATTATTATATTTAGGGTGATGCGGAGTATTTATTTGTTTGGGTTTTTATTGGTGTACTTGAGGAAATAGCTTATTTTATATAATGTGGTAAACTGTTGTCTCTCTAATGTGTTATTTACAATTTTACAAAATAAGAGCAGATGAAATAAAAAATATAAATTACTTTCTCCCCTAGTCTCCGTAAGTTTTTTGGTGTAGTTGAGAAAAAAGGCATAATTTTTATCCCTTACACTTCATGAAAGTAAATGTTATAATTTTTTCTAGTTGGCTTTTATTTATTTATATTTCAATAAATGTAATATAGTTTAATTTTTCATATCCACAGTCTCCCAACTCCATGACAATATTTCTAATCTCCATCTTCAATCTATCAACTCCATAGCAATAATTCTAAACTCCATCTTGGTGAAGAAAACAATGACTAAATAACATGTGAACTAATTGACATATTTGTGGGACAAATCAGAGAAATGATGTATAAGGCTCAGTCATTCGCGTTTTACAAATAATATAGCAATGAGAATAATATCTAAAATCAAGACGGAGTTGAGGCTGAGAACAGCTTTATCTGAGAAGGACCCGTAACACCTCTGGAGTTGCAGCTAGGCGTCTGCTGGCTACGGAGTCTGCTTACCATCAGGCGAGCCGTATGCTAGTTTCCACCGATGTAGTATAAAAAAAAGTAATCGTTTATTTTTTAAGTACACTTAAGTCCAACTAAGAAACCGATTTTATTGCTTTTGAGTGTAAATACCTGTCAAAGACAAGTGCTGCTGTGACCTAAAACCCTAAACTAATTTGTGCAGCGCAAATACTGTTCACTAATGTGATTTTTACCGGCAAGCTATTCATATGTATGTGTTGACCAAAACAATATTTTACTTTTCAATGTTTAGCAGACGTGTCAGGTTCTCAATTATGGTAATTGAATTGATGTACGAGAATTGCATTGCTGTCGGCAATCGGCATGCATAGCGTCGCCATGTGGTCTGGCCCGTTGGACCTTGACTGCAAATAACGTGCAATTTGGAGCGTAATTAACTCGCGTTAGACCAAGATAAGTCTGCAACGAATTTGATAGCACACGCAGTGCAAATTAAATGTCAAACTTCTATTGTATATATCTTCTGTTTTAATGTCATGCAAAAATGATCAAAATATTCAAAGCGACATATATAACATATTGACCAAACTTACAGACTGGCTCACTGACCACAATTTAGAGATAAATTTTGCAAAAACTAAAATCATACAATTTAGGCCTTACCAAAAACAAGCATTAGATATAAATCTATCATTTAACGGACAAACCCTAGAATGTGTAGACGCTTTTACCCTCCTTGGAATAGACATAGATTCTCACATCAACTGGAAATCACATCTAAATAAAATAAAAAACAAAATGTCCAGCTTTATATATGTAATTAGAGAATTAAAAAAATCTACCAACTTTTAATGCGCTTTGACTGCCTACTACGCCTATGCTTCCTCATGGCTCAGCTACGGGATAATTCTATGGGGAAACAGTACTGACATAAATGATCTATTTGTCCTTCAAAAAAAATGCATACGAATACTCGCCAACACTACAGACTCCGACGAATGTAGACCCTACTTTATTAAATACAAAATTTTGACATTAACATCAATGTACATTTTAGAAATCTGCAAATTTGTCAGGAAACACCCGGAATTCTTTCCAAAAATTGCCGACCGTCCTCGACGTTTTGAAAGTAGATTTAAGAATAACCTGGCGCCACCGACAAGTTCTGTACTAAAGCTACATAAATCAAGCCCAAACATGATGGCCATCAAAATTTATAATAAAATCAGCGACGACATTAAATTGCAGACATCAGAAACGCTATTCAATAAGCAGTTAAAGGACTTTTTAATTAATAAGTGTTATTATAGGCTTAAAGATTTTTTGGAAGATGAAATGTAATTCTTTTGTAGTTTAGTGTATTTATTGGACATGTCTCATTTTACAATTTTTAATTTAAGCTTGAAATTGACATTATATAGGTATCGATATTTTTGACATCAACTTACAATCGTTTTAAGCATGTATATTATTATTGTATATTTAATTTTAATTTTATAAATTTTGGTAAAATAAAATCAGTTATGGACTTTAGAAATAACTATATATTATATAATACAACTATGAAATTATTAAAAGTTAAATAAGACACTGTCAAATATATTGTACATATATAAATGAATCTTTAGATTTAAGATAATTGCCTTGCCCTACCAGGGCCCATGTGAAACTATTATATGTGTAACACCTGTGTACCATGGATGCAATAAATAAATATGAATAAATATGAATAAATATTAAATTATGACGTATAAATAACACTTGCACTGCGAGTGGTATCAAAATCGTTGCAGACTTCTCTTGGTCTAACTCTATAAACTTTATTTTCTAGGCACACAATCTTTTTTTTGTATCATTTGTGTGAGTCAATCGGTCCTCGACTCCTCGCTAGAAATACGGGCGGCCATTTCTAGCGAGGAGGATTCAAGCTATATTTAATGTGTCTTGACTCTTGAAGGTACCTATTACTTATTTGTTGGGCAGGTCCCCGCAGCGAATACCTTGTGGTGGCCTTGTCCCAAAATTCCAGGTCTTCGCTGGTATTGACGGTTTCATGGTGTAAAGTCTCGTAAGCGATTTTATTATGTCTTAACAGAATCAATTTAATACATAGATTTAGATATTAATTATTAATAAGATCTGGAGATAGTGGATAGCTTTAGGTTAGCGGATGGATCTTTTTTGGGCGTAGAAAGAGGAACGATGATTGTTATTATTTAAGGTACATAGAAGAATAACTACCTACATGAGATTTAAATGAAATAATGTAATATTGAAAAGGTGCCTTTTTAGGGTTCCGTACCCGAAGGCTGACAATTGGAATCCCCTGTCCGGCTTTCTGACTGTCTGTGTTGTGACTGTGTTCATCTCAACAACCGTTTTAAGTAGCAAGTTGAAAATAATTTTTCAGAAGGGTAAATCCACGATTACTCACATTACATTTAAAGCGGCAAGTTGTCAAACAAAAGTTATTCCATTTGGAGTTGAAACTCTAGGTCCACGGGGTCCCAGCGCGCACAAGTTGTTTGCAGAAATCGCGAAGCGTCTAGTTGACGTAACTGGTGACCGAAGCTTCCTCGCACAACGTATCAGCATTGCGATACAGCGAGGAAATTTATGGGATTTTGAACAGTGCGCGAAGCGGAACATTTTGGATACTCAAAATCCCATACAAATGACACTAAAGCTTGGCCAAACACACGGCATGACGCAGCGCCGCGTCCGCGCCGCGTCCGTGCGCGTCCGCGCCGCGTAGACGCAAGGGGCCGGCGGGACGCAGTCTGTTTGACGACGCTAACCTGTTAGAATGGGCGGCGGTCGCGCCGCGCGGACGCGGCGCTGCGTCGTGCCTTGTGTTTGGCCAAGCCTTAACGCACGTTTGCGTAGAACGTCACGTCACTCTGTCGAATGAAATTTACACCTAGGGAAACAGGAATTATCTCGTCAACAATGTACCTACCTACGATTAAGTTTTCTCAACATTTTGAACAATTTGGCACTTTTATCTTGAAAGTGACTTAACTTAACGGTATTTTACACAAAGCTTACTTTGATGCTGTGGTGAAACGAAAAGCCATTAAAATTTACTAAATATTTCAGAAGTTAACAAAGACTTTCATTTTGCTATATATTATACCTACCAACCGATATACTAATGTATGTATTAAAAATTCCAATACCTTCATTGCAACATGGCTTATATGGTGCATTATTTTCAGCGGAAATTTTACGGTACCATGGCTTCACGAGGTTGAATGAGTTTGCACGAATAGTATTTTACGTTGCTAACGGATTATTGGAAATTCCAACGTACCTATACGAAGAGTTTCCATTATTTCATTTCCAATCGAGTTTAATGATTATAGAACTAAGTACCTATACCTAAAACTACAATTTACGTTTGTAAAACGAAAAGTTATGTTAGGGTACCCAGGCTTAAAAAAGTATACGGGTTCTCTCGGGTTCTGTTTCTAGAGTACCCTGTCTCTCTGACAGGACACCGCTTTTAAGAGGGGACGTAAAGCCAGGAAATTAGAAGGAAACAAAAGATACGGCCGCCGCACCTTTTATCGCAATCTATCTAAATATATACTTGTATTTAAAATTTTGCTCGTCATATTTCACTGCTATATCACTAGCTATTTTATACTAAGATTATAATACTCCTGAAAATATAAAACGTGAAAAAATCCAATAGAAACTAAAATTTTGCGTTAGCCACTTCAAGAGTCCCCGGCGAGCTCGGCCGAATTGCACCTTCCCATACAAACGTAGTTCCGCTCTCATTTTAAAACTACGTATTTGATTGTAATGAAACTTTGCACATACAATGACATGAGGTATATCTAGGTTTGAAATTAGTTTATATAGCTCCAGTTTATAAAACAAACAAAATAGAGCAAAAACAAGTTTTGTATGAAAAATTTAAATTCGCTGTATTTTTTAACTATGGTATATGAAGCTACATAAACTAATTACAGACATAGATATACCTTATCCTATTGTAAGTACAAAGTTTCAGAGCAATCTAGCTAGTCGTTTTAAAATGAGAGCGGAATTACGTTTGTATGGAGAACCGAGCTTGCCGGAGACCCTTAAGCTAGATCGGTTCCTGTTTGACTTATTCTCAGGCGGCAGGGTAACGGTCCCTCCTCTGTTCAACCCTGTTCCTCGACATCAGTAGTTACATATATCATCTTAAACCACAACGGGAAATAGTACAAAACGATTTTATCTGGGGGCGCGACATTGACAATCAGACGTGCAGGCAGACCATTGTTATATGTTTTCTTGAAAAAAAAATGGAAATAAAAGTACGTACCTAATCGCTTAAAAATAATTAAAAACAATATAACTGGTTTCACTTTTTAAATTAAAGGTACGTATTTACTTAATTAGTATATATTCAACTCATTTTATTTTATATTTACCTTCATTCATTTATTATTCTATAGTTATATAGCTTAAAATGGGATTTTAACAATACTTATGTATTATTCACATTATTATCCCTAGTTAAACATTTTACTAACCATAATTATAGATTAAGCTTTAAAAAGCGCACATCGTAAACACCATTTGACGGTGCAGTAAAAAATGCAAATAAAAAGCGCATTCGAAGTCGTAAAAGTTAGCTCAACTTCAACAGCGTTCCATTACGAATACTAACTCGAGTAATTGTTATTTATTGCCAAATGGAACATCTTTTTATGTGCCGTCTAATAGATTCAGGATTGTCCATTCGGCGAGGACTTTAATCGCTCGGGATTTGTAAAGGCCCTCGTTGGGGTTATTGTTATATTTCAGTTTTATGGAGTTGGTCAAACGAGCGGGCATTGTGCCGTTTAAGACTGGATAGGTATCGATTTAAAGGCCGCATTGTGCTGTTAGCCTGTTACCATCCACAATTTGCAGCCAGAGGGGCTCCATAACATGGAAAAACGGCCGCGAATATGACTACACCTATGTTCAATAACATTCGAATTTTGTGTTTGGTGTTTGGTAATAGGAATCTCTGTATTAAAATAGTTATTTATAGTACATATGGTGCTACTTTACTAGCCTAGTGCGGTAATTAGCACAATACGTGCCTATGTCGAAAATTTAAAGGGCCATATTTGCTTTACTGAAAATTAACTTTAATCACGGGCCGCTGTCATTAATTCAAGTATACCTATGCTCCAACCGAAAGTGCGGATGAAGAAAAGATTTTTTTTTTATCATGACCTGAAAAAAGCACTAAATATGGCAGACAAGACCTTTCTAATCATGGGCGACTTCAACGAAATACAAGGGGTGAACGCTTGATAGCATTTGCTCATGAGAATAAACTCTCCATACTGAATATATTTTGCAAGAAAAAAGAATCTAGAAAATAGACCTGGAGATATCCAAAAAACAAAACAACAAATGAAATTGATTTCATACTTGGCCCAAACCCCAAAGTAGTGACAAACATAGAGGTACTCAACAAAATAAATTTCCCATCAGACCATAGGATGCTGCGATGCTCTCTGAAAACAAACCAGCCTAAAATCAGTAGACGAAAATTTACACCCCTAACTAATAAGCTGCAGATTGATCAACAACAAAGAAAAATATATACAAAATTTAAAAAGAATCAAAAACTGAATGAAACCACTGAAAACAGGGAAATTGTACAAAATATTAGGAACACATTAGAAGAGATAATAATAAAAAGCTTAAATGCAGCCAAAATGCCTGATAAAAGTAGTAATAAATAATTATAAAATTATCAGCGAACACACATTCAAGTTAATTAAGGCTGCTAGCTACGAAATATAAGACAAGAGAAGTGAAGAATGAACTCGGGGAACTATATAAAAAAACAATTAGAGCACTCAAAGACGATTACGAAGTCTACAGAAAATCAGTAGTCGAGAAAAACATCACAAAATTCCTTAGCACCAAGAGAGCATATAAAGACCTCTCAACTCAAAAGAATTGGATAGAGGGATTAAATGATAAAGAAGGTGAATCACGAGATAGAAATTACATAATACAACATGCAACAGCTTTCTACTCCGACCTATATAAACAGCCTATACCTATAGATACCTACAATACAGTATGAAGTTATGAACAAAATAACCCTGCTCTACAAGTAATGGCACGAACATCAACAGTAAACCCAATAGACTCAAAAGAAGTAATGGAACATATCAAAAGATTAAAACCGGATTAAAACCTGACAAGAGCCCAGGCCCGGACCAACTTACAAATGATGCCTTAAAAATTGGAGCGCCTATACGAGTTAGGTGAACACCTTGTCAACATTTTTAACAGAGAAATGGTAGAGGAAAAAGTTCGGACACAATGGTGCCAATCCAACATCATATTGCTTTAAAAGAAAGGAGACCCACTTGACATCAGTAATTACAGGCCAATCAGCCTACTTTCCCCAGTCTACAAGCTCTTTTCATCAATATTACTAAGCAGAATAGCACCAGAAATTGACCAAAACCCATCCGATCGAACAAGCCGGATTGCGGCCACAATACTCAACAATCGACCACATGCATGCCATCGAACAAGTTATAAAAAAATTCAAAGAATTCCGAAGACCACTGTATGTGGCGTTTGTGGACTACTCAAAAGCATTTGACAGCTTAATACACAAGTCCATATGGAACACATTAAATAGAAACAGAATTGATGAAACATACATCAACATCATAAAGAACATCTACTCCAATAAGTTTTGAATGATTCACGGTTAGTTTCACTAGACTTATATTGACTGGGAGCTCACAACAATAAAAAAGGTAATCACGGTCTATATCCCGGTCAATATAAGCAAAGATAGATATAACTCTGTAATAGATGGATACAGTCTAAGGATAAAACGTGCCTCGAAAATCAAGAAATTTGATTCTCGTTCAGAGGGCGCTACTAGTTTTGGCCTACAGTCGTATAGATGGCGTTGACGGTTTCGTTTGTTATTTAACAATTTTAACACATATCAGTGAAAGAACATGGGTCAAAATCAACAAAATAATTAATGCAAATAAAAAAAAATCATTTATCTATATTTAAATACATTTTATCGTATTTTTACAAATCTTCAATTTTAGTTTTAAAGTGTGTCGACAGATGGCAGTGAATTTACTGGGGTTACAAAATTTACTATGACAGTACCGCTCTAGTATAAGTTACTCTATGATATAAGTCTAACATCTACTCCAACAGCGTCAGCAGGGTAAGACTGCGTGGCGCCACTGTGCCAGCGCCGCACTTTTTATCTCATTTAGTTATTTTTCTCATTCATGTTAGACCCATTAACTTACCCAATTCATATTATCTGTGTCAATTTTGATTCGCGGAACCAATCAGGGCCTTGCTTGCTATAGAAGCCACCCCTGATTGGCCGCGCTTTAACTACTACCAACCGTAGAAACTTAAAGATTCCTTTTTCTCTTCCCGACCACCCTGAGATTCGCATGGTGTCGTTAGAACACTTAGAATGTAATACCTTTGTATCTACGAGATTGTTCCTCGACTTTGGGAAATACATATATTTCAGCGGAGTCTTTTGTCTTAATACTCTTAATCAAGATTCTACTAATACAACACCCAGGGTCTTACAACTGGAAAGGCTAGGAGAGGAATTCAAAATTGGAAAAGGTGTGGGACAAGGAGACCCTCTCTCCAAAACTTTTTATAGGAAGAAATTTTTCAAAAACTTCAATGGGAAAGGAAGGCATATGGATATCAAATAAAAAACTAACACATTTGAGGTTTGCGGACGATATAGTTTTATTTTGTGATACTGCCAAAGGTCTGAAAACAATGTTAAAGAGTCTAAATTCAGAGAGCCAAAAAGTGGGCCTACTTATGAACGCGTCTAAAACTTAAGTTATGACGAACAGTCACAAAAAAAGTATAACTGTAGAAGGAAAACCAATAGAATATGTGGACAACTATGTAAACTTTGGAAAAATGATTTCTTTTGACCTCAATAGCAACATAAACAAGTTGGAAAGGAGGATAAACATAGCTTCGAGAAAATACTGGTCACATAAAGAAATCCTAAAAGGAAACTATAGTTTAAAATAATTATGGATTCCTGCCTCCTCCCCAGCTTAACCTACTGATGCCAGACATGGGTCTTCACTGAGAAAGTTAAAGAAAAAATTTATCTTGCCAACATGCAATAGAAAGAAGCCTATTGAAACTAAGAAGAATAAACAAAGTAAAAAACATAGATATCCGGATGAAAACAAAACTGACAGACGCACTACAGTTTAGTTTAAGACAAAAATGGAGATGGGCTGGACATTTGGCTAGACACAAAGACAAGAGGTGGACTATACAAACAACCAAATGGAAAGGCCCACTGGGCAAACGTAACTCAGGGAAACAAAGAAAAAGATGGGTTGACATCAAAACAATTGCAGGAAAGACTTGGGAGAATAATGCTACAGACAAAGAGAAATGGAAAAAGATGGAGGAGGCTTTTACCCTCAATGGATATAACAAAAGAAAAGTCAATTTTATAACGGATGTGCGAAAAATAAAGCTTAAATAATAATAATTTACTGAAAAACGTACAATATATGTGCGAAAAGGTAATTCGCAACTCGTGTCGATTTTTAACACTCCCTTCGGTCTTGTATTAATTTATCACCACTCGTTGCGAATTTCCTACTATTCGCACGTGTATCGTACGATACATATATGTACATAGTACATATATATGTCTCTTTATATTTTCGACATAAGCACGGAAAGTGCTTATTTCCGTACTAGTGCGGGAAAGTAGCACCATATGTACTTACTGTAAAATACAAATTGTATTTTTTGAATTTTTACGGGTGAAATTATTTTTAGGTAAAGTTTATTTCGATTATTGAATTGGCTTAAATTATTAGTACGTAGGTAATTATGGAATCAGTAGGTATGTAATTAAAAAATTTACTTAAATATATTAACTATATCTATTTAGTTGTTATCATTGGCTTCTCACTAATTCATTTATTGAGATGAATTACTCAAATAACTAGAAACAAATGTTCATAAATGGCAAACTATAAGAAATACATTTACGAGAAAATTACTACTCATTAGTTACTGCTCATTATAAAATCCATAAACTACCTTGGTTATACTTTGAATAAATTTAGGATGATACTAGCCTATCGACATTGTCGGGCCGGGTGCTGATGTCGCCAGGAAACATGCAAATTAAGACATGACGTCGAGATCCAATGTTTATGCCGCAGCTCGTAGGGTTATCGGTTGTCAGGAATTTAGATCTTTTGACAGGTAGGTATCCGGTTAGAAAACAGGGGTAACAAGGCTACTTACCTGGTTCTGGATGATGATGAGATTGAGATGAGTTTCTCCATAATAAATGTCTACTTTATTTCTAGATTTTTCTTTAAGATCATCTTGCAGAGTAAGTACACACACACACACACACACACACACACACACACACACACACACAGCGTGTCAGCAAAAACGTCAAAACTTTATAAGAAAAATCATGATTTGGCAGGACTTTCCAATTTTTTATCTGGTGACCCTAAGCTCGGGAGGCCCCAGATGTTAACACTAGTGTCGTGTTATCGCCTTCGCCACCATCTTAAACGCGTTTTACGTAACGGCGAGCACTTGATAGCTATCTACATAAATTTGAGGTTATTTGTAGTCTCATAGCGGCTTTAATTTGCGGGAACACCGTTTAAGTGCTCACGCTCCTATTCGTTCGATGTTTCTGTAATAATATTAGCCGTGTACTTACGTATTTAATGGCGCGAAGAATAAATATTTTGATTATATACCTATGATTTTTAATAGTGACAAATTGTTATCTTGACATTCAATTTAATGTACCTATAACTCACCTAGAGCTTTTGTTTCGAATCCGGTACACTGTATCTGAAGCTACATAAACTGATTACAGACCGAGATATACCTTATCCTATTGTAAGTACAAAGTTTCAGAGCAATCTAGCTAGTCGTTTTAAAATGAGAGCGTAACTACGTTTGCATGGAGAACCGAGCCTGCCGGGGACTCTTAACTAAACCACATACATTATAACAAATTCAAAACATCGAAGTTAGAATGAAGATTTTAATATTCTAATAGCTAAGCTATTTTATACATCAACTTTGTCGCGCGGACTTAACAGCCATTTTAAACCTTTTAACCGATATTTCAGTAGCGCTGTGTCAGCCGCAGTTGCGAGATAAAATATCGGGAAAATAAATAATTTCTCCCTCCATCCTGAACAAAGGACGGCTTAATACTATTAATATATTGAAAATCAGCGAACGCAAGCTCTGAATATATTACGGAAAATTGGAAAGGTGTCAACTGAATTGCTCAAGTGGTTGCTCTGAAATTTTCACGTACAGCAATAAATTTGTCTTTCCGCCTGCATTTCACCTATTACCGGCAGATAATACTAGCTATTATTTCCTGTAGATGAACAATACTATAGATGTGACAAGGGGGGAGGGCGGAGATGACCGAACGATATGGTCTTAGTCTTGAGTGAGTGAGTAGCAGAGAAAGCGCTATTTCTGTTTTTCCTTGTCTCAAAATCCACTTTTTATTTCTGCCTTCTTTTAAAAAGTTCTAAGTGCCACGTCAAAACAGTAGACGTGTTGTTCCCCTCGCCAATCCTTGGTGGGCAAGTGGTGGGCAACAATGAACCGGACTAAATTACGTCAGTTGTTTTTGGTATGTTATCAGTAATGTTATATTTTCTGTTCATCACGTTCTTACGCATGTTGCATGTACTAGTATACTTGTTTGATTATGTCCACTTGAATTGCATTTTACATGACTTTAATTTATTATTGTTTGCCGATTCAAACCTATGGTGACATGATCATTAAAGAGGCATACACATTATGCTAGTGTTACGCACACAAACATTAATATAAGTGTCGCTAAATGATTATGTATATGTAAAATGATGTAATTTAAATATGATGAAACTGAATCACTCATAGGATTTAAATATAGAATAGCAATGTATTGCAATTATTATTATATATTTATTTATTTTATTTATTTTAAACTTTATTGCACAAGAACAAGTACAAAAGGCGGACTTAATGCCTTGAGGCATTCTCTACCAGTCAACCACTGGGCCAAACAGAAATTGTTAAGGTGGGTGCAGTGCGATGCGAAAAAAAATTTCTAAATATAAATTCTAATACCTACTAACGCCAATATACAAACTAGTAATATTTATATACTATAATACCTTTATAAAGTACATAAATAAACAATATAAATACATATACAAATTTATCATATAATATACATAAATATATATTTGCATGTGCGGGGTAGGGGGGAGGGGGGGGGGTCCCACTAGATAGTATCTAGCAGGTGCTTGTAGAGCATTCGTTTGAAAGTCAGCTTGTTTGGGGCTTGTCTAATCGTTAGAGGGAGCGAATTCCAAAGACGGATGGCTTGAACAGCGAAAGAAGACGTGAGAAAACCGGTATGGTGAGGGAGAACAGAGAGTTTAAGAGAACGGGCAGCGCGCAGCTCGCAGCCTAGGCGTGGGGTAATAAAGCTGAAGTTACATTTGAGATATTCTGGAGTGATGGGCTCAAATAGGATAGAGAACAGTGAGGAGAGTATTCGAAAGGATCGGCGCTGACGTATGGGGAGCCACTTGAGCTGGCGGCGGTAGCTGGATATATGATCAAACTTTCGAATTCCAAAAATGAAACGTATTCCGTTGTTTACCAGTCGCTCGAGTTTGTTAAGAGAATTTTGATCCATGTTGGTGCACACATATAGTGGAAAATTGTGATTTTATTAATAAATGTTTTAATTGAATTGAATTGAATGCCGTAGAAGAGTTCTTCTACTAAACAAGTTCATAACTTTCTGATTCTGAAAGATTGCGTTTAAGTGTAGGTATATTTATTTAGCCATTTATGTTTCACTGTAATCGCAAGGTATGAGACGGATGGCTAATAGTATTTTTTAATACAGTTGCTCAAAAAGTGCTATTTTACGTAGCTGTTTAGCGTGCGGAAAGTTGGTATTCGCTAACTAGTGCTTTTTACTTTTCCAATTTTTTTAAATTTATACTTGTTCCAATTCATGACTACTTATTGATGAGTGTTAATATTAGTTTCCTTTAAACGTCGGAACCAACATAAAAACCTACTGTTAATGTAAAAATACGAAAAATATACATATTTCATTTTTTATTACTTACCTCTTCACCTCTTCAACATTATATTATAACACGTTTATTTTTTAATATTGAAGATTGAAAAACCGTTCTTAATAAGTTGTCTGAATGGAACGGAATAGCTATGAAAGGTAGAGGTAGGAATAGCTGCCGAAACGCCTGTCAAAGAAGAGGCGTTTTTTCTTACTGCAAGCTAAGTTTCCAAAGGCAACATTCTATATTGTTTTTATTCCTTACTTGTTGTTTTTCTTATTTTTTCGCAACTGTATTAAAAAACGTCGTTCGATACACGTGCGGAAATGTCATTTTTCACTCGTCAAGACTCCCGAGTCTTGCCACTCGCCTACGGCTCGTGGCAAGATATCTCGTTACTCGTGAAGTGATGACATACTTTCCGCACTAGCATCGAAATGTACTATTGTGAAACAGGTACATAATAAAGGTTCTTAAAATTTAAGGGCCGAAGTTACAAAACAAACCGAACTTAAGTTTTGTGAAGACAGGCGGGCCTGACGGTACATAATTAGG
The DNA here is from genome assembly GCF_947568885.1 of Cydia strobilella. Taxonomy (NCBI): domain Eukaryota; kingdom Metazoa; phylum Arthropoda; class Insecta; order Lepidoptera; family Tortricidae; genus Cydia; species Cydia strobilella. The sequence continues at coordinate 10,017,454 of NC_086043.1, forward strand.
TCTTAAAATTCTCGGGAATTTTAGTAATTATGTACCGTTGCAGATATAATATTCTAAATACACATTATAACATGTGTCAACAAACAAACAGTTTTATTTACCACCTACTCCTATAGGTATTTAAATTAAGCAGTAAATTTTAGCGTCTGAGTAAAATATTATAATTTTGATATAAGGTTATTTTATTATTAACGATTTAAAGAGAATTTAGCTCAGTCGCAAATGACGTTTGCATCACACGAACCATTAAGCCATTGTCTTAAAGTGTAATTAAGTCGAGTGGTTCTTAATGCCCACGCGCACCATTAGGCTCCCCTTTCCTCTCCCGTCGCCGTGAAATAAGTGGCGGGGGCTGGCAATTTGTCTCATTGATCCCTTTGCATACGTCTCAGTCAATGCACGAGAACGACGGCTTTACCTAATCTCATAACCATTCGACCATGACCGAGGAGATTTTATATTTTATCCCTTTCTCACATACCTACGTCCCCGCTGATAATCGATGAGAAAGCGTTATTGCTCTGTACAATTGTACTGCAGCCAGATTGTGAATCGGACGGGACCCGGTGAAATAGATTTACGAGGATTTTTTAGTACGGGGCAACCGAAAGGGGGATATTGAAAGCGTTTCCCTCCAATTATTTACAGAATGACGATATGTATTTACCGTGAATTCGTCCATTTTTGCCCTGGAAGGTAAATTTGCCTATTCGTATATACGTTATATATACGTTATATATACGTTATATATATATATATATATATATATATATACGTTGCGGATATAGTTCTAGAAAATACGTGATTTGAATATTATTAATAACAAAGGGTGAGTAAATGGGTTTTTACCAGGCTTAATTACTTCTAGCTAGATAGTGACAGATCGGTAAACATTTTCTAAGATTTATAATAAGTTCTTCAAGGCAATAAATATTATAACATAACACGGCATTTTCTGTTTGACGTAGATAGGAGGGCCCTTAGCAGCCCATTTATTATTCACAACCTGAACTACATTGATTATTTCAAATTACTATAAAAGCGATGTCGCTTATTTCTAAAGAAATTAAATTATCGAAATCGTCGTTATTGGCGTACTTATCTATATATCGCGGTGATTTCATTTCAGAAATGAAATTTTCTCCGTAAGTCCATATGGGACATCTATAAGAAAATTATGTTTAAAATGAAGTTTGCTCGGTCAAACGGTAGTTAAACGAAGATTAGTGTGCCGCCGTAGTTGTTAAACTTTACCCCATTAAAAGAGCATCGGGGAAGTGCGCCCGGTGTGGTCATAGCCAAACTTCACGACCTATGCTTACATGAGTAAATGCCACGATAACGGAATCGATTGCACGGTTTTAGATATTTGATATTTTTATAAATGCAAACGAAAGAGATGCTGTAAACTAAATATGTAAATACCGGCTATATGCAAGTTGGGCTTACGCCTCTAAATCGTTATAATTTAAATAGTCATTCTAAATTAAATACGAGTATAATCTAAGAAACCCACAAATGATTTTCAATTCCCTCTCAACGTACCCACTACGAGTTTTTTTTTTCCTTTTCTACAATATGGCTTCACATATTAAGTTTAAATTACTATCATGTCTTTAAGTGACACTTGAAAATTATCAAAATATCGGCCACAAAACTACAAACATAATACACACATCCATACATAAACTAATAAACAAATTACCCTCATTTTCGTCGCGCAATCGGGTAAAAATCCATATTGGGGCTAGAAATTCACCGCACTATTTGAGACTAAAGCAGCGTAACGCATGTGCATTTTATGAGGTCATGCAAGTGGATTTTATGAGGTCATGAAGTCAAACGGTTCAGTCTGAAGTCTCCAAGTTTTATTTTAGCTTACCTACATTACATTAAAATGAAAAATAGTGCCGAAAGTATCTACTAGCCCGAAACTTCATGGAAAACGTCGAATGTTATTTAAGTAGATAAAACACCACCTGTTTTAATATTTTTTTAATTATTTACTTTTGCTTATTTCTGTTTTTGTTTAGGCATAGTAATGAATTTTATAATAATACGTTATTTGTAATTTGCTATATGTCTTTGAAAACTTTTATAATTTGCAAACGCCATATAAGTTTTGGTGGCACTGGCAGAGAACACCTAAATTTAAGCCTGTACTTGAATTGATTACATATGCAACAAGGTTATAAGTAGTAGTTGTTTCAGAAAACCTATAAGACTCAATCTGATTTAAAACGTATGACTATAGTGTAGTTACAAACCTACGGTATGTACCGTGGACGAGGCACGCGAAGCTCTCGTTAGGCAAACAATTCAAACCTCAATAATAAATATGTTACACGCACAAGAAACTGGGAACGGAAAATAATAGTCAATTTTCTCGCTTTGTTAATATTTTAATAGGTGCTAATGATTTGCTATCGTACGTTTTATTTTGTTTTTTTTTTTAAGAAATTATTATTTATGCTGATATTATTTACCGATATGACCTTGATGCTTTGTATTAAACATATTACACATATGTATATTATTATTATTATATTATATTTGACTGATACGTGAGTGACCCGTTATTAATATGTTTAATATGTCTGTGTCTCACGGAAGTTTTGTTATTAAAATTGATGCTTTGTGCTCAAAATGTCCAAGTAAGGACGCATTTTCATTTGAAATATTGGAATGTTTACATAAGTAGTTAAGAAACTGAAACCACAAGTAAGCCATCGAAATGCTGTAATCGACATACGGTATAGTAAATATATTACCTACATAGCAATATTGATCGATATATTTATAGAGTTAAAGACTTTAGAAATAAACTGTCAAACATTTCGTGGTTAAGTCTTGTCATGTCCCCTCTATAATTTAATTACAGCCACTTCATATCGTTATGGCTATCTTAACGGCATCGCTTGAGATTGAGAGGGGTCTTGTAAAAGGCACATTAACGTATCAGTAATATAGCACATAACATAATGTATCTCGAAAAGTGTACCTAGCGGTACGTAATCTAAATAAAGATTAATCTGTATGTGTACTTACTAACCGGAGGTTATATTATAAGGTGTAATTTTTTAAAAGAGCCCCTAAGACGGTAATTGTCTAAAATGTACCAATAGAAAATTTTGGGTTTTTTTTTTCTATTACGATGTAAATATTTTTTCAGAGTAAGTATAAATAAAATAAAATTCAAAGGAAATTCTACAAGAAATTCTACAATTATAAACCCTAAAAGGTATATTTTTGAGAAATGTTCATTCCTGGATAAGAAGTAAGTTATAAAAATTTGTAAAAAAGTTCAAATTTTAATATTTGTTTATCATTATTTAAGTAGGTAATTGATAGACATCCGCAATCATTCATAACGAAGATCGAAACATGTCGAGCAATCATCGACTTTATATATAGGTATAGTACCGCGGCCAGATGGCCTAAAACAACATTCGATGTGACTAGACAGTATACTACCGACAAGTGGTATCGTTGTGTTCGGTAGAGTCTACTGAGTACGAAATAACAACTTGTCATTTTCTAAGAGTGTGGGGTGGATAACTGTGACGTCTCAAAAACGGCAGTACAAAGTTTTTAACTTTTTTCTTTTAAACATACCATGTGGGGTACCAAATGAAAGGGCATTGTGAGTAGATTACAAATATATAACATACTCTAACATTTTCACTAGTTGGTCTAACAAATTATTAGAAAATGATCAAAAATTTCACAATTCAGAGTTGACTTTGAACTGCTCTAAATTAAATATGGCTAAATGGATTAGTCCAAGTATTATTCAATATGACTGTGAATATCCTTAATATCATGTCTAAAAATAATTAACCAGATATATCCAAAAAAAAGAAAAGTACATCAAGTTGAATAACACTATAATTTTCTGTTATACTACACCAAAATAAATACATACATTAGACCTGAAAATTATACTGTTATTATTCTCTTTACTGCTATTATACTTTTCTTATTTTTGGATATACCTCTTTAATTATTTTTAGATATAATATAGAGTATATTCACAGTCATTGTATATAAATTTTGGACATCCATTCAGCCATTTTCAATTTAGAGCAGTTCAAAATCAACTCAGGATTGCGAAATTTTTGATCATTTTCCAATAATTTGTTAGACCAAGTAGTGGAAATGTTAGACTATGTTATATATTTGTAATCTACTCACAATTCCCTTTCATTTGTTAAAAACTTAGTACTGCCGATTTTGTGACGTCACAGTTATCCCCCCCACACTCTTAGAAAGTGACAAGTTGTTATTTCGTACTCAGTAGACTCTACCGAACACAACCATACCACTTGTCGGTAGTATACTGTGCAGTCACATCGAATGGTGTTTTAGGCCATCTGGCCGCTGTACTAATACGTGAGTGACCCAGATTAATATATTTATGTCAGTCTCACGGAAGTTTTGTTATTAAAATTTAAATCCATAATTTAATATTTTTTTCTTTATTTCTAAAACGGCTCTCAATTGATATCCAATTTAAAAAAGAGGGTGGGGTGGGCTTTGGGTGAGACCCAAGGCAGTAATTTTTCTACTTTTAAATTTATTCTAAGCTTAATAGTATCGATCGCAGACGTTTCTGCTTGTTAAAAATTAATTTAAAAAAAATATTTGGAAACAAGGGGATGAAAATTCTGTATTTTACATTTTATATTGTGTACATGGTTATGATTTCATTCATAATTTCTCCATGCAATTTCGCAGTTCACTGTACAAGTGAGGTTCAAAATTGCATGGAGAAATTATGAACCCTACCTCACTCACCTCACTGTACATGCAATACGTGTACACACCAGAGGACACATAAATTAGTCCGAATGTGACATCGGGTACAGGTTAATATTGATTTCCTAAAGTTAAATTAGTCACACAAGGTGGCACTGTTAATTATGTTGAGCTTTTCACCGTGCTCATTGGTTTTACACTTTTGGAGTTAGTCGGGACGTCGGGAGTGTGTTTCGGCGCATAAATTGAAAACAGCCAGTATTATAGCGTTTTCTCACAGTACCCAGTATTATCTATCAGAGATACTATTTCGAGTTGATCCAATACATTTAATTCTACAAAGTACAAAGTAAAACGCAGCATGTACCAAGTTTTTCGGAGCAGTAGTGCTTCGAGATTTGGAAATTTAAAATACGCATTTTACCCCCTTATTCGTGCAACTTTACAAGACTTAATTAGTTAATTTATATTTATCCCTTTCTTACAAATACACAAGTAAATTAACATTTTAAGAGGATAGTGAACAACCGCTTCTCCATACAAACGTGGTGCTACGTGGCGTGGGCCTAAAAATTAAGGCAATGTTCAATTGTTTACTACAAGACAAAATCATTTGAACGCTTTCCAGATTGCATCCTACTATAAAGATGCTATCCCGCTACATGAAAGGAAATAACAGCGACTAATCATACCTACTGATTGTAAATCTGCTGCTGTGGTACCCGCGTCCATTAAACCTTTACGATTGGTAGCGGGTCTCGTTTCGGCGTTGCCGGCGACGCGTGCTGAATTATAGTTATTTTAATGTGTTTAATGCTGTGTTTTGTTTACTTGCATGCTAAAATGTAGTTAGTCTCTTTTTTAACCATTCCATAGCTCAAACTTGGAACCCTTTCAGGATCACTTTCAAGCCACCTGGTCGGCCACGGAGTACTGCTGCTGTGCAGGCGTGACACGTAGATCGCCTTAATCGGTTCGCAATCCATAGACCAGAATGAACCGGCTCTGCAGTGTCGCCAGTGTCACAGGGAGAATTTTTCCTTAAAAGGAGGTGGGTTTCACTCGATACCCTTTTGGAAGGGTGTGACCCGGGCTCTTCCGCATCTCTGATTTGGAGCCTGTTTCGGGTCGCACCCCACCTTCTGGGGTGATCATTCACCGTCATTTTGGGGACGGCTGTGTGTCAGGTGCTTGCCAGCTTAGTCACTACCGGCCGTTATCCAACTGTCCAACGTGATACTGTTTGAGCGGGGCCAGGTTTCGGGGCCGCAGTGAAGGCGCCCGGCAGCTTAGCTGATCCTTAAGGGGAGCCCGTGCTTCACATACCTCATGCCGGCTGTTTACGCTCGTCGAGAGCCTCTTGCTGAGAGCCGCAGCATCGCCCCGACCCAATCGGAGAAGGCTGAGACGAGACGAATAAGAGCGAGATGAGATGGGAGCAGTATGTACACACTCGTTTTCGGCCTGTTTTGGAGTCTCACGACGAGTCAGCCAGCGTCAGAAGGCGTGTTGACCCGTTAAGCTGTGACAGGCCTCCCGGCGACATCAGAAGCACGCTCACGTGACTTCAAGGTGACATGAGGCGATCCCACGCACGGAGTTGCGCTCCAAGTTATAAATTTGATCTGGATTATTGGATAGTTTTTCGCCTATCTTGTATTTATTTTTATTTTTTTTTCGTTTTTCTTTTTTTTTCACCAACCCAGAAAGCGGCCGTCGAATGGAGTAAAGCATCAGTGCCAACAGTCGCTTGAAAATCGAAAAAAAAACAGGTGGGTTTTTTTTTCCAGACAAGTACTTTATATAGCGGCACGTAACTAATTTTTTTCATAATTTGACTAATTCAATCAATAATATAACTGTAAATGCCAAGAAAAAAATTAAAAGAAAGTAAAAAAAGGAAAAACTATATAAAGATAATAATAATAATAATAATTACCCTCTATCTATACTAAAGTTTTATATTATGCAATGTCAGACATACATTATATTCTTCCATAAATAAAAAATATTTATTATCAGTAAAAAAACAAGTACATTCATAGTTCATGATCAACAACGCAGGCAGTAACTCGATTAGAAATAATTATCATAATACGTCAATATGACAAATAAAAATCAAACTATGGACGGTATAGAAAGGACGACAATAAATTTTTGATGGACACTTTTCATATATAGAGATTTTCCTCCTTTTACTTCTACACTCCATAAATAAAACTATAAGAGGTTTTGTAAATATGCAGTTCTAACAACTTTTACCCTCGTAAGTATTAATAAATTTATGATTATTACCAATAAATATTTACTCATACTCATACTCTACATACTATTACACGAGACGCATCCTATGTAGGTACACATTCGTTTTACAGCAAACGTCACAAGCGACCATACGCCAAGGTGAATAAAATTATAGTTCAAATATCTCGGAGAACTCTGGCTTCAAGAATATATCATAAAAATATAGATTATTATTAAAATAAAGTCTCATGTCGCGTTTTTGCTCTAATATATGGTACCTACACATTCCATTTCTCTCCTCTTCGTTACACCCTCGCTAATTACCTAAACCACAATATTATTACTCTGCGATTTGGGCAGGATGGACAAAATAATTTAAAGAGATTAATAATTCATTAATCATTGACAATTTTGCTTTATGGCTCCAGCTGTTCTGAAATGAAACATGTATTAATTGAATTAAATTTAGGCTTTTATACATTTTTAATGTGTGAATTTTCGGGCTCGAAATAGTATGTAGACATCTTAAAATTTGAAGGCAGGTAAAATACGTGCAATATGTATACAATAATATAACAAACAGCAACTAAACGAACCACCAACAATTAAAATTTGAATTTATTTGACTACGTTAATTTACTACTTTAATTTCATTTCATTTCATTTCATAATGGAATAGGTAGCAGCCACGCCACATAGGGTAGGACTGGTAGGAGCATGCTTGTTTAGCTGTACGTGATATTCATAGTGTTGTTTTATGACTAAGTCAACAGGAGCACTGAACTCCAACAACATTAATTGAAAATGACCAACTCTTGTTTCCTTCTTACTACCCTTAAAAATACAAAGGCCAAATGTAAAAGTGACTTAACTAAGGTTAATTATTGTGCAGGAGGGGAAAATACGTTCCTCATACCACCCGGGTGCGAGGGGTGACCCGAGTGCTTATGTGGGACTCCCGTCTAGGCTAATGAGGCCCATGGTGTACCCACAAAAAAAAAACATATGCCGCTTCGCCGCCCTATTGGTGGGGTTACAGGAACGCTTGCGTACTCATCCGCGATCTCACCGGCGGCAGTCGCCCACGAGCGGCTCCTTCGCGAATGCCCGAAGGCCCTTCACGCTAGGCGCGCCAGATGGTACGACGCGCCTTCCTCCTCGGCTTCCGTTCTGCATTATTGCCAGAAATTTCCCTGGCGCCCGGCGACAAATCGGGTCTATGGTTCTGCCGCAAAACCACAACTCGGCTGCAGAGGACAGGGAGAACGGCACATCATAACACCGACACTCCTCTTCCTCTGCAGCCCCACCAACGCCGCTACAGCGGAACGGCCCCGCCAAGTTCGCAGGGAATAAGGAGTGGCGCATCGTAATACCATCACTCCTCTTGCCCTGAGATCCCTCCTCGGCCGCCGAGGATAGGGAGAACGGCTTACCGCAATACCGACACTCCTCTTCCTGACGGTCCACCTTCAACGCGACACAAGCGGGCTTAACAAGCGCCACTTGGAGCGTCCTCCTCGGGCCAGCCCGCACCTCAAACAGGCCGGCCCTGGTTGCCTCTTCGCTTCACCGTGGGTGACCAAGCCACGGTTACTAAGCCCCTCCAACACGACAAGGTGAGCACCCCACGAGGGGAACCTAACCTAACATTACCGTTTGTAGTTAGATGTAGCAAAAAACAACGTACATATATGTATGTACATGGACCTATTGTACCGGCTCTAGGTTTTTAATTTGAGGTACATAACTAAATCAGAAACAAATTTTCTATAGGTATTTATTAAACCGCTGCCTATAGCGGCTTGATGTTCAAAGTACTGCCGTTAAGAAAGTTTGCGGGTTAATCCGGCATGATGTCATTAGTAGTTGACATGAATTGTTTGCAGAAGCGTGAAATAGCTAATAGGTACGCCGTTGCTCAGCTGCCGTAAGCACGCTCAGTAAACTTTGTACTGCGCTAATCGAATCGACCCATAACTTGCGACGTCGTCTCGTAAATACGTAGGACCCTCTTTATTATCTCTACCAGATTTAACAACGTTAGTTTATCCTCGGTCCCTCAACCCACATCGGTGCTCAACACCGTAACAATCGCGTAACACGCAATTAAGTAATATACCTATAGGACGCGCTCGTCAACACTTTAAATTGAAAAGTAAAACTAACTATCGTATTAAAAGTGCGACTGAACACCTCTCGTGAATACCTCGACGAAGTAAAAAAGCGATGCATACACTCGTGTGATATGACAGATCGTTGTGGGTAGTGAGTAGTGTTTTATGAAATTTTATGCCTTTGACTGGCCTCTGTCAGTTGCTGCTTTAATTGAATCGCGCGCGTCAGTGCCGTGATATACGAGAGGCGCGGTTCACCGACCGCGCCGAGCCGCCGGCCGTCGGCACGCCGTCCCGAACCGGACAATTAATACCACATAAACGATTTATACAGATGAATTTATAATCAATAAATTCGACGAATCGGACACCCAGCCGTCAGCTTTTTTAAAATAAGGACAACTTAATTGCAATCAAGTCTTAATGTTTTACGATTCGATTTCGAATCGCCCTTAGGTAATGTGATTCAATTTATTTAATAATTACCTAAGTGAAATGATCGTCCGGCCCCGTAACCATGTTTGCGACTCAGCGGAGTTTGAAGCCGGTGTTGTTTCCCCAAAGGATCCGAAGTTAGCCTAAGCTGAAGCGAACTCGATCATCAACTTTAACGACCTGCAAAGTTTAGACATTAAACTCTATACTTTTACTTAGTTATCAATATTTTGATTACATACCTACCAGCAATGTTAGGAATTTAGGCTTGAAGTTTATTTTTATTTACATACATAGGTACATACATATAATCAAGCCGATTATTTGCCGGAGGGGTAGGCAGAGACCACGGATTTCCACTTGCTACGATCCTGACATACCTCTTTCGCTTCCTTCACTTTCATAAAATTCCTCATACTCGCTCGCCGGTTTAGGGTGCTCTTGGCCTGGCCTTTCTTCAGGATTTCCCCGATGTGATCAGAGAAAGTCCGACGAGGTCTTCCCCTTCCAACTCCCGTTTGTACCTCTCCCTTATATACTCTCTTTGTTAGCCTTCTTTCACTCATTCTTTCCACATGTCTAAACCATCTCAACATAGATACCTTTCTCAATTTTTGTCACTACATCTTCGTTCAGTCCACACTTTTCCCTTATCACACTGTTACACACACACTTCTCAACGCTCTTATTTCTATTTATTTATCAAAAATGTTAAATTATAAAAAGAAAACAGAAATTGCCAACAATAAGAATATTGTATTTAGGCTTGGTTGGATTTCAGATTACTAAATCAGAGCCAATTGGCGTTAATTTATCGGCTCATGTAACAAGTAATAAAGCTACTATAACGCAAAGTGGATTTGACCTTTTATAACAGAACTGTTCCCGCAGTTGCGAAGTTCATCGATGTTACTCAGCGTAGCGTATTTATTTACATTGCGTGTTAGATTTCTGAAAGTTTACTGAAACAATCTTTCCGATGCAATGTTCTAACTTCCTAAAACGTTTGCACTCTCATTTAGTATATTAAGTGTGAAAGATACCTTTAGTAAACATAAAATGTAACATAGCAGATGTGTCATTGTCAGAACTCGGGAGTCTATTCTTCATGATCGAGCCGTAAAAACAGGCGAGTTCTACGTTCAACTCGAATTGAAATCGAATTTTTTTGTTGCCGAAACCTTCGCTCATCCAAATAGCTACTTAGAGATTCATCATCATCATCATCATGTCAGCCGATAGACGTCCAGACTTAGAGATTGATGATTTATATTTATACCAATATTGTAATGTATTTTTTGACAGCGGAGTTAACAGTTTTTATTAGGGTTCCGTACGCAAAGGGTAAAAACGGGACCCTATTACTTAAACTCCGCTGTCTGTCTGTCCGTCTGTCACCATGCTGTATCTCATGAACACTGCAGCCAGACAGTTGAAATTTTCACAGATGATGTATTTCTATTGCCGCTATAACAACAAATACTAAAAACAGAGTAAAATAAATATTTAAGTGGGGCTCCCATACAACAAACGTGATTTTTTTGCTGTTTTTTTGCGTAATGCTACGGAATCCTTCGTGCGCGAGTCCGACTTGCACTTGGCCGGTTTTATTTACTTAAACACTACTTATACATAGACCTAAGGGTTTTTTTTTTTAAATTCATAATAAAGATAAACCTTACAGTTTGGTGATAAAAATATGTAATTATATGTAATAAGTAACTAAAATAGATTACACCAGTGGATCCTAACCTTTTTAGTACTGTGACCCCTTTGACTAACTATGGAACTCGATTTTACCCCTCTTCCATAATCATTAATATTTTTTCTTATAGATAGGTACCCCCGTAAAATGCCAGTTTTACCCCCACGGGGGTAATTACAGACGTTTAATTTGAAAAGGCATGTACTCATATAGGCAGAAATCGTCATATTAAGACCTCGTTACCAGTTGATTAATATTAAACTGGATTCTCATTTCTGGCTGGGAATCTTTTGACGCAAACTTCAACGAATCAAGTAGAGTAGATTCGTATACCAAAGTTGGTGTTCATACGCGGGACGCGGGATTTTATAAAATTAATATCTCATGGAGCTGCGGCAAGGTAAACGAAACTTCAAAACGAGAAGCAACTTCCTAGAGACATGGAACTAGAAAATTTAATATTCCACCGTGGCTTGTATGTAGTTAGTAGTTACATACACGAAGCCAGTCGGACACGACTTGGTAAATATATTATGCAATATGCATCGACCTGCCAACACTATGCATAGCATGCATACGGGTAAACCTTCCTTTGTTTCTGACTCCCCGTTTTTAGACCGAAAATTCTATTTGGTTATTTACCGGAATTATGTTGAGTATCGCATTACGACGTTAATGAATCTTATATTTAACAGGCTTTCATGCATACGAGTACGACTGCCTTTGCCGTGCGCGAAAGAGAGATAGGTAATAGACATGGAAAAACGAACTTTAATTTTAATGATAAGCCTTTTGCTAACAATACTTTTCCATACACAGTCATCTTGTAGGTACCTTAAGTACCTATACACGTACACACAGAACTATATCAAGATAGAAGAAAAGAATGTATGTACGCGTGGCGAAACTACGACCCGGTGGCTCAATTGCTCGCCGCGAACTTCAGTCTGCTTCCGATCGATGTCTGCTTGCGAAGTCAGGTTTTAAAAACAAAATGGTTTCTTGCGCAATAATTAACTGTTCAAACACTACCAATAAAGTTGGAGCTGTTAATGGAGGTATTTCCTTTCATTGGTAAGTACAATTTGTCCTTAAATATCTTGTTATTGATTAAAAAACTATTTATTTTATTATTTTCATCAAAACAGTAGCGGGCGATTGTGTGCCAACGCTAGCTTTCCATTGCGGCTTAAATTTGAAGAGCCAGACTTGGCGTGCGTTCAAAACCAGCGATGTAAAAATAAGCTATTCAAACTGTCGAACACTGTCGAGTCACGTTCAAGGTCGATTTCTCATTTTTTCTGTCAAAAGTAAGAATAGTGCGGTACACTGCGATTTTCTTACTCGATTATTAAAATCGATTTTGAAAACAGACGAAATGATAATTACGTTCTTATATTATTATGCAGCTATATAATGTACGTAGTGCAAAGCAAATATTATTAACAAACAGGTTATGGTTATTTCTATATTGCAATTTTGTTTTGGTTTTCCGAATGATCCTAATATTAAAAATAAATGAATTGAAGCAACTGGTCGTAAAAAATGGTTTCCTACGCAAAATGTTACACGCTTGGTCTCTCTACAAATTGCTGAACTCTTTCCTTCCATCTTGATATAGTTCTGTGATTTTTATTTTAAAATTTAATTCAGGCAACAAGGCCCATATTACATATACCTTATAGACTAGCATACACATAAATTTCATATACTTAAAAACTAAACACTATTTTGGCAATAGAACATCGTGGCTCCGTTGAATCGTCAACGTGAATTATCATTTCCTCTGTCGAAAATAATTATCATTCTTCTGTCGGTTCTTATCGATATTTTAGAATCGATGCCGTGTTCTAATCGATCTGTGAATCGATGCTTTTGAATCGTTTCGCAAGGCTTATGTTTCTCATCACTAAATTACGCTCGTAACGTCAAAGTACCTTCGCAAAATGTTACACGCTCGGTCTCCCTACAATTTGCCGAGCTCTTTACTTCTATCTTGATATAGTTCTGTGCACGTACACGTAAGTCACGGTCGCTGATGTCCCTACAAACTGTCCAAGACATAAATGTGGGTAACTACCCGACAAAAAGTCTATGAAAAATTTGGGAGTCGACATCACCAGAGAGCGAAACTTTGGTGCCGATGACAGACGTATGACGTCAAGCTAAATACAGTGTGTTGTTATCTAGATACTTAATCAAAAAGCAACTTATTACTTAGCCTCTTTAGTTTTGAGTTGAGAGTTTTTATACGTACTGGCCACGTATAAAAACATAACTAACTGTCTTTGTCATGTTAAAAACAAGATTGTTGGAAATGACAACCAATTTCTGTTTACTTATTTTTGTGTAAATTACCAATCATTTTTATAAATAAACATCCTATAATGCGACTTAACGTCATACATCTGTCATCGGCACCAATCTTTCGCTCTGTTAATTATTGTCAATAGTCCGGCACGCGACACTCACTATAAGTATATCCGCGTACGGCGCGCACACATCCGAAGATAGATCCCTGCTAACTATGCTTTGAACATCTGGATCACCAGTGAAACCTTTATCGAAATTTCGGAAATAAATGGTTCAAAAAAAATTTGCGATAGACCGCTTTAAATATTATGTGTTCAATACGCGAAATTCATGCACAATTTCCGTTCAGTCCAATAGTTATTTACGATACAAGTGCGGAAAAGAGGAAATTCGCAACGAGTGGCGATAAATTAAAACACGACCGCAGGGAGTGTTTTAAATCGACACGAGTTGCGAATTACCCATTCGCACGTGTATCGTACAACGTTTTACAGTACATATGGCCCTTTAAACTTTCGACATATGCACGAAAAGTGCTATTTGACGCACTAGTGCGAGAAAGTAGCACCATATGTACTGTAAAGTCTATTTCTGTCGTTTGTTGTCGTTGCCTTTATTCTGAAACAAAAGAACATATTTTTTAATACAGTTGCTCAAAAAGTGCTACTTTTCGTGGCTGTTTAGCGTGCGGAAAGTTGGTTTTCGCGAACTATTGCTTTTTACTTTCCAATTTTTTTTAATTTATACTTGTTCCAATTCATGACTACTTATTGATGAGTGGTAATATTAGTTTCCTTTAAACGTCGTAATCAACATAAAAACCTACTGTTAATGTAAGAATACGAAAAATATGCATATTTCATATTTTATTACTTACCTCTTCATCATTATAAGTATTATAACACGTTTATTTTTTAATGTTGAAAAACCGTTCTTAATAAGTTGTCTGAATGGAACGGAACATCTGTCAAAGAAGGGGCGTTTTTTCTTACTGCAAGAATGTTTTAAGTTTCCAAAGGCAACATTCGATATTGTTTTTATAAATATAAGATACACAAATAATCGTAAATAACGATATTTAGGTAATAATAGTACAATCTTCTATATATATATAAACGTAAAAGTCCTGACTAACTGACTGACTCACTCACTTAAATCAACGCCCAGCCCAAACCGTTGGACCTAGAGAGCTGAATTTTTCACAATAGATAGCTTTTATGACGTTAGTATCTACTAAGAAGGGGTTTTTCAAAATTCATCCCCTAAGGTGCTGAAAAAGGGGTTGAAAGTTTGTATGAAGATCATAAATTTTTTTGAGTGCGGGACTTGAAACTTCGTATAAAGGCATATTATTAAAATACTAGAAAAGTGATTTCAGCGTTTTTGAAAATTCATCCCCTAAATGGGTTAAAAAAGGGTTGAAAGTTTGTATGTAGATCAAAAAGTTTATCAAATGCGGAACTTAAAACTTTGTATATGGGCATATTATTAGAATACAGGAAAAGTTATTTCAGCGTTTTTTTTAATTCATCCCCTAAAGGGTTAAAAAGGGGTTGAAAAGTTTGAAACCATAACAAATGCATTGAAATTTCTTAGAAAGGCATAATAGCCGCTTACAAAAAAAAATATTTCGACGTTTTTGAAAATTTAACCCCTACGGGGGTTGAAAAGGGGATGAAAGTTTGTCTTGGGGTTCAAATTTTATTATAAGCTAGGAACTTAAAACTTTGCAAAAAGGTATTATATTAAAAAACAAGAAAACTAATTTCAGCGTTTTTAAAAATACATCCCCCAAGGTGGTAAAAAGGGGGTTGAAAGTTTGAATGGAAATCAAACATTTTATTGAGTGTGGGACTTGAATCTTTGTATAAAGGTATATTATTATAATAGAAGAAAAGTAATTTCAGCGATTTTAAAAATTCACCCCTTAAAGGGGTTGAAAGTTTGTATAGGGTTCAAATTTTATTTTAAGCTAGAAATTAGAAACTTCGTAAATAGGTATATAATTAAATGAGTAGAAATTCGTTTTAGCGTTTTTGAAAATTCATCCCCCAAGGTGGTGAAAAGGGGGTTGAACGTTTGTCTAGAGATCAAACATTTCTTTGAGTGCGGGACTTGAATCTTTGTATAAAGGCATATTATTAGAATACAAGAAAAGGTATTTCAGCGTTTTTAAAAATTCATCCCGTAAAGTGGTTAAAAAGGGGTTGAAAATTTGTAGTCCTAATTTTATTTTAAGCTAGGTACTTTAAACTTCTTAGAAAGATATTCAATTAAAAGGGAAGAAAACTTATTTCAGCATTTTTGAAAATTCATCCCCCAAGGTGGTAAAAAAGAGGTTGAAAGTTTGTATGGAAATCAAATCTTTCTTTGAGTACAGGACTTCAGTCTTTGTATAAAGGCATATTATTAGAATACAAGAATAGTAATTTAAGCGTTTTTAAATATTCATCCCCTAAAAGGGTTTTAAAAGGGGATGAAAGTTTGAATCCATTACAAATGCTTTGAAACTTCTTAGAAAGGCATTGTATAGTATTACAAAAAAGAAGTTATTTAACGTTCTTAATAATTCAACCCCTAAGGGGGTTAAAAAGGGAATGTAAGTTTATATGTAGTACAAGTTTACGTTTAAGCTAGGAACATGAAACGTGGTAAAAGGGCATTATATTAAATTAAAATAGACGAAAACTGATTGCACCGTGTTTGAAAAGTTTGTATTAATAAAGTTTGCATCGGGAGCGAACATTTTTTTTAATATGGACTTGAAAATCTAAGTGTTGAGAGGGATTATATCGAGAACAATTTTTTTCAGTTAGGGGCTTAAAACTTCGTACTTTGTGAAAGACAAATTTCATGCGTTGTTGTAACAAATGATTAACCATCCCTAATACTGATATCTTTTGCTGCATAATGTTCTATGCTCATGTAAAATATTTAACCACCAATATACAAATCCACGCGTACGAAGTCGCGGGCAACAGCTAGTGTTTTATATTTACAATTGTTTCTGTCTTATAGAACATGTATTTGAAAAAAAAACTTTCATTGAAGTGGGTTCAATAATAATAACAAAATCCATTCTAGTCGAATAAAAGCAAAAAAACACCTCTTCATAATGTCAATGTCAATGATGTCACAGAATTAATAATATAAAAGTTTCGAATTCCTTACTTGTTGTTTTTCTTATTTTTTCGCAACTGTATTAAAAAACGTCGTTCAATACACGTGCGGAAATGTCATTCTTCACTCGTCCCGAGTCTTCCGACATAGTTTCCGCACTAGCATCGAAATGTACTATTTCCAAAGCCTTCTTGATCAGCAGCCGTGCTAATTTCCGTCACCGTCTGCGGACGGTCGCCCCGCCCCGCGACTAATTGCCGCCCACTTGTTTATTTATTTACGCACATACATTAAAAATATATGCACCCGGGATTAACCGTAAAAAGGCGCTTTTAAGTTTTATGAATAATATCGTAGTTCCAGCGTAGGACCCACTTGGTATTCACACACCAAAACAGACATTTAATTTTTTGTATTTAAACCAATTTTAAAATCCAATCCAATTTTAAAATCCAAAAAAATATTAACAGACTGTTAAATGTATCAAATGTATCATTTTTAAGTAACATCTCTTTGAATTAATTCTACAGTTCTATAAATGTCATTAAATTGTATTAGTGAATCTAAATGTTGTCTAAAAATAAACACACTTGCCTTTTATAGCTGATTCGAGTATCTCCAGATTCCTTAGCGTCAGCGACACAGGTTCAACAACTAAATCCAGCCAAGGTTTTCCATTGCCGCGCTTCTTCTCCAGTAGGAATATGGCGTAGGTCTGAATGCGCAGCGGTGGACACTCGAATCGGCGGGAACTCTCCACAGAAACAGTAGCCCCGCTGAAACGCAGCGCGCTCGCCGCGCCAAACCTAACCATCACACTAACGTCGTTCATATCACCTTTTAACACTCTCCGAATCGTCACTTTATAAGACCGCGTATCGTTATAACCAATTTTCACATCGTACACTTTTCCGGTAAATATGTATTTCGACGTCAAAGTAATCCGTTTGATAAATACTCTATTGTAAACAATGTTATTACAGTTGAATGGAACGGATCGCTGCTGTCTGTGAAGCACTCTTGCGACCGATAATTGCGCGTCCATATTGACGTTCGCAAATATGAGCGTCAACAATACAAACACTGCGATGGCCCGCATCTCGGGTAAATAAACAAGTACGGAAGGTTGAGTAGGTCAGAACATTTTTGTGTTTTGTGTTTTTGTGCGTTATCAAAAAAGATCAAGGGTTGAGTGGTAGCGTGCGCTCGAGCGCAACTCGCGCCGAAGGCTGCGCCGCGCCCGCGTCTTGCACCCACTCACTCCAGATCGTTCACTTACCTCACATATTTCCATACTGATTGGTCTCGCGTAAATAACACCACGCACCTTGTAATAGGACACCCGGCAATTGGATGCGACGTTTATCACCGACACCATCTTGATTTGTCGCGGAACTAACGCTTCCTTTCCACGTCTATAGAACGTCCATTTGTTACACAAATGTCTCTATAAACGTAATATAGTACAAAAGATATCAATAAATAAACTAGACAGTACATCTGATAGACTCCGCGTAGCTCGTAACGAGTTTTCTCTTCGCGGTTTAAATGAAACAACAAGTAGTTAGAGGTAGTCTTACGGTAAGACTACTTACTATATGTAAGACTCTTACCTATAGTATAAATAATAGTTTTGTTTTACAAGGGGACACAAGCGAAAAATTCCAAAATTCGAAAAATGGAATCTTGAGCGTTGCGAGGGTTTCAAGGCACGAGGGTTAAACAAATGTTGCCACCGAGTGAAACACAAAAATTTTCACCACACCAACACAAGGAAAATACTAACTGTAAAATATAAAGCAAATCAATTCAAAATGAATGTTATTATATATTTATCATTCGAAATCATCATTTAAAAGTCAATTCTACCAGCCAACATAAGGAAACAACGTTCTCAAAATTTGCATTTGCATTAAATACTTTGCCCCACATGTGGAAAATGCAACTTTATCATCAGTTTTTGAACAATCAATAGAGCCTTTACCAGCTGGTGTGGTAAAAACACTTTTATACTTAGTAGGTACTTATAAAAAAAGTTATCTTTTCGCCGTAGATAAGAATAAAATAACATTTTTCTCTTTACCTTTGGGCAAGCTTTGGGAAAAAGTTTCACCCCAGTACCAACGGCAAACAGATCATTTTAATAGAAACTTACACGTAGGCGCCTATTCAAAGGACGACTTAGCGTAAAATCAAAATTTCACGTTTATCGTCACATTGGTGTGTACCTTGTGGTGTGTGCACTGTGCAGAGGAAATGGGTAACACGTAGAGCAATTAGTGATTGACATACATACTTACATACATACATACTTACATGTTTATACATACTTGTTGTTATTGCGTTGCACTTATCTTGGTCTTGCTCTACCATACTTCCAAATGTATTTATAGTTTGTCAAAATACTGTCTCATTTCAAACATATACAGAGAGAATCATCTTTGTCTTATACTAGTACCCAAAAGAAAAGGAAGAGTATAGTTTTCATTGTTCTTATTTACTACCGATTAAGTACGTTATAAGTATATCATTAAAACGGGGCTGATACAGTGACTATTATTATGTATTACGAAGAAGTATTAGTAACCATAACCACTACCCATGACTTTGTCTGCCCCGTAATTGAGAATGAGTAACAAGTAAGTAACAAAACAATTAATCATAGGATCCTTCCTAAATTCCTATTTATAAGCAGGAAAAGGAAAATTAAAATTATAATATCGCAAACGACATCAGGATTCAATTAATTGTATTGTCCTGCTTCTACTGTTTACACCGTTTTTCATAAATCATAAATTATTTATTTGCTGAAAAGGGTCAGATTACAGTTGTTACGAGTATATATATACATATTATACATAAAGTTTCTCCTAATTCAATCGTCCACAAACAGCATGCAAATATTAGATGTATTTCTTAAACGGTTTAGTATCATTAGGTACAAATGGAAAATTGTCCACTCAAAATTATACGTCAAAAAAGAAAAGTTACAATTTAAAGTACATCAACTAGGAAAATTGTCTAGCCAGCATAATGTCGAAAAAGAATTATGACCAATAGTAAAAATGTCAAATATCATACAGGTTGAAAAATATTTGTCCATTTTTGTTTACGTACACTCATATTCATATCATTTATTGCATACATGTGTTTACAGTAGGTCTTATTATTTATATCTTAGATTACAACATACACTCGTAGGGCATAGCAACACTCAGAAAAAATATAATTTATAATGGACAAAATTCCATTCTGGCTTAATTTATTTACGACAATTATGAATTTGGTTAAAAATGGTTTTTAGCACAATTACTCGTACATCTTGACTAGATTCACTTTGGATACTAAGTATTTCTTTTTATCCAACTTCAGAATGGTCCTTTCAAGTAGACGATTTTCCATTTGTACCTATTGACAGTAAACCTCTTAAACGAAGTATTTATTACATTATGTACTACATTATATTATGAGTTATTCAAATATTGTTACTAAAGATGTGGTCGAAACAATTCAAACCTCTGGTCGGTACATTCATATGGCTATATATATAGGTTATAGTTCTCTGCGATAGATAAAAGCTGATCTGAGTAAAGATTACGATTTAATATATTTATGGTAAGGTCTCCCATTAGTACCAATTTCTTTTGATAATATTTTTTCGGTAAAATATGTAGAGTTCAGCAAAAAAGTATCAAATTCGTTGTAGGCGTTCTATAAATACCTATAAGGACCATATTAATAATTGAAATATAAATTCCGCAACATTCGAAGACATTGTTTTCCTTTATTTCATCCATTAAGTTAACGACTTCAAAATCTGTCTCCTTTTTGCCTAAAATACAAACCCCCTCCTCTTTTACTATTCCTAGAGTTTTTGCTTGTTTTTGTGATTACACAAATATTTCCGAGAAAATACAATTTGTAACAGTCAATTACAGAAGATTTGTTTAACCTAAATAGGCTTGAACCGTGAAATGCGCTTATCTACGAATATCAACGCCTCTTAGAAAAACATGATCATATAAGGAGATTTTTCGCCTTGTGGCTCAGGGAACCGCCTTAAAAGTCGTTTTACTAAATCAGAATTAGGAGTATGTAGAACGATAGGAGACCACATTTTTCACAGATATTCTATGGGCACATTCTTGGACCGAGGGCAGGCTATAAATTAGGACTATCTGTTACCGCGCCCAGCCAGAACGACACCTGAGACTGGGATCCGGCACTGATCTTGTGCAATTTTACAAGGATTTACTATAATGTTATTGATCGCCAACGTAACATAGCCTTCGTCGGTCAGGCCCATATCATATATTGAGCTATGAATTTTATTTCCAAAAATATGAATTCATTTTCATTTTGGCGCTGACACATCAACCAGAGTGTATGTACAACGTCAACGTAAGCGTCAAATAATTAAAATTCATGGGTACAAAGGCGTCCTAGTGGAGTTGCAATTAATATGAAAATCTCTGGACAATATTTATGACACTGACACAGGCGAAATTATAGCTGAGTTTAATATTTACTGACGGCCATATTTTACAGGCGAGGGGATTACGTGCGAAATATAAACGTAAGCTGCGTTATCCAAATTTAATGGTCGCTATTTGACACTTGATCATTCGCCGCGCCGTACGACTCTTTCCAACGAGGCGTCGTAACAACCTCAGTTTATTATTGCTGACGCTCCATACTCAGCGGCAGATTTACCTGCCATTCGATAAAATCTTGGTGGTTAACGTTGTTGAAAATAAATAAGAAAAACGGGTACATAAATATCGAATGGCACAGTCTATTGGGGCACACATATAAAGCGCATCTCAGCTAAAATTTGTCAGTATGTCGGGACAATTGGGCTGAAATAAATCCGGAATCCATAATACATTCCGTTAGTGCATCCAAAACGAGCTCGCGATCGTAGCGGTGCGTCTACAATACGAACAGCCTACAGCAGGATAATTTCCGACATGTTTGCAGCGATTAGTTTCGCAACTGCCACCCGACCGCGCTGTGAAATATGACCGCATCTACGTTTACGTTTTCAAATAATCATATGTGCTTGCGAATTATAACCCGTGAATACATAAAAGGCGCGGCGAGCTGTAATTCCGAGAGGTAGGAGCCGTAAATAATTGTCGTGGCTTTAGCGTTAATTCCTTACCAAGAGTGAATCTATGAGATCACTTACACGCGCTTTATTATGGAAATTGCAGACGTTTATTTGCTAGGTAGGTACATAATTTTGCGCTTCCCACTCGGAATGAATTCTAAGTAATTTGATGACTTTATTGTTTGTTGAAGATATCAACAAATTATGTTTGCAACACGGTTTATTATTGTCTCCAACAGTAACAGTTTATTTGGTCGTACCTTCTCTAGTCTCAGTTTTTTTTTATCACGACTACTTTCAGGTTTCGGTGGCTACTAGATAGACGAAGAGCCCCGTAAAATAGTCAACGATTTCAATAGCAAATTTCGGGGCCAGCTATAAAGTGTCAGACTAGTGAGAGAGTTATTTGTAATGTTACAAATCTCGTTATCATTAAAGTAGCGCCATATTATTATTTAGCCATAGAGCGCTATATTAATAGAAATAACAAATAATTATAATGCAATATGTGCATTAATTAGTTGTTACATATCACATTAATAAACCTCTATTTCTTTGAAACTGCTTACTAATTCCTCATTACTTACAGATGAAAACTAACTGAGGCAAACATAAACTCTGACATAAGCAAACTACATAACCTGCACACAACAACCGCACCTGCAAGATAGGAACTGCACCGATATTCCTATCACTTGCCGAGAATATGCCTCAGGACATCAGCTACTTAGGATAGACACTAGATAGATAGGTCAAACATTTAGGACTAGAAATGAAACGGCAAAAACAAATATTTGTGAGATAAAATTCTGAATCGCTTTTTTAGGGTTCCGTACCCAAAGGGTAAAAACGGGACCCTATTACTAAGACTCCGCTGTCCGTCTGTCCGTCCGTCTGTCTGTCACCAGGCTGTATCTCATGAACCGTGATAGCTATTAGACAGTTGAAATTTTCACAGATGATGTATTTCTGTTGCCGCTATAACAACAAATACTAAAAACAGAATAATATAAATATTTAAATGGGGCTCCCATACAATAAACGTGTTTTTTTTGCTGTTTTTTTCCGTAATGGTACGGAACCCTTCGTGCGCGAGTCCGACCCGCACTTGGCCGATTTTTTATTACTAATAGCCGCAATACATATTGTTAGATAAGCCACTACCCACTGTTGAAGGATTTGTAAAAAACCGATCTAGTTTTCACACATCGAAAGATCAAATAGGGAATATGGCTTTCGGAGCGGACCCCGCCCTTTATTTAGGACGCAACAAGGAAAGCACTGATGAGCAGCTATCCAGGTGTAAGCACACTGTGGGTTCACATATACTGGTTCATCCAAGGGTAAACGCTCGAACTTGTGAGAATCAATGCCGTGAGCCGACTGTCTCCGCCGAGTGTCACGGCGGTAATTAAACATTCCGCCCTCTTGATATTAACCCGTTTGAAAATTCTAACAATGTCGCCGACTAGGCGCTTCCTATGAAAATATTCCGCAATAAACACCGCGATATATTATTATGCACGCACCGAGGTATTTCAAACGCTTTCATGTTTAAACGCTAAATTCCATTTACTTGTAATTGGTACACATAGTATGGTTGTAATGCTAATTTGATTTTATGCGATTATGTTAAACGTGTATCGGTGAGAGAATCCTGCTGGAAAATATCGGTAAGAGGTATTAAATTATGACGTGGATTCTAGTATGATATATACTTACAAAACTCTCATAATATACTTTTGTAATGTTTACGATGATCTGCCACAATCGTCGTTAAACACTGGTTAAAGAATGAACAATCATTTTAAGGAGTAAAATGCTTCCTTGTTCGTTTCTTGGAAATCAACGGTAGGATTGTGCTTACAGTGTATTCTTTTAGAAATTCACTCAACTGAACTATTATGTTATGTTACATATTGTATAGTTTCAAGGCGCTGAAACTTGTCGCGGTGAAAAAGTATATTTACCTATTTTTCTAAAGAAGATTATTTTTCTGTGAAAGTAATATACATGTTTCTCATCATAGTCATCATACGGTATAATAGGTACGAGTCGATCTATTGACAGGCCAATTTGAACGTACACTGACATCAGAATGACATCTTAATAATGACATTCAGCGTGTATTATGCTCGTACTTGTCCGTGTACCTACATGTACTGGCGCAAGTGAGACGCACGACAGATCTTTAGAATTGGCCTGTATATTTATTTAGTTTATTTATTTATATCAATCAAACAGCACTAACAGATAAACCTTACGTGCTATTTGGCATTATATTACTTATTGTTTAACATAAATGTCTGCAATATACGGACATTATAAGATAAGCTGATAATTAGGATACAATTTTAATGAGAGACCTATTGCAGGCCTAGAGTAAACCCCAAACTCGAAACCATGCATAGGTTTAAGTTACAGCCATAACACAGTCAAAAAAACGGGACAATTGCGAGTCGGATTCGCCCACCGAGGGTTCCGTACTTTTTAGTATGTGTTGTTATAGCGGCAACAGAAATAGGTACATGATCTGTGAAAATTTTTTCAACACGGTTTATGAGATAACCTGGTGACAGACAGACGGACAGACAGACAGATGGACTGAGGAGTCTTAATAATAGGGTCCCGTTTTTACCCTTTGGGTACGGAACCCTAAAAAACCGAACGAACATCTTACGGGTAGCAAAAGTACTGCGCCGTTTTTGGGTAACTCCGATAAATTATCAAAGTATGTTTCCAAGTGTCCCACAAGGCCATGCAAAGATAGTGTGTTTGTTCACACTTATGTAATGGCAGTAATTTTCCAGCAGCAGATTTTCCAACAATACCAACAACTAAGGTAAAGCTATGTGCAGATAAGCCCATAATCGTGACACTGCGCCTAGCAGTAACACCTCTTATAAACTTTCCTTTGTTACACCCGACCGTTTCTGTAGGTAATTCGACCCATGACACCGACCCTTTACCTTTTACACGGCCGAGATACGTCTACTTATTGTTACTCAGCTGGTTTGATAACTAGATTACAAGCACGTACAAATAAATACTTTGTTGTTGACAAAGTTAACACGTGTAAGTAGGTATAAAAGCCAATTCAAAGTGGCATTAACGAAAGTGATCTATCCGTTGCGGGAAACTAGGGATGAGACAAAGTGTGCGTATATCTAATACAACTATTCTAACTGTTATATCTAACACCACTCGAAACTATCTCTTCAGACTACAATGTTGTAAGGCTTGTAAGTTACATAACGACATGTGATATTAAGGGCCAAGTGCAGCAAACCATCAGTAACATAAATGTAGATATATACCTATGTACGTATACCTACATATATTTGTCGGTGCCACCGAGATTTACATATATGTATAGGTAATTAGATTTCCTAATAAATAAATGTAATCAGATATATACGAATGAATGCCTGACGAAAGAGATGCCTCAAATGCATACATCGGCATTAGTAATAAATTAAGCACTTTTTAAGCAGGTTTAAGTTTATAGATAAAGAATTAACCACTTGCAGATTTTGCCTACAATAATTTTATTTGCATTGTTATCTATCGAAGCGCCACTTGCACCAACCCACTAACCCGGGGTTAACCGGTTAAACCGTTAACCCAGTGTCCCGGGTTGGTGGGATGGTGCAAGAGGCGCTAAGTGGTTTTATTGAGCCTAACCTCGGGTTGCGTTGTCTTGTTGTTAAAGAGTTTCTAAGCCACCTTCAGTTCTTTTACAATATCGTTTAATATAAATATAATATTGCATCACCAACACCATACAAACTTATATTACTTTAATATAACCGCAAATTGAAACGAGGCGCAGGTTTTAATGCTATGAAACGATTTTAAAACGAATTTTAAATATAACCTTTACTAACAGAATTCGTTTAAAGTTTGAAAAGAATTTAAGCGGCAATGTATATATACTAGTACAGTATATCGTTTATTGCAAACCATGGTACAATACAATAGATGTTACAATGGAAAAAGATCACATGGCACCCTGTCAGAGTATGGCAATTATCCTTAAAACTACATTAACTAAATATATTTAGCACATAGTCATCACTTGCGACAGTTGTGATTGTTGTGAAGTCGCGTCAGTAAGTGCGATATTTTGAATAAAAACAAAATTAATACATTGCATGCCGAATAATTTTATAAGGAAAATAAAAGCCGTTTTTTTTTAAAGCGCGCGGTTGTTGAAAAATGACATTTTACATTAGACAATCTAATGACACTATATAGTTTTTCGCGGTAAACACATTGTCATTTTTCATACATATCGTTAACGCATGCGTTTAACGCTGCGTTTATCGCATATCGTAGACGGGGCGGTCGCACCGCGTCGCCGGCCGTGTGGCCCGTGTGTATTGCTGCGGCCGGCCGCTCGCACGTGTTACGCGAGGCACGCACCTACCACGCGTGCTTTATCATTGCTCCATTTAATGCTCACTCAGTATGTAGACGCTGACATGTTCGCCGATCGTTTAGCACATTTGTGCAGAACTGCTTGCCTAGCATTTTGAATTTTTATAATTTTAATTGACTGTCATGACATTTTATTTTGTATGTTGTATATTTTATTGACATTGTTTAATATTATACCCGATTTTTTTTGTTTCCTAGCGTGTAAGTAAATTTGAAATTAGAATTTGTTTTGACATTTTTATGCGCATGTTTTTATAAGTATTTATGTTGAGGTTAGTTTTAATTAGTTTCCATGTTCCTACTCATATCTGTACTCCTAGCATGTAAGTGAATTGGTTTTAAACTGTAAACTTACATTGTTTCCAATAAATAAATAAAATAAAATAAAAAACTTTAGTACTCAAATTTGGGTCGTATCAAAAATAAACGCTGTAGGTATATAACTATTAACATTTGAGCTAAACGTAAGCAAATAGATAATTAAGGTATGGAATGTACAAACATTGCAAGTTAATGAATTACCTGCAGTGAAAAGGTTATTATAGTTTCGGCTCACTTGTTATTAGTTTCTACCTCGTTCGAAAACCAAACCAATATTATTAACATTCCACTTTATCTAAGTACTTTCGGTAGTACGATGATTTCGATGTGCTGAGTATTACAATTGCAAATAACACTGACATAGTTGCCTAGAACTTGCGCCCATACAGGATATAAGTTCGCCATCAACACAATAGGCGTGCTCCAGCACCGATTCAACTCGAAATCGAATTCCTAACACAGGAAATCTAACACTGAACATACCTAACGTCCCACATAAGATGATATTGATCCGTAACCTCGCATTTAGGTACCCTCATATTTCACTCATTCAGTCTTATTTCGTCATTGAAATTCGGAGCTCGCAGACGAGATCGTAAAGCTAGTCCATTTCAGGAGCATTGGTTCAGCTCAGCGAACAAATCCGCCTATAATTTACTGTTTATGTGCATCCGGAAGCGGCGAGATTGCGACGCAGAAAATTAAGACTGATGAAGCGAGGACTACTGTTTAAAATTGATATTACAATTTCCGTTTCAGTCTGAGCGCAAACATTCGTGAGTTGATGTTCTCGCTGACTTTTACAGTGGAAATGAAATATGGATGGGACAAACTTAATGTGCCCACAAAAGGTAACCTATGTATACGCGACCTAATCATAGCAATACGATAGTATAGTACCTATATCTACACACACACTTTTAAAAATTCTTGAGTGAATACCGCGAACCGAAGGACGCAAGAGGGAACTTGGACGAAAAGCACACGAGATTCGATTAGAGTTTAAATGACGGTTGGTAGAAGTCTCCAAATGAGGTAAATAACTACTTAGCTAAGATGGAAGCCGAAATGCATCAGTAACTAACTATATTGAACATAAACTTCAAAGGTTGCAGCTTACCTTAATATAGCACCGGCGGGAGGAATATTTTTACCTGTAACAATAACAGGTACGATTTATGGACTTACGGATCACATAGGTTTAGTAATAGGTTCCATTTGGCAACCTTCGGGTAAGTACGATACGCAACCCTAAAAATCACCAAAGAAAATACGAGCAAGTTCTCAAACTACCAAGTTAACACCAAGCTCTTTATTAGGCCACTTGTGCTACCGCCAATTTTCGCCCGATTTGAAATTCAAAATCTCGCACCCTAATTTTCATTTCATTTCGTTTAGAAAAAGTCTCCGGTAACGACGAGAACGTTCACAGCGACGCAGGGGAACGTGAATGGTGGCTTTTAGCGATATTACTGCGTGCCAGGCGATTAGGCAAACGACTGTTATGACGAAATTAATGCCTCACGCCTAAGTGAGTGCTCATGCTCGTATGGCTGCAGGGTGAGCCGCCATCTGTTCTTATAGTAGCTGACCAGCGGCAGTTTCTTGTCGACTTTGATAACAAAAAAGCTTAAGTGCTTATAAAAGCATAGTCTCTTCTGATTAGATTCCCATTAGAAGTCCTATTATTTCAAGATAAATACCGTTGGAAACTCCGGTTTCTATTTCGAGAGCGTACAAATATTTAGTTATCAAACTCGATATTTTCTTAGTTCCCGATATTGCCACTAGTTATAGGAAATCCTTTAAAAAAGGTCAAGCGTAAGTCTACTCATGACGGCTCAGTCATTCTTAAGAAAAAAAAATGGGCCATTACGGAACCCATGGGGCGCGAGTCCGACTCGCACTTGGCCGATTTTTCTTCAAATGTCCCGGTCAACGTCCCCATAGTTATAGCATGGCAACCCTACACTAGACACTAGATGTCTATGTATCACAAGTAATAGATACCAAAAAGTCGGTTATTACCCATTATATTAATTAGGACCCTGGATACTTTATGGCTACTTTTTCAATATTTTTTTAGAAAGTTTTGATTACTTTTGAAATGGAGAAGACTTAATAATAGGTGTTACGAGGTACAAGGCGATTAAAGCAAGACCGGAAAATATCTGCGGCGGAAGCTACAATTACTTACCAACATTTAAATTAATATGACTGCTCAAGTGCTCATAACGACGGAGCGAACTTGTTATTATCATTTCATTATTGATAAGGAAAAACTCTGAAAAAATAAACTTTTTACGACTTGCTTTCAGTTGTTCATCTAACGGAATAATGGCTTTAAATTTGAAGTCCTTGGCTTTTATGAAGTAGACGGCGATAAGAGGGATTATAAAGGAAAGGGGCCGAAATGTAGATAAGAAAATAATGGGGCTCCGACGACGATGAAAACCGAGCGAAACGACTAGAAATTTATCTTACTTCTATTATAACGTATCAACACTGCGTAAATTATAACTTGACTTTTAAAATGTAATAAATGTTTAAATGACCGCGACAAATCGTAAAACTGTAGGTACCTAACCTGCTGTACATACAGACCGTCTACATAGAAGGTAAAAGCTCGTCAAAATAAAATATCTACTCTAATATTAGTTTCACAGAACACACTTGATACTTCCGAAAACTAGGTACTTTAGTGCATAATGATTTTCCATCGTATTTTCACGGAAACGTACGAACGTGTCTTGCTATTTCAGTAAGTCTCTGTTTTGTACAGAAGTACTGAGGTTGACTGAAGTAGCATGATAAATACGAACGTTTCCGAGAATATACGATGGAAAACAATTATGCCCTACATCTGTAGTACCTACCTGTAGTATCTTTATGAAAATGCAAAAAAGAGACGCGGCGCGGATGAAACAAACCGTTGTTATGGCTCCTCTATAGTCTCTATACGATGGGCCATCATACTGGCCCACTAAGATGGGCCAGCGTAGTAATAGTGGTAGTGGTGTCGGATACCTTATGGCGCGGCGCGGCGGGATGGCGATGGGATGGCCACGGTGTCGGTTTTTCATCCGCACATCAAAGGTAGTGGGCTAACGACGGCGCGTACGCATCTACACGTGGCATATTCCTGTTTGACTGTAATCTATAGGGAAAATAAATAAAAAAATATTCAAATGCACGGAAATTGACATAAAGGATGGCACTTACGACTATTATGAGTTCGCTGTGATAATGACTCGAAAAAGTAATTATTTATTATTATTACATTTTTAGGGTTCCATACCCAAAGGGTAAAAACGGGACCCTATTACTAAGACTTCATCTGTCCGTCTGTCTGTCTGTCACCAAGCTGTATCTTATGAACCGTGATAGCTAGACAGTTGAAATTTTCACAGATGATGTATTTCTGTTGCCGCTATAACAACAAATACTAAAAATATAATAAAATAAATATTTAAGTGGGGCTCCCATACAACTAACGTGATTTTTTTGCCGTTTTTATTTCTTCCTCGCCGCGTCGCGCCCGCGCCGCTTCGCATTCGCGGTTAATTCGCTTGGCCACCACGTCGTCCGCCACCTGGGCCGCCGCGTCGTGACGCGGCGTATCGCGTCGCGTTCAAGAGTTATTCGCCTACGTAAGACGCTGCCTTATCACATTCAGTGCCAGCGTCAGCGTGCTACGCGCTACGAGCGTAGCCGATAACATGCAAAATCTCGTATATAAAAAACAGCGACTACGAATAGAGAACCCGCCTATCGGGTCACTGCCGCCACTGGCCATTTGTGTGACCGAGGGCTGTAAATCTCATACAGGAAGAAAACAAAATACGCACGAACCGGTAACCTTTCATCGGTTTTTCGTTAAATTTTGATGATATTCATTTACAGGACCTTGTAGCCGGCCGGCTAACTAGAGCGGTAGAAAATGAAAACTAGGTTCTTATACAATACAACAACAATATAATAGTAAAAATATGTACAATAAATTAAACTAATTCTGTCAGTACACGAGGCAAAACCAATAAAATATTGTCACTGACCTTAACGTTCATTCCAATCTTCGTCGAGCCGAACGATGAATTCCGGCAGCGGGTACAACTGCGGGCTACGCGGGCTCACCAGGCGCAAGCAGATAAAAACTTCAGGAGCGAATATCCAGAAAATAAGTAGCTTCTATCATGCGTCTTCAGTTTTAAACCAAAAGAAAGGGCTGCAACAATCGTGCGTTCGTAGTTTTCGGGTTAGAACCTAACCCAAGCCTCATTAAGTTACAAGAACCAGTGACGTACAAATAAGACTTGGATTAGTTTTCATTTAAACATAAACTTAATACTATATATACAAATTTTACCTGCATTAGACGCAGCCTTCGTATAACAATCGTATTAGTACTTTTAACACAAATTATAAATTTGAGTCACATTAAATAAATATAAGTTGCGCTATTTGCAACAAAATTCCGAGAGAAAATTGATCAGAAAAAACAAGACGGGCAAATCGCTTAGTTTTTTTTACAACAGGCCAGTGCGCGCGGTGGCTGCACTATGCAGGTTTGCTATGTTACAACCTAATAACCTGAACATAGAAAAAACCGACCAAGTGCGAGTCGGACTCGCGCACCGAGGGTTCCGTACTTTTTAGTATTTGTTGTTATAGCGGCAACAGAAATACATCATCTGTGAAAATTTCAACTGTCTAGCTATCACGGTTAATGAGATACAGCCTGGAGACAGACGGACAGCGGAGTCTTAGTTTAGAGTTTTTACCCTTTGGATACGGAACCCTACAATATCAGTAGTTTATGTAACTAGGGGCACCCCAATACCAGCTTCTCTCTCTGGGCCGCATCCAACGAAGAGCGACTCGAATTGCCGAGTGCCAGCGTATTTCGGAACGGCTTGACTCCTTGGCGCTGCGTAGAGATGTGGCCTCGCTCTGCATTTTCTATCGCGTGTATAACGGGGAGTGCTCCGAGGAATTGTTCGGATTAATCTCTGCCGCTTCTTTTCGCCATCGCCCTACGCGACAACATTACCATCCTCACCAGTCTCACGTCTCACCACTTAGATGGTTGGCAGTCCTCAACTGTGCGTTTCTCTAGAAACTTCCTGTCTCGCACACCTAAAGTGTGGAATGAACCTTCAAGAAAAGAGCGTACTCCCATCTTAAAGTCCGGCAACGCACTTACAACCCCTCTGGTGTTGCGGGTGTAAATGGGCGGCGGTAATCGCTTACCATCAGGTGATCCGTCTGCTCGTTTGCCTCCTATTTCATAAAAAAAAACTAACACCAATTCAATTCAATTCTGTATAGATTTTTGCATAATTATATTTTCGAAATTTTCTGCGAACTATGAAAGGTTATGTTTTTTCGCATAGTAATGTGTGTTTTTATATATCGACCTCGGAACAAATCGACATTAATAGCTTTTGCATTGATTAACTTTCCTTAGATATTGATCCCGTTGGCAAACCTATCTGGCAAAACTCAACGTTTTATTTTAGATTTCCAGACGAGGATTTAAAAAAAATGGATTCATCGTGTAAATAGGCGAAATTGGTTTTGAAAAAGTCACAGATATGCTTAAAACACTGCAAAATTATATAACACAAACGTTTTCTTTCATTTCCCATTTGGTACATAAGATAAGTAGCAACTTAGAAGATTCTGAGTGGTGGACTTCAAATGATATGGATGCTACATTAGGTAAGTACATGCATAAATTCTCATGTTATTAAGAATTAGATATATGACGCTGCCAGTTTCATGTAGTCAGCCAAGAAAGTCTTTCGTCTTCATTTGGATAGTGATATATGTAGTCGAAAAGTGGTAGACCACTTTCTTGGCTTACTGTACATACAAGATTGTTATCGTGCGTGTGGCTTATCCACGATACAAAATCTGTATTTAGTTATGCGTACCTATACGAGTGGCTAGCCGAATAGCGAGTGGACTAGGCAATAACCGCGAAAATCGTAAATTTCGAGCAACTATCTCTGTGACTCCAATTACGCCTTAATTTGAGTAAAAGAGAAAGATGTCCGAAATTTGGGAACATCGGTGTTCTCGGTGAGCCCTCTGTTTACATACTCGATACTCGTCGTCGTTCGCCTCAGTATATTTTGGTATATTTATTTACTTTTATCTATTTGGCAATTTCGTGATAATTTTTTCACACAGGGCATATGCATAATTTATCGATATAAAAAGTCGACACAAAACGACGAAAATTATAAATAACAAACGAAACCCTCAATATTTAACAAACGATATTTAACAATTTTAACGCATATCAGTGAAAGAACATGGGTCAAAATCATAAAAATAATTAATGCAAATAAAAAAAATTATTTATCCATTTTTAAATACATTTTATCGTATTTTTATAAATCTTCATTTTTAGTTTTAAAGTGTGTCGACAGATGGCAGTGAATTTACTGGGGTTACAAAATTTACTATGACAGTACCGCTCTAGTATAAGTTACTCTATGACTATGCTCTTGCCTATAGACATTTCGTAATCAGCGAAATCACCTTAATCTGGGGGCACGGCAGTGCCTCCGCCAAGACGAGCAAAGCGAAGCGCAAGGGCAGTACCTACCTTCTGGTCCCGCTTAATATGAAATGTATACGAACGAAACCATCGACACGAGAAGAAGAAGTACCTACCTTTTCTCGAAGCGCTTCGTCGTTTTTTTGAACCCTCATAACTTGGGTTTGGAATATACCAGATAAACAAAGTTCTCGGAATATGATGTCAATTGTGGACTTATTAAGCATAAAAAAAATTAATTGCATAGCTCTTATACTTTAGACTTTATTTATATCTAAAAAAACCCGATTTCGTCACTGACTCACTCACTCACTGATGATCATCCAAAACCTTTAGGGTACTTCCTAAAGTCCTAGGAAGCTGAAATTTGGTAAGTAATATGTCTTAGTACACAAACAACAACAAAAATTCAAAAACTTGAAATTTTTTGCCCCAAAGCCACATATTTTAACTAAGGTGTAGAGCTGTAGAGTTTGTGAAGTTAGGGCTTGTAGACTTAGAAGCTTGGCTCTACAAGAGATCTGATTACTTTTTGACAGTGCGAGCCTTATGGTTTCATCTTGCCAACATTTTACATGAAAATATTTTTGGTGGGGTTAACTTATTCTTGATAAGAAACGTTAGATTTTTTATATGCAAGCTTGCTTTAATTGCGGCTCCTGATGAGCTGTGCGCAAGACACCCTTGTCGTAATTTTTTGAGATGTTTACCTACGTTCCGACGGTAAAACACCCACTGACAGCCAAGTAGGTACCTAATAGCTTATAGTTATTGAGGTGTTGTTTATTTAGACTTGTCTTTATTACACCTAGTACCTATGTATATTTCCATATTTTCTATATACTAAATAAAATACCTACTGCACCTACTAACAAATTATTGTAATGACAGAGTTTTCGCGGGTGAATATTTTCTCTTAGAACCTTTAAGTTACCTGTATGATCAACGACCCGACTGCTCCTGGTATATTAAATACCTGTAGGCATGTACGTACTATTGTACTGTACGTTTCTTGCGCAAGAAAATGGTCAAGAAAATGCGCAAAGCACAACGCAGATGGCGCTGCATTCGTTTTTACGCGTCAGCTTCCGTATGTACGAGTTCCAGGTTTAACCTAAAAAACAAACAATTATTCCTCAATTTGTCTCTCTATCCGTTAATTATAATAACTGGAAGCTCACGCCAACAAAATTTGCTAGTTTTTATTTTTAATCAATGTTGCTAAATATCATGCTTTGCTAGTTTAACTTAATAATAGTATAATTTACCTATGTAGGAAACCGAATAAGTAGGAAATAGTAACAATAAGTAGGAAAGATATATAATCATAAATTAGTTATAAATAACAAGACACTTTATTTAAAAATGCACAGTATTAGATATGTTATAGAAAATAGTGATACACACTTTGATATCTTACAAGAATTCATAAACTATCACATTTTTCATTATAAATGTATCTACGTAGACGTAGAATACATAATTTTAATGGTAACTTGAGAAAAGTTATTTTAAAAGAGGTGATATACGATATTAATTTTATAACTATCATTTATTGCTTACATTTGACAGTCATTTATTATACTTGGATTTAAATAGAAGATGATAATCTTTTCAATCTTTTACAATTCCTATCATTATCCATGTTCAGCCAAATCCCAATTTGTAAAACGCTTTTGGCACCACAATATTAACAGTTTCGGTCCCTAAATTGTTTTACTTTAAAATATTTAATTTAATCAAACAATTATGTTCTCATACTAAGACCTCGTTAATCGTACAAAGGTACTTTAGAGTGTACGACGGTTTAACCAATCCTGTTTTTACAAAAAATACTTAGTAACCCAACCCATCCCGTAGCAGAAACCAAAATTTCCACAATGGCGCGATGATTTTCTAATATAACCGTATGTGAAACTCAGCTAGAGTTTCACATACGGTGAATAAAGTAAGCGCGTCTGAGATCTTGTAGTTTGGATTGCGTATGTATGTGTAGAGTAGGTACTAGGGGCACACGATCTGCGCGAGGTTGCGCGGCGTGCAGGCGCGCAGCCCCTGCCCGCGCAGCGTGAGCCCGCGCGCCGGCGGGATCACGTCGCGCCCGCTCACGCGCAGCCGGTGCACGCAGCCCACGAACCCCGACAGCGTTGGGATTCCGGGCAGCCTGTGAACATAAAACCAACCACCGAATTTACATAAGTGTCCAACAAATCCTGCGTTTTAATAAGGGGACACCTCCTGACCCTTCATAGAAACGGGTTCCGGTTTCAAGCCCGTCCCGGTTCTACTACTAATTTAGAGACGAGTAATTTTCTATTTTCGTAATTTTATCAATTATTTTACATAAACTTGGACGACACTGCCACAATAGCAAATACAACATTTAATATGTTTACCTTTTTGTAATATTCTCCGGCGGACGACCTATGTAGATGAACGGGTCGACGTCAAGCGAAGTCATTCGCCCCGGCGTCGAGCCTCTCGCGGTCGCCTTGCCCATCCGCAACATCCCATCCTTCTTGTACCGTCGAGCAGAAATCTTCGAGCGACCGTCATATCTCACTTTCCCGGCACGCAGCTCCATCGGTCCGCTGCCAGCGTTCCAACGTAACACAGCTTTGTTTTCACCGAACCCGAGCCACAAGTTATCGCTCGGTCCGGCCGCGCTGAGGAGCGTGCCTTCGTCGCAAACTGCGGACACTTCAGCCCAGATATCAAAACGTTTCGCGGGCAGCCTCGTTCGGGCCATCATCCGTGCAAAGCCGTCGAACAGGGGCATTCTATATATTTCCTCTACGTCCTCGAAATCATCATAAATCGAATATTCCCCAAACTCATTCGTCAACTCCTCTTCGACCTCTTCTACTATCATCGCCGTCGGCTGCGGAACACATTGGGACTGGACTTCATTCGTTTGCAATGGTGTATCACTGTTCATTTCTGGAAATTTAATCAATCGATACGTCTTAATATTTAGGTACACGGGTGCTTCTAGCGGATAGTTAATGAGAGTTGTGCGAGTAATGGTAGTGGAGCTAGCTCGTTCTAACGATATCCGACCGGCGGGAGGATGTCGACGCAAGTCAATTCGGGCTCGGGGCTGTCCGGCTTGCCGCTGTCGGTGGTGTCCGTGGACGCGTGGCCGGGGTCGGAGCGCTCGGGCGCTAGCGATGCAGATGGGGTGCGGGGGCGGAGGCGGAGGCGCGTGAGGGTGAGTTTGCCGGTGGAGCGACTACCTCGCCTAACGTGCGGGCCGTCGTCGGCGCAGGGGCCGAAGGCCTGCACGACGATGTCGGATTGCGTCCTACAGGCGTGCGTGCGGAGGTGGCAAGCGGAGAGGTAGGTGCGGCCGTCGCTACCGCAGACTGAGGGCGCCTCTGCGGGGCCGCAGTCGCCACCGCCGCACTCGCACTGCGCGAGCCCGCTGCGCACCACGCAGTACGCGCCGAAGTAGCACGCCATGTGCTCGCAGCTCGTCGCTGGCAGTTGTGTCGATTCCGCTGTACAGAAAAAACGTGTCATTGCGCACAATTCCATAAAACGTTACAGTACCTCCATAAGGCTTGTGATACACTATCTCTATACCAAATTTTTTATCTAAATCGGTGAAGAGGTAACAGACAGGGAGAGTTACTTTCGCATTTACATATTTAATATTAGTAGGTATTGCTAAGTGTGTGATGTATGTACCTAAATGGTACATACGGTCAAACCAGACATTAAACTCAAGCGCGTGTTCGTGGTTGGAGCACACCGTGCATTTCTGCCCTTGGATGCCGGGCTTGCACACACAGCGCCCCGTCATTTGCTCGCAGTTTTCGCGCACTGACCCGAACGCAAAACAGGGATGGTTTATAAATGGTACATACGATCGAAGCAGCCATTAGGCCCAAGCGCGTGTTCGTGGTTGGAGCACACCGTGCATTTCTGCCCTTGGATGCCGGGCTTGCACACACAGCGCCCCGTCATTTGCTCGCAGTTTTCGCGCACTGACCCGAACGCAAAACAGGGATGGTTTATAAATGGTACATACGATCGAAGCAGCCATTAGGCCCAAGCGCGTGTTCGTGGTTGGAGCACACCGTGCATTTCTGCCCTTAGATTCCGGGCTTGCACACACAGCGCCCCGTCATTTGCTCGCAGTCTTCGCGCACTGACCCGAACGCAGAACAGGGATGGTTTATAAATGGTACATACGATCGAAGCAGCCATTAGGCCCAAGCGCGTGTTCGTGGTTGGAGCACACCGTGCATTTCTGCCCTTGGATTCCGGGCTTGCACACACAGCGCCCCGTCATTTGCTCGC
Source organism: Cydia strobilella (assembly GCF_947568885.1). Taxonomy (NCBI): domain Eukaryota; kingdom Metazoa; phylum Arthropoda; class Insecta; order Lepidoptera; family Tortricidae; genus Cydia; species Cydia strobilella. The sequence goes on from NC_086043.1 coordinate 10,054,893, forward strand.
AGTCTTCGCGCACTGATCCGAACGCCGAACATCCGCAAGCTGAAAATTAAATGTTTATAAATAAATAAATAATATCGGCGTGAATACTCTGCTAGGACTACTTTGTTATAATTTGTCGTGTCATTTACATTACTCTGTTTTTTTTTTTTATATAAAGCCCCTTGAGATGCAAATTTCCTATACACGTCTTTTTTCAGTCAGCATTCAGCAAGCCAAATCTTGTCTTATCTAATTACCTTCGGACACACGAAGTCGTCATTTGTTTCAGATTGATGGCACGAACAAGCGTTCAAGAGCAACTCACGAATACAGCCCATGTGTCCGGTCCCGATCCTCGGCAGGCCCCAGTAGCCGGGCTCGCAGCGGTCGCACTTGAGGCCGCCGACGCCGGGCCGGCAGTCGCACTGGCCGGCGCCGTCGCACTGCTCCGACACGGCGCCGAGCCGGTGGCAGCCGCACTGCGACGGGCAGCCGCTGCCGCCGGGCCCGCGCGCTGCCGTCACCCCGTCGGCGCAGCACCCGTGCCATGATTCTTGGCAGATCTTTTTCTCGGGTTGATTTTTGTCTGAAAGAGTACATAGTCATTTATTACAATCAAGCCGCAGCTGATGAAATCAATTGTTATTATGTATCAATGAAGTTTTGCTGCGTCTGATGGGAACGTTGCTATGTTAGGTACCTACATAAAGCAAATAAGAGACGTCCTGGATCATAATATCATAGTTCTAGCAGGACTAAAAGCCCTTATATGAATATGACTTAGTTGACGGATATTATGTATTTACTTATTATAATCATAATTATTTTATCCTTGCTGATATCGAAACCAGGCAAAGCACTGGACTAACGACTTAGCAATGTCAATCATGTACGCTTCTCAAGCAGCGGCCGGTTATCGAAGAGCATCTGATATCTTAAGACATAGCTCGAGAAAAAAATATAGCACATTTGCTATATGCTATCAGGTGGTAAGAAGTGATACGAGGGCCTTAGGTACCTTTTCTGCAACAGCGGGCTGCTTTAGTGGTGTGATGGCAATAACTGCCGACGGGGCAGTCCTTGCGATGAGGGCCGCCGCCGCAGTCCACGGGCCGCCCTTCCGAGTCCGTGACCGGCTCGTCGTCGCCACACGGGCGGAACTGTAAAATTACAGAAACACATTTTAAAAACAAGTTGACGTTTACCTGCTTAAGTCCCCTAACGTTAAGGTCCCTATCATACAGGCGATTTGCGAGCGAGTTGAAAGCGAGGCAAGCGCGCAGCGAATTCGCCGCAAGCGCGCAACGATCTCCCCACGAGCGCGCAACAATGCCGCTGCGTACCTACTAAGGTACTGCGAGCACCAGTTTGATAATTATAACTTAGTCAGTATTAATTGTCTGTATGTTTTAATTAATTGTCTATATCTAAAAACACTAATTATTAGTGTACCTCTAGCCCGCGACACAGCGCCAGCGGCCGCAGCCGCAGCTCCTCCTGCCGGCGGCACGACTCTAACTTCATGTGGCAGAGCGTGGGGTACAGGCGCAGGTCGGACGCGCACACAGGCGCCGACGTAGCCGCTGCGGCGGCAGCAGCCGCGCAGTCGAACAGGCACGCACATCTGCCAAACATTACACGAACTTTAGGAATATCCATACTTATATAAAGCCGAGTCCAGACGGGTGTAAGGTGTATAGTCATCCATCGTGTAATGTAACAGGAATTCTGCGTGTGGATGGCAATACGAGCATTACATGCACCTAACGCTCGTGCCGGCGCTCGCCGCGAACACAAAGCGCTCGCATTGCCGTCCATACTATTGACGCTATATAAATCCGGCCCTGTGAATCACGTCATCATCCCACGCAGCCGAAGCCGCGGACAGAACCTAGTGCTTTATAAAAAGGTACGATAGGTTAAAGATATCGGCAGGAGAGTCGAGGTGAATGATTACACACACAGCTATGTAGAATACTAATCGCGAAAACGGTAGTGAATGAATTAATGAGTGGATGTGACAATTTTATTTTTAACCGACTTCAAGATTTCAAAGGAGTAGGTTCTCAATTCGGTTGTTTTTTTTTAAATGTTTGTTACTCCATAACTCCGTCATTTCTGGACCGATTTTGAAAATTCTTTTTTTGATTGTAAGTATATACATACAGATTGGTCCCGTTTTTGTCAAAAAGTAGTTCTGATGATGGGATCCATGAGGAATCGAGGGAACTCCTCAAATGTTAAAGGCATACAATATAGTAATTTTAGTATTTTCATCAACAAATCAAGCATTTAAAAAAGTGACATTTGATGAAGTGGAACTGCTGATGATGATCAGAACGGAACTCTTCAATGACGCATAGTTCACGTTTGGCGATTTGTCATTTTCGTTATGTTTGTTAAGCAAGTTAGGTTTTCAAGAAACATTTTTGTCAAGCTCGAGTTCTGATGATGGGATCCATGAGGAATCGAGGGAACTCCTCAAATGTGAAAGGCATACATATAGTGAGATTTGTATTTTTATCAACAAATCCAGCATTCCCATTTTAAAAAAGTGACATTTGATGAAGTGGAACTGCTGATGATGATCAGAATGGAACTCTTTAATGACGCATAGTTTACGTTTGGCGATTTGCCCTCTTCTTTATATTTGTTAAGCAACTTAAGTTTTTAAGACATATTTTTGTCAAGCTCGAGTTCTGATGATGAGACCCACGAGGAACCGAGGGAACTCCTCAAATGTGAAAGGCATACATATAGTGATTTTTGTATTTTCATCAACAAATCCAGCATTTACATTTTAAAAAGTGACATTTGATGAAGTGGAACTGCTGATGATGATTAGAATGGAACTCTTCAATGACACATTGTTCACGTTTGGCGATTTGTTCTCTTCCTTATGGACCCAGACCCAAACTTGGACCCGGACTCGGACCCGGACCCGGGTCTGAACATGGACCCCAACTCGGACCCGGACCGAACTCTGACCCAAACTTGGACCCGGACAGCCGGACACGGACCCGGACTCGGATCCGGACCCAGACCCGGACCCGGAAATGCTACTAGAAAAGTGGGTTTTGAACTGCGATTCTCACACAACAGAACTGCTATCAGAAAAGGTTAGGTTAGAACTGAAACCCTTACAAAAACGAAATGCTACTAGAAAAGTGGGTCGTTTTATCTCCTTTTCTACATAATTGGGCAAAAGATGCTGTCTTTTTCATTTCATTGTCTGGAATCTAAGAGTGCACCATCAACAATAAGTGAACTTTTATACCTTGAAGAACGCTACTTTAAAATGCCGTGCCGATATTTAAAACAAATAGGGTGTCGAAAACATGTTCTTATGCAATAACAATATCAACGAAAGGAGCCCGTTTCTCAAACAGTTTTAGACTAAGTAATAATAAGCGCTGGTGGCCTAGCGGTAAGAGCGTGCGACTTTTAATCCAGAGGTCGCGGGTTCAACCAGTCGCTTTTCGGTGAAGGAAAATATCGTGAAGAAAACCGGACTAATCCCAATAAGGCTAGTTTACCCTCTGGGTTGGAAGGTCAGATGGCAGTCGCTTTCGTAAAAACTAGTACCTACGCCAATTATCGGGATTAGTTGCTAAGCGGACCCCAGGCTCCCATGAGCCGTGGCAAAATGCCGGGATAACGCGAGGAGGATCATGATGAACTGTCAAGTCGTATACCGTTACCATGGCAACACACTAATAATATTAGACTTAAGCGAGGTTTAGACTAGCAAGAACTTGCATGCAATTTAAGTTACATTGCCGACTACTAAGGTAAACTGTATTCAAAAGTTTGATCAGATATCGCAATGTAACGAAAATTGCATGCAAGTTCTTGCTAGTCTAAACCTCGCTTAATACCGTTCGAGAAATAAGGCACAGTTGGCACTCTAATACTAATATATTCACACCTTGGTTGTCCATTGGAGTCAACCGCGCAAGTAGCTTCATATGCGCATTGGACACGAGCGCACACCGCCGTGCCGGTTGGCTCGCTGGAGTTTTCGTTCTCTTCTCTCTCTCTTTCATTTGAGATCTCGTTTGTTATCTCCGTGATTTTAGCGCTTTTGTTTACACCTGTAATTAATGAAAATGTTTATAGAAAAAGTCTTCATGAATGAGACGAAGGCGAAGGCACTCGAGAGTTAATTTACTGTTTGTCCTTTGCAGCATCTGGCTCTCCTGAAATTTGTCAAAGCAGAAAAACGTAGCTTATTAGCCCGTAGGGGCGCCTCCGAGTCGGGCCGCATCTATAGCATGCATTGTATTTCCATCAAAACACTAAAAAGAGGGTAGGTTACCAAGGGCGAGTTGATCAAATACTTATGACGCAGGCAATTCCATTGAGAACTGACAAACTTACACGAATACGAAACACATTACAGACATTTGTTGCAAGAGGCCCTATACGTATACACAAGTAGAAAAACGGCTTGGCAGACTGTAAAACAGTAAGTACGTATATTATACCCGCCGTACTGTGTTCCTCCTCCGCACACTCGCCATAGTAGGCCACACGCACGGACGGCTCGCCGCGCATGCGCGCCTCACACGCGGCGCGTTGCAGCGCGCATTCGTGCACGAAGGTGGTGCGCATGTTTGAGCACACGGGCTCGCGCGGCACGTCGGCGCACGGGTTGGAGCATGCGCACTGCCCACGCGCGCACCAGGTGCCGCTTGGACACTCCACGCCGATGCATGACTCTGGAATGGTATTGTAGGTAAGCAATACCAAACTATCAAAATGGTAACATTTTTATTATTTATTTACTAGCCTAATAATTTAACTTTCAAGTGTTAGCTGTTATTTTATTTTTATTATTCATTTATTTAGTAGGGGTTTTTTTTTAAGATCACATTGTTGGGCAAAGGCCTCGATCATCTTATTCCAATTCCGTTTCTCGGTAGCCAGTCTAGTCCATTATATTACCTATAGTATCGCGTAGTCATCCAGCTCGTCTCGCCATCGGGTACTTGGTCGTTTCTGCCCCGGTATTTGTCATGGTAACATTAGTCACCCTTAAGCCCTTAACGAGCCACATTCCTGGTCAACAATATCCTCGAACCTCATATTAACGAATGTTTCTAGTTCCCTAAGTTGTCTCTACCGGACTCGTTATTACCTAGTGTAGGTTTCTTCGCATGCTTACTCTAATTTTGCATTCCATACGATTTAGATACGTAATAAATACCCAAATTAGATAGTGCTGCCTATGTTCGAAAAGTTTGAAGTGAGTCTATTTGGTCACCGCGTCTTTGGTACAACGCACCAAGAAGAAACACAAGTGAGACGGTAAATTTATTAAACTGTGTTTAAACTATACGTAGACACACTTTATTTAAACTTACACGATTTTTACTCATTATTATTCAACAACGACGGGACTTAATCGCGTAAAATAAGTTTTAAATTTACCTCCGACGTTTCGAGGACGGCGTTGTCCCCGTGGTCTCGAAGAAGACTGGCTAAAGTTGACATCAACATCTTCTAGGCGCGCGAGTTTTTTGAACTACCCGCACTTGGTCTTGTTTATTAACTTGATCGATTTGCGCACTAGGGATGTCACCGGGTCGACACACAACACTCACAATATTCGATTTTTCAACTTTCGATATTTGTTTTCGCTTACACTTACTAATGACTGGGTTCCATGTGGATGAGATCTTAAAACCTTCGTCTCGATTGAAATTTCTATGTTTTTTGATTTCAATGGCTTCACGGATTTTTCTACTATAAAACCCACGATCTGTAAAGTATTATAGGGTTGTGAAGCTCAATCCAGTGGTTTGGCCCTGACTCTAGTAAATGCTCAGCAACGGCAGACTTCAGAAGAAAAGAGAAGAGTCAGGGCCAAACCACTGGATTGAGCTTCACAACTGTTCACAACCCTAGAATACTTTCTACATTGGCTAATAATACTTTCTACATGGGCTATTACTGTGGGGAAATTCGGTAGATGTCGAAAGAGCATTTCTATTGCAGAAAAAATGTGTCCGTGCAATAATGAGAGCCTGGGTAACTGATAGCTGCCGACCACTATTTCAGAAATTAAAAATATTACCGCTGCCATGCATGTATATTAAAAAAGCATGTTTACTTGTAAAAAACCGTCCAGATTTGTTTAAAATGAGATCTGAATTCTTCTCAAGCCAGAGAACTTAATACCAAAATCTACTTTATCAACCCCGGTGCAACTTGGATATATATAAGAGGAATGCGTACAATATGTACAATATCTAAACAAGTGAAAGATCTCGGCCTTGTTTTAGATCCAAGCCTTAACTGGAATTACCAAATCTCAGAAGTTAGTCGGAAAGTCTGTTGGACGCTGCGTAATCTCTACAAATTTAAGAATTTTCTCCCAGTAGGTACCAAAAAACTCCTAGTGCAGGCTCTAGTTTTGCCAGTCATTGACTATGCGGACGTATGCATGACTAATATCTCGCAGGAATACCTCAATAAACTTGACCGTCTCATTAATAATGGCATACGTTTTATTTTCGGCCTTCGCAAATACCACCATGTTTCTTTCTATCGACGTCAGCTCAACTGGCTTTCCATCCGTCGGCGTAGGTCCCTTAGAATCCTGAGTATATTATTTTCCATCTTGTTCCAGCCTTCTACACCAGGATATCTTAAATGTAAATTCACTTTTGTCGCCCCCCGTCCAGGCTGTGAACTGCGTTCCTCCCGCTCACTCAAACTCTCCATCCCTTCTCACCGTACTGGTTTTATGTCCAACTCTTTCGCCGTTGAGGCAATCCGTCTCTGGAATTCCCTCCCTCTCTCGATTCGACAAGCCCCAAGCAAGCCTGTTTTTAAGCGTCTACTCCGCAAGCATCTTCTGTCAGAAGAATTTAAATAATGTTCTCCATCTTGTATGTACTGATATGTATTAGTTTATCTTTTGTATATCATATAAGTATTAGTATTTAATCATAATTTTGTTAGTTTACGTTATTATGTTTATATATATATACATAATATTTGAATTTTTTTTGGTTCTATTTCTCGTTATAATTTATGAATCTATCCTGCGCCAACATTTATGTCTCTGTTTGACCTAATGGTTGACTGGTAGAGAATGCCTTTTGGCATTAAGTCCGCCATTTGTACATTTTTCTTTGCTTGTGCAATAAAGTTTAAATAAATAAATAAATATGTGCATAGATCTATACAACAATTTGCCCAACAGTATAAAACAACTAAACGCTATGGAATACAAGAAAAAACTAACTAGTTTTCTGTTATAGCACTGTTTCTATAGCGTTAAGGAATATTTGGAATGTAATTTGCAGTTGTACCTAAGAATTAAGGTTGAAAAATGTATTTATTTTAAGTTAAGTGTTCTTATTATTAATTAATCAATCAATTACTTATTATGAATTTTAATATTGGAATTTTAATCTATTAATTATACTATTAGATAACATTTTTTTTTTTGAAAATTTGTATGTCGTTATGCGACTGAATACTGTACACCATATTTTAACAAAACAACACCTGTATTTTAGAATTAAGTATTCTTGCAAATAAAGAATCTTTATCTTTACAGATCGTTGGTTTTATAGTAGAAAAATCCGTGAAGAAATTGAAATCAAAAAACATAGAAATTTCAATCGAGACGAAGGTTTTAAGATCTCATCCACATGGAACCCAGTCATTAGTAAGTGTAAGCGAAAACAAATATCGAAAGTTGAAAAATCGAGTATTGTGAGTGGTGTGTGTCGACCCGGTGACATCCCTAGTGCGCAAAACGTTCAAGTTAATAAACAAGACCAAGTGCGGGTAGTTCGAAAAACTCGCGCGCCTAGAAGATGTTGATGTCAACTTTAGCCAGTCTTCTCCGAGACCACGGGGACAACGCCGTCCTCGAAACGTCGGAGGTAAATTTAAAACTTATTTTACGCGATTAAGTCCCGTCGTTGTTGAATAATAATGTAGACACACTTTGCTTGAAGTAACTTACCGCAAGAGCCCATATGTTTGACGTGCAGTCGCCGCTTTTCACGGCAAGCTACATCACGCAGCGAGCATACGCTGCTGTAGGTCTTATTATCATTGCCACACACTTCTTCGGTTTCCTGAAATAAGTGTAGACAAATTATTTTATTTGCAGCTAATCTTTAAACCAAGTTTAAGGTCTGCTTCGAATTAAATAATGTTAGATACTAAGTATTTTTAGTCCTGGATAATGACAGGATCCTAACCGTTCCTTCCTCGCAATGCTTCGGACAGACACAACTTGCTTCTGAAATCCCATCACTTTCACATACAGCATAGAACTCGCATTTCTTGTTCTCACATCCATCTGGAAATAAAACAACATTCGTGAGTAGGTTTCTAATAAAAAGGATTTGTCGGTTGCCGCTACGAGCCACGCTAAGAGTAGTATACTATGTAGACAAAGGTCTGGATTTTAGCCAACCTGTCAGTCAATAAAAAAAAATGCTAGAAATTTTAAATTTGTATTGTCAGGGTATGCGTTAATGATACTCGAGTTGAACTTCAAGACTGTTTATTCATAATCTAGGGTGGGTGCACAATTCTTAACTACCGACACATCTTCCTTCTTAAAAACAATAATAAGAAATAAGTACTAGGACATACCTAAAACAAGAATGCATTTTCTTATTTTATTCTAGTAATAGAACTTTAAACAAACCTATGCTTTTACATAGATTTTAAAGGACCTATACAATTTTATTTGTTTTTTTTTAATATTGAATACATTATTATATTTTTACAATTATAACAAAACAAGTATTTATAGGTATTTATGGCATTTAGATATACTATTTTTTTTTTATGTTTTAGATTTAGGTAAATATATACTTGTTTATGCAGGACATATCTTATTTATACATATTTTACTAATTTTACATACATTGTTAACTTACTAACGTATCTGTTTTATTTATACAATATTATTTGGATGCGTTTTAATTTATAATATTAGTATATATTTATTTGTATGGCCGGTTTTTTTTTTGAAAGTTCACACGCGTCGAAATATATTTTAAATCCTTTACTCCATTTATTCCAACTGTCACTCCAACTGCCCGTAGTAATGTTCAATCAACTTTGATCATAAGTAAACGGCAACGGAGGCGTAAGCACTGTTTCCATGTTTGCATATAAACAACTAGGTAAGTCCCACTAATTAAATATTTTAACTTTTTATACTATATACTCTTTAATTAAACCGTTTAGGTAAATAATTTCCGGCTGCGCCATGTCAGGGTATGCGTTAATGATACTCGAGTTGGACTTCAAGACTGTTTATTCGTGGTTTATTCATAATCTAGGGTGGGTGCACAATTCTTAACTACCGACACACAGATCACTAACGTCACTAACCCTTCTAAATTTGTTGACGTTGTCAGAAATGGTATGCCGTTGAACATTATCTTACTGCAAGGTCCGTCGTAGAGTACGGTGACATCCCTGCGGTGCCGGCACGCCTCGAGCTGCAGCTTGCAGCGGTTGCCGTAGGAGATGCCGTCGGAGCCACAGACGGGCGCAAACTCGTTGGAGCAGCGCGGGCAGCGGCACACGCCGCGCCCGCCTGATGCGACGCACTCGCCGCCGTGGGGGCACACGCGGCCGGCGCAGATACCATTCGAGCCTGAAGACAATAGGGATAGGGCATTTATATAAACGTAAAAGTCCTGACTGACTGACTGACTGACTCACTTAAATCAACGCCCAGCCCAAACCGTTGGACCTAGAGAGCTAATTTTTTTCACAATAGGTAGCTTTTATGACGTTAGTATCCACTAAGAAGGGGTTTTTCAAAATTCATCCCTTAAGGTGGTGAAAAAGGGGTTGAAAGTTTATATGGAGATCATAAATATTTTTGAGTGCGGGACTTGAAACTTCGTATAAAGGGATATTATTAAAATACAAGAAAAGTGATTTCAGCGTTTTTAAAAATTCTTCCCCTAAATGGGTTTAAAAGGGTTGAAAGTTTGAATCCATTACAAATACTTTGAAACTTCCTAGAAAGGCATAATAGCTGATTACAAAAAAAAATATTGACGTTTTTGGAAATTCAACCCCTAAGGGGGTTAAAAAGGGGATGAAAGTTTGTCTTGGGGTTCAAATTTTATAAAATATGTAACTAACAAAATGTGTATCTTCGTTATCTATATAAAGAACTTTTATTATTATTTCCTTTATTTATTTTGAGTCTTAGGTTAGGGTTTTATAACATGCATATAAAAGTCAAATACAAAAACACTTACAAAACATTACAAAAACTATATAAACACATTATAAAAAACCTAACCTAGGGTGCCGCCGGCAGCGGGGTAGGGCCCAAGCTGCCGGTGGTCAGGGCCGCAGAGAGAGGAACCGGCGGACTATCCGCGCCGTGTCCAAGATCACCGCCTTCTGCATCTGACCCTTGATCCAACCACCTAGCGAGAGTCTCTCAAGGTGTTGGTCGAGACTCTTTGCTATGAGACCGTTCGCTGAAACGACTATCGGGACAATGATCGTCGAATCAACATCCCACATGGCGGTTATCTCGTGAGCCAAGTCTAGGTACTTACTGGACTTGTCCTTCTCGGCTTTCACTAGATTCTCATCATGGGGGATGGTGATATCGACGAGCACGGCCCGGCGCTGCGATCGATCTATTATCACAATGTCAGGCTTATTGGCTACAATAGTCCTGTCAGTGATGATAGATCGATCCCAATAGAGCGTGGCACGACCATTCTCGAGAACTGGCACAGGTAAATACTTGTAGTACGGTACTTTGCGGTCCACAAGGCCGTATAGAAGAGCAAGCTGCTGGTGAATAATCCTGGCTACGAGATTATGTCTGTGCAAGTACTCGCCGTTAGCAAGATGAGAACAACCGGAAATGATATGCCTGAGTGACTCTCCGGGACGGCGGCATGCCCGACAAATGTCGACCGTACCGTCCTTCAGGATATATTTCCGATAGTTGTTCGTCATCATAACTTCGTCCGCAATTGCACAGGCAAAACCCTCGGTTTCTCCGAAGAGGTCCCCGAATCTACATCGGGTCCCATGAGGGCCTTGTAGAACCGCCCGTGTAGCACCTTACTCTCCCATACCGCCCTGCGGCCCGCAGTACTTTGTACCACAGGTTTGTGCCAGTTCTCGTTTGCCAAGGAGAGCGGCGTGAAGTTCCTGTCCACTGCCACCACATCACGATGCATCCCACACTCGTTGTTAAGGAAATAATTCCTGAGATTGCACACCTCGCGGTTGTGGAGATCTTTGGCGTTAAGGAAGCCTCGACCTCCACACTTCCGTGGGATGTACAATCTCATAACTGACGAGCGTGGGTGTAGCATACGGTGTGTAGTGAGCATTAGACGGACCCTCCGATCCAGGGCGTCCAGCTCGGTCTGAGTCCACCTTAGTATGCCAAAGGAGTATATGAGTAAGGGCATTACCCAGGCGTTGAAGGCGCGCACTTTGTTGCCTCCTGACAAAAGACTGTTAAGGACTTTTGTGAGCCGACTGAAAAAGCGCTCCTTCACCGACCGTCTAATACCCTCTCCCTAAATACCTAACGACTGTGACATACCAAGGTATTTATAGGTTTCTGATTTAGAGATAGATCTGAAAGACATTGTCTCAGAAAGTTGTAAATTTTTTGAATTTACAACCTCCCCCAGCTGTACATGCATAACCGCACACTTATCGACACCAAACTCCATTCTGATGGCGGTACTGAAAACTTCTGTTGTTTTCAATAGCACCATCAAGTCTTGGTTATTTGGCGCAAATAGCTTGAGGTCATCCATGTACAGAAGGTGAGAAATGACTTCACCCTCTCTCCGAAGCCGGCAACCTGACCCTGAATCCTTCAGCAGGGTGCTGAGAGGATTCAGAGCTAGGCAGAACCACAAGGGACTCAGACTGTCACCCTGAAATATTCCTCGCTCGATCCTTATAGAGTCCTGCGGGCCAGGGCGGTCATTATATATATTATTATTATTATAATATAAATGTTTATTAATTATAATAAAAAAACAAGAAAACTCATTTCAGCGTTTTTAAAAATTCATCCCCCAAGGTGGTGAAAAAGGGATTGAAAGTTTGTATGGTGATCTCATTTTTTTTGTGAGTGTGGGACTTGAATCTTTGTATAAAGGCATATTATTAGAATACGAGTATAAGAAAAGTAATTTCAGCGTTTTTAAAAATTCATTCCTTAAAAGCGTTAAAATGGGGTTAAAAGTTTGTCGTGGTCCTAATTTTATTTTAAGCTAGGTACTTGAAACTTCATAGAAAGATATATAATTAAAAGAGAAAAAAACTTATTTTAGTATTATTGAAAATTCATCCCCCAAGGTGGTAAAAATGAGGTTGAAAGTTTGTATGGAGATCAAATATTTTTTTGAGGGCGGGACTTGAATCTTTTTATAAAGGCATATTATTAGAATACAAGAAAAGTAATTTAAGCGTTTTTAAATATTCATCCCCTAAAAGGGTCAAAAAGGGGTTGAAAGTGAATTTATTACAAATGCTTTGAAACTTCTTAGAAAGGCATTGTATAAAATTCCAAAAAAGTTATTTCTACGTTCTTAAAAATTCAACCCCTAAAGGGGTTAAAAGAGGATATGTGGTACAAATTTTCTTTTAAGCTAGGAACTTGAAACTTGGTAAAAAGGGCATTATATTAAAATAGACGAAAACTGATAACTTACACCGTTTTTGAAAAGTTTGTATTAATAGTTTCGGTAGCAATTTTTTTTTTTTTTAATAGTGGACTTGTAAATCTTCTAAGAGGGTCGAGAGGGATTATATCGGGAACAATTTTTTTCAGTTAGGGTCTTGAAACTTCGTAGTTTGTGAAAGACAAATTTCATGCGTTGTATGATTATTAACAAATGATTAACCGTCCCTACTGATATCTTTTGCTGCATAATGTGCTATATTATGCTCATGTAGAATATATAACCACCAACATACAAATCCACGCGTACGAAGTCGCGGGCAACAGCTAGTCATTCATAAGACAGATAAAATGTAAGAATGTAACGAACACGCTTTACACGCTTCATCTGACATTCGGCGAGGGCAAATAGCCCTTTCACGCCAATAAGATTGAGCGGAACCACTTCGAATGTTTGGCGGGCGGATAAATTTAAGAACTTATTCGTAATTTATTATTTATTTATTGCCATCGAGACCACACACGGGACGCAACACAAGCTCACACGGAAGATAACTTAATCCGGATTCACATTTCTGCCGTGTCAGACGTATCTCTGCTATCTCAAATAACACAGTTTTGAGTAAATCGACGTGAAAATTTTTGGTGAGCTTGAAAACTAATAAACTCATATATTTCGTAAGTTTATTGAGTCAAGTCATTTTTAATATGTGTTTTGTGTTTCAATAGACGTGAAAAATAATATTTCTTTACTTTTTTTTGTAAAAGTACAATTGTTTTTGAAATAAACGCATAAACATAGTTTGGCGTAACCACTGTTTCATACATTTGGTGGTTGCGCATAACTATGCTAACTTAAAGTTAGATGAGTTCGTTGTATTGTAGGAGCGCTCATAATATTACGCGTGGCCAAGACTCGCAGGCTTATTGAGGTTTTCGTTTATCTCAAGTTAGAAGACTACATTGTATCAACTTCTAGTAAAACGTGTAACCAGGGGGGCATGGGGAATATTGAGGTAGTCACGCGTAGTTCGTTTATCTTAAGTTGTAAGAGTTCGTTGTTTTAGTGCTCCTAGTAAAACGCGTAACCAGACTACACAAGATAATCCATTGTTTAATGTGTTAACTCACACGGCAGAATTAACGGCAAACTCCAAACATTTTAACCGCCTTAAAAAAAAGTTCTCAGTTTGACCCGTGTGGTCCGCGATTATCTCGCGTTTGGCTGAACCGATTTTGATGCGGACTGCGGTTTCAAGAAAAGTGTTTGTTACATTCTGGAGAAGGTTTTCGTATAGATATAGCTAAGCTAATGCTGAACCCTGGCTGTACCTAGTGGAACTCAGGTTTGGTGCAACATAGGCACACGCTGTTTTGGTCATCTAACACGTCTTAATGAGCACTTGGGAGGGCAGTACCCAAGATAAAGCTGATGCTGAACTCTGGCTGTACCTAGTGGAACTCAGGTTTGGTGCAAGGGTGATGCAACGTAGGCAAACGCTGTTTTGGTCATCGGACACGCCTTGATGTCGAGCACTTGGGAGAGCAGTACCCAAGATAGAGCTGATGCTGAACCCTGGCTGTACCTAGTGGAACTCAGGTTTGGTGCAACATAGGCAGACGCTGTTTTGGTCATCCAACACGTCTTAATGAACACTTGGGAGAGCAGTACCCAAGATAGAGCTGATGCTGAACCCTGGCTGTACCTAGTGGAACTCAGGTTTTGGGCAACATAGGCAAACGCTGTTTTGGTCATCCGACACGACTTGATGAGCACTTGGAAGAGTAGTACCCAAGATAGAACTTATGCTGAACCCTGGCTGTACCTAGTGGAACTCAGGTTTGATGCAACATAGGCAAACGCTGTTTTGGTCATAACTCGAGATAGTAGATATCCAGACGCCGTAATAAAAACTGCGAAGAGTTACACTTGAGTTAGAATAGGTACGCATAGTTAGTTAGTTAGTTTTGCTGGGCATTTTCTGCAACTCGACATCCAATGTGCCTATTTTGCGTGAAACGAGGTAGCGCTACTCTAACCACCCCAGCTCCTCCACGAAGCTTAGCAAAGTCTTCAGGTTGCTAGTTGCCTCCTTTTGTGTGCATGGATTCCCTAGGTATTTGCTCCTATATACTTCTACCTGTTTATAGTCTAGGAGAATATGTTTTGTTGTTTCTTCTTCTGCCATGCACGCTCTGCACATGGGGCTGTCCGTTTTACCCATAATATGTAGGTGTTTGTTTAGTGTGTTATGTCCTGTTATTAATCCTACTATTTTACGTTGTTGGCTTCTTGGTGTTTTCAGTAATATTTTGGTAAGCTTGTGGTTCAGTTCCGGTAGAATTTCTTTGGTTTGCCTCCATGTCTTCATTTCATTCCAGTACTTGTTGTGCAGTTGTCTGTGATGTTGTTCTAGCTGGTTGTGTATGTAGGATATTGGTAGGGGCATGATTGGCTCGGGTCCATATGCCGGTGTTTCTGAACCTTTCCTGGCCAGTTCATCTGCTGCATCGTTTCCTCTTGATCCACTATGCCCCTTTATCCATTGTACTGTTACTTTGTTGCCTTCTTTGCTCACTTCAGTGAGGCTCCGATGACATTCAAGTATAAGCTCTGAAGTAAGTTTGTCGCTGCATAGCGCTTGTAGTACCGATTTACTGTCTGACAGTATTAGTATGGTTTCGTGTTTCACTTGTCGTCTTGTAATAGCATTGCAAGCTTCTATTATTCCTACACATTCAGCTTGGAATACCGTATTGTGTTCACCAAGGGATTTGGTGATGTGTATGTTCAGGTCCTCTGAGAAGACACCACATCCTGTCCCTTCGTTTGTTGTTGAGCCATCTGTGAATATTCTTAGGTTTATTTGGTTTAGTCCTTCTTTCGGATCTTCCGTTAACGATATGGCGTAATCTTTTCAGAACATCATAGTTTTTGGTATTTTGTCGATGGGCGCTTCCAGCATGGGCAGTTTTGAGATCGTATTTTCATAGATCTTCTTGTGCGATGAGCTGAAAGGTTTAGATTTTTCAAACGAAGAGCTGTGGCAGCCGCTTCTTTCTGTATGTATATGTGTAGTGTCCTAGCATTATTTCTAGAGCTGCAGTCGGAGTAGTTCTCATGCAGCCCGTTGCAGCCACACATGCTAGTCTTTGTGTTTTATTTAGTTTGTCTATTACTGTGGTTAGCTGGGTGCGGGGCCACCATACCACCGCGCCGTAGCTAATCATTGGCATTATTACCATTTTGTACAGCCACAGTATAATGTGAGGGGCAAGTCCCCATCTTTTGCCCACCATCCTCCGGCATTGCCAAAAGTCTACTGTTGCTTTGTTCAGTTTATTGTCCAGGTGTTTGTTCCAGTTCAGTTTATCGTCCAGGATTATGCCTAGATACTTTACGTCCTTTGAAAGTGTCAGTTTTGTGCCAAAAAGTGTTGACATTGCATATGTACCCAGTTTTCGTTTGTGTGTTAAGAGAATTGTGTCGGTCTTTTTTGGGTTTACCGATAGGTCATTCTCCTTGCACCATTTCTCTACTATTCTCAGTGCTGTACGCATAACTCAATGTCCAAAAATTGGCAAACGTCTATCTTAAAATATGAAATATTTCAGTAACTAAAGACATTTTTTGAAATTTTATTTATAATATGTATTATGTTAAGCATAGGGTCTAGTTTCTTTTTGCACTGGTTAAGCGCGCATCTGACACGGCAGATTTGTCTGTTGTGTTGTGTGTCGTGGCGTATCAGAAATGTTATCAGTTTCATACAATTAATATGGTTGCGTTCACATTTCTGCGATGCATGCTGCGTTAGACACAAATGTGAAGCCGGCTTTACCACAGGGTCCGGCATGGAGGACTCGCAGCTCCCTCCCAAGGAGGCAGGCTGCCCGGTGCAGCTCACACTCGCTATCATGTGTGCCATCAGATCCACACACGGGACGCAGTACGGGTTCGCAAGGCGGCGGACACGCGCAGACCGCGGCGCCGGCGCCCTCCACGCGGCACTCAGCACCGTGCCGACATTCCACCTCTGCGCATGGGTTCACTCCTGTCAGCAAAATTCCAAAGTCAAAAAAATAACATAAGGAATAGTAAAAAAGAAGGAAGACAGAAAGGGTACGTAGGTTCAATTCCAGGTTTACTTAAATTTGCCTCTACTGCTTTCTAGCCAAAATCCAAAATAGACGATAACCCTCCCTCCGATTGCACAAACGGTACTGGTACCATAGAACAAAGTACACAACGATAAAGTTTTTGCTTTTTCCTATGGTAATGCACATGCATAGAAAGAAGCAAAATAAATGTTGTATCACCGTATAGACAGGGTTTTTCCCGCCCGACACATAAAATAATAGGAGCAAAACATTAAATGATCTGAATTTTGAAGACGATCTTCAGCTGCTTCCTGCTGCGTTAAAACTCCATGTATTGGGTACTCGTTAAAGTCCCTTAAAGCTAGGTTAGACAGGATATATATATAAACGAGGGTGAACTCCACTACAGCCACAATATCTCACCCGTACTACACTGCCCTTTGAAGATGACCCTCAATTGTTTTCTAGCGCGACAAGACTCCCTGTGCATTTGGCACTCGTTGGAGTAGGTCTTGCCGTCAGACGCACACACGGGGGAGAACTCGAGCGGGCACGGCTCTGCGCAGCGGCAGGACGGGGCTCGGTTCTCGTCGAGTTGACACAGTTCGGGATCTGGGCAGGTCACGCCGGCGCACGGATCTGTACGTGTGAAAAAGATGTAGGTACCACTTAAGGCATCCGGGCATTTCTAAGGAAAATATGGCCAATGTATTTGGCCAGTTTAACTTAAAACGTTATTCGGTATAATAACTTTTATAACTGTTGTAACTTTTCATTCCAATACATAATTAAATTAAAACCTAATAAATAAGCAAAAGACAATAATAATCACGCGAGAACCCCTATTAGCTGATAGTAAAAGGCCTCCCTCAAAAGAGATGGAACAATGCCATCTTTGGTTAATGTCAATGTCATCCATAAGTTGCCAGCCGCATGGATGATGCCTTCTCATCTGACGAAAATTCAAATCCTCCGCTGCTAGTACAGTCTTATTAGAGCGGGCGGCCAGCATGATACTTAGTGGTCTAGTGGTGTAGACATCGCTAAAGATTATTTACCACATTTGCCGTAATACTTGAAGGTAATGTTTGTGTTTGTGTCGCAGGCGGCCCTTTGCATCTCACATTCGCCCGGATAGTCGTGGGCGTCGCTGGCGCAAAGCGGGCGCGAGCCCTCGTGGTCGCCGTAGCTCGGGCACGACGTCGGACACTCGCAGGTGTAGGATTGGGCGTCAGCCGACGGCCGGCATTGGGCTCCTGGGCCGCACGTCACCCCGATGCAAGGGTTAATTACGTCTGGACAAAAGTGTTACGATGGACATTATCTAACATTAAAACCTGTTTAAATAGGAATGTGAAGTGAAACAATTAGCGGATATCAGGCGACCGCAAGTCTGGATATGATATGGATGGATGGGTGGCTTGAGTAAGGCTGGTAACATGGCACATATTGAATTGATATTTTTATCAAACAAGACAGTACCTACTCGCCACTAGGAAACAGTGGCTCAAATCTATGGCTAATGGCCACCACTAACAGTCAGTAGCGTCGTTCGGACGGTCACCATTTAAACCCATTAATACCGTGCCGTCTCTGCGCCACTGCCACGTACCACCTCAAACGATAGTGTTAGGTAGATAGTGTGTGTAGGAACTACAATAATAACAAGACAGTACATACCACTAGGAAACAGATAGCAACCGCTAGCGGCCACCACCAGCAGAGATAGTAGCGTCGCCCGGACGGTCACCATCCTACAGTACCGTCTTGGCACCTCCCTGCCACCATCACGCATCCTCCTCTCGCATCGTTAGTAAGTGTTAGCGCTAGAATACAAATAAAATAAAATGTACGAGTAACAGTTGGGACTGTTATTTAATATTTTTAAAAGACGATTTTTTGCTATGGGCGACCGTTTACGAGTTATTAACGAAAAACTAAAAAAAAAAACGACAGTACAAATTATAAGTAACTTACCCACTTTAATATATTTAAAAATATTGATCCTAGCGAAAAAGTGTACTATAGTTATTTGTTATACAAGGGTGCAAAGTTGTATTTTACCCGCGAGTGTAGAATTGAAACACGAGCAAGCGAAAGGATTCTATAGGTGAACCACGAGCGAAGCGAGTGGTTCTAAAATAGAATCCTGAGCGTAGCGAGTGTTTCAACACACGAGAAGTAAAATACATTTGCGCCCGTGTATAACACAAAACTTTTCACCTCACTATAGCGAGGAAAATGCAACATCCACAGGCGTTAGATCATCTTCATCACTGGAATGCCTCATTTCTCTACGATATTATAACAGAAAACTCTGGAAGTTGTGTATTTTTACGCGAGTCGGTGAGAAAAGTTTTTTAGTAAAAAAATTGTTGACAATGTTGACATTTTTGACGTATGAAATGTCAACGATGCGTTTTGAAATTGCATCGACTCAACTTGTGCATTCAGAATTATATTTAACATCATTATAAAAAAAACAAACGTTTCCTATGGAATTTTAAGGTTTATGACTTAAAATCATTAAATAAAGCTAAATTTGGTATTTTTCATTAGATTCTCAAACCATTTATTTAATGATAATTAATATCGAACGAATTATTACCATAAACGATTTACGTTTTGTTATCTGTCAAGCTACTTAAACACGCTACATCCAAGGTCAAATTACTTTCCCCACTAGTGGATAAAACGCGTTTTTCCCCGCTTGTATTGAAGGATAAAAGACAACTTTCCGAGCTAGTGAGGGGAAAAATCTTTTAATAGTAATAGAACATTTTTTCTACAGGCCACCGTTTAAGAGTTATTTACGAAAAACTATATAGGTACTAAACCTTTCAATCTCGTACCTTTCAAGCTGTCTATTATATCACGATTGTATAAAATACTATTTGCTGTGTACTTTCTACAACTCTTTGCCAAGATAATTCGTGTAGTAACTTTTCGTTGCACTATAATTAAAATAGAGATGAGATAGAGATGTTTTTATTTGACGGGGATTTAGACGCCTTTGTCCCAGTTGGGCTAATTGCGTCTTTTAAAAATAATTTATAAACAATTATGATAAGACTTTTCAAACCTCATGAAACGTGCTCATAATCAAATATAATCAATACAAGGGCTCAAAACAGAAATTAACAAATTACTACGCAGAAAAAAAAATGATAATTTTGAAGTATTTTACAAACACGTTCTCTCCGTAACTAGAATTGAGCATAAGGACCCTTCTTCCATGGAAAGGCACATATGTAGAATTTATTATGTACCTAATTATTATTTAGGTCACAGCCCTGCATTATAAAATAGTTACGATATTAAAATAGCACTAACTCTGTCAATCGATAACGCGTTGTTTTTGTTAGTAGCAATTTAATTAACGACGGAATAACCTATAAGTAAATAATAAATATATGATGACCACTTCAGCCAATAGGGAGGCAATAGGTATCGTAGATAGCGCATCTATTTGTGACGTAGAAAGTACATTCAAATAAATAAGTAAACAATTACCTGCTCACAATGTAGACCGGTCGAAATCGCAATGACAATATCTTTGGCTGAAAGACGAGGTGCGACTGGGGGCCACTGAATGAACTGTAGACATGCGCAGTGGAGATGATCCTTCAAAATATGTAGATCTATTTTGTACCAACTTTAAATTCATTGTAACCATATTACTGCGAATAAACCATTTGTATTTGTAATACATAGAACTGCATATAAACGCTACGTGCTCCTGCATTAGAGTGAAGGCGTCGGTTATTGGAACTGTGCTCTCCCTCGATGATTAGATTAGAAACGTCTTGAGTCTGCATCATTTTTTAGGGTTTTGATTCTCATTGATTGTCAGGAGTTAGAAACAGCCGCAAGCGATGGTATTTTTTTCCGGCCTGTAATCATTAGTGCAGTAACTGCCAGCGCGCGCTACGATCGTAGCCGATTGCCTAAGTGGTTAATCAGCTCTATAGCGAAAAGCGCCTATGAACAGAGAACCCACCTAGTGGATCGCTGGCAGTAATTGTGTTACCGGTGTTAACCGAATAAAATTGACCTAGTGTCAACGTTTTAACCCTTAAATGCTTAGTGAGGGATGCAGGCTACACAACAATAACATCTAATTTTATACATTATTAGATAAAATATACTTGTTCCTATTATAGTTAAACGTTTGTATTTCAATAGTAAAACTAATCTGTATTCCGATTTTAAATTTAAATTTTCGCAATATTTTTATTTATAAAAATTATATTCGTTTTATGACAAAATGTCGGAAAAATTGATAAAATCCAGAATTGGATTATTTTAAGTATGTGATTTTGGACGTCTTTTTCGGGGTTTGTAATTATTTTATATTTACATTAATTTCGGGCAAAAATAAAAATCATGCATTTAAGGGTTAAGACTCTCACATAAGTACCACTACCGGCAATTTCTATTGTATTAGGTTAGGGTTCCGTACCCAAAGGGTAAAAACGGGACCCTATTACTAAGACTCCGCTGTCCGTCTGTCTGTCTGTCACCAGGCTGTATGTCATGAACCGTGATAGCTAGACAGTTGAAATTTTCACACTATAACAACAAATACTAAAAAGTACGGAACCCTCAGTGCGCGAGTCAGACTCCCACTTGGCCGGTTTTTTTCTACTGGTTTGTCCCAACCCAAGCGTATACGAGTATGCGTCAAGAGTTGGTAACGATAAGCCACCACTTTTTCCGCATTACCGTTTTATTTTTGTTAATTTATCAGTAATATCTGGGAGACTGGGAGAAAACATGAAAACTCAATAATGCGCGTTTTTCCAGAGATAAGACCAAGATCGATTTTTCGCCCCCGAAAACCCCCATATAGCAAATTTCATCGAAATCGTTAGAGCCGTTTCCGAGATCCCCGAAATATATATAGATAGATCGCACAGCTAAACTGTGGAATGAACTGTCGCCTGCGGTATTTCCGGACCGATATGACCTTCAAACCTGAAGAACAAGAAAAGAGCGTACTTCCATCTTAAATGCCGGAAACGCACTTACAACCCCTCTGGTGTTGTGGGTGTCCATGGGCGGCGGTAATCGCTTACCATCAGGTAATCCGTCTGCTCGTTTGCCTCCTATTTCACAAAAAAAAATAGATATAAAATTCACTATTTACGATATTTAAGGTACTTCCCCTTCATGTCCCATAAGTTTGGGACGCCCTGTATACAAGAATTGCTCGTTTAAAGGTATAAGATAACGTGTCCACTCGACCACTGAATGCTATGAAACATTTCAAATAAACCACGCTCAGAAACCACGAGCCAGCAACAGATTATGACCTAGTAATGTTCTTCTCGGGTGATAATTCAAATAGTTGGAAGTATGATGAAACCTCGTGAACGTTTGCTGCCGCTCTGTTGGTGGTTGATAAACACGTGACGCTTCCCACATTTGGTGAGTGATTGGCGAGATAGAAAAATGCAAATAAAATTTCACGGTTTCTCCATAGTAAATGTATGGAAAGTTTTCTTTAATTTGATGCTTTTTAGTACATTACCTTAAGTTGACCCCTAGGAAACTATTGATGCTGGATAGGATGGAATCGATTGGCATAAAAAATCATGTAAATAAAAACTTTTATAAAAAAAAGATAAACCGACTTCAAAAAGGATGAAATAAAATATTATCCTTTTTAGGGTTCCGTGTTTAAGTATATGCGTTACCAACTGATATGTTTGAAGTCGGTGCCAAGCCAAATTTTAAACCATATATTCATAGGGATTTTGGTGCAATTCGATAAAGATATAAAGATGCGGCTATATAAGTATGTACGTTGGATTACCTAATGCAGCGTACTACGTAGGCGAACAACACGCGAATGCGAAGCGGCGCGGCACGGCGCCTTAATTAATCCTTTGATACCTATATAGAAGTGTCCTACGTGGGCGATCTCGTTGCGAACGCGAACGAATTGGGCCGGCCGCGCCGTGCCGCGTCGCTTCGCTTCGTGTTCGCGAGTGTTCGCCTATGTAAGACGCAGCGTTACACGACGACAATAAACGAACTTCCTGTACACCTCAGAACAGAACACACGGTTGAACCTTCTTGGCGCAGTTCGTACCATGCTTGTCGGCACGTTAGTGTAAATCTAATACGTTTTGTCGTCGTATTTTTTTAAAGAGCATTTCTTACTAATTCTTATACAGTCATAGCACGCAAGTGTGGGATTGGGACCGAGTTATTTTCTGTCGCTTATCCAGAGGACTACATTTCAAAATATAAAACAATTCAAGGAACCTTCATGCAAAATTTCAGCTAAAGCGGTTCAGTTGTTTAGCCATGAAAAGGTAGCAAAGAGGCAGACATAATTGCTTTCACGTTTATAATATTTGTACAGTTGTAATGGGATTTATAGACATAAAGCTGATTATTTTTGACTGGTATTGTTACTACTTGGAGTACTTGGCTTGGCACCGACTTCAAACATATCAGTTGGTAACGCATATACTTAAACACGGAACCCTAAAAAGGATAATATTTTATTTCATCCTTTTTGAAGTCGGTTTATCTTTTTTTTATAAAAGTTTTTATTTTTCCATTTTTAGTTTTAAGACATTGTTAAGAGCGTGACGCATGAATGAAAATCATAATCATGTTTATCTGTAAATTCGTAACTTTATTAAATAATCAGAATTTTCCTCGAGTCCGTCTGGGAAATCATTCCTGTCAGTAAATCCATTCTCCGCCCCGCCACTGACCCAATCCCTCAAACCCCCCGATCACTCAACCTCACAGCACATCAACCCCTGATCACTGAACCCCTCGACCCTAAACCACCAACCCTTCAACCGCCATTCCCCGACCCCTAACCCCAGACCCCTTAACTCCTAACCCTAACCCCCAACCCCTTAACTCCCAACCCCTCAAGTCTCCGACCCATCAACTCACCTTCCCTCAACCCCCAACCTCAAACCCCCCAAACACTAATACCCTCTACCTTCACCTCTCAGTCTCTTTGGTTGTTTCCAACACTACCTACATCAAAAATCATAATACACATACGAGGGAAGTTATCAGTAGCCTTACCACGAGTTTGACATTGATATATTCGCTATCGTGTGCGTAACTTACTGTTTATGCATCTCGCTCGTACTGGCGTATTAGTGTACAAAGTAAGTTACGAAGAATATTTAGTGCCAAACTCGTGGTTAGGCTACAGTTGCACTACATCAAATTGGTGGTATTGGTGAGGAAATGCTTGAGTTACTTTAGAAAACACCGAAATTACCATACACGTGCCTTTAAAAATTGAGGAGTTCCCTCAATTCCTCACGGATTCCATCATCAGATCAAAACCAAAAATATTACGAAAACACCTTGGAGAGGTAACTTCTTTCAAACAGAAAAAGAATAACTCAAATCGGATCATGGGTGCCGGAGTAATCGCTGAAATCATTATCATCAAAACAATCATCATCATCAGCTCCACTTCATCAAATTGGTGGTTTTCTAGAAAAAATTATCAAGTTGCTTAAGAAAACAACCAAATCACCATACATGTGCCTTTAAAAATTGAGGAGTTCCCTCAATTCCTCATGGATCCCATCATCAGAACAGCACCAGATTAATGTGGAACCACCTTGGTGGTAGTTCCTTTCAAACAAAAAAAGAATTGTTCAAGTCGGACCACGGGTCTCGGAGTAATCGCTGAACATCCTACATTAAAAAAATCATCATCACTATCTTCAAAACAATCATCATCATCAGGTCCACTTCATCAAATTGGTCGTTTTCGAGAGAAAATGCTCAAGTTGCTTATGAAAACACCCAAATCACCATACATGTGCCTTTAAAAATTGAGGAGTTCCCTCAATTCCTCAGGGATCCCATCATCAGATCAGAACCAGATTAATATGGGACCAACTTGGAAGTAGTTCCTTTCGAACAAAAAAAGAATTACTCAAATCGGACCACGGGTCTCGGAATAATCGGTGAACATACATCAAAAAAAAATAGCCACAACCGAATACAGAACCTCCTCCTTCTATGAAATTGAAGTCGGTTAAAAATAAGTTTTCCTTGATTTGTGGCTATGTAAGGAATGAGATCGATTGCCCGATTGGCATAAAAAAAAAGTTTGGCAAAAATGAGCAGCACGGGATTTGGTAGCTGCCCTCATTGACCCAGTAAGAAAATATACAGGGTGGATTTTCTTATTGGGTCAGTCAGGGCAGCTACCAGATCCCGTGCTGCTACGCGAAAATGGTCTTAGAAGACCTTCCCTCGATTTCAAATTAAAGAAGATTGGCGTTTACAGATTTTGTAAAAAACATACAGGGAGCGAGAAAAAGGTAATTTTTGTCAAACTTTTCGCTTTTGAATTTAACAGGTATTACGATTTGGACAGAAACTTACTTGCTATGTTGCCTAAGATATTACTTTTATGTAACAACATTAACATTTTATGGTGATATTTGTTTAAGAAAAAACGCAATTAACTTTAATATGTTTATTATCCTGGTTTATACCATTAAGACGCTTTCACGCTCTCATTACATTAAATTGCATGTAACAGAGAATAAGACTTTACATAATGTATAAAAATAGGACTGTACGAGCCCCAATGGGACTCGGAAATGCACGTAGAACGAGAAACGAATGTACAAAAAAAAACACTCTTTCCTGCCCACTGCTAAAATGCAATGACAAAATTTATGTGCCCCTTTCATCAAGCTATACATTCTGAAATTGCACATGATTTTGAATAATACGCAAGCCTAACAATCGCTAATTTTGTACAATCCCTATGAACTATATCACCTGTTTCTGTCTAATTAAACATATACGTTTATAGTGACGAGGCATCAAATAAATAGATAATCAGATTACAGTAAAATATTTTGAAGCGCTAAAATCGGCAACAAATTGATGTAATATAAAAAAATCAATGGTATTCATCTACAATCTGTACATTAACAATAGACAGATTCAGTAATAAATAAATTTACTATACAGTCTCACTTACAAAACACAGTCAATGAAATATTCAAAGTCTCCGTAGACACGATGCGCTCCGCTTATCACATAGATAAAAACCACAGCACTATTTGTCACTTACACTTTACAGTTTCACAGTTCAGCCGTCCACGGGAAAGGATTACGTCTAATCTCTAACTAAAACTAGAATGTACACTATATTTACAGTTAAGCGTCAGTGATGTAAGTATTAAGTGGGAGGGGCGCGGCGATCATAGTCCCTCCTGTACACCTCGCGCTCGTAGTCGCGTTCGTCATAGTACTCGGGGGGCTGCGAGTATCCGCGCCACTCCTCGGGGTAGGCGCGCGCGGGGGGGAAACCCATGCCGCCGGGCATGGCCGCGCCGTCGTAGTAACCGCCGTAGCTGCCCGCCATCACGCCGTACCCGTACCTACTAAAAAATATATGGCTACACTGCCTTTCATCATAGACATAGTATTAGTTTAATTTTCACATTCTTGTTTTTATAAAAAGAAAATTTGAATGGAATACCATCCTTACAATTTACAATCAACATAATTTACGAGCTTATGTCATTTTCGTATGTGTCGCTTTATTTAAAAAAAAAACTAGCGTATTTACGGATTATTACCCACTATGAAAATACATGTTCATGTCATTATGAACAGAAAATACACGCAGCGAACTTCGCTTACCTCCTCTTGTCCTGCGGCCTCGGGTTCCGGTCGCCGCCGCGGTACTGGCGGGGGCCGGGGTAGGCGGGCGGCGTCCAGGCGGGGTGCGGGGGGTGCTGCGGGTGCGCGGGGTGCGCGGCGTGCTCGCCGTGCGCGTGCGGCGGGTAGGCGGGCCGCGCGCGCGGCGCCACGCCGCCGCTGTCGCGCCGCGTCCGAGACCGGTCGCGGTCCCGGTCCCGCTCTCTGTCGCGGTCCCGGTCGCGATCCCGCTCGCGATCTCGCTCCCGCTCCGATCGACTACGTTCTCTGTAGGTCAAATCATCGCGCTTCAGGCTCCTATCCTTGCTCGAGTGCTTGTGTTTATGTCTGCAGGGATGTAAAAAAGCGAGATGGCGATGAAAGTACTAGGAGTAGTAAAACTATGGGGTTAGTTTTAAGGCTAGAATGAAGTTGATGAAAACGTAATGGAGGCGTGGCGAGCAAACGCTACAGATAAATTAGTAATGAGCATTAATAATTAATACTGTTATTAGAGATACAATGAGGTCACACCATTTATTACCTTTCATGCCGTTTATTTTCGTTGGGTTCTGGATCACATTCGCCTTCTTCCAATTTTCTCTTAACACCTGACGTGTGTGGTATTTTATCATTTGTCTTTTCAGACTTAGTTTTCCCTATTTTGGGCCGTTTCTCTTTCTTAACATTATTTTCACCATTTTTAGCCTCCTTATTATTCTTGACATGATTATTGACATTGTGATTATTTTTAACCTGAAAAAAAATATGTAACTGTCAGCTTACATTTTCATTAAACAAACGAAACCACTTATGACCACTGATGTAAAAATGCTAATGGGAATAAATAATGCTCATTGAAATTTGGCAATGCCTCAAAGAACGCGGTAAGGATGGTCGGTCGATCTTAAGCTCTGTTTTCCTAGGATGGCGCGGTGTTCAAAAGCGACACTCGCTCTGTCACGACGTCTCCGTGCCCCATTGATTCCCATTTTTATTCATATGATTTAATAGACCGCGAGCCAGGCGCAAATTTCGTCAGTCATCGCCTCCCGGACGAAAACTGGTATAGCGGTTAACAGCTATGTATGATGAACCCTCGTGAACGTCAGCTGCCGCTCCGTTGGTGGGTTGAGGAATGGCAGCCACCGAAACGCGTAACACGGTCTTTCTCCGAGATACAACCGGCTGACGATTTGTATTATTAACAATAGCATCTGAACTATCATCTGACAAAGTATTAAACGGGAGGCGATGACGCTGATGACTGAAAAGAATTTTCTTTTTTACATGTTCATGTGACCAGCTGGCAGTCTTTCCACAGAGATACAATCGGCTGACGATTTTGTTTATTCACAATAGCATCTAAACTATCATCTGACAAAGTATCAAGCGGGAGGCGATGACTAAATTTTTTTATAGACTATTTGCTGCCATTCCTCAACCCACCAACGGAGCGGCAGCTGACGTTCACGAAGGTTCATCATACACAGCCATTAACCACTATACGAGTTTTCGCCCGGGTGGCGATTGGTCATGGAAATCTGTTCCTGGCCCGCGGTTATAACATTTCTTACCTTTACATTTTCTTTGTGTTTTACATCTTTCTTTTGTTTAGTGGGAGTATCTGATTTCTTAAGGCCATACTTATACAACTTATACAACTGTTTCGCATCAAAATTTGTAAATTTTGAAACAAAATACCAGAGATTACTTCTCCACTCAACTTTCTTCTCAGGATCTGGATATTCTTCTAAACATATGTCTATTTGACTTCCTATTTGAGTCAAACATGTTCTGGTTTTCGTTACTTGTTCTGATTCTGTCAATGTCTGGTCTGGATTATCTAATGCTCTTAGAGCTTTCTTTACGGGTCTCATTTTTTCTTTACACTGAAAAAAAAAGAATAAATTAGTAGAGAAGTAATTCAATTTATGTTTGAGAAGCGAATCGTTTAAACATAGTAAATAATGATACCTCTTCAAAGACAGCAGGGTCCAGATCTCCTAAAACTTCTAAGGCGCGTGGCTCGTGATTAGCAGTAAAATGCATAGGTCCCCCTGCAGGTTTCTTACGGCCTTTGACTTTCTCGCCTTTTAGCCTATCTTTTTCGCCTTTCTTCGAGCGTTTTTTGTTTTTATCCTTCTTGTCATTTCCTTCTTCATGTGATATTTCTTCTTTCGTTTTATTCTGAAATAGATAACTTATGTAAACATATATTATGGCGTATCTAATAGCCACTTTAACCTAGTCAGTGGTGCCGCTACGTGCGCAATAGCCTGGGTTGTTCTGGCTTCAAATACCGGTAAAAACAGTTGTGTAACAACAGCCATTGTTCGCCACCACTATAACTCAAACGTAGTAGATAAGTATAATTTAGACAACTAAATTAAACTCCCCACTAAAATAAGTGATCGCGCTCAGGTACAAAATTAGTACGATTCCGGGGCAATCCGGGAATTATACAGCCCCTGATTGCCCTATGCTATGTTCACAACCCCTATAACTCAACTTTAGTAGATATTTTGAATTTACATGAGTACCTACAGGTTCTAAAAATTGACGTAAAACTAGAACTAGCGGGTCATGCTTAGGTACAAAATTAGTACGATTCCGGCGCGTATATGCTCCATGCTGTAGGTGAGGTGATCTGTGATCGTTATAGTATTATCACTAGTATTAAGTACTTATATTAAACGAGGAAAATACTCTACATAAATTTTATCACAAACCTTGTCTGCCTTATCATTTTTAGTTTTATTTCCTTTCTTCTCATCAGCAGAACTAATATCATCTTCTATAATATCCTTAGTGACAGGTTCTTTATTGCCTCGTTTCATTCGTGGCTTTCTTTGCTTCTGTTTTCCGTTTTTCTGATCGAGAAGTTTTTTGATAAGCTTCAGCAAATATTCTGCTCTAGACTGTAAATGCTTTGCTTGAGGTTTCTTGTCTTCGTTGGTCAGAATTTTCTCACCAATCTCAAAGGAAGAATCCATTTTGATAGCCTCCCAAGAGCCCATTCCGTATTGATAAATACCGGCAAGCAATTTTGAGTCGTCTGCTACTGTCCATTCAACATCGAAATTAGCTGGCCTTGTCCTAATTAAGTCAAATAAATAACGAATGTTAGAAATCATCGAATTTAAACTGTTGGGAGACATACTAACAGTCGCGCGAGTGACTAAAACAAGTGTCTAAACCGTAAAATGATTTAATGTTAGAAATCATTTCATAAGTCACATAATTTACTTTTATCTTTGCAAATAATACATTAACAACTTACCTAAAATCTAATTGCCATTTTAACCTTTCTTCTTTAGTCTCTGGCAAGAATCCGTCTAAAGGAGCAAGCTCGTCTTGGCACGCTGCCATCGTTTTGGCATTTACAGGTACACCTCCGAGTTTAAACGTTTTTCTAGCATTCTTACGCCCGTCGCTTGGTTCATCTGAAACGAAACATGAAAAAGCGTCTAGACATGTAATTTAAATTAGTATGAAGTAGATTGTGAACCAAGTAAGCAACCAATGAGTGATTTATTGATTGCACTGTGTTAAAATTCTAAATATTGGAATGATGAAGACAAAATGATTGAATGAAAAGACCATTGAATTTCTCAGTAAATACGTTAAAAGCAAACATACTTTTTTTTAAACATTCTTTTTTTTTTTGTTACTTTGTAACATTAGTGCTTTTATAACTAAGGCAGTAAACCGATAACACTTGGCCACACAACATTATTTTATAATTTGTTTAACGTTATCTATAACGCCTACCTATACCTACGTACCTACCTAGATTCCTATACCTACTTATCTGAGATATAATTATAATGAAATACTGATCTTACTTGTCTTTTCTGAAGTATCATTTAAAACAGCCCTGCACCTCTCTTGAAGTATCTCGCCTAGCTTCTTTAATTCCGCCAATGGTTTTTCTTGCAGTTCAGCATCACATGCTATACTGTCAAGATGTTTTAGAGGCGCAGAAAACTTCTTGTAACTTTTCACGAATCTTCTTATCTGTAGAAGAAATCACACTATTATTACTTATTACCACACGGTTAAATTGGTTCGCCTCAAGCAAATATTCATCCGAGCTTGGCAAATGATGGAAACATTGGGCTAGGCTGCCTCTTCCCACATCAGATACGATTTTTTTCATACTACGTCTGTGGCAAACAAGCCTACAGCCCGCCTGACGGTAAGCAGTCACCGTAGCCTATGGACGCCTGCCACTACAGAGGTGTTACATGTACGTTGCCGACCCTAACACCCTGCACCCCCATTGAGCTCTGGCAACCTTACTCACCGGCAGGAACACAACACTATGAGTAGGGTCTAGTGTTATTTAGCTGCAGTTTTCTGTAAGGTGGAGGTACTTCCCCAGTTGGGCTCTGGTCTAAATCTGGAACGACATCCGCTGTGGCACACCCTACCACACAAAGCTAGATGACATTCACAGTGTCTATACCTCTCTTTTGGACGAAGTTTAAGTACATACTCGGGTGACGGGTCCACGTGTGTATTAACAAAAAATAGAGGGTGTAGGTACCTCTTGATCCGTAAATCCTTTGATCTTCTCCCTGTGCGAGGCGGGTGGACGGCCACGCTTACGCGGTCGGTCGTCGTCGACGCTGGCGTCGCCCTCGGAAGCGTAGCTTTCGTCCGCCTCTCCGTCCCCATCACCTTCAGCACCCGAGGCTTGGCCGCCACGCTTTCGGTTACGTCCTAGAAATAGTGTCACTTTTTATTATTTTTTATTATCTTATTATGCCACACGGGCTCAAATCTTGGACCCAGCGACGTCACATTATGAAGCCAATAAAGATAGCTCTTCAGGTCAAAGTTAGGTTTGTTAAATCTAAAGCTGCTAGCTCGTTTACACGTACACAGTCAGCAATACTATTAGCTTAGCACCTTTGCATAGGAGCCGTTCTATTATTACGTAAGACGACTTAGGAGGGGTCGGCCATTCTTATTTTTTCTTACATAGGGGTGGGAAGGGTCAAAAAACTGGCAAAAATCGTCTTACGTAATAAATGTATGGCGCCATACAAACTTCTATGCAGAGGGGGTACCTTTTAT
The DNA here is from genome assembly GCF_947568885.1 of Cydia strobilella. Taxonomy (NCBI): domain Eukaryota; kingdom Metazoa; phylum Arthropoda; class Insecta; order Lepidoptera; family Tortricidae; genus Cydia; species Cydia strobilella. The sequence goes on from NC_086043.1 coordinate 10,086,406, forward strand.
CTGCAGCTGACTGTACAATAGGCATAGATACAGCAGTTGTGTGCAATATAATAGCAGGCAATAAGAAAGCGAAAATTAGGAGAAAACTATAACTTTAGATCAATTATATTGGATCTTTTTAGGTTTCCGTACCCAAAGCGTAAAAACGGGATCCTATTACTAAGAATCCGCTGTCTCGTCTGTCCGTCTGTCACCAGGCTGTATCTCATGAACCGTGATAGCTAGACAATTGATATTTTCACAGATGATGTATTTCTGTTGCCACTATAACAAAAAATACTAACCGAAATTAGGAGAAAACTATAACTTTAGATCAATTATTGATCTAAAGTTATAGTTTTCTCCTAATTTTCACTTTCTTATTGACTGCTATTATGTTGCACACAACTGTATGTACTAACGGCAGCTTAAATGCAATTACAAAATTGTGTACGTACTGCTTTCTGCGCTATTGTTTTGTAAATTCTTTCTTCTTGGTGGTAAGTACAAATCTTCCATTTCCTTGTTCTTTTCTTCCTCGGCAATTGTCTTTCGCACGTTTTCGGGAATTATATCATCCTAAAACATAAAGGAATTAGATAATCGTGCATTTCCTTCAACCTTTTGAACGCTTTATCATAAACAAAAAAGTCACTGACACGCCAAGGTCTCGGGCGCAAGCGAGCTAACGTAAACCTTACTTGAAAGTGTAAAGGTCACGTCATAACACCTATAGTTGTCCGTGGCGCTGTGGCCACGACTAGTGACGACGATTGCCAAAACATGATAGTACAAAACATAGCAATACAACAATACAATACATAAATTCTAGTTTAAGAATACTGTTAGGGATAAGCTCGCCTTTGTACCTAAATTTATATGAATTTCATGTTAACAATTTTTGTTTTGTACAATAAAGTGATTTACTACTACTACTACTACTACTACTACTGTTAACTTATTCTAGGTTAACTTGTTCTTGGCGTTCAAAAGGTTAAATATATATATTTCTATTTATTGTTTTTTGTAAGTCATTATTGTAGTTTTCAATTTCGGTCATACCCAATCTTTGCTTTCCTCTTCGGTAGTTTCTTTTTTGACTTCCATGACCGCTTTCTCTTCGTCAAATGCGAAACTAGCTACTTTGAATGCCGACAAGAGTTCATCTCCAACCATAGCCGGACCTTCGTCGCGAGTTTCGGCGCGTTGCAAAATCTCATCAATATCACACTGAAACAAAAAAAAGACGGATGTCAAAAAACAATAAAACACATAATAACACACTTGAAATAATATTCGGGCTACGGCAATACTTAAAAATGAAAAAAAAAAAAAACTGTTACCAAACCCAATAACAACTACTGGAAAAATTACTACTGGTAGCAATAACTACTGGAAAAAAATCCCCTGCCTAAAAACGTAACGTAAATGTAACTTACGACAGGCTCCTCATCGTTTTCATCATCATCCTTGAACAGCTCCTCAGCACCAAACTTCAGGATGGCATTCAAATCCTCCTTATTGAAGGGATTATTGGCCGTCGTACCGGAAGAATCGCGCTTGTTGAGGACGGTCCTGCCAGTCGTGTCCATCCTCTGGATGACAAGATGATCTAGCACCATCTTTCGTTTCGCGCGTTCTACGATATCTTCTTCCACGGATCGCGCGGTAACCAACCGGTAGATGTTTACCTGTGACAAAATGATTTTTAGCTGATGGTACAGTCGCCATCAGATATATCGGAGCAGCCGAGGTGTTCACAATATCTGGACACGCACTCTAACGCCCTGACAATAAACGCGTGTTCAGATATTTGTGAGCACCTTGGCCGCTCCGATATATCTGATGGCGACTGTATGTCAAACAGAAATAAGATTAACGGCTGGGATATTATAGATAAATCGCCATAATAGTGGAGTAAGCTAGTGCAGTCGTGCCGTGGCGTGCCCCAGGGAGACCGAAGGGGGCAAGGGTCGGCTCCCTTCGAACCCGTTGTATCATCATAATTTTACAACATGATCTGGTCTGGTAATAAGACTATTAAGCATTGCCTATTTTATGGTAAATAAGTTACAAGAATTACCTGATTCTTTTGACCAATTCGATGTGCGCGAGCTTGAGCTTGCAGGTCGTTTTGTGGATTCCAATCAGAATCAAAAATTATCACAGTATCAGCCGTAGCCAAATTAATACCTAACCCTCCAGCTCTTGTAGAAAGGAGGAAACAGAAATCGTTTGAACCCTCTGCATTAAAATGATCGAGAGCTTGTTTCCTAATTTCTCCTTTAATGCTGCCATCTAGACGTTGAAAGGGGAAATGTCGTCTTTGTAAATATTCTGCCAAGATGTCCAACATTCGCACCATTTGTGAAAATATTAACACCCTATGTCCAGTCTCTTTTAATCTGCATAGCAGTTTGTCCAAAAGAAGAAGTTTTCCTGATCCTCTCAATAATTTCTGTAAAAAGAGAAATTTATACTTAATACCTTTCATTAAAAAAATGTGCCCGCGTATACGTGCTTTGTCTTTATGAATATGGCTTAAAGATACTTTACCTCTACAGCATCAGTTGTAGCAAGAGATGCTCTTGATTCGAAATCTTCAGGTTTCGTCAAAAGAGCATGATTGCAGCATTTTTTAAGTTCTATCACGATATTGATAAACGTGTTTATAGAACCCTTCACACCTTTGCGCAAAGCACTGTAATTCTTCGTTAGAATCCATTTGTAGTACTGTTTTTGTATTGAAGTCATTTCAACCCTCAATATTTGCTCCACTTTTGCAGGCAAGGATTTCTCTACATCTTTCTTTTGCCTTCTGAGAATAAAAGGTTCCAACTGCTTGTGTAGTTTTTCATACCCCTTTGTGGCAGCATCTTCATGGTCTTTTTCAAAGTCTTCCCATGATTCAAACCTAAATATACCAGATATAATTTTAGAATTATCCTTACATGTTTTGGTTTTCCAATTCAGAAAATAAAATGTTTAGGTCTACTTACTTGTAAGGCATTATGAAGTGTAAAAGGGCCCATAGCTCCTTAAGGGAATTTTGTAATGGAGTACCCGTGACTAATAGCCTCTGATTCGTGTCAAATTCTTTTAATGCTTTGTACAACAACGAATCATCATTTTTTAATCTGTGAGCTTCATCTACTAACAAGCATGCCCAACTAAATTGTCTTAAAAATTGCCTATCTTTTAGTAATATTTCGTAGGTGGTAAGGATGGCATTGAATTTTAATCTCTTCGAAGGATGAAAGCTCCATTCAAACTGCCTGATCTACAAACAATAATACCTTAAATAAATTTAAATTACTATTTTTGATGTAATTCATAATAAAATAAACAGTAAATTTAAGCAATACATTTTATGGGTTCTTACAATGTCTCTGCTGATGACGTCACCAATGTAAACAACGACATTGATGTCAGGTGCCCACTGTTGAAACTCTCTCTGCCATGCCGTCATAGTACTTAGAGGTACAACACAGAGGAATGGTCCATACAGTTGTTGAGATTTAAAAAGGTAATATAAAAATGATATCGTCTGAAAGATAAAAATGCAACTTAAATTTTAAATATTATTACTTACAAATGAAAATTGCTCCATAAAATTATTAGTACCTGAATAGTTTTCCCTAAGCCCATCTCATCGGCTAAAATAACAGAGTTGTCTTTACACCAGGAATGTATTAACCAGTTTAATCCATCCATTTGATAATCTCTTAAAACATATGTCTGTAAAATACAATACATGATACAATAAGTGATATAGACAATTGATCCAATATCATCCAATTAACAGTAATAAAAGATATATTATGTATCATATACCTGATCAGAGCCCAAATACTCTGGTTGTGATTTGACTTGATGAAACTTGGGCCTTCTTCTTAGAACAGGGCAATGTCTTGAGGGAGTAGTGTTAGCTCCTTCTCTAGCCTTAAATTGTTCCACTTCAACTGGCCACTTTCTCTCAATCAGGGCAGAATCCTCCCAAGTCGCGTCAGCGTAAGGGAGAGATTCCCATTTACAAAAATATTCATGAGTAGTTCCACCACCTTCTATTTCTCTAGTTTGCTCAGCTACAATCAAGATATTCCATTTCATAAGAATCAAATAAGGTTCTTTTATTCATTAAATTGTATTATGAGTTACTGCAATATTGTCAAATGTATGAAGATGTCTTAAACTTTAAATATTTATGGAAATGTGTCTACAAAACCAGTGGTTTAACATACTAGTATTATTTAAACGATAAGACTAATAGGCATTTGTGTAACAATTATAAATAATTACCTATAATTCGTTCAACATTGTTGTAAGTCTTTACTAATTCTTGTTGTAATTCAGCTTGGCATTCAAAGTAATCAATATCTTCAGGACCGGCTTGTTTTCTCCACCAAGACAACTCTGATTCTTTCTTCATATAGTTTTCTAATTTCTTAAGGCCTTTAACTTTTTGTTCAGCTAATGATTTCTCTGATTCCCATGTGTTATGTATATGTGACCAGCCCTTCCATTTGATCAGGTATTGCGGTTCCGTTGACTCTTCATCAGTAGGGTCACACCCTTCATTGGGATCTCCATTTTCTTCTATGTAGTAAATTGTAGTCACATTTCCAGTGACTGCACAATGATAAGAAGACATTAGCTAAAATTTTACATGGATATCTGCACCTAAATGCATATTACAACTCACCAACATATAAATAAATTAAAGATTAGGTACCATTCTTATTGAAGCTCATCTTACCTCCTTTTTTTCCTCTTCGGTGACCTAAAACCCTTTCAACAGTTTCACTGTGGTCTTCGACTTCAGGTTCTGCTTCAGCTTCACCTTCACCTTCTACTGGATCCAAAAGGTCTGATGAATCAGTTTGTTCATCACTTGCTTCCTTATAACTAACGGCTGCTGCAGCTCGACGTGTTGCCGCACGACTGTTCCAAAACAAGAATATAAACTGTAATACTCAAAAATTCAAAACTGAACTTACAGTCCAATAAGAAAGCACATGTCACAGTTCAAACACTGAGGACCTATTTAAAACACATGTTACTGAAAATGGACACTAGAAAAAAAAAACCTTTGTGATTCTTCATCAGAGCCTTCAGTACTTTCTTCATCTTCACTAGACAGTCTTCTTCTTCTAGCTGGCTTCTTTTTTCTGAGAGGTACACTTCTTTGACCAGGTCGTTTAGAAGGTGGGGGAGGTGAACCTTTCATGTCACTATCACTATCTGATGAATCTGAATTCCATGAGTCACTACAAAATAAAATATTAATTAGCTGTATATTATATGCAAGTAAGTACCAAATAACAATTAAAATAGCATAAAAAATATATAGAATAAGTACCTTCTTTTTCTGCTCTTTCTATTCTGACTTTGCCCTTTATCACTGGAATCACTATCGGCTACTTTAAGTCGATCAGGCTTCTTCCGAGATCTACCTGATCTTCTGATGCCATAAATGTCAGGATTATCTTCCCAGAACTCAGAATTCACTTTCCCATGATTATTTGTTGATTTAGATTTTGAGTGAAAATCATCAGAAGAGTCTTTATCAGTATGATGATCTGATTTTGTAGAATTTGCATTACTATTTTTAGGTGAAGATTTGGAGTAATCACTATGATGCCCATCATGCGCTGATGATTTTTCAGACCCGGACTTCCCTTCTGATCCAGACCCCGATGAACTGGAGCCACTATCACTGTTGATAATATTTTAAATAATTATTATGCCAATTAAAAAAAATTACATCATGAAACAAATTATAAAATATAACCATACCTTTCACTTCCTGAACCAGATCCACTTGATTCAGATTTGTCACCTTTTTCACTTGCGGAATCACTCCCAGATTCTTTCATTGAGCCATTCTAAAAGTACACAAATATTTTTACAAACTATATTTGTCATAATAATACCCTAATTAAGATTAATGGAATTATTGTTGTATATTACATCAACACAATTTTAAAAACATACATGATTTATAGCAAACGAAGTATCCATAATTTTGATGGTGCAAGATAAAAATTAGACAACCTAAGAGAGGAATACGCTACTTATGTTTTTCAATAAGTTTTTGCATATTATTCTTTAATACAATTAAAATTTCAGATATATGAATGAATTCACTGACGACCGAGGTAGATGCAATACCATATCGGTCACCGAACAGTGTCCGCTGTTCTGAAAATGGATTGTGCTCCCAAGAACTGTATGATCTTTTCTGTCCCATAAAATCCACAAAAATATAGATAGCAAGCACACCACATAAAAAACACACAGGATAACAACAAATTATCATAATGAATGAAAGTATAACCTCAAATTATTTATGTTTTTGGCAAAAAATGAATAAATTTCAGTATTTAGATGGCTTATTTCAACTAATATAGTTTCCAATTGCTCCACAGAAACTGGGCTATTTTAAGTATATTAAAAAGACTTGAATAGGGCTAACTATTGAAACATAACCTCAATTGATCTTTATTTACATGGGCACACAATATGAAGACCAATTTTCAAAAGCAAATTGCAAAAAGGGACCCTCATCCAATTCCATTTTTATTTATCTGTATGGAAAGGTTACGTAACAAAGAACGAAAGAAAGGTCATTGTTGACCTGTATAACAACATTTTCATACATAAAAACTGGGAAAACTGTTGTAAACAATCACAAAAACCCTTAAAACTGAAATTACGTCTCAAAAATTCACCCTCAATCAGAGCCACACCCAAGACTTCTAGAAGTTTCCACGAATGTTAAAAACATAAATTGTTAAATAAAACAATGAAATACACCAAATATTAATTAAATAAGCCTCAATAACACTTACCAGGTGCATTTTGAAGAAAATAAGTTTATTTCACTATTACTAAGAAAATTGATAAATGAAATAAACTTCAATTAGAAATTTCATTGAGAAAAAGCACAAATAATATCTTGAAATGATGTTTTCAAACATTTTTCTATGTTAAACCAATAAAATATGAAAAATAAATTTGCAGTAAAATCTTGTCAAGCGACGCCATTTTGTCGTCGCATGAATCTGATGACGAAGGAGTTGAAAAACCAGATATTTATATAGACAAATTTTGTTAAAACAATGTAAACATGAGCAACGACAGCTAAAAAAATTAAAAGAGAAACTTTGAGTCGTCGGATTTGCTTCGACCACACTAGAAACGATGTGAGCACCGCACACTACCAGCGAAACTTGAAAGCTACAGCCATATTGCCATCTTTCCGCCTGCCTGGCTGGAAAATGTTTAAAAAAATATTCAGTGTGACCATACTTTGCCACATACGCCACTTCCGTTGCAATGGTTGAATATTTTGGCAGTAGCAAAGTTTATTTTGATAAAGAATAAGAACACCTATTATTAAACCAAGTTCTTTTTCAGTTTTAAAGGTCCCGAGGCCGTTCTCGCTCTTACATATAGATGCATCGCACAATGACCTTGGTTTACCGGGTAAGAAATAAGGGCCTATTGAAGCCCCTCCACACTCGTGCGCGAATCGCGGCTTGGCGCCGCGTAGTCTAGAGCACTTAACACACTATCGCACCGCGTGAGAGCGAGAAAGAGCTATCTGTTGCTCGCATGAATCTAGTATAACTGGATCGGACATGAGGAGTGGGGGAAAATGACCGAACGGGATAGTCTTATGTATCTTTCAGTAGGAGTAGCAGAGAAAGCGCTGTTATTGTTTGTCCTTGTCATAGTTTCACTTTTCCACCGCTGCCACAACCGAGGTTGTGGCAAACAAATAAGTACGTGACATGTCATGTTTGTTCGTTGCTTGTTTAATTATCGTTGTTTTGTATAAAATTGTGCTTTCTCTTATGAAATATAGTGATGGTTAACGTTTTGAATGCTTGAACTTTGATAAAATACTGGTGAATTGTTCTGTAATCGGCTGTAATAGGCGCTCTGAGCAAAAATATGAGATCATAACCTTTCACACGTAAGTACGGTATTTTACACCTTCCTCTTAACGCAATATGTGAGAATAACATCGTAAAATTACGTTACACTCAAAGCAATGTAGAATCAAACGATTTCAATAAAAATATCACAATTATTTACGCAAATTAACAAAAAATTATTTGTAAAATTATCCGCCCAAATTACGTAGGTAGGTAGGAGTCTGAGGTCAGCCATTCTTAAACTTCTTCTTAATTTAGCTGCATAACAATCATGTTAGGGATACCAGATGAAAATATCCTAATGTTATGGGTAATTTTGACCTCGAAGTTTTTTCGTACTTCTAATTCCAAAAAATAAATAAACAAATGTTGTGAAGATTAGGTGTACATTAATTGGTGTGATTGCGATTTGTGATTTCTTTAAATTAAAACCCATAATACATTTTATTTACTAAACATGTTTAGTTTTGTACCACTTGCGCGAATTATAGGAGGTATTTCATTGTTTATACGCCTAAAAAGAACGGCCTATTGACATTTTATTTAACAATTTTTTAATACCGTCAAACAAGCTAACTTTGCCTCCAGGGTAATCGCCCCAAACGTGATATCAAATATTGGGGTAATTTTTACCAATATGGTATCCCCACGTTTATGACGTCATCTATGTCTATCCCTTACGGGCGCACGCGTATAGCTGGTCTATGTAATGCTAGGTCTATGGTTGCTCGCTCTCACTTATGGGTGCGACGCACCAAGGTCGCGGTGCGGTGCGCTAGTGTGTTCGACTTTACCATTAGACTTCCGATATTATACTTATTGCTTAATAAGCCCCCTCGGCTTTACGCATAGAGAATAGACCAAAGAGTAGTATTGGCCTACTGCTTAAAATCAAAAATCGAAACTTGGTTATTGTGCCTGTGAGTGTTAGGCCCTAATCTTGTTGTCTTGAGATCTATCGTAGGGGTGTGGACTGTATAGGGTGCGGCATAGGCGGCAAGGATGGAGTAAAACAACTGGAGCTCTTCTTAAATCAGATGCAGGAGGGTCGAGGTCGGAGAGGTCTTCTTTTTCTTCTTAAGAGAGGTGTTGCTTGCTTGGCTGCTCGATTCGTAATGGCTTCCTATGGCCGGCGCACCGCCTTTTATTCCCTCCATATTTAAAGACCTCGTCCCCCGCGCCGCGCCGGCGCGGGCGTCTGCGCTTCGCGCATGCGCAGACCTCTCTTTCCTCGACTCTCCTACGTTTCTCTTTATTTATTAAAGTTATGTTATATATTAACAAATTACATGTTTTATTTATTTATCCTACCTATCTTATTAGATTCTAGTCTAATATCACAATTTCTTATTAGAATAAGGTAGCGTATACTTTGCCCTATTTTCTTATACAGATCTACGTAATGAAACACAATGAGGAAAATTCTTTATTTGTTATAAGCCTATCTTAATTAAATTATATTGCAATCCTAACTTTACCTAATTGGAATTCTCTTATTGGATTCCTTTAAGAGGTACAAAGTATGCTACTCATACTTTGTCCTGTTATAAAAACATACTAAATACCATTTATTTCTATACGTGACGCGACTTAAAATTATTACATGTTAAAATGACTCTAAGTTACAAAATACTATGCGCGTCGTGTACATTTCTCCCGCCGTCGCCTTGCGATCCCACTGGTAGCACGACGATCTTCTTTGTTGGCCGCCTCAGCACGTGTCCTCTGCTGGTGGTGACGTCCACGACTCGTACCACGCCGTCCTTGCCCGGATACGTCTGCTTCACTATTCCACGTGGCCATATGTTGCGGGGGAGGTTGGAGTCGCATATTATTACGACATCGCCGACGGCCGGGGTGACTCCTGCGCCGTGGGGCTCCCGCCGGTGTTGTAGTAGCGGCGCGTACTCGCGAACCCAGCGCTGCCAGAAGGTGTCGGCCAGCTGCTGGGCGCGCCTCCAGTGTTGTCGCGCGTTCATGTCGCTCTCTTCGAAGGTGCCGGGAGCCGGGGTGTAGCAGTCCGGCCCGATCAGAATCATGTTTGGAGTCAGTGCCGGCGGGTCTTCTGGATTCACCGCTACGTAGGTTATGGGCCTCGAGTTGACCGTCGCCTCCGCCTCCGCCAGTAGGGTTTGTAGAGTCTCGTCGCTCGGGTATTTTTCATGTAGGGTGGCCTTCATAGCTTCTTTCACCGTGCGCACCATACGTTCCCACACGCCCGCCATGAAGGGTGCGGCGGGGGGTAGGAAACGCCAGTTTATGCGGCGCGCGTGGGCGGCGTCTCTCATGGCTTCCGTCAACTCGCGGTTGGCTCCTCTGAAGGCGGTCCCGTTGTCACTCCACAGCTCTGTAGGGCACCCGCGCCGGGCAATGAAACGGCGTAGTGCGTTGATGGCCGAGTCCGTGCTTAGTGAGGCTACCATTTCTAGGTGTACGGCCCTCGACGTCATACATGTGAACAGCGCGACGTACCTTTTTTCTCTGTGACGCCCCACTGTGACTTCTTGCGGCCCGTAGTAGTCTAGACCCGTGTAGGTAAAGGGCCTCACATGATGCGCCAGGCGTGCCGCCGGTAGGTCACCAGTGGCCGGGGCCGCGGGCTTCGCACGACGTAGTCGACATCTCGGACACTGAGCGATCACTTGTTTCACTGTCGGCCTTATTTTCACTATGTGCACTCGCTGTCGCAACTCGTTCACCACTATTTCCGTACCGCCATGATGTAATTGTTCATGCACATGAGAAACATACAATTTCGTGTAGTGATGCTTCCCATATAGCACTACTGGTTGCACTGTCTCTTCTTGTATGTTCCCGGCCGCCGCTATTCTTCCCCGTAGTCGTATGATACAGTCCTCGTCCATATAAACACTCAGCTTGGCCAGTCGGTCGTCCTTGTCGGGCGTACGGCCGCTCGCTATTCGCCTTCTCTCTTTCTCGTAGCTATCTTCTTGTGAGGCGCGTATTAGTAACTTTTCGGCGGCGTTTAGGTATTTGGCTTCTAGCGTTAAGTATTTCTTCTCTTCTTGGGGTTGGGTAGCTGCACTCTTGGCGGGCACGCGCGTGTGTTGCGTGCGTTTGTTCCATGCGCCGTCTTGTTCCGCGTTCGCTCGTGTCCGCTTGCGCTTCGCCGCCGCGATAAGTTGTGTCGCGGGCGGGGCGGGCGCGCGGGGTTGAGGGCGCACTAGGTCGATGAACTGTAGCACGCGCGCGGTCGCTCGCAGCAGCCGCATCCATTTTGAGAAGCGTTCGATCTCGGGTATAGCTGCGTGTTTATCTTGCGTAGGGACGGCGATCGCAGCGCACGTCTCTTTTTCTTCGCCGGTCGCGGGAACTTCGACCTTATTCTCGTGGGGCCAAGTCTCTTTTTGTTCATAGAGAAAGGGCGGGCCGGTGAACCATCTATGTTGCGAGTCGAAATCTGCCGGGGTGGCGCGGGTCGCGTCGTCGGCCACGTTGTGTGCTGTCGGTACCCATCTCCACTCGTTTTTCTTAGTGCAGTCTTCTATTTCGGCGAGTCTGTGTGCCACGAACGTCTTGAATGTGCGGGGCTCGGCGCGTATCCATGCCAGTGCCGTGCGAGAGTCACTCCAATATGTTTTCGAAGTGATTTCGAAATCGTGTTCTTCTATGACTGTTTTTGCTAGCCGTACGCCTAGGACGGCCGCTTGTAGCTCCAATCTAGGAATGGAGACCGGTTTCCTGGGTGTGACTCGACTTTTTGCGGCGGCTAGGGCTATCCTGACTGAGCCGTCGGCTCGCGTCATTCTCCAATACACTGCGGCGGCGTAGGCTTCTTCACTGGCGTCGACGAAAGTATGCAGCTCGTGTGTGGCGGCGGGCGTAGTGTCGTAGCACCTAGGTATTTTTAGTGTACCTAGGTCTCGAAGTTGTCGTAGCCATTCGCTCCAGCGTTCGTGTAGCTGCTCTGGTATCGCTTCGTCCCAGCCTGTGCTATGTTGCCACGTGTCTTGCATGATTCGCTTGGCCGGCGTAGTGATTGGTGATATGAGGCCGAGCGGGTCGAAAATTGACATAATGACACTGAGTGCTTCTCTCTTCGTTGGAGGCCGCAGGTCGTTGATTACTTCGGGCTGCGCTCTTCTTGTATTGAGGCGAAAGCGGATACTGTCCTCATTTGTGTTCCATAGCAGGCCGAGCGTTTTTTCTATCTCGCTCCCGCCGATAGGGACAGTATTTCCCTCTCGCTCTTCGCTGCCGACGACGTTACTTATTGCTTCTTCTTCGTTCGTGGCCCATCCTCGCAACTGGAACCCGGCTTTTTTGTGCACATAGTCGACGTCTCTTGTTACTTGTCTTGCCTCTTCTATTGTGTCGAAACTTTGTAGATAGTCGTCCATGTAGTGATTTCGTTCTATCGCTCGCGCGGCTTGCGGGTACTGTGTCGCGTGTTCTTGTGCATTCCTATTTTTTATGTATAGGGCGGTGCACGGTGATGATGACGCGCCGAATATAACGGAAGTCATGCGGTACTCTTCTGGTTCTCCCTCGCGGCGATCGCCCCTCCATAGGAAGCGGAGGGCGTCCCGGTCTTCTTCTCTTATTTTTATCTGCATGAACATTTCTTTCAGGTCGGCTGAGACTGCGATGCTATGTTGTCGAAACTTCATGATGACGCCGGGTAGCGATTGTAGGAAATCTGGGCCCGTATGTAGCATGTCGTTGAGGCTGCGACCGTGTGATGTGGCCGCAGCATCGTGGACCAGTCTAATCTTCGGCTTCTCTGGATTGCAGACTGCGAAGTGAGGTAAGTACCACGTTCTGTCACTCGGGGGCGTTGTCGCGCGCTCGGCGTAGTTTGAGGTAAGTAGGTTGTTGACGCGTTCGTTATATTGTTGCTTTAGGCTTGCGTCACGATCCAGCTTCCTCTCGAGCGTGTGCAGCCGCTTGAGTGCGTCGGTGCGATTGTTAGGTATCTTCTCTGTTTCGTTGCGCCACAGTAGCCCCGTCTCGAACCGGCCATTGGGTAGGCGGCGGCTCTTTTCTTCTAGTATGCGTAGAGCTTGTTGTTCGGGATCACTACGGGGTCGCCTCGGCTCGATTGATAGAGACTCGAGGGCGAAATAATTCTTCATGGTTTCTTCTATGTTCTCGGTCGGCCCGGTACGAGTGAGATGTGCGCAGCAGTAGGCGATCGGCTTCGCTTTTGTGGTGCGACAGCCGTGAAGTACCCATCCTAGTAGGGTTCTCGACGCGACGAGTTGTCCGCGCCGGCCTTTTCTTATTTCTCGTGACACGATCAGGTCCCAGTTGTCCTGGCCGATGAGTATTTGTGGGGTTGCACCGCGGTAGGTTAACTTGTGCTTGATACCCCGGAGGTGCGCGCAGCCGTCTATTTCTTCCATGCCGATCGACTGTGTGGTGAAGCCGAGGCTGCCGACGGTGTGCGCGTTCGTTATGCGTTGTTCTTGGCTGTCGTGCTTATTCTTGATGAAGACCTCGACCCTCCTGCTCTGATTGTGCTCCATCTCTTTCCCGCCTACGCCTTGCACCCACATTGGTTCAGTGGGACCGTCTAGCCCGAGTGCGTCCGCCAGTGCTGAGTCGATGATTGTCACCGTGCTGCCTTCATCTAATAGGGCGAACGTGTCTAGTGTCGCTCGCGGGCCGCGCAGTGTTACTGGCACTATCTTCAGGTAGGCGCGGCTCGTTCGTGGTTGTGCGCAGGCGACTGTGTTCACTGCCGAGGCCACTATTTCTTCCGGTTTATGTTGTTGTGGTGGCTCGACTTGCGCAGCGGCGACTGGTTGCGGCGTCTTCTCGTGATGTAGTAGGCGATGATGTCTCATGGGGCAGCCCAGGTGGCCGCAGGGCTTCGCACGACACGCGAAGCGGCGATGCTTGCTAGCGAGGCATCGGTAGCAAATGTTGTGTTTCTTCGCTACTTCCCAGCGCTCGTTCGTGTCAATTTTGATGAATTGCGGGCACGACGGCAGTTGGTGAGTAGCGTGTTCGCATAGTGGGCACGCTTGCTTCTCTTCTCTTGGCTTCTTAGTGTCGGCGGTAGCGGCGTACGTTCGCTCGGGCTTCTTTCTTGCGGTCCTCACTTCTTTGTTCTCCGTCGTATTTTCAGGCGGAGCGTAAGGCGTGCACTTGTCGGCTTCGTTGTTTAGAAAGTCGGCAATCTTCTTAAGCTCGGGCGTATCTTCTCTCGTGGCCGCGTAGTCGTACCACTTGCTTCGAAGTATAGGCGTGAGTTTATCGACCATCGACCGCAGTAGCTCTGGATTGTAGAGGTACTGAGGCTTCTTCAATATCTCGATAGTCGTGACAGTGTTTGCGATCTTGCTGGCGAATATGCACAGGTCGCGCGGGCTGTCGGTGAGTCGCGGCAGTCCCTTCATCTTCTCCAGTTCGTTGACGAGTAATGCGTCTGGCCTTCCGTATCTTCTTTCTAGTGCTTTAATGATGTCCTCGGGGTGCGGCCGGCTGATGAGGAGGGCGCTTACGGCTTCCAAGGCTACTCCCTTGAGGCTTTTTCTTATACGGGCGACGTTTTCACTTGCGGCGAAACTGGGGGCGGACTCGTCGTACGCGGCTTTAAATTGTAGCCACTCGTTGCATAGGCCACTGAATGTCGGCAGGTCTGGTATGTATTTTCTGTAGGACTTGCCGGCTTGGATGGCTTCTGTTAGGGCGGCGGTCAGCGATGACACGTCCATGGCGTGGGCGGCTCGAGGGGCCTCCGGCCGCGCGTGTTTTCTAGTGGCGCGCGGGGCCGGCACGTGTGCTTCTTCATGGGCGGGCTCTTCTTCAATCGCTGTTGGTTGTTCTGGGCGGCGGTTGAACCAATCGGCAATGCGTTGTGGAGCAAGGTCCTCTTCCTCTTCAGACTCTTCCCTTGACGAGGCGAGGTCGAGTCTTTGTTGTCTGATTCTTGCTAGTTCTGTTTCGGCTTGTACGCGCTTCAGCTCCAGCTCGGCTAACTTCTCCTTGGCCTCTAACTCCGCGAGGAGTCTCTTGCTGGAGGCCTTGGATCGGTGTGACCGAGCGGGCTTAGCGGGAACTGGCGGCGGTGGCATTAACTCGACGGAATCTCGCCCGACGAGTGTGGCGACGGTGCTAACTGCAGGCGTTGCTCTGATTCCCGACGTGTCGGCTGGGCCCCCATTCGTGCTGGTGCCGGCGATGCTGGCTTCTGTTGCAGTGCGCGTTCTTGTGGTGGTGCCCGTGCCTGACGTCTCGCCTGTGCCTGACGTCTCGCCTGTGCGTGACGTATCGCCTGTTCGTGACGTCTCGCCTGTGCCTGACGTCTCTCCTGTACCAGATGTATCGCCGGTCTGGTCCGTGGCCTGCGTTTCATCTGACGAATTTTCTTCTCTGCCGTGGTTGCTTCTTGTTACTGCCATCTTGCTATTTTTCTTGCTTCAGAGATCCGGCTCGAAGGACCAAACAATGTGAGTGTTAGGCCCTAATCTTGTTGTCTTGAGATCTATCGTAGGGGTGTGGACTGTATAGGGTGCGGCATAGGCGGCAAGGATGGAGTAAAACAACTGGAGCTCTTCTTAAATCAGATGCAGGAGGGTCGAGGTCGGAGAGGTCTTCTTTTTCTTCTTAAGAGAGGTGTTGCTTGCTTGGCTGCTCGATTCGTAATGGCTTCCTATGGCCGGCGCACCGCCTTTTATTCCCTCCATATTTAAAGACCTCGTCCCCCGCGCCGCGCCGGCGCGGGCGTCTGCGCTTCGCGCATGCGCAGACCTCTCTTTCCTCGACTCTCCTACGTTTCTCTTTATTTATTAAAGTTATGTTATATATTAACAAATTACATGTTTTATTTATTTATCCTACCTATCTTATTAGATTCTAGTCTAATATCACAATTTCTTATTAGAATAAGGTAGCGTATACTTTGCCCTATTTTCTTATACAGATCTACGTAATGAAACACAATGAGGAAAATTCTTTATTTGTTATAAGCCTATCTTAATTAAATTATATTGCAATCCTAACTTTACCTAATTGGAATTCTCTTATTGGATTCCTTTAAGAGGTACAAAGTATGCTACTCATACTTTGTCCTGTTATAAAAACATACTAAATACCATTTATTTCTATACGTGACGCGACTTAAAATTATTACATGTTAAAATGACTCTAAGTTACAAAATACTATGCGCGTCGTGTACAGTGCCTCTGTGATGTATCACTGATATGTCCAATGGCTCCTGTACACCATGGCGCAGCGTAGGCCAGTCTAACGGACACAGCAATGCGGTAGAATGAGATAGCAATATCACTTGCTCTCTCTAACGCGTATATGCGTTCCTTGGACTGGCCTATGGCCTACACTGGGCCATGGTGTACAGGAACCTCAAAATATGTCTGTGGAGCCCTTCAGCCTAACGTCTTCCTTGGAGCGTGGAGCCCAGAGGGTCCACCGCGAACCACGTGTTGCCTCCCTGTCACACTTAAGTATGAATGTACAAGAGCTACAGACAGGCAACACGTCGAAAATAGTTCGCGGTAGACCCTCGTTTGACGTCTCTTTGACAGACAGACGTTTGAATCGTTTCGTTTGATTGACATTTTGTTTTGCTTTCGTATGTCGCTGAGGTATGTCGTTATTGTCGTTTGGGTATGTAAAATTCGAATCGCGATCGAAAACAATATTGCTTATAATGATATATAACTGATGAGAAGTATGTTTCGGCATTTGTGTATTGCAAGGTAATTACTGAGGCGATTTTTTTGCATTGTCTGCTTTCTGAGAGTACAGACACTGACCTTGAAATTGAATATCTTAGTATGTAATTAGAATTGTTCATGTTTTTTTAATGTTCTATTTCGAAAGCCATTGATATGATAATATGAAATTTTCAAACATTTTCCGACATATGCTGCGATATAATAAGCGAGAATTGAAGATATTTCAACAAATATACTTATGATATGACCCTAATTATGTACTTAAAAGTATTTTTCAAACAGCATGGGTACGGTGACAGATGTCATAGTACTGTTTTGCGTGTTATAAATTGTATGGAGATGGCATTTGTCACTGTACCCATGCTGTTTGAAAAACAGCTGAAACTGAGAACTTGGGAAAAAAGCAAACAAGTGTTATTGATTGGATTTAAAGTTTAAACGTCCTAACATTACACAACCCAAGTCCCATTGGTAGGCTATCTATGGTAGGGTATCTCTTAAGCATATGTTTTGAAAGTACTGTGAAAACTTATTTTCTTCTTTTCAGATGTTACAGCTATTGGCACATTGGGTGTGACAAACTGTGTAAGTTTTCTGGCAGTACTAAAAGGCATCTACTTTGCTTGATGAACATCTTTCTCAAATAAAAAGTAATTGTCCCATTCACATTATACCAGGATATCCTTAGTTAGTAATAATAAGTTTTAATGGAGGTACCTGTGATTAAACTTATGATAAATAATTTTTAAACTTGCTTAAAACATAATACTTATTAAGCTTGTACCTCAATTATAAAATGGGTTTTTATCTATGTATGGAGTGAACTTTCTAAGATTACTTATTTCTCTAATTATAGCAACTGTCGACTTTTCTTAGTTTAACTCTAGTATACTATTTGCTAGAGTGAAAAGATAATATAGATAGAGTTGCCTCCTACTCTTGCAGGACTGAAAGCAAGACAATGATTACTAGATAGAGGAAAAGATGAGCAGGAGGGATGCCTTATATTTCACATAATAGTGTAGTGTAGCAGTTGATTAACAGTACAGAATGGTTTTTGGCATCAAGTCCACCCTTTTGGTCATTCTTTAAAGACTTTAAATATGGTGGGTAGGTATTAGGACCTATAGTCTGGCAAACACAACTTGTCAGTCGGTAAGAACCAGGAAATTAATACTCATGTTCTTTTGGGTTCTAGTAAGTACTAGCGTAAGACAAAGACAGTATGATTCGCTGTGTCTATGTTTGAAATGAGACAGTCCTGGGCCAAACTATTGTATATACTGCTGTTATAGTCTAGGACGATATAACCAACGGAGACGCCACACCTGTAATTTGCTGTACAAAAAAGTGGCAATTTTTGCGGGGAAGGGGAATGTCAAATGTATATGTAAGATCAAAGAAAAAAGCTAAAAAGCTAAAAAAAAGCTAGAAAGGCATAGGTCTCACAGTAACCCTTACAAACACTTTCTGAGCAACCGAGTAGTAAGGGCTTGGAACAAACTCCCGGAAGACGTAGTTTCAGCACAAAATGTGAACCAGTTTAAAAATAAATTAGACAAGCATAACACTACATCTAATACTCGTTCATGATATATATCTTTATGATTACTGGATACAGGCCATATGAGTTGCCATAACTGCCTGCCTGCTTATTAAATAATAATAATAATAATAATAAAATAGCCATGTCAGATAAACATCAGTCCATACATTGCGTATGACCATTGGCCGACTATTTTCGACAGAGGGGAACGCCTGTTAATGGCTACTCCGTTTGGTCATATCCTCCTAGCTGTTAGTGTTTAAAAACACTTTCATACTTTAAAATATATAAAACAGCTTAAGAATTTCTTTTATTTGATTCCTACAATACTAAGCATACTATAAATTAAAATACATAGGTTTAGGTTGCAGCTTTTCTGCTGGTTGTTAATCGGGTGAAGATTAATGAGAAGGAACCCAAGACAGCGCTGCCTCCACAAGCGTAGGTTAGCACTCCCCTGTAGTATTCAGGGCAGTCTGCTGCGTTATTGCATTTACTGGAAAACAAATAAATATAAAATTATGAATAAATTACAGTGTAGATATAACGGAAGTATTCAGTATTTATGTATATATTTTAGTAATTAGATACATATTTGCATGGACCAAATACCTATGTCAAAAGTGAAGGTCATTAGCAAGTTAGTATTCTAATAGCTAGGTAGGACTAGTTTGTATAGTTATATAATATACCTATATTTCACATTGTTTTTAGGTAGGTAGGTACATAAATTTTCTAGCCACTTTTGCGACTTGGGTAAATGCTACATTTTATAAAATTAAGTATACTTAACCTATGACGGAGATCAAAGTTAGTTTGTTTTTATACGTATGTTGCGTTGCGTGCAAAGGTCAAACGCTATACAATAAACAGCTCGAGACCTCGCTAGTTGGCTGGCGCCATCTACAGCGACGTATTTTATTTCATATTTATTTATTGCATCCAAGATATAATAGTTTGTTTCACATGGGCCCTGGTAGGGCACGGATTGACAATATGTACGTACAATATACCTATATATTTGACAATGTCTTATTTAACTTTTAATGATTTCATAGTTGATTTTATGTCACTAAAAATATAAAATTAAATATACAATAATAATATACATGCTTAAATGAAGATGAAGAAGTGTTTTTATACTTGTTTCTGGTACTTACTAATTTTCAATAGCAACGACAGCTATACCGGTCACCAGCTTGTCAGCAAAGGTGACAATGGAGTATATAGCGGCACCTTGGTGGGAGTGAGGACCTATTAGGTCCGCGGTAACGCATAGGCTGGAAACTAGTGTTATTGAGCTACCAGCGCCTAAAAAAATGGAGGGATAAATTCAAAATATGTACCTAGTAATCTTACATTCTGAACTCATGAATTATTCATGCGAGGCAGGAGATATATTTGGTATGGGGATGGACTGTTTTTAGGGTTCTACTGTATCCGAAGGGTGACAATATGAATCCGTCACGTCTGTCAGCGAACTCTATCTCAAGAACCGTTCTACTAATAGTTGAAATTTAAATAAGTTTAATTATCTAAATCTAAAATGAAGTATATAGGACTCAATGTAGGTATTGTGTATTTATGAAGTTATAATACGCACCCATTAAAGCTGCTACTAGATAAATTTGAACTATGTTGGCGTGCGGATCTACCCCGAGTGCGATCCACAGGCAGCTGATGAAACTCAGAAAACTTCCTAATAAATACGCCACCTGGACAGAATATAAATTTATTGGATACGTACGTATACGTTACATACGTAATAAGAAAACTCATAAGTATATTTTATCTTCTATATATATAAACGTAAAAGTCCTGACTGACTGACTGACTCACTTAAATCAACGCCCAGCCCAAACCGTTGGACCAAGAGAACTGAATTTTTCACAATATGTAGCTTTTATGACGTTAGTATCCACTAAGAAGGGGTTTTTCAAAATTCATCCCCTAAGGTGGTGAAAAAGGGGTTGAAAGTTTGTATGGAGATCATAAATTTTTTTGAGTGCGGGACTTGAAACTTCGTATAAAGGCATATTATTAAAATACAAGAAAAGTGATTTTAGCGTTTTTAAAAATTCGTCCCCTAAATGGGTAAAAAAGGGTTGAAAGTTTGAATCCATTACAAATACTTTGAAACTTCCTAGAAAGGCATAATAGCCGATTACAAAAAAAAGTAATATTGACGTTTTTGGAAATTCTACCCCTAAGGGGGTTAAAAAGGGGATGAAAGGTTGTCTTGGGGTTCAAATTTTATAATATAAATGTTTATTAATTATAATAAAAAAACAAGAAAACTCATTTCAGCGTTTTTAAAAATTCATTTCCCAAGGTGGTGAAAAAGGGGTTGAAAGTTTGTATGGAGATCAAATATTTTTGTGAGTGTGGGACTTGAATCTTTGTATAAAGGCATATTATTAGAATACAAGAAAAGTAATTTCAGCGTTTTTAAAAATTCATTCCTTAAAAGGGTTAAAAAGGGGTTGAAAGTTTGTATAGGGTCCAAATTATATTTTAAGCTAAGAGTTTGACACTTATAGAATAGAATAGAATAGAATAGAAATACTTTATTTGGTGTAAAATATAAAACTTAACCTATTCTAATATATTCTAACACCAAAATGGATGCCACTCAGCATATAAAAACAATGTTGTCTGCAATAAATGATAAATAATAATATTAAATAATTTTACGGTTTAGACTCACTTGTTTTAGTCACTCGCGCGACATGTTTCGGAGAGCCTAGGTCTCCTTTCTCAAGCACATGTAGTGGACATAGTGAGTTCGTGCTGTGTGCGCTACAAGTGTTAGGTGACCCAAACCCAAACACACCACTGTGCCCGCCTACAACGATAGCGCAAGACCTCCCCCAACCGGTTTTCTCGGCGCGCGGCAGCGGCAGTACGCAATACACGGTCGTCGTGAACGCTGCTCGCACTATTAGTGCTTGAGAAAGGAGACCTAGGCTCTCCGAATCATGTCGCGCGAGTGACTAAAACAAGTGAGTCTAAACCGTAAAATGATTTAATGTTAGTATGTCTCACAACAGTTTAAATTCGAATAATAATAATATGCCGATGACTAAGATATTTAGCCATGGCGCTGGTTTTCAGGGCAACCAGGGAAAACACAATTAAATTAAATAAAACAAAACTAAGCTAACATGTGGGAGAAAGTGGGTTTGTGCTTTGACTTCGTAAAAAGGTATTTCATTAAAAGAAAAGAAAGCTAATTTCAGCGTTTTTGAAAATTCATCCCTTAAGGTGGTGAAAAAGGGGTAGAAAGTTTGTATGGAGGTCAAACATTTTTTTAAGTGCGCGACTTGAATCTTTGCATAAAGGCATGTTATTAGAATACAAGAAGTGATTTCAGCGTTTTTAAATATTCATCCCCTAAAGTGGTTAAAAAGGGGTTGAAAGTTTGTCGTGGTCCTAATTTTATTTTAAGCTAGGTACTTGAAACTTCATAGAAAGATATATAAGTAAAAGAGAAAAAAACTTATTTCAGCATTATTGAAAATTCATCTCCCAAGGTGGTAAAAATGAGGTTGAAAGTTTGTATGGAGATCAAATATTTTTTGAGTGCGGGACTTGAATCTTTGTATAAAGTTATTAGAATACAAGAAAAGTAATTGAAGCGTTTTTAAATATTCATCCCCTAAAAGGGTTAAAAAGATGTTGAAAGTGAATCTATTACAAATGCTTTGAAACTTCTTAGAAAGGCATTGTATAAGATTCCAAAAAAGTTATTTCAACGTTCTTAAAAATTCAACCCCTAAAGGGGTTAAAAAGGGGATGTAAGTTTATATGTGGTACAAATGGTAAAAGGGCATTATATTAAAGTAGACGAAAACTGATTACTTACACCGTTTTTGAAAAGTTTGTAATAATAGTTTCGGGAGCGAAATTTTTTTTTTATAGTTAAAAATGAAATGAAAAATGAAAAATTGGACTTGTAAATCTTCTAAGAGGGTCGAGAGGGATTATATCGGGAACATTTTTTTTCAGTTAGGGTCTTGAAACTTCGTAGTTTGTGAAAGACAAATTTCATGCGTTGTATAATTATTAACAAGTGATTAACCGTCCCTACTGATATCTTTTGCTGCATAATGTTCTATATTATGCTCATGTAGAATATGTATAACCACCAACATACAAATCCACGCGTACGAAGTCGCGGGCAACAGCTAGTATTAATATATATAGTCCCTATAATACCTAGGGGCCATAGGTATAGGTAAATATATACATGCAACCATTAATACATTACAAAGGTCAAAACAAAAAATCCTTAGATATGAAGCTAGGTGCAGGTAAGTAATCTTGTTATACCATGAGACTGACAGTTGTTAATTATAAGAATGGCGATCGTGAGTTATAGCGCCTACTGGAACTTTAATAGCTAATGTTTTCGTATTTAGGTGTTTGATATTAGAAAAATATTTCGATTAATTTGTACATGTGATTTACCTGGTTACCGCAACTGGTAATCTTGCTTTTAAGTAGAAGAGATGAGAAAAAAGACGATATATACAACACCAAAGGCACGCTAGCCACCAGCTCGGACCCTGCACTGGGATTGACTGAGAGTCTCTCTTCCAGAAATAGGGGCACATATACCAATGTAAGTGCCCAGTAGAGTCGTGAGAAAACGTATCTGAAATAAAAGATATATTATTAACACATTGACTGCCAGCGAACGCTAGGCGTGTTCTCTACGTACGTAGGCGCTTTAGTGTAAAATACGTGTTGACTGCGCTCACAGCGCAGCGCGCTGGCATTGAATCTGTAATATTGAATAAACTTAAGCACTAAGCTAAATAAATATTTATTATCTGCTTGTGTTTCTGTTTTCTTTTACTGAGGTGTGCAATAAAGAGTATTGTGTAGGTACGTATTGTATTGTAAGCTCTTAAAGTTTTTCAAATCATTTGATGCCACCCCATTTCGCCTCGTGCGACTGTGTGCCTCGTTCTTTTCTCTATTTCCGGGTCCACATAGAACGATAGAATGTTGTCGGACGAATCAGGTCTGTCTGTGAAGACGTGCCTCTCCGGTATTAAACGGGAAGGCACGTCTTTACAGAGCAAGCTACTTTGCGTGCCTATTCAATTCCCGCTAGGTGGCTCTTTTTGTCCAAGCATATCCTAATCGTAATAGACAAAATAAACAGGTACGTGTTTAGTCACTAAGGTGACGGTTAGAAGAGGTATAAAGAAGAAGAGGGGAGAAGCAATACGGTTTTATAAATGTCAACTCACAATAAACTTGTCTGATACAGCAGCGGCATCCGTAGAAAATGATAAATTTTAGATTTGGTATCAGTCTGCTGACCACTCTGCTGCTCAGTGTCGTGTTGTTCCTTTGTCAGCAAAGCCGAGGAACCGTTGGTTATAGTATGGCCATTGCTCTTGGTTGGCTTCGATGGTCGTATCTTGAACAGGATGTGAAACAACGTGAATGCTGTCACGCCTATCCCCGTTGTTATCAATGCGACGTCCTGAAAAGGTTTATGAATCGAAATAAATAAGAGTTATCTAATTGGTTTTACTTTCTGATTGTCCAGATGCCGGTTTGCGACTTAAGTTTATTCAATGTTCGCGTTCTGCGCTGGATTTGCCCGGATAACACTAGGTAAGTTTTAATACATTACCTAATCTAACAGGTGTAAGTTATACGTAGGTACCGTATAAAAATAATAACAATTAAAAGAAAATATCGAGTTACACATTTAAAAGGTGAAACAGACACTATCTATCTATCAAGACCGTTGGCCGTTTAAGCTTTTGAGATTGTAACTTGTAGCTTGATAAAATTGACCACTGATGTTATGAAAATAGCTGTAGGTACTTAAGTAATTTTCATTACATTTTGCTACCTTTACTATAAGTAGGTACCACTTACGCGTAATTTGTAATCGTCTGTTGGTCCAATGAACGTACTGTAGTTGGTTGCTCGTAATACTACCCAAGTAATAAGGTAGACTGTTATGCTTGACGTCACTGAAGCCATATATCTTAAACAATCAACAAATTACATGTTATTCGAAAGTATTTATTTGACACTCGACACTAAATGGCGATATTTAGTGAAAGACAAATTTGTTGGGCAAATTTGGTTATATGGGCGTTTTTCCTGAATCGTAATATCATACCGAAGGCGAAAATGACACTTTTTTATTTTTTATTTATTTTTTGTGGGTATGTTGACTATGTTGATATCCAGAGGAAAGAAAATACTTTAAAGTATATGAGATTGTGTTTTATTTTTTAGTTTTTTAATTATTCATTTATTTAACTGATAAGAGTGATAAGTATCCAAGGGCTGTCAGTTACTTATGCGACGACTGAAGAATTCGGTACTGTTTTAACTATTTTATTCCTCAATAGTATTTTACATTTAAATTATTAAAATATATTAATATTTTAAGAAAAAGGCAAAAACTATTTTTATGACTAACGAATACCTATTGCTAAAAATAGTTATTTACGATACAAGTGCGGAAAAGAGGAAATTCGAAACAAGTGGCGATAAATTAAAACACGACCGCAGGGGGTGTTTTAAATCGACACGAGTTGCGAATTACCTATTCGCTCGTGTATCGTACAACGTTTTACAGTACATATGGCCCTTTAAACTTTCGACATATGCACGAAAAGTGCTCTTTACGCACTAGTGCGAGAAAGTAGCACCATATGTGCTGTAAATACGTTTTTACTTTAATTTTGTGACGGCTGGTACCGTTACGTTCTTTATTTTCTTTATAATTAAGATGAATCGATTAAAACATTACGTCACTATTTTAAATAACATTGTTCCTATGTAGTTTTATAAAATAATAATAAGTTACAGCAGTAATAAGTGTTTATTATTATATATTATATCGCAATTTTATTATTTTTATATTATCGCACTCAAGCTTAACATACGTTTTATATGTCTATATTCAAATTATGAATACGTTACGTACCTATCACAGTAATACATTTTTGAACCCAAGGGACACCATCAAAACGGGGGGTGCACCCCTAACCCTTTACCAGGCTGACATTTCAAAAATGACAATCGAATGCCAGTCTTACTCATCGAAAATAGAACACATGTTTGAAGTGCCGTATGTCGGAAATATATATCCCTTAGCCTGGTAAAGGGTTAAAGTGAAAATGCCCAATATATCGGTCGGAGTGGCGAGCCTTGGGGGAGGCCTATGTCCAGCAGTGGACGTCTATCGGCTGACATGATGATGATGATGATGATGCCCAATATATCACTGCATAGTATGTAAATATAACTACTATATTTCATTCGATTTGCTAATTTCGTTGAAAACAAAATTGCCAAATATGTGACGTCACACAAGGGAGGTGGGGGTTGCCAAATGTGACCAGGTGTGACAAAGAGGGGTCAAAAAATCACAAAAATCGTGTGATGTAATTTATGGATGACCCCTCTAAGGCTGTCGAAAATGCTTAGTTTGATTGCTGGATGGGGTTATCTGGAGATCTAGAATACGGCCTAACCGATCTGGAAGAAATGATGAGCACGTGTAGTAGAGTAGCATCCACAAGCAGCAAATCCAGCGGCGGATGGCACAGATAATGTAAAGTTACCTTATGGAAGTAAGTTCCGAACGAATTTGCAGGCTGTCGGAAATGTTCGGTATCATTGCCAGATGCGATATCTGGACTATGGCCCAACCGATCTGGAAGAAGGTGATGAGCACGGTGTAGTAGAGTGGCATCCACCATGCGAGGTAGTCGACGTCCGCGCCTATCCAACAACCCCAACAGCGGATGAATAACATGGGGAATGTGCAAGTTACCATGATGCTCCCTGAAAACGTACACATAGACTTCGTCAATTTTTGTAACAATATTTCGCTGTAAAACAAACTACTAGCATTGATAGGTTTAAAATTTGCGCTGTCACCTGTTAATTCAATCGGCAAACTTTAGCATCAGTTTACTTAAATTTCAAGTCGATTAAACCATTTTAATTTCATCACGAATTTCACGATGCAGTATCATTATAAAGGTTTTTTATTATTATCATTATTTATTTAGCATTTTCCAACAACCATCGGTGTGTGAACATTTTTGGTTCCCATTTTTAGGGTTCCGTACCCAGTAAGGGTAAAAACGGGACCCTATTACTAAGACTTCGCTGTCTGTCTGTCCGTCTGTCACCAGGCTGTATCCCATCAACCGTGATAGCTAGACTTGAAATTTTCGCAAATGATGTAGTTCTGTTGCCGCTAGAACAACAAACACTAAAAACATAATAAAATAAATATTTAAGTGGGGCTCCCATACAACAAACGTGATTTTGTTTGCCGTTTTTTTTGCGTATCGGTACGGAACCCTTCGTGCGCGAGTCCGACTCGCACTTGGCCGGTATTTGTTACAGTTCAGTTCAGACCTGCTGATTAGTCGGGCGTCCTGGACAATTATATTATGTACCTAGTACCTAGATGAAACAAAGTGCCCCTTGTATTTTTCTCGGAAGCGGTTATTATCAGGATAGAAGGATGGAAACCGACCTTAATGATTGCCATATTATTAGAAATATCTGGGAGACCGAGCTTTGGTCGGAAAACATATAAAAACTCAAAAATGCGTGTTTTCCCAGAGCTAGCTAGATCGATTTTTCGCCTCCGAAAACCCCCAAATAGCAAATTTCATCGAAATAGAGCCGTTTCCGAGATCCCCGAAATATATAAATATAGATATAATAGATATATATAAGAATTGCTCGTTTAAAGGTATAAGATTTAATTGTATGTCTAAGATGCAAATATATATATTTACATCCGTTTATACTGATATTATTGGTCTATCAATACCGGATACATACCTGTTAAGTGCCAGGACTTCTTAGTGCCATACCTATCTGCCAGAATGCCTACCACTGGAGTAGCTATTGCATCAACAATTTGTCCTGGAAATAAAAACAATATGCATTGACATTTATCTTTAGCTATTACATACCTCAATATGGGCAAGACATGGACATAGACTAGACATAGACATAATTTATTGGTAATAAGATATTACAGGCACAGGGGCACAGGCAGGCTATTCGCACATGTATCGTACAACGTTTTACAGTACAGTATAATTTTCGACATAGTTGCGTAATGAGCTTATTATCGCACCATATGTACCTACTGTAAAAAATCATAAAAAAGACACGTACTTACCTAATAGGTACGATGGTACGATAAACATACAAAACCTCTAACATAACACTGCATTGTGCTTTGTGTTTGGATCACAATAATGTCCCTCCATCGCTAAATAGCTAAATTTGACGATATATTACTAGCTCAAACCCAGTTATAAAAAATAGTCAAAATGGAATGAATGGACTGGATCTAACCTGTCATAAGTAGGAATCCAGCGATAGCGGACCTTATTTCCAGCACCGCTTGAAAGAAAAGCATCATGTAGGAAAACCACATGGCAGCGCAAAGGTCGTTGTGCACGTGCCCCAGGCCGAAGAGAACGTGCTGGTGGTCCCGCCACCATTGTCGTCTTTTCGATGATCGGCTGAAAAACACAATCATGAAACGTGTATTATCGTAGTCAATACCGAAGGCAGCATCCGCGAGGTAAAATGCGATACCAATTTGATTGCAATGCAAGAGGCGCGTGCATCCAAATTGGCCTTTGTGAACTTGGCACCCGACCTTGACCAATTTTTTTTTTCTGATAGTATTTTGTGTGTAGTTGATTGTAGTTAACAGGATTTTTTTGTAGTTGCACCAAAAAAAAGTTAATGGGGTGAGAAAAATCCCAGCACCCCACTTTTAAAATCTTATATTTTTTTGTTGATCCTGGCTTAGAATCGTTTGTAGTTCCTTTATTTTCATTTGTAGTAGCCAAATAACTCCAAAAAAATAAAAATATAAAATAAACCTTAAGAGCCCGTTTATGAAACTAAACACGAGAGCGCGTTTATAACTTTTACAAGGAAAGGACAAACTGTCGGTTGCACCAAACTGTCAGTCACCGAAAACCATTCGCTAAATCTCATGTAGAGAAAATTAGGAAAAAAATATCTCAATTCGTCTATGCGCTTCGGGAGGTTAAACTAACGACAAATTTAGAGACAGCCTTAACAACATATTACGCGTATGCATATGCCTGGCTAAATTACGGTATTATTCTGTGGGGTAATAGTACCAACGCTCCATTACTTTTTACCCTTCAGAAAAAGCTTGTTCGTATCTTAATAAATAAAACACTTGACGAAATCGAAACCCACAAACCTTATTTTTCTGAACTTGGACTGCTGACCCTTACATCTATGTATATAGTATTAGAAATGTGTAAGTTCGTTCGAAAGCACAGGGAATTCTATATAAAACGAGAGGACCTACCTTCTACACGACCCATACGTAACAAGAATAGACTAATCCCACCACCTTAAACTACTGTCATCAGGCCCTTTAGTAATGTCTATTATAATATATAATAAACTCCCGGACTCTATAAAAGAAGAAGAAAGAAAATGATAATATATATATAAATAAAATTAAACAGTTATTATTAGATAAGTCATATTACACTCTAAGCGAATTTTTTAATGACATATTATAATTCAATAATATCTATAGATTATTTGTTCTTGTTAATATAATACTTAATGTTTTGAATAATAAATGACAAATGACATTGCAATTAAAACTTTCGACACGAAGAGTGTATTTTTGACATTTAAATTCTTATTTTTACATTTGCTTATAATGATTGTATGTTAAAATAATTAATCAAAAATTCTCCTCTCCTTGGAATTGTAAATTATAGTTATAGTTGTAGTTATAGTATATTGCAGTGCCCAACAGGGTTCACAAAGACCTAGCTTATAAGTTTACCACCTGTACAATTACTTTGTGAATTTGCAATAAAATATTGAGTATTAAATATTATTATATGGTAATTTCACACCTTAACTGATGAGTGAGTGTGGATGGTGTAACTGACCATAAGTAAGATAAAACTTGATCAATCCTACACTTTCGTGATTGATTATTGTTGAGATTCATTTGTACTGTTTGTAGTTACCTACTAGCAGTTCTTTTCATCTCATTTGTTGTAACAACAAATGAGATTGAGAGACAATTTAATAATAAGTTAAAAAGTTGGAAAATTCGACACATTTATGATTGATTCTTGTTCAGAATCGTTTGTAGTTATTTGTAGCTCTGCTACATTTAGGGCCATGAGGTTTAAATTATACAAGGAATCTCACTTAATAACAATTTATTTTACACTCAAAACGTCGCTAGCAATCGAGAAGATTGTCCATCCCGAACAAAGGGGACCACTTGACTGTGGAGGCGTATTCTGTGACCTGACAAAAGCTTTTGACTGTGTCAGTCATGAAATACTTCTAAACAAGCTTGATTACTACGGAGTTCGAGGCACATCTCTCAATATTTTCGAATCTTATTTGACTGATCGTACACAGTATGTACAGATTGCGTGTGGGTATAATGTAAAAATATGTCGTTCTGATGAAGGTATAATTAAATACGGGGCCGGGGTACCACAGGGTTCAGTACTTGGACCCTTATTATTTTTAATATTTATTAACGATTTACCAGTAAATCTAACTGCACACCCTACTTATACGTCGACGACACCAGCATAATAGTAAACGCGAACACCGCACACGAGTTCTGTTTACAGATTGAAACATGCTGAAAGGAACTCGAAAACTGGTTAATTTGTAATGGTTTGAAAATAAATTTTAGGAAAAAAATTTACACCAACTTTCGCCGGAACTTCTACTGATTTAACCTGCAATTTGCGTATAAAAAAATCTGATTGTATTCGATTCTTGGGTGTAGATCTAGACCCTTATCTGAGGTGGCATAGCCAGATAGAGACGGTCTGCAAAAGATTAGCCAGTGCTTGTTACTCATTGAAAAGCATTTCTAAAATTTCAGACACCAATATCTTAAAAACTGTTTACTTCTCATATTTTGAAAGCATAATAATATACTGTCCCAAAGTTTGGGGTAACAGCTCAAGTATTAATTCGGTGTTACTCTTGCAGAAAAAGGCACTACGACTTTTTACTGGATCCGCGTGGATATAGATCGAAACATGCTGAAAGGAACTCGAAAACTGGTTAATTTGTAATGGTTTGAAAATAAATTTTAGGAAAAAAAATTACACCAACTTTCGCCGGAACTTTAGAAGTACTGATTTAACCTGCAATTTGCGTATAGAAAAATCTGATTGTATTCGATTCTTGGGTGTAGATCTAGACCCTTATCAGAGGTGGCATAGCTAGATAGAGACGGTCTGCAAAAGATTAGCCAGTGCGTGTTACTCATTGAAAAGCATATCTAAAATTTCAGACACCAATATCTTAAAAACTGTTTACTTCTCATATTTTGAAAGCATAATAATATACTGTCCCAAAGTTTGGGGTAACAGCTCAAGTATTAATTCGGTGTTACTCTTGCAGAAAAAGGCACTACGACTTTTTACTGGATCCACGCGTATACCAATTACCCACAGAGATCAAAGACCAAAAAATCATGACGATCACCTCAATGTATCTCTATCGCATAATGTCTTTATGTTTACAAATAGGAATAAGTATCCCAAATAAAATATGGTGATTGCAATATTTGAGAAATAAAAATAATTTAGCACGTCATAGTCAAGTTTAGGCCACTTTAATAATAGTGTTAGTCAAAAAATTGCAAACATAGCAATCAAAATATTTAACAAGTTAAATCCGGACATAAAGAATTGTAGATTTTATTAATTTTATCAAAAAAAATTTTTTTATTTAGTCCTATTGAATGACATGTACGTACCTATAATTTTAATATGCATAACTTACATACATGTGCTCATCAAGGCGTGTCGGATGACTAAATCAGCGTTTGCCTATGTTGCCCAAAACCTGAGTTCCACTAGGTACATCCAAGGTTCAGCATCAGCTCTATCTTGGGTACTGCTCTCCCAAATACCCATCAAGACGTGTCGGATGACTAAAATAGCGTTTGCCTATGTTGCACCAAACCTGAGTTCCACTAGGTACAGCCAGGGTTCAGCATCAGCTCTATCTTGGGTACTGCTCTATCAAGTGCTCATCAAGGCGTGTCGGATGACCAAAACAGCGTTTGCCTACGTTGCACTAAACCTGAGTTCCACTAGATACAGCCAGGGTTCAGCATCAGTTCTATCTTGGGTACTGCTCTCTCAAGTGCTCATCAAGGCTTGTCGGATGACCAAAACAGCGTTTGCCTACGTTGCACTAAACCTGAGTTCCACTAGGTACAGCCAGGGTTCAGCATCAGCTTAGCTCTATGTATACTGAAACCTTCTCCAGAATGTAACAAACACTTCTGAAAACCGCATCGCATCAAAATCGGTTCAGCCAAACGCGAGATAATCGCGGACCACACTGGTCAAACTGAGAACCTTTTTTTAAGGCGGTTAAAATTTTTGGAGTAACTGACCTTCTGCCGTTAATTCCGCCTTTTACACTGTTATACTGGGAATAAAAATTAAATAAAGTACATACAAACAAACACACACATACATACATACATACATACTACATACATACATACATACATACATTTTTAAGCTTCTAATCTTACTTAATATAAGTACTTTTTGTTCATTTATTTTTATTATATAGGTAACTACTCGTAACATAACGGATGAGCAGGATCTCCTGCCACAGGTATTGTATACCTACTAGGAGATCTTTACCATTGTAAAATAACCTGTATGTTTTAAAAGAAATAAACATTTTTCATTTTTTTTTTCATTTTCATACATGCATACGCTATTAAACATAAGGCTTTTCCACCGATCGATTGATCTACTTTATAACCATTGAGGTAAGGACTGATGGAAATCGGGCTCCTTTTATGTAATGTGAGTTAATACATAATACAATGGGTTATCTTGTGTAGTCTGGTTACGTGTTTTACTAGGAGCACTAATACAACGAACTCTTACAACTTAAGATAAATGAACTACGCGTGACTACCTCAATATTCCCCATGCCCTGGTAACACGTTTTACTAGAAGTTGATACAATGTAGTCTTCTAACTTTAGATAAACGAAAACCTCAATAAGCCCGCGAGTCTTGGCCACGCGTAATATTATAAACACTCATAGCCTCATACAACGAACTCATCTAACTTTAAGTTAACATAGTTATGCGCAACCACCAAATGTATAAAACAGCGGTTACGCCAAACTATGTTTGTGCGTTTATTTCAAATACTATGTAAGTACTTTTACAAGAAAAAAGTAAAGAAATATTATTCTTCACGTCTATTGAAACACAAAAACTTAATAAACTCACGAAATATATGAGATTATTAATTTTCACACTCACTAAAAACTTTTAAGTGGAATTAGTCAATAGTGTGTTTTTTGAGATAGCAGAGATACGTCTGACGCGGCGGCAGAGCATCGAAATGTACTAGTTTTAATCGAAATGTAATAAAAACTTATAAAGTTTTTATTACATAAATTACATACAGAAAATATTTATTAACCTGTATAGCGTTTATTAGGAATCTGAACGTTTGCATGCACAAAATTGGTCAAATTGCAGAGAATTAGATGAATGACGTCCTGAATGGAACGACCCGGTAAATTACTCACCTTAAATCAATTTCAACTTCCGCCTCCTTCGCGTTTTCCACCATTGTCTCGTTAGCATCAGTTGATCCATATTTGGAACACATCCTTTCTTTATTAAAACTAAAGTATACTGTGTATTAACGCATTAAATATAGTAGGTACACTTTTGGTCATTTGGCAACGTGTACCGAGGGATCCAACAATGTGTGGTCTGTTATTAAGTTAAACTTTTCACTTTCACTTTTGATCTTTAGGCATTACGAAATTTACATTTTAAAACAATAAGAACAAAACAGTTATTGAGTAAATTAACGAGTTATGTTATTAATGTACTCAAGTTCTGTAACGGTGCGCGCGTGTGTCGTCAAAGAAGACTTATAGGCGTTTGCATTTGATGCGGTCCCTATCCTTACTATCGCTGGATGAGCGAATTATTAATTGACGTTTGGAATCAACTGATACAATGATGGATTGTGCTTTAGGTATTGTAGGTTAGACTAGACCATTGTATGTAGATTGATCAATGTGATAACTACTTATTAAGGTGACTCAATGTCAAACCCATTTGTCAAATCAATTCGTAACCTATTAGGTAGGTCGGCAGCGTGATAAATACTAGTATACCCAATATACCCATATCCATTCAATTCCTCTCTCAACACTCAACGGGTTAACTGCAATATACCTATATCATAAAGCTTTTTATAACATTAACGTCTAAAGCAAATTAACGAGTATCCTATTATGTTTTCTAACGCTTTATTTATTTAAAATTTAAATCATGCAACACGGCCCATATTACAAATACCTTATAGTATAGACTAACATACATATACCTACATACATTGCTTTACATATGTTGG
Source organism: Cydia strobilella (assembly GCF_947568885.1). NCBI lineage: Eukaryota > Metazoa > Arthropoda > Insecta > Lepidoptera > Tortricidae > Cydia > Cydia strobilella. The sequence goes on from NC_086043.1 coordinate 10,120,038, forward strand.
TTTTAATATAAATTAGACTTTTCAGCAGGGGTGCTGAAGTTTTGTTGACTGCATCTACTACTAATAATTAACAGGTAATTCGCCACAGTGATACAAAATATACATTGCAAAAACTGTCTTTTGCTACGATTCTGGGCTTGGCTTTGTAATGGAATCCAATTGGCAATGCACGCTTCGCGGGTATGAAAATTTTAAAACAATTTATAGATTTTTGTTGCTTTCTAGTGGTTAGGTTAAGGTACCTAATATATTTTAAGTATGAATCTAGTCTAGATCCGGTCGTCGCCCGCACGTAGGGGTGATTATACTAGCGGTGGCTTCCGTAAGTAAGAGGTATTAGGTTTCATCCAGAGCTTTAATTCCTATCACTCTCATTACATCAACTCAGTCAAACTAGTATAAAAGTGACCTCCATTCACGCACATTTCCTAAGTATTTGTATATCAAGTTATACTAGGGAAGATCTTGCAATAAAGATGTTTAGTGTGTGGATTAGGTAGCAGGGCCCACGCCTCACTGGACACAAAACTCGAATGGACGTTGTGACCCCGTTGTGGCAACATTTCCCATTGGCAATTTGGCATGTGGCTATCTCGTCATGCCTTATTAAGTTTCTACTGGTAATATTAAAAAAGCTATCAAATAACGAATTTGTAGCTTGTAGACTATAAATAGTGAAAAAGACGCTAACCCATTATAGTACATTCAGCAGTAGGTTACTAAGCAGTCAAGTTGTGTTAAGGTTATTTTAAATACCTCGCTTGCTTTACTGCTGACAGTTAATACCATTGTGTCGGCGTTTTGTTCAGTATTTTAAAAACTACGTATTCGCAAGCATTCGTCAATGTTGGACAGTTTTACTCTACAGATTTTAAAAGACATTGCTATAAGCGATTTACATAAAGCGAGCTGTATGCTGGTTTGCCACCGCTGTAACAATAGTTTCATAGATAGTCCTAAAAATACGCTCTCGCGAGAGCTAGTGGTTTGTGTGGTAAATTTCACATGGTTTTCACGATACAAAATTACATTTACATATTCCTATTACGAATTAATTTTACATGTCTATATGCCTTTCGTATGAAATTATAGTTTTAACTAAACCGCCATCTATATGGGTTTTACTGTATTAGCTGTAAGTATTCATTGCCATTCACTCCCTGTCGTTGTGTGTCGAACTCACTTAGCTAACCAAAGAAGCATTTTGCCGGTAGATGGCGTGTCTAGTCCTGTTTTTTATTATTACAATCTATTATTATTATTATTGTAAGTATATTATCTTCTATGTAATACTTGGTTCTCACATGTACATGTATCATTGTATTTTCAATATGGTGGGCAAGAATTTATGAGTTTTATTGTTCAAACTAATTTCGTTTAACACGTACGACATTAAGATTTAAATTAGTCATTAACACCCACCAGCTTGCGCCGTCATTCTTCGACACTGTTTTCTTATATTTAACTTTAGAACTAGCCACGCATCCAGTTTTCAAAGAAAATAATTGCAAAAAGGACAGTTTCACTGCACGTATTGTGCCCTGCATCGGCAATGCAGACCATTAAAAATGGGCTGATCACGATCGGTCACAAGCGATTGCACAATCGGACCTATGTTGTTATTCCAGCCGTTTACCGAGTGCGGGCCTGCGGGCGGGACATACCTATGTATGTGTACACCCAGAAAAAAGTTAATTTTCTCAAGTAAATTGATACAAGAATTTATCACAAACTGTACTTTATTGAGCGGTCGTCTAGAGTTAGACCGAGGTAAGTCTGCAACGATTTTGATAGCACACGCAGTTTAAAGTAACACTTGCACTGCGTGTGCTATCAAAATCGTTGCACACTTATCTCGGTCTGACTCTACTTATAGTGGTGATGGGACGAGCCCAAACTCAATGAGGTTACGTTCTTTTATCACAGATTCTTTATAGCCAACTTCGGTTTCCATTATCAGATAATGACACTTAATACCGATAACAATAAATTCATCGTAATATGAAGCTATTCATATCATGATTAATTTATGGTGCAACTAAGGAACAAAACTGGAAAATTTCAGTCCTATTCTGGTACTCTTCTCTCGGCTACTCTACTGTTGTAAACGTTAATGATATAACCTAGAGCCTAATTTCTAGTTTGTACTTGTAAATATCGCCTAAGACGGACTTGATGTAAACATTGTAAACCAATTTTTTATCAAGCAGTTACGTCTGCGAGTGATACTACAAATGCACAGATTGCCGTAGCGTTGAATTTTTCAATGTTTCCTTTAATATAAGAATTAGGACTTGCTGTAGTTTAAAAACTGTACTAACATTGGGCGCATTTGTTTTACCAACTTTTGGGTAGAGATAAGACAAAGTATGTTCTACTTTGTCTTATCTCTACCCAAAATCAAAATCTGTGTATGAACTGGGCGTGCTATTGGTGCTTGTATTAGACTAGGCGTATAAGGACATTTCCCCGCACTGCAAACTCAGTCTCTCTGGATAGAAATCTTTTTTAATTTAGGAAACTCCTGCTGGTTTGGAAGTTATATTTAAGCAATCCCAGCAGCTATCCAGTCCAGTCAGCGAACGAGCATGTAGTGTGATGCCAACACTACAGTCAAATAATTATAACCTAAAAGGCTAGGAGGCCGGGTTTTTTGGTTTCGTGCGATGTGCGTGGTGGTAAAAAACTGCAACACACGGCAAAACATTTAGTGGTATTTGACAGATGTAAACTGTACTTGATGTACTTGGATACGAAAACTAATAAAGTGAACTATTATCGCGAGGGTGGCGCTACAATCGCTACATCCAGTATGGATCTCGAAGCCACGTTACAGTGGTTTGACCGAGAAGTCAACTCGCCCGCGCCCACGGAACCGATGGCGCACGGCCTATGCACAACTACCCTGATTAACTGCCGCCCTGCCCAGACATGCAGTCACGATAATTAAATCCGTTAATTGATATAGCGGCACTAATGACGCTTTTAATTTATTACTTGAATTTGTCTGTTGCTTTCTGTGTGGCCATAGCCAAGGGAACATTATGTGTGCTATTGGTTGTAGAGAGCGTATGTGGAAATATCGATTTGCTTTAGTTTAATCAAAGATGATATAATAAGATAGAGCGGTACTGTCATAGTAAATTTTGTAACCACTGTAAATTCACTGCCAGTTATCGACATACTTTAAAACTAAAAATGAAGATTTATAAAAATACGTTAAAATGTATTTAAATATGGATAAATGATTTTTTTATTTGCATTAATATTTTTATATGATTTTGACCCATGTTCTTTAACGGATATGCGTTAAAATTATAAATAACAAACGAAACTGTCAACGCCCTCTATACGAGAGTAGGCCAAAACGAGTGGCGCCATCTGATCGAGAATCAAATTTTCGTGAGTTTCGAAGCACGTTTTTTCCTTAGACTGTATCCATCTATAACGGAGTTATATCTATCTTTGGTTTAATTAATACTTATGCTTTTTTAGTATTTCGACAAATGGAAAAATTTGAAAACAATAATGGAACCAGCCTATCATAGTTTTTAACTTTACCTGCTTTAGCCGCCGTGCAGGCTCACGACAAATAAAAAGACTTCGATTTGAAGTAAACTTATAATTAATAGGTGCTGGTTACTTTACAAGGTACAGTTGACGTAAACGGTTAAAGGTGTAGAAGTGGTAGTAATAGTATGGAGGCTGATGCGAAAGTGATTTAGCTAATTTTGAATGTTAAAATGGTAGTCTAAATTTAGGTGCCTCTAATTGGCCGCGGTACAGGTTATGTGGAGCGCTCTATTGGTGCATTTAAATAAGCCTCCGCATAGTAAGCGAGCCCGACGGCTGCGTTTAGCTACTGCATTACAAATAAGACGTTGCGTTCGCAACATCTGCAGATCCATCTATTTCTAAAAATTTTTGCCTTCTACATCTGGGTAGGTAGGTATATGCCATATATAGTTGGTAGCTAAATTGGCAGTAAATAAGAACCAGAAAAACTATACTCATCCTTTTCTTTTGGGTGCTAGTACTAGTGTAAGACAAAGATAGTATGATTCTTTCTGTCTATGTTTGAAATGAGACAGTCCTTTGACAAACCATATATATGGTTACGGCGAGTTAGGACTACTATTAATTACTTACATTATATTCTACAAAAGTGTCAGCAATGGATACAATTGACTTTTGGTAATGTATAATATGTTAATATGTCCAGGGCTCGAATATTTAAACATGAAAAATACTCCCAACTTGGGAACCTCGACCTTTTTTTTAGTCATTAAAATTCGAACCAAACTACTTTTACATCGAGTGCAGCCACGCTTCCTAGTGGCTTAATTACTCGTTACATGTTATAATCACGTTACACATGACACGTGGGTACACGAACTGCAATAAAAAGGTCAAGACTCGAGTAAAAGGCGCACGCAAAACAGGTTTCAAATTCGAGTCAACCTTCGATCTACTAAAACAGTCAAGTTTAACTTTCAGCTGCATGGGCAGCAGCTGTTTTACTCTATCTATTTGCAATCAGCTGAGAACAATAGTGCAACACTAGTATTATAAGATCTGTGGTACAACTAAGACAAAATCTTACAATTTACACTTAGTACTCACTCAGTTTCACACCTAAGAAATAGACTTGTACATTCATAAACAATACCATCACATCATAGTTAGTTTTCGTTTAGCGTAATTGGATAAACAACATAAAAGTATCTGGAGATAAAGCCCACTTGATTTATTGAGTTGAGGAAAGTGCGCCTTTAATTTAGCCATAAAATTATAAGTCAAAGTCCAGAAGCAATAGGCTTTTCCACTGGGGACGCACTTCCACGTAGTATCTGTGTAAATAATTGACGATGGGCATCAATCATATGTCGAGATCGGTGAGATTTAGCACTTGCTAAAATATGTACATATCTTAAAATAAACAAGTCGAGAAGGTTTAAAAGACGCTTGCCACAGTTGTTTTTCGTACTCTTTATTTACATCATACAGACAGAATTACGTAAGGAGCTACAACTTAGCAAGTGTAATGTGGCTGCTATTCGGTATTTAATATCAAGTCGAGGTCTACTTTTCAGCAGATAGGTAACAGTACAAACCAAAAATTTTCTGAACTAGGAAGTTTTATTTAGTTTTTTTGCAAGTTAACATTTTACACACCATCTTAATGGACGGTAGAGGCCAACGTGTCCATGTTAGGAAGCGTTACACCGCTCTCGACCTTTTAATCATACGACACTTCTCTGATTTAGTGACTGGTCTGGTTAAGTACTTTGGTAGTTACGTACGTAGGTACGTCGTACGTCGGTTACTTTGTCTTGCAGTTTTTGCTGTCCAAACTTGTGCTGCATAGAAAGAAATAAGTTATGTCAATATTTTAGTCATATTTATTTAGCTAATATATAGATATATTGAATACTGCTTGCATCTACATGTAATTATAGAATTACATATATATAAGTATTTCAATTAATCACCGCCCGCCGCCGTCGCACAGGCTCGCTCGGGCGTCGCATGCAGTCTGCTGCCATTTGTTACCAAGAGCTATATTGAAATACTAGAAAAGCGACTTGCGAATATTGTATAGTTTCAACGACTAGCTATATTTCTTGTTTTGCATTCAAATTTCTTCGGTAGCATGTAGGATGTGGTCTAGGAAAAGCGGCAGGAACTCGCTCATGTTTTTAACGTGATTTAGGTCTTCGCATTCGCACTGACCAATGTAAAGCCACTCGTACCGCGTACTGCAAGCTTTTATGGAGATTACTGTTAAAAAAATAATGAGATTCTGTTTTATGTATCTGAGTATGTATGTATGTATGTGAGTATGTGTCTGAGATATTCTAAAGTGTAGTAAAAGTAATAAATAATAATTTATAAATAATTATTGCCTGCTTTATAATGATGATAAAAGAGCATATTATCTTTAAAAAAATTCCACGTGTATTGTATTCAGTGTTTTTTCACGAGCTCTTTTCATCCCAATCCCAATAGAGAAAAAAAGTGACCCAAAATTTTCTATACAGTGTTGTAATTTTGTTTTTCGTTACCTTACAAAGTATATGGAATTATGATAACACAATAGAAAAAAACTGGGACAATTTTTATTTTAAGCTCGTAGTTCTGACTGTTCTGAGTAGAAATAACATAAAAGTTCCAAAAAAAATCACATTTTCGAAATGTGGGATAGTTGTAATGAAAGTTTATAATAAAATATAAATCTTGAGATCTAAAATTGAAGCGCTAAATTCTCTTTTCTTAATATGTCGTGCCAGACCCCGGGGGTCATCAAACTTTTTGACCCGAGGGCATCACTGCACCATAATTTAATTTGTCCGGGCTATAACGCTATTTTGGATCCGCTGAATAAGTAAAATAGCTTGAAAATTTTCACAAGCTTTTTTTTAATCTATGAGCAAAATATGCAGTCAACATACCGTTTAAAACAAGACCGGCTTGATTTACTCCTTTACAATTCAGTATAGCCACAATAATGTCCAAACGGTGTTCGAAAGCTAAATAAAAATATATCAGGTTCATCCTTGTTACAAAGTGAACATAGTATATATTTTTTTAATAAGAACCTAATGAAAACTGATTGAACTCTGTTCCTGTTTTTATGATTTCATTGTAAAACGGTGTCGTAACTTTTAACAACGGAACGCGTGGGAGACAGCGCTGAATTATAGCATTTGTGTTTATTATGCATTTGGGTCTATTTTATGAATAATTTATGTCCTCGGTTAAAGCTGTGTACATGGCATTATGATTACGTAGTGTACAGTGCAATTCGTCAACGGAAGCTCTAGATTGTACGAACGTTGAAAATGCCATGCCACGTCGTGGACTGCTAACGGATTGCTGCGCTCTGCATATTTTTGCTGCATACTTGAGTACATACATCGCTCACGTTGAAATTTCTGTTCAAATTAATTTGTACAATTACGTAATAATCTTTACGCAAATATTTAGCAACTCATATCACTCAATGCTCAGTTTTTTGTACAACCACAGAAACGAAGAAGATTAAATAAAGTCTTACAAATTGTGAAAAAAGAGTACTTCCAGCCAAGTATTTACAAGTATGTGTAACTTTAATGATGTGGTAAATTTGGTAAATACAAAATCGCTACTAATATTGTAAATGCGATAGTAACGCTGTCTGCTATGTCTGTCTGTCTGTCTATTACCTCTTTAGGTGCGTTTAAACAGCTAAACCGATTAAGGTGAAATTTGGTATCCATCATCATTCCACGCTACTTAATTAGGTACAATGCAGTTTTTGATATAATTGTTTTAGTTTCAAGACCTATTGTATGTTTATGAGTATTTATTAGTAACCTTGCTACATTATTTTAATACTATGCAGTAACTAGAAATACAAAACCAAATAAATTAGGGTAATTATAAAGAGTATTCTATCTATATTTCTATCTACACACAAACCAACCTATTACATGCTCTCCTTTCTTATAAAGTCATGCATATAATAGACCTTAGGTAGACCGATCTATAGGTACGAATATGATCCTTGTTTAAACTATTACACTCAGTAAGTCAGATAACCCAAAATAAAAACCGTTGAAATGGTCAATCGGGATAAATGCGTTACTGTTTTTTTAAATATGTTTTTTGTACTCTCCTTTAACCCCATATTATGAAATATTTAATAAGTGTATTTAAAAAATAATTCGAATAAACGCAATAACCCCATAGTTGATTATTGTTGTGTTGTCGATTGACCATACTTGATTATTGTTCTACTTAATAATAACCTAGGTAGGTACCTAAATACCTTTACTTACTGAAGGTAGTTAACTACATAAGGACGTGTAGGGACGTAGCGAGTGTACTTAAAAAGCAAAATTTTTATGTGTGATATGGACACATAATTTTTTTTAATAAAATGTAGAAACATTAACAGATCAAATATACCGACTGTTTCAATTAAATAATTATCTACTTTTAAGTATATATTCCTATCGAATGCGTAGTAATAGTAATTAGTAACCCACCTACCCACTTCGTTAATTATGGTAAAATGAAACTACGTAATGTTTTTTTAGCTAGCATTTAATGATGTGTATGTAAATTTACTTGGTAATTTACTTCGTTGAATTAATCTCATTGGAAATTATATTTCTTTAGGTCTCAATTTACCTAATAGATAAAACTCGGTGGAGCTGGAGTTAGATAAAATCATTAAATCTATTCGACTTTTATGGTCTATGCCCGCGACTTCGTCTGCGTGGACTTAGTAACAGCAGCTAAAGTAGCGCCTGGAAAAATTCTCATAGCAATAATTCAATTTGAGCATATTATGCACACAAATTAGCAGGCACTTCATTAATTATCTCAATTCCACCCCGCTTTTTACTTTCTTAAGGGATGATTCTTGGGATAAAAACTATCCTATGTCCTTCTCAGGGACTCAACCTATCTCTATGCCAAATTTCATCTAAATCGATTCAGCGGTTTAAGCGTGATGAGGGAACACACAGACAGAAAGACAGACAGACAGACAGACGGACTTTCGTATTTATAATATTAGAATGGATTTTTGATGGCATCATTCATACTAGAGTAGGCACACACTCAATATTAATACCAGACTATTTATGCCATGCTATTAAAACGGAAACGTAGCAGATTAAATCCAAGGGGTAACTTAACTACTACATGCAAAATAGTCTACCGTTAACGGCCCATGGCGGACTTATACGAATTTTATGCAAAACTCGGTCTTTGAAATATTTGCCCTGCTATATGTGCGAGTTTCACTATATTACGACTATTTGCATGGCCTTAATTTTATCTGAAGAAAGGTTTAGCTACGCGGCTTTGGATCTAAAGCAAAAAGCTGCTATCAAAAAACTAGTCAAAAGAACTGAATACAATTTTTCGAAACAATTTTATTTAACGTTGTAATCTCTTTATTTGTTTGCTCGTCGTCTAATTAAAAGATGATTTCAACTATTAAAGTACCTCCACCACTTAGAAATACCTATTGTTTTTTTTGATGAGCCTATAATTATAGTTACCCCTATATTGAGTCGTCTATTCTCCCACTATTAGTTACTGCTAAAGGAACCCAGTTCTCTGTTAAGTTTTTTTAGACGCACTTAGTGATTTTTTTTAGCCCAGAAGCCCATCGGCAATGTACAAAGGCCCTTAGTTCATTCTGCTGTAACAGTTCTCTTGTTTTAACTATTTGACTTTTTTGAAAGAGAAGATCATAAAAAGTACGAAAACTGTTGATTTTCACGCGTGTGTGTGTATGTGGCAATGGCGTAATGGCTTCAGAAAAGATGAACCGCTTTGAGCCAATTTCATTTTACAGAATACCTCATTTGGTGCGATAGTCCAGCAGTGTTGCATAGGATGTGCCATTTTCAACCAAAAGGGTACTTATTGTCGGTTGTCAATAAGGCGCTATTTCAATATAATTTCAATTTGAAATCAAACTTATCGACAAGCGCCAATGTGGAACCTTTTGCTTGAAAACGTCACAGATATTTGCCAATCCGGAGAGTCGGGGATTTTCTACGAGTTCAATTTTCTCAAATCCAGTACCTATCCTTAAATATACGTAATTGAAACTATTGCCTTTCTCTTCGACACACAACCATCCATATGAAAATACTCTAATGAAGACAAACCTTTAGTGGTGATAGCGTCATTCTGAAATACCTATACATATAATTACGTATAAACTACGGTACGATTAGGAATGGGGGACACCGGGGCAAAACGAGGGTCGGAACACTCGGAACTACGGAGTAGTACAGAAAGAGTGCTAGTGTTCGTATATCTTCTACAGCTTTAGTAACTAAGGTAGGTAATTAAAGATAATCTTATAAACAAGGTTTCTTTGTTCTGTAAAAAGTATCGAGGTTTATTGTGGTAATAATTTAAGGTGGTTCGACTAGGTTACCCAAAGCTTAAACCCCGCTAGATGGCGTCACTTTCGCATATTTTCAGGTTTTATTTTTTTGTGGAATAGTGTTGGTATCTGTATACTTAAAAGTATGTTTAGCGCACTCTTTACATAAATATTGAACTATTATAATAAACATTGAATACTTCATTAGTGCAAAAAACACTTTTAAAGTCGACAGAGTGTTTCTGTCATGATATTTCCTACTATTACTCACACATGCAAACAGTGTTTCCGTGATGCTTGTAGTAGACAATTTCATGCAGTGTAAGTATGCTGCAATGGCGTTGCGGTATGTTCGTGGAAATACGTGCAAGAGGATTCGGGTTCGAGACTAGTACGTCAGGGGTACTTTTTTTTGTCCTTTTTGTGTTATCTTATGTTTCTTATACCTTTTATTCTTCGAATTCTTGTCCGATTCCGATATAACCGAAATATATTTCAGTGATATCGGAAACGGCTCTAACGATTTCGATGAAATTTGCTGTAAGGGGTTCGATCTAGCTAGGTCTTATCTCTGGGAAAACGAGCATTTTTGAGTTTTTACTTATGTTTTCTTTTTCTCCCAGATATTCAGCATTATTAATAAATTAGTTTATAACGTTTTATAAAAATATGTGACGTTTTGAACTAAATGGTACCACATTGTCGGTTGTCGATTAGGTTGGTTTCATTTTGAAGCTTTATGGAAATATGACAACAATAAGTAGGTACCCGTTTGGTTGAAAACGCCACATATATTGAAAACCTGACTTTCACAAATCTCACCTTTTTGGGTTCTTCCAACTCAGAAAGGATGGAGAATACTGACGATTCTTAGTAGCACTAGCCCGGAAGTCCAGGTTTGTAAGTGTCAGGTATCAGTTTTTTTTTAAAGCGCTAAATATAGTTCTACAAGTAAAGCAATCCCTTACTACCCAGCCTCTATAGTATTTTTCAAACTAGAAGGGTACGATGATAGATTTCATCTCCATACAATTTATAACCTAATAATGCCAAATGTTGCAAAATTATATTGAATTGAGATCTATCATCGTACCCTTGCAGTTTGAAATAGTTATTTACGATACAAGTGCGGAAAAGAGAAAATTCGAAACGAGTGGTGACAGATTAAAATACGACCGCAGAGTGTTTTAAATCGACACGAGTTGCGAATTACCTATTCGCACGTGTATCGTACAACGTTTTACAGTACATGTGGCCCTTTAAACTTTCGACATATGCATGAAAAGTGCTCTTTACGCACTAGGGCGAGAAAGTTGCACCATATGTACTGTAAAATACTTTTTAGTACATATGGTGCTACATATACGTTACCGCCCTAGTGCGGTAATTGGTACAATACATGCATATGTCGAAAATGTAAAGGGCCATAATTATGTACTGTAAAACGTTGTACAATACACGTGCGAAAAGGTAATTCGCAACTCGTGTCGATTAGAACACTTCCTTCGGTCGTGTTTCAATTTATCGCCACTCGTTGCCAATTTCCTACTTTTCGCACTTGTATCGTAATGTACTAATAATAAAGTAGTAATTGTAAAATAAAATTAAAACTTTTTTTATATTTTTTTTTTGGATTCAAGTAGGTACAGTGAGTAACAACATTGCATGGCCTTCTAATTATAACTATTATAGAAAACGGGATATTTATCATGTTTATTTATATTATTTATTTCTCGATATTTTGGCCGGTCTTGCAACACCAGTCGTTGTGGAGATCCCTGGGGAGGCCTATGTCCAGCAGTGGATGTCTTGTTGGTGTAGATGGATTCACACAACAAATGAAATAACATTTTTTCATATTTGTTATCCGTAGTTGTCCCTGTACCTGAAAGAAAAATAATATCATGATAGCACAAAATCTCTAATGTTATAGGAAGAAAGATGATGCAACAATATGGATTCTAATAAAGTTATCATTTACTTACCTAGTAATAATTGTGTTTTTCATTCATAGACAAAATTCCATAATTTTTGATATGTATATAGGTAATAAGTTATGGACCTACCGACAGTCTCATAATAAATCGCTTACTGAACGGACGTGTGCCTTTCTCTTATGCGCCCTGCACATATACTACATTGGCGATCGACGATTAAACTAAGTAATATAATACGGACTGATTGATGCGTGCAAACATATGCGAATAGTGTTTTTTTTTGCTGTGATAGTGTGCGTAAATATTTAATGGACGTGACAGCGGTTATTTTGTGGTGGTGCATTATCGTGGTACAAAAAAATGTCGGTTGGGAAGATCAAGGCTTTCGAAGTAGCTTCTGGCAATTGGACTACGTACATCGAACGTTTGGAGATGTATTTTAAAGCAAACGACATTAAAACGGATGTGCAATTACCAACGTTAATAGCAGTCATGGGCGCGGACGCATACGAGCTGTTGAGAAATTTAACTAGCCCTAAGAAGCCCGGGGACTTGAAATACACTGATGTCATTAGGATTATGCAAGATCATGTGGAACCCAAACCTTCCTTTATGGCCGAGAGGTATCGTTTCCGGCTGCGGCGTCAGGGCGAGGACGAATCCGTGGCACAATACCTCGCGGAGCTCAAGAAATTGTCGAAATATTGTGAGTTCGATACGTCATTAGAGGAAAATCTCCGTGATCAGTTTACGTGTGGATTAAAAAACGATACAATCAAACAACGTCTCTTTACCGAGAAGAATTTAACCTATTCAAAAGCGGTAAGTCTTGCGCTCTCGTTGGAAGCGGCGGAGAGGGACGCAGCGACTGTAGAACGCCCGTGTGCGAGCGAGAGCAACGTTGCCAGATCGGACATGGCGTCTGTAAATTTAGTCACACCGGGACCACGTGGCGGAAATAAAGGCAATAATCCTAATAACAGACAGAGTAACAGTGCCAGCACCAGCAATATGCCGAATAATGACTCCAAATGTGCAGTTTGTGGACGGGAAGGCCACCGTGAAGCGAGTTGCCGCTATAGGAATTTAACGTGCAGCAAGTGTGGGTGCGTGGGGCATCTAAGGCGGATGTGTCCGTCTGGGGACGCAGCTAGCAGCCAGGGGGCTGCCAGGGGGCGCAGCTCGGGCGCCGGCAGACGCGGCGCGGGCGGTCGAGGCTCGCGGCGCGCCTTTCACCACGTCCAAGCGGCACAATATGAGACTCCAGGGGCCGACGAGGACAATTCGTCGGACCCTGAATTTGAAGAAAATCTGAATCATCTCTGCTTGAACGACTACAGCGCGGTAAGCATGTCTATGCACGTAGACAACATAATGTTAGACATGGAAATAGACACGGGCTCCCCAATATCCTGCATTAGTAAGGAAAACTATTATAAATATTTTAGGCATAGGCCAATTAAGCCATTCAATTTGTCATTTACATTTATTGATGGGAGTAAATTTAAACCGTTAGGAGTTATAAGACCAGATGTTGTTTACGAAGGGAAATTAAAAGCTTTAGAACTGTTTGTTGTAGAAGGGGGTACCACATCTTTGTTAGGCCGGCAATGGCTGAGGGAGCTAGGGATTAATATCCCACTATTTAACTGTCAAACAGTGAGTAATGATGAATTGTGTAAATTACTCGACAGGTATAAGGAGCTATTCAGCGGCGGGTTGGGGCGGTTTACGGGCGGCAAGGCGACTCTTCGCGTGAAGGAGGGCGCGGCGCCGGTGTACTGTCGCGCGCGGCCGCTGCCGTACGCGCTGCGCGACCGGGTGGACCACGAGCTGGACGAGATGCTGCGCAGCGGAGTCATCGAGCCCGTCGACACTTCGGAGTGGGCTACGCCCCTCGTGCCGGTACGTAAAGCTGATGGTGGATTAAGGATTTGCGCCGATTACAAAATAACCTTGAACCCGAATTTGCTGATCGATAGGTACCCGCTCCCAAAAATTGATGATTTATTAGAGAGGCTGCACCCACTCCAGGTACGCCAGAGCAGGCGAGATCATCGGCCACAACGCCAGACACCCCGGCACACAAGGTCATTCCACCCGGAAGCGCGCGCCACAGTACACCGCCATCACCTAACGCTGGCCTCAGTACTAATCCCCAAACATCGCCGTTGCCGCCACCTGAACCGCCTCAACCCCGCCATATTAGGGAGTGCCGAATTTTTAATCCACCGAAATACAAATTATAGTTATTAACTTACCATTGGTACACCTTATCTCGTTGCAATAAGATTCATAAAAGTTTTATTTGTTGTGTGGACAAGAAATACCCGTATAAGTAGAAGTAAATAAGTGTTTATTTAGGTTAGCGTGCGGGTATCCTGTAACTAAGAACCATATAATAAAAATTTTTTTGTAAAACAAATTATTTTCCTACATGTAATTAGATAAATATAATCTGTGTAAGTAATACTACTATTTAGTCAATATCAATACCATAATTAGTTTAAAATGTACTTAAGCACTTATTAGGAAACAAATCAAAATGTAAATACATTGCTATCAATTATTGATCAATAGGAAGGTCAGTGACCCTCTTTCGAAAGTAAACAACTTTATATTAAATGTTATACTTACCTATGTACGTTCCTATACCTACACACAGCTCATCAGCTGATCAACGTTCCTATTATTATTATATTATGACCTTGTTTAGTTACCGACATAAAGCAAATAACAACTATATATAGGTACCTTTCTATGTCGTTTTAAGAAGAGAGTAAGAAATAGGTAATAGTTATTTGTTAAAATGTATACTATATAGTATAATAAATATGTATGTTTAAGCATAAGATTTTGGTTGGCCGACTGAGATTTAAAGTTTTTCTTTTTGTATTAAAAAATATTTAATGTGTAGTTTTAAGAAGAGAGTAATGATATGTATATAGGTAATAAGTTATGGACCTACCGACAGTCTCATAATAAATCGCTTACTGAACGGACGTGTGCCTTTCTCTTATGCGCCCTGCACATATACTACAATTTTCATCCCCAGGAAATGTTTTATTTTACTTTATTGCAGTGGGGATGTCCTGATTTTTTCTGGCTAATGAAGGAAAACATTTTATTTCCAAGAATGCCTCTTCATTTTGCACAATACCTAAAAAAAAACCTAGAGTTAGTGACACATTGACTATTTGGCAACCAAAACAGTAATAATTACATTATATAGGTATTGTTCACTGCTTATTATCCTACCATTACGGAAGAAGTGAGAATTATTTTCTAAAAAGATCGGCACGAGAAAATTACAATGTACAATGAAGGAGTGAAACTACCTTACGAAACTTCACCATCATGAATTCCGCTTCAATTGAGTCTAAATTTTCCTGGATTTTCGCGGACTAGAACACCGATGATTTTTGTAACTTGATTTAGACGTTGCTATCATTTTGAATTTATACAAACAAATTGATAACTCACAATAAACATGACCCTATGTGTCAGTGTCAACACTGTCAACAAAAAATGCACTAAACATGACGGCACTGCAAATCCTGCTAGGTCGGCCAGGCAACGTCGCCAACGTCATAGAGTGGCAACGCCGCACGCAACGTATTTGTACACGACATTTGTGACACACACATACGTAAAATTGATGAAAAAATTACGTTGATTTATGTATGATTTCTGTATGAAACAAAGTTTTTCTATTAATTTAGCGCAAACGAATATTCGAAAGTAGATAAATGAGCAAATATTTCTGTAGTAATAGTGTGTAGTGCCTTAATTAAAGCAGATTGAATTTTGTATGAAAATCGAACCACCTTAAGCTAGTTTTTTCAGTCTCTTCTTATTCCTTATAGCTATCTGAGTAAAAATAGTTCCCTGCAACAGTTAAATTTTAATTACATGATGCATTTTGTCGCAGATTTCGTTTTCCGGGTCTCCTCTAAGTGTTATAGAGCCTCTTGCGTTAATACAGCATCATATCATATCAGGGGCAACATGCTCATCCGTAGATTTGCAAAATGTTCAATGGAAGTAGTTAAGCTCACACTCTTTAAAGCATATTGTACATCTTTTTATACCTGCAGTCTATGGGTGAAGCATACGAAGCGTGTTTATAACGCGCTTCGTGTTCAGTTTAATAATATCTTCAGGATGCTGCCTCGCCACTATAGTGCGTCAGGCATGTTTGCCGAGGCGCACACGGATGGCTTCCATGCCATCAGACGCAAGAGGGCAGCCTTTTTTCTGATACGAGTAGTATAGATAGAGTAGAGGCAGCAGTAACAGCATCCTGAGGATGGTAGCTGCCTCGACTGCCCTATATTAAGGCACTGGGCTAATATTGTATTAGGCAGTACAAAATAATGAAGTACTTAAGTAAGTAGGTTTTTGTTTTTATGTCTACTTCTACTCTTAATTGTATAGTAAATGTTGTAATTAGACTAACACTTAGTTTATTTATTTTTATAGACTTCCTTACAGGCTTACATAAGATATAGTAACTATAACGATATCCTGGAGACGTGGGGTCGTTTGATAACAATTTAATTATTCCACGGCAGCCGTTTTAAAGCTATCTAAACAAACGATTGAGCTTCATCCTACAAAATAACACAAATAATTTCCCCCCAAATGTTTCTTATCTGAGCCGATTAGCGCAACTGTTGTGCTAGCAGTGCATATTAATGTGAAAAATTATATCCTGTGTTCGAAAGAGTAAGAACGTAGGTACTGTTTAATTTTGCAACAGGTAGCTACTAAAATTTTAGGCATACCTACATAATATGCATATGCAGCGTGTAACCGACATTGAAAAAAAATAGGAAGGTACAAATAAATATGGTTTTATGGTTAACGCTGATTATAAGACAGGAACAAGATTTAGTAGATTGTTAACCAAGGGTTGAAAGTCCGCCGAGGTAGTTTGGCGCTCGAACGCAGTTAGAGCACCAATAGTCCGAGACGGATATGGTGCCTTTCACCCGAGTTAAACACTACTTTTTATATCGAATGCGAGGAAACCAAACCAGACAAGGCAATTTTGCAAAATCAGTAAACAAAGTACCTTAGAGATCTACGGCTATGATTTTAGTTATTTAAAAAATTTAAAAAACAATTTAATAATGAATAAAATAAGCAATTTTTATTTTATATGTTATTTTATTTTCATGAATATAGTGCTAAATAACTTTAAAAACATATTTAATATCGTACAAACGTTTAACTTTGGCTGTATAAGATTCTGCCTTTGCTCATTTACGCAAGTGTAAGGTTTAAAAAATATATTTTCAACACACTTGCTCAAAACGACGTTTTTATTCCACCGATTTTTGGCTCATAATCCTAGATATTAAACACGCGTGCTTTTTCAGTGTATTATTCCACTCGTGCTTTTTCATTATATTATCCGACTGAGTTAAGAATCTAACCGATTGCTATTAATATGCATGGAAAGGGAGCCTTCTTTAATTGGTCGGACTGGCGGGCACGGGCGCGCAGTGCGCGGCAGTACGAGTATGACAGATGAAACACACAATACTGTTTTAACCATTAAAATTTGATTAATATGAAAGTTTCTTTTTTTTCTCGTAAGTGTGTTGAAAAACGTCGTATGAAACGCGTGTGCATTGGTCATTACACACATCGGCTTTCTTATTGCGCGCTCGCTTACAGCTCGCGCGCACAATATCGCCTTGTGTGTAATGACCAACTTAGCACACTTGTATCATAATGTACTATTTTGATGTATTCCTTTTGGTTCCTGCCTTATGAAATCGAGTAAATACAATTCAACGAAAGAAGTCAAGAATAATTTATTTTAACAATTTACTTACATCATTTTTGATAAAAAGACGATTCAATGCGGGATTAGTAAAATTAGAACAATTACCAATTGTTCCAGGCGGGGAAATAAATACACTATTTTTCAATTTTGTTTCTACCCAGTTGCTCGTGGGACGGAGACGCAGTGGAGTACACCACTTTTCTGCACTAGAGCAGAAACGTATCACTTTCTGCGCACTTCTTGGAACAACAACGACCCACTTTCAGAGCATGATGAGATATGAAAAATAATTATCCTCCTATGTTCCAGTCATTTCTGCAGTTTTAAATTTAGAAACTTATTTTATTAGGAGATGAAGTAATAAATAGTTATGGTCTAGTAAGGTACTAGAAACAAAGATTTCAAAAGTAAAGATTTGTTCATAATGTTCATATAATGGCGAGCGAACATGCGCAATGACTTGGAAACGTTGAAAATAATATGAAAATAAACGGTGAAAGTGATGTTTAAATACTAAAAAAAAATGTGTGTTGTTTGTACGATACGCAGCATATTCTGGGTTCTAATATAATGTCAAGTGTAGGTTGGTACTTGTAAAATAACAAACCATTATGATAATAAATAAAAAAAAACACCGTCTTTTAAGACGTCTAAACACCTGCTGCGTTGTGCTAAGAAGTACCCTGGCAGGAAACGAGCAGGTTTAACTGCCGAGCTAAGTAAAGGAAAGTTATGGTAAACTCAAACCGGTCAGGTGCTAACATCGCGTGCATCGAGCCTGGCGATAAAGGGTCAATACTCCTGCGAGGGTTGCTATACTATGTCAAACAATAGCAGTTTCTAACAGATTTGTCAGTAACAGTAGAATGTAAAAACTATATAACTATCCCTCGTGTCAATACCTACTGGTATAAAAAAACTATATGATTTTCTCTGCCTTTGCTTCACCGACAAACAGCCATTGACAAACTATAAACATGAATTAAAACATTGTGACATCTGGAGAGGTACTAGAATTCGTTTTAGGGCAGTTTATGTAATTGTAAATGTACTATTGTCTCTAAATGATTGATGCATGTAGATATTGTCTAGGTATAATGGCAATACTTGAGCAGTTTCTTTCGCTAGTCAAACAAGTATCCTGTTATTAGAGTTTTATTTATTTATTTGTTATTAATTTTGACATTTGTGTGTTTATGCCTCATTACCATTCAAGCGCTGTATGTATACCTATGTCATGAAAACAGAAAACATTTTCGAAATTTGATGAAAAATCCTGACGTGTGGTAACCCTAATCCCGCCGCGGCCATACTCGTAACTTGCGATAAGTGTAGCATTACCTCTAAAACGCTGCAAAGATTTCAATTATCATTTATTTTCAGAATATAAAAGCATCTTTATGGATTTTCTTTTGTGTGGACCGGTTTGAATTTGAATCGGCCTGTGATTCCTGTCTTTTAGTGCAAACGAAAGAAGGAAAAATACTAAGTACCTTCAGAAAGTTATCGGTACCCGGTAGTCAGGCTTAGGAAGTGTGGGCCGGATGTTCCGAATAGGCTGTTTATAATATCATGAATCGATACCAGACAATATGCTTTAAACAAATAGAAGACTAAAAAAATAACTATAACTAACTTCGTTAAATCTCATGGAACTTTATTCTAATCTATATTTATTATATTGACGCTGACGTTTAGTGCATCAGAGCAAATTTTGTAACATCAATGTGACTGAGTTGGCTATTAAAATATATATAAGAGCACTGAAGTGATTGAAAAATTGAAGCAGTAGGAGTATCAGGTTATCATGATCGGCCGGTAGGTATAATCTGTCAGCAGTGTGTACCGAGGATTTATGGCGGCCCGGCTGTATTTACTTTTAAGGTAGTGCCTAATTTTCCGCATCACAAAAGAGCAAGCTCCACACCTCGTACTCCCAAATCCTAAACACACACTGTTCTGAAAACGTTTCTTTATTTAAATAAACGTCCAATAAGGGATCTCATAGCAACAAATAATCTCGTGTAAGCGTTTAAAATGAGTGTTAGCGCTGCCTACAAACACCCGCAGATATTGAGATGTGGCTCACGCCCGGCCGAATTCATGAGGGCGAAGTAAGACCTCGGCGAGCCGTACGCGAATTATCTAAATGCGTACCCATCTGTTATCATCACTGCAAACGTGCCGCGAACGATGCCTATTCAGAACTATTAGCTTGGTAGAAAGCACAGATGGTAAATTGAAAATATGAATGTTTTGTAAGAAAATACTTAGGTTATTATATCCTTATGTCTTAGCCAGTTGATCACCTGAACACAGGTTAGGATTTTAAAACTGTTGTAGGTACTCCTCGCAGAGGTTTTTGAACACTGGTTAGGATTTCAAAACTGTTGTAGGTACTCCTCGCAGAGGTTTTGGGTTTTAGTCATACTTGTTATGGCCATTTTTTGCCCGGATGCTGCACTTCATGATAAAAGCAAGCCGCTTTGCACAGTGCTAGTAGGGACAAAACTGAGTGATTTGACCCGCAGCAGCGCAAGTTTCAGCCCTTAGGAACAGAGATGGCGCCACTTCTTTAAAAAATATTTCAAAAAATTTTACAAGCTAAACCAATGAACCGATTTAAATGTGTAATATCTCAAATGAAAGCTCATTATATACATTACTTTTAAAAAAATACTCAGAAAATATATACTGATTACTTTCGACAAAAAACGGCATCTTAAGTTTTTTTTTTACTCGATTGATAGTCTTTACTTGGTTTCTCAAAAAAAATGTATGAAACATGAATAGCTTAATGCATGTATATATTACTGAATAAATAACAAGTATTATAAAAAAAAACCGACACCGATACCTCTCATACTTCACGAAATATAAAAGTTTGAATGTGTGTAAATTTCTTTAAAATATATTTCAAAAAATTCTACAAGCTTAACTATTTGACCGATTTCAATGTTTAATATCTCAAATAAAAGCTCATTATATACATTACTTATAAAAAAATACTCATAAAACATATACTGAACCCTTTTGGCAAAAAACGGCATCTTAAGTTTTTTTTCTTACTCGATTGATAGTTTTTACTTGATTTCTTAAAAAATATATTATGGAACATGAATAGTTTAATAAATATATATATAGTACTGAGTATATAAAAGTATTACAAAAAAACCCGACACCGATACCTTTCATTCTTCACGAAATATTTAAGTTCAATTATGCACGTTCTTACAAATAAATCCTTTAAAAGAAATCTTCAACCGCAGTAAGTGCACTGATTTTAATATGAAATGTGTCATATGAAAAGAAATCACCCAATTTATTTTAATAAATAAAAAAATTATAAATAAAAACTGAATAAAGTTTTTTCCTGGTGGTGAATTACAAAAAAAATATAACAAATCTAAAATTAGGAATTATTTTTATTTAAAGTGACTACATTTGTAAACAAAAAACTTAAATGTCCTCTTCGGGTTCATATTTCATATTTATTTATTGCAACCATGGTTTTATAGGTATTACAAATTCTTGGTAGTTCCACATGGACCCCGTGGGGGCATAGCAATATTACATGCATACTTAGGATCTAATCTTAAATCTATGTGTATAATATAAAAGTAGGTCAATTTAGTAGTTTTTATACATATAAGCCGAATTGAATCAGATAATTGTCAGTGTATTAAATACAAAAATAAACGGGCAACTAATTATTATTAGGTGATGTCAAATTATATGGTTCACCGGTAGATGTAAAACTGAAAAAGAATAGTCGTTTGGAAGTACTCATACCATTCCAATACTACAAAATCACTGATCATACATGAACTGGTTGCTGTAGATTACTGTTGAATTATTTTTGTGCCTAGTTGATAACCATTAAACCTATAATTTTGTGCCAGACCAAACAGTAATTAGTGGTCAGCATGCAAAATAACCCTGGATTGAAAATTACATTAACTTACTTTTGATTTGTACAGCCACATTTGCATGATTTACACTGGGCTGTGCATGGCCAGCTGACGCGACGACACCCACAATGCATAGTTTCGCAGCCAGATTTGCAGCCACAATGGTCCAAGAGGCTTAATTGAGACCAAATCGCTGTAACTGCCGACCATTCCGGAGTCCAACTCTCTTTTTCCTCAGTCCATCCCCGAAAAGATGTACATGGTATGGAAACTTCTGGTTTCAGAGCGTTTCCCCATATATGAGATCCCCTCTTGGTAAGCTGCTCGAAGTGCATGTTTATAGAGAGCAGCTGATGTAGGTGGCAGGGTTGGCAGGTTCTAATTTCTCGGCCAAATCAGATTTGTTCCCTGAACGACGCCCTCCATTGACTGACAACGAAGGTGGACAAATTTGGTTTTCGTACTGGAAGAATTCGTTCAGATCAAGCTGCCTTTCTCTGGCCACTATAAAAAGACGGGAAAATAGGAGTATGTCAACTTTTAAGTTTTTGATTTTGTTAGTTGTCAGGTGTGTAACTACATATTTTAATTTTAGTATAAAGTTACCCTAGATTTGTGTTATTGTTTGGCCAAACGGAACACATAAACGTAAATGAAGTTCACAAATATTTGTTTGCTTCAAAAAACAAGCTTGTGACAAGCCTGCCACCTACATCAGCTGCTCTCTATAAACATGCACTTCGAGCGGCTTACCAAGCGGGCCATATATGGGAAAACGCTATGAAACCAGAAGTTTCCATACCATGTCCATCTTCTTGGGGATGGACTGAAGAAAAAGAGAGTTGGACTCCGGAATGGTCGGCAGTTACAGCGATTTGGTCGCAATTAAGCCTCTTGGACCATTGTGGCTGCAAATCTGGCTGCGAAACTATGCGTTGTGAGTGTCGTCGCGTCAGCTTACCATGCACAGCCCAGTGTAAATCATGCAAAGGTGGCTGTACAAATCAAAAGTAAGTTAATGTAATTTTCAATCCAGAGTTATTTTGCATGCTGACCACTGATTATAGGTCTGGCACAAAATTATAGGTTTAATGGTAATCAACTAGGCACAAAAATAATTCAACAGTAAATCTACAGGCACAAAAATTATCCAACAGTAATCTACAGCAACCAGTTCATGTATGATCGGTGATTTTGTAGTATTGAAATGGTACGAGTACTTCTCAAAACGACTTTTTTTTTCAGTTCTACATCTACCGGTGAACCCGAAGAGGACATTTAAGTTTTTTGTTTACAAATGTAGTCACTTTAAATAAAAATAATTCCTAATTTTAGATTTGTTATATTTTTTTGTAATTCAGCACCAGGAAAAAACTTTATTCAGTTTTTATTTATAATTTTTTTTATTTATTAAAATAAATTGGGTGATTTCTTTTCATATGACACATTTCATATTAAAATCAGTGCACTTACTGCGGTTGAAGATTTCTTTTAAAGGATTTATTTGTAAGAACGTGCATAATTGAACTTAAATATTTCGCGAAGAATGAAAGGTATCGGTGTCGGGTTTTTTTGTAATACTTTTATATACTCAGTACTATATATATATTTATTAAACTATTCATGTTCCATAATTTTTTTTTATGAAATCAAGTAAAAACTATCAATCGAGTAAGAAAAAAAACTTAAGATGCCGTTTTTTGCCAAAAGTATTCAGTATATGTTTTTTGAATATTTTTTTATAAGTAGTATATATAATGAATTTTTATTTGAGATATTAAACATTAAAATCGGTCGAATAGTTTAGCTTGTAGAATTATTTGGAATATATCTTGAAGAAATTTACACTCACATTCAAACTTTCATATTTCGAGAAGTATGAGAGATATCGGTGTCGGGTTTTTTTTATAATACTTGTTATTTATTCAGTAATATACAAATGCATTAAACTATTCATATTCCATACAATTTTTTTGAGAAATCAAGTAAAAATTATCACTCGAGTAAAAAAACAAACTTAAAATTCCCGTTTTTATCAAAAGTATTGAGTATATATTTTCTGAGTATTTTTTTAAAAGTAATGTATATAATGCGCTTTCATTTGAGATATTAAACATTTAAATCGGTTCATTGGTTTAGCTTGTAGATTTTTTTTAAATATTTTTTAAAGAAGTGGCGCCATCTCTGTTCCTAAGGGGTGAAACTGCCGCTGCTGCGGGTCAAATCGCTCAGTTTGGTCCCTACTATCACTGTGCAGAGCGGCTTGCTTTTATCATGAAGTGCAGCATTTTGTTCATAACAAGTATGACTATTTCAAATATCAAAGTTTTGCAAAATACATAAAAGGGTGTTTCGCTAACTATACGGAAAAAGTTTGCGTATCGATATTACAAACTGTAACGACGGAAAAAGTATCAAGTTGCTTAGATTTAATTACATAAAATCTTTGCAAAATATTTATGCACTATCGGGTCATGTCAGATGAGGAAAAAATGATTTAGTTCTCAATATCGTTAAATTAAGTAAACTAATTTAAGGTTAAAATTTTAAGCTTACTTATTTAAGCAGGATTGTATAATAATTTTAACTCTTTAAGTACACTGATTTAACGTTGTAACTCCAGTTTCAAAAACTAGTTAGGTACTTATTATATTTCAAGGCGAATAAGGCGCTTTGAAAAAGTATCCATAATAGCCGTCTAAATTTTAACATTTTTCTAGAGGGCATTATATTATATTAGGGCATTATATTAGAAAGATTTAAAAATAATTATTTCTAAGATTAAAGGTAGACTATTCTAATATGCATGCGATGGGCTCGTGAGTAAACTGCAAGCTATTTAAAATTCCATTAGGCCGTGACCTCAGTGGCAAAAAGGCGGCGTTTAAACTGCCTCGGCGGGAGTTTAACGAGAGGCGAAATAACGATTCAGTCCAAAAGTGTGTCACTGCCACTGTATCGGCAGTCAACTCAGCATATCGGACCTCAATCAAAAAACGTTGCTTCCCTTTTCATCGCTTGTTCGTCTTTTTAGTTCAATTTGTGTCATACAATCAAATGAACACTAGGAAATTCTCGCTGTCTTCCCACGCGCAGTAAACGATATGTTTGCTGGCGCGTGGGCGGCGTTTTTATCTATAGCATTTTGATGACTTAATTTGCATAGCAAGTAATTAATCAATATATTATTAGTCCCTTTCCGTTCAGTTGATTAGAAATTTGTCTCATCGGAAGTTGTGATTTGTGCCTCATCTGAAGAATATAAATTGGTCATTAGTGTAGCCTATGGCGCGTTCATATCTACAACTATTACACAATGCAACCTTTAAGTTCATATAACTATGTTAAAATGGCTCTTTATATTCCTACTTGTAACAAGATCTCTACTCTATGTCTACACACATACAACATATTACAAGCTTTGCATAGTTTGAGGCTAGGTTGATCTGTGTAAGATGTCACCTAATATTTATTTATTTATTTATTTCATTTATGTATTCTTATAAGTATATATTCTTCTTTTGATATACCTATCTAACAGTGTCCAAAAACTTGAACTGTTAGAACATCGGCGGCTCACTGCTCTGCCAAATGAGCTACCGAAGTAAATCCGTTTGCAGCAATATTTTTTCATTAACTTTTTTTTTCTTTTTCGAATGGCAACTGCAACTGTATTACTGTTGCGGTATTACTGCTGGGGCGTTGATGGAGACGCTGTCACTGTCAATGTATATGATAAAATGAGTTACGGGTGTAAACGTTCTTAAATCGCGAGAGTAAGCTGGCAACGAACATCTATCATTTTATCAAGACAAATCTGGGATAGTTTCAGAGTCCTGAAAGGGGTAAGTTCGCCTTTGTACAAATGATGTGTGTTGCTGCCTGGTTTATGTTTCTTTTTGTACAATAGTGTTTTACTACTATATGTACAACTACTACTACTACAAATTGACAGTGACAGCGCCTGCATCAGTCCCGCAACAGTAATGGAGCTGCAATTGTCTTTCGAATGCCATCCTTACACACGCCTTAGGGATATTACATTTTTTGGCAACCACGTGGTTGAAAGTGTATGGTATAAAAAAAACAATACTTTTGAATTATTTACCTACATGTTTGAAAACTACACCATTATTACAAAGGGAAACATTAAGTATACAGATACAAGTTTCTCGTCACGAATATGTGACACGATCGCTATTCAGGGCGCGCGCGACAATATCATGGTAATGTGTTCTCCAAAAGTTCTCTTAACAGTTTTATTTATAATATATCGATGTTACACGCAAAGCAAATGTTTAACGACACAGATAAAAAGATGGGGCTCATTGTGGTTTTTCATTGTGACGATTTTTTTGTAAGTAAACCTTGTTCTTTGCTAAGGGATGACAGGATACTATGGTAACCTAGCGCTTTAGGCGGGCGATTTTTAAATCAAGAGTCTAACATTTCAATATCCTGATGCATAAAAACCAACGAACTTCTTGGAATTTATAAGGTATAGGTTATGATTAGCTTTTCGTTATAGTAAGTAATCTTTGGGAAAACGGACTAATCCTAGCGAGTTCTAGTCGTTAAAAAACCTTTAGGAAAGCGGACTAATTCTAGCAAGTTCTAGTTTTCCTTCCGGAAAGTAAAATAGAAGTCGCCTTCGTGAATAGGTACCTACCCAAACGCTGTACCAATTTGAATAACAAACGGAAACGATTTTTATTTGAAACACTTATAAACGATTTAATACTGAATATGAACTACAATCACTGAAATGCAATGTATGCTATCAGCAGACATTTCAGCGAGTAGCTAATCCTATATTAGAGTACCTACTACCTTGCGCACAATCAAATAAGATTAATAATAATAACACGGACAACAAACTTCATATCGTATCTGTGTAGCTTTTTTAAACCTCACCGGATTTTTATTTCTCAAAGAGGAAATTCCCCCTTTTGCAAGCCAACATTATACACAATGAGACTTTGTTAGCATTATGCCGGTATAGCACAGCGTCATTACTTATGATCCCTTTTGTTTTTGTCGGGAACTTGTATGTATGGGTATAAAAATTAATACATATAGTGAGCTCACATCCTAACGACTTGGACACGTTTCTGCGTAACTTTTTCAACTAAAAAATAAATTGGAAGCAGACGTATTGCGGTACAAACTTAAACACATTAGTCTACTTACTTTGTGTAGCACTAGAGATAAGTAAGTAATAAAGACTTAACAATCTCTTTGCGTTTGAGGAATGAATAGCAAGAGGCAACACAATCTATGAAAACTTTCTAAGACAGCTGTCTGTCATATTCATACAGTGTGTTAAATGGAGGTCAAAGCGCTACACAAAATATTATTAGTATTTACCACTGCAGTCTAATGACACGTGGTGATGCCGTTTATATTTATAAAATAAATAAGTTTTTAGTTTTAGTCAATGGATTGGTTTAATGGATATTAAGGTTTTATTGTTATTGAAAATTACTTCTATTAAAATTGGAATTGAAAAATTATGCTGTCTTCTTTAGCTACTTAATTTAAGGTATATAAGAAAATACAAAACTTAACAAGTACTTGTACTATACCTACGCGAAATATATTATACTTAAAAAAAATTGTGTGTTACTAAACACAACATTTTTATTTGGTATTTGAATAACACAATTCTGAGTACAGTTGCATTGCATTTTAATACTGAATTGGAGCTCCTGATTCACTATCCAGTCTTTATTATTTACTGGTACCTAGTGTAAACTGTACAAACATGGCGAACGTGGTCCGCTTTACGTTACTGTTGGAAAGTGTTCCCATTACAACTCCCGACAATTGCTCTTGCACCGCCTAACGGAGAACATAGCATTTTACGAGTATTGTTTTGATTATCTATCAATTTTGGATTTATGTGCAACCGGCCGGCATCGGCAGGCAGGTGCGTTGGACTGCATTCCCCAGCGCTAGAAAAACTGGATCAGAAACCCGGTCCCGTGTCCAAGTGTTGCTAGATCAAATTGTTGGAATTCAGTGTTTTGATCACAGATTTAATATATACGGTAGATGACGCAAATACCACGATTTGTATTGAATCCAAGCGTGCCGACTTTTTCATACAAAATTTACGCATAATATAATTTTAATTAGCGGAAGCCGCTCGACCCTAATTTCAAAGGAATACCGCAAATCGATGTACAAGTTAGCCGTTTGGCACACACATACTAGAGGCTAAAACAAAATTTTTGACCTAAAAAAATTTCGCTGCGGGGGAGTGGTAAAACATTTTTTTTATTTGTATGGAAAAAAAAGATTTTTTTTCCAAAACCTATCGAGTGTGGTATCATACGAAAGGGCTTTTTGAGGCGATTCTAAAAATATATCACATCATTACATTTCGGGCATTTTTTTTAATTAAAACAAAAATAATTTTCGAAACATACCAAGTTTGGGCTCCTCCAGACACGATATGGCTGATTTTTTTTTGTACAATATACCACAAATGATACGTGATATCCTCATGTCTAACCTCAAGAAAGCAATTTTGGAAATAATATCATTAGCAATTTTTTTTTAATTTTTCAGTTTTACAAAGTGACACAGTTCTACTTCAATACCTATTTCACGAGACTTATGGAACTATACTACAGGTACGGTACATATTAATCATAAAATGATACGTAATATCCATATATCCAACGGGAAATACCTCTTTAACCCTTTAACTGCGCCTTTTCATCAGTTGGTATAATTTGTTTAGTTATTGACACAAAATATCAAGGTTGTATCCTCCAGCTACGATATACCTTACTGATTTTTTTTGTACAACATACCACAAATGATACGTAATATCTTGATATCGAACCCCAAGAAAGCAATTTTGAAAATAATATCATTAACAATTTTTTTTAAATTTTTAAATTTTACAAAGTGACACAGTTCTACTTCAATACCTATTTCACTAGACTTATGGAACTGTACTGCAGTTACGGTACATATTAATCATAAAATGATACGTAATATCCATATATCGAACGGGAAATACCTCTTTAACCCTTTAACTGCGCCTTTTCATCGGTTGGTATAGTTTGTTTTGTTTTTGACACAAAATATCAAGATTGTATCCTTCAGATACGATATATGTACCTTACTAATTTTTTTTAGTAATAGTAATTGAAAATTTTGAAAATAATTTCTTTAAGTTTTTTTTTTTAAATTGTATTTTGTATTTTCATGTGTATAATTTGTCAATATTACAATATTGAGAAATTTAAAAAAAATCTAAATGAAATTATTTTCAAAATTGCTTTCTTGGGGTTAGATAATAAGATATTACGTATCATTTGTGGTATATTGTACAAAGAAAAATCGATAGGGTATATCGTATCTGAAGGATACAATCTTGATATTTTGTGTCAAAAACTAAACAAAGTATACCAACGGATGAATGGCACAGTTAAAGGGTTAAAGAGGTATTTCCCGTTCGATATATGGATATTACGTATCATTTTATGATTAATATGTACCGTATCTGCAGTATAGTTCCATAAGTCTCGTGAAATAGGTATTGAAGTAGAACTGTGTCACTTTGTAAAATTGAAAAATTAAAAAAAAATTGTTAATGATATTATTTTCAAAATTGCTTTCTTAGAGTTAGACATGAGGATATCACGTATCATTTGTGGTATATTGTACAAAAAAAATCAGCCATGTCGTGTCTGGAGGAGCCCAAACTTGGTTATGTTTCGAAAATTCTTTTTGTTTTAATTAAAAAAAAAATGCCCGATTTTTGTATATATATGATGTGATATATTTTTAGAATCGCCTCAAAAAGCCCTTTCGTATGATACCACACTCGATAGGTTTTGGAATTTTTTTTTTTCCATACAAAAAAAAATAATGTTTTACCACTCCCCCCGCAGCGAAATTTTTTTAGGAACTGCGGGTCAAAAAATTTGTTTTGGCCTCTAGTATGTGTGTGCCAAACGGCTAACCTGTACATCGATTTGCGGTATTTTTATACGAACGGGTTAGACTTGATTATAAGCTTGGACCGTAATATTTAAAAACCGGCCAAGTGCGAGTCGGACTCGCGCACGTACGGTTCCGTACGTTCCGTAAAAAAATCACGTTTGTTGTATGGGACTTAAATATTTATTTTATTCTGTTTTTAGTATTTGTTGTTATAGCGGCAACAGAAATACATCATCTGCGAAAATTTCAACTGTCTAGCTATCACGGTTCATGCGATACAGCCTGAGCCTGGTGACAGACAGACGGACAGACAGATAGACAGACGGACAAACGGACAGGTAGACGGACAGCGGAGTCTTAGTAATAGGGTCCCGTTTTTACCCTTTGGGTAAGGAACCCTAGTAGTAGTAAATCTATAGCTCCTACTTTTTGATACACGTCCTCCAATGAACCTGAATCCCTAACTTATCTTAAAATATACTTAATCATAAGAATAAAACGTAATAAATTTCAGTGATTTTTGATCCGGAAAAACTCACGAAGACAGTTAAATCATGGCCTAACCATTGATATATTTGTAGAAGGTGATCCCAAAAAAAATATCAAATAATATATGGGTATTAAAGTTTACATGTTGATTTACTGGACAAAATCACAAAAATCTGTACATACAGGTATTTATGTTTCAAAATTATAGCTCTACAGATTTCTCCATAGATCTGACAATGTTGCCGCCTGGGCCGGTGCCGGTGCCGGTGCCGGTGCCGAGATTAGATACTTGATACAAAATTATTTTACTATCGGTGTTAAGTTTACCGCTGGGAAACAATTACGTTAACGAGATACATGAACAAATGCTGTAAATCTGTCGCCGCTCCCTCGGCGACTCGTAAAATAACTTTCGTATGTCTGTTCTTGAGATGACTACATTGATAATGATAATGAAATAAATACCAACAACATTAAAACTTAAATTCTTCATTACGAATAATGGAAGATTTCCAGATCTTACAATAACACAGTTATTATTTTTAATTATGACCCGCTGTACAAAGTGTACAAACCGACGGCTGAGGTTGCAACGCAACGCTCTTTGATATTCGCATAGCTTTTTCCTTTTTTTTTCCGGAACGCACTCCATTTGCAAGAATGGGACAGACCATAAAATTAGCAACTTTTTAACCATTTGTAATTTTCCTCCAAATTTCATAAGTATACTTAAATCAATAGACACAAAGGATTAAATGTCAAGAACTGCTCGAGTTGTGTCAGCGTGCATTATTCGCAGCCATAGCCATTGACAGCACCACAATAGTTGTCCTAATGGGCTAATGGCAATGAACCACTTTCAGACAATGGTACCTAGTGCTCGTGTTCATACAAAACTTGATCGATACGTATCGACCATATGCCAATCTAAACGTGAGATCATTTTACAATGAGCTTATTACGCTATGGTAATTTACGGCAATCCTTTTTAGGGTTCCGTATTCAAAGGGTCATAATCGTATAAATATATAAAAAATCTGCCTTTTGGTTTCAGGACTTCAGAAAAATCTTAACAGCGCAAAGTAAAAAAACGGCCAAGTGCGAGTCGGACCTGCGCACCGAGGGTTCCGTACTTTTTAGTATTTGTTGTTATAGCGGCAACAGAAATACATCATCTGTGAAAATTTCAACTGTCTAGCTATCACGGTTCATGAGATACAGCCTGGTGACAGACAGACGGACGGACAGACGGACAGCGGAGTTTTAGTAATAGGGTCCCGTTTTTACCCTTTGAGTACGGAACCCTAAAAACAAGCATACGGCAAATCGACAAATCGGCTCATTAATTTGTGTGAGCTTATGTATTATTTATATTGGTTTTTCAGGGACATTTTCTATTTTTTTATTTATTTGAAAGAACAGCGTAACCTCATTGGTAGGTATTTAAAGAATAACAAACACACGCAAAGGCTGTCATTTTAGATTTTTTATTTAACTAAAAAATCAACTTGTCCTTGTCTTTCCACTTTTTTTGTAATATTTATGATAATGTTACTGTAATGTAATTTCATAATTTTTCTTTGCTTATCTTCGGAGTCAGGAAATATTGTTTTTTTCCATTTTTGAAATAGTTTTATTTCATGAGTAACTATCGCGGAAACCGAAGACAATATTTTTCCATTTTTCTTAATGAAGTGATTTTACATAAAAAAATTAAAAAAGAAATGCTTACTTGACATAGTAACTACTAACTAGACTGAAATATTACCGCCCTCTCACATTGGGCATTTTCCTTAGTTAATAATTAAAAAAAGCCAGATATATTCAGATTTAAATCTCACAACTTCACAAGGCCTGTCGAAAACTTCTATTTAAAAACAAGTAATGAGGTTATTGCTCACTGCATCGGCTCGACCCAACGCGAAACTTAATAGAGTAAGTGTGATTGTCCTCAGGCGATATGAGTTACAATCGCCGAACACGATACGTGTTATGCCAGCATCACACTTCGCTGTATTTGGCAAATATTCGTGTTGCATTCCTTTTGTTTTGTATGTGAAAGGAAAGAGATGCAACACGAATATTTGCCAAATAAGGCGAAGTGTGGTGCCAGCATTAAAACAACAACTTTCACTGACAATTTCATTTGCGGGCGCGGCGTTGCGCGAGCTTAATGAAACGACGACCTGAAGTGGCCACCGGTTTGCTCATATCATCATACAATACTTATTATCAAAGAATTTTATCTAACTCCGTAATAGATGGATACAGTCTAAGGAAAAAACGTGCCTCGAAAATCACGAAAATTTGATTCTCGATCAGATGGCGCCACTAGTTTTGGCCTACACTCGTATAGAGGGCGTTGACTGTTTCGTTTGTTATTTATAATTTTAACGCATACCAGTGAAAGAACATGGGTCAAAATCATATAAAAATAATTAATGCAAATAAAAAAATCATTTATCCATATTTAAATACATTTTATCGTATTTTTATAAATATTTATTTTTAGTTTTAAAGTGTGTCGACAGATGGCAGTGAATTTACTGGGATTACAAAATTTACTATGACAGTACCGCTCTAGTATAAGTTACTCTATGTTATTATGTAATCTGTATATTGAGTCCCACTAGTGGTTATGGTATTAAAATATTACTAATATTTGGTGATTCTATTTTCTCGCTATTCTCTACAAACTAAGTAGGTAATATGTAATAAATCCTGTATGGGCTGTATGTAATGACAACCCTTCCAATGTTCTAATAAGTAGATTTTTCTAGTCGCCCTGGCAAATGGCATTGCAACTAAGTATAAATTATGCATCCTCTAATCAACTTATATGTTATTTTTATTAAAGAATTTAACATAACTACCTACTAAATAGAAGCTATACGCAAACATATAATATTTCAAGCAAGCCACCAGAAGTGAAATTATCAACCTACGTAGAAATATTAATTTATTAATTTTGTCATGAAGAAGTTTGTTATCAACCAAAACTAAAGGCGCCCACTGACTATCAGTCCGCCGGACGATAGAGGCCTGTCAATTGTTCGGAACTGTCAAATTTTTGTTCTAACGGACAGGCCAAAATCGTCCGGCGGACTGATAGTCAGTGGGCCCCTTAAATATTGCAGCAGTGTATTCGCCCGGGCGCGATAACTAGGACGTATTATCTCATTGCCGTGCGTTATAAAGTTGACATGCATGACAGTCTGCATTAGTAAATTAGCAGCTGGCACGAGGCGCTAATCACTCTCCACTGGCCGGGCGAGTCCACTGTCCTGTCCACTCGACAGTCCACTGCATCAGCATTTACATAATGCGATTACAATTGATCGCTGGAAAGTGCTAATCTAAATTGGCTAACGAAGTATAATCGTTATGTTATTCAAACAAGCTATGCACTATGCTCTGCTGTAGGTACGTTTTTAACGTTTAATGATTATCTTTAAAATTAAATTAAGGCTGTTAACTCGTATATTAGGTGTAAAAGTCTGATTTGTAAATTTATCATGCCATTATTTAGGCGCACAACTTGTGCGATACCAACGTCTCATATGGGTATAATATGTAAGCTTTTTCAGTGGTCACTGGCTTTCCATCAGCGTTAACCCCATAAGTTCATAAGTAACTGTATAAATAGAAGCGTTTGGTGTAAATTAGTGACCGCACCGCACTATATACCTACCACTTTCATTAGCAAAATTATTTGCTAATTTGTATGGAACACGAGAGCAATTCACAGCAAGGGTAACAGGGAGCGTAATCTACTTCAGGCTTTAGTGATAAGTAATTAACACAGAACACTACGATTTCCCACAGTTTCGAGGTTTAGTAGGGACCTGGGAACGGAATTGTTCATTTCCTTTCATTTGCATTTTGTTACCTTTGCCAACATATTATGGCGAGGGTGATTTAATCTTGATAGCGTGTGCAGATATAATAATATGAACAATAGTTGAGGATTTGCATGGTTGGAACGATTTATTTTTTTGTTTAAAAAATAATAATGGTGTACAAAGGTGACGGAGACATGTTAGCACGGGCTGGGTGAACACGAGATGCTGTTGATTTTAGTTATTTTGAAGATGCCGATAATCGTTCCGGGCCGCTGGAGAAGGATCGTATGATGGCGCTAATTCTTAACCAAACTCACGAGAACATCGCGTTCTAAAATCTATATCTGACCTATTAAAAAAAACAATGTATATACTTACCTAGTATATATATTGTTTTTTTTATAGGTACTTGTAGTCGTATTTATATGTATTTCGATTTTTATTTGGTCCAGCTTATAAAATAATCAATTACTTAATCATATCCATACTTTAATATTATAAATGCGAAAGTGTGTCTGTCTGTCTGTCTGTCTGTCGGTTTTTTACCTCTTCACGCTTAAACCGCTGAACCGATTTAGTTGAAATTTGGTATAGAGATAGTTTGACTCCCGGGGAAGGACATATGGTAGTTTTTATCCCAGAAATAATCCTTTATAGAGGTGAAAAGGGGGGTGGAAGTTTGTATGGGGAATCGATAAAAAACAGATTGGATAAAAAATTATCTACTCAAGTTACTAACTCCACGAAGTCGCGGGCAAAAGCTAGTATGTATATAAAATACCCGGTATTAAATACTACATTTACTTGTAGGTATGTCTTTCCCATCACGGGACAATGGTGTTCATGACCTTTGGGAGGCGTGCGCGGAGTCGAAGCCAACACGTAGAGCCCTTTTAATACTTTAATCAAATGTAAGGGTTTCATGGAGCGGATGCTGCCCTGGCTTGCTACACTTACATATTATTATACTTTGAGATAGAACTGAATAAGGGAACTAAGTTTTTAAAATTATTTGCACCCGACTCATTTCAGTCATTGCTCACTACATTCCACTAAATTACACAAGATAAATCGTTTTCAGCATAATATTACAATGGATGTAGATTGTACATTTTGTATCTCCGTACTGTTTTCAGATGTGGCCTGCAGTATGGCCAGCAGCAAACGATTGATATATGAAATTACTACATATATTATTACTTATTCTGTAGTCTAAAGACTCTAATGCGAAACGGATCTGTAATATTAAGGTCGTTTCAATATTTTTTTTACACTTTAGTGTTGTCAAACACTGGCTGTATAAAATGATAACTCGTTTCAGATTTTTTTCGTAATCTTTGAGACATAAAGATGATGTATAATTTGCATGTTCTGTACGTGTCTCATTCTTAATAACGTTGATATTCGTATCTAATGAAAAAAATTAGAATGGTTTACACCACAGAAATAAATACATATACCAAGAAGACACAAATGCATCTACTTCGCGTGTCCGAACCCCGACCAAGCGTCGAGGTTGACCGTCGCTCTTTACAGTCCACGCCGCCGGTTGTTGCAGCCGGACGTCCGTAAAAACTTCAGATAAGTAATTTTAAAATTATATTATGCGTAAATTTTGTATGAAAAAGTCGGCACGCTTGGCTTCAATACAAATCGTGATATTTGCGTCATCTAGCGTATATATTAAATCTGTGGTTTACATCATTCTCCGATTGCGCAAACAGAATAGCAAGTATGAAAGAGCAATCGATGCGCCGGCGCCGCGATCAATGTGTCCCGCCTGACATTTCCGTCGCTTTGCATAACCTGACATTATGCTTGATTGAAGTTCTTTGGAACGGAGGACGTCTAGCAGTTCCTACACATTAAAAATTGTAAAACAAAAAACGCCTACCTACTGTTTCTCACATCCTTTGCCAATGCAAGTGAAAATGGTGCGAGAGTGTGATATGCCTATTTAATTGTATGTTGGACTAGACTAATCTAGGAAAATTATTTATATCAATTAAATAGAGATTTTGAATAATAATCACGGAATACAGCTGATCTTATAATCTCGCTATAGGTATTTTCCCTTTTTTCTGTCCGG
Organism: Cydia strobilella; assembly: GCF_947568885.1. Lineage (NCBI taxonomy): Eukaryota > Metazoa > Arthropoda > Insecta > Lepidoptera > Tortricidae > Cydia > Cydia strobilella. The sequence continues at coordinate 10,155,963 of NC_086043.1, forward strand.
TTTCATAGACCAGTAAAAGTTTCCTTATCTCTATTATATCTCTTGCTTTCTTGTCCACTGTCATTGTCAGTTAAAACTAACCGCGAGTAAAAAGAAAACTTGTTTTTCCAAAATAGGGACGACGTTTGATTTTTTAACTGAGAATGAAAATGACGGCGTTTTATTTAATTATAAAAAATGGGCTTTTATTCGTTAATTTTACACGACCAAACTGTTTGTTAACTTACAGATTACACATTTAAATTTTCGGTAGCAAGATTCTACCACACACAGTCGTAAAAGGTATTGACTAGACAAAATAAACAAGCACGAATTTAAATGCAATACATTGTCGTTATTATATCAGTAGGCTACCGACAATAGTATCTAATCGAGTCGATACAATCTCGCGTAACGTAAGCCGCGTAACCGAGCATAGACTTAGAAAGATAGTTCCAAATGAAGCCTACGTATAAAATAATGCTTTATAGATATAAACTGTTGTTGATATAGGTACCTACACTTAGAGGATATAACCAAACGGAGTAGCCATTAGCATTAGCCATTTGACGTTCCCCTTCCCCGCAAAAATTGGCAGACTTTTTTGTACAGCAAATTACAGACAAGGCGTCTCCGTTGGTTATATCTTCCAAGTACCTACATTTTTAGTCGGGTCGTTATAAAAATGTCTGCGGTCGAATTTACGCAACTAGTTGATATTAATTAGACGCCATATCATTTTAAAATTTATATTTACAACTAATTAATAGAATATTAGAACAGAATTATTTTATTCGTAAGCACAAACAAACGAGACATTACATAATATAAAAGAAAACATAATGCAGAGTACCTAAATGAAAAATACTAAATACGTCTTTTTATATTATAAGAAAAAAATATTTAATTATACTTTAATTTATAAACTAAATATATACATTTTAATGACTAGGTACTCACAAATCGTTATTTTTTATTTAAATCAGGCACCAAGTCCCATATTACAAATAGGTACCTAACAGACAAACATAATTACCTATATATATGCATATTATAAACTTAAAAACAACACTATTTAGTCGATAAAACGGCGTCGTAATACAATTGGAAGTCCCTTTTTGACAGCTTTTGTTAGAAAGGGACTTCCACTTGTATTACAAGCTACAAGCTTTTGATAAACAGGCCCTTGGTCTTGTCACTTGTAGTTGTGTCGGATTCGGCAGTTTGTCCCGGAACCGGTATAGTGTTGCATAAAACAAGGAACTCATTAAAACACCTGTTATGTTATACAATAAAGTATGTCCACGAAAAAAAGTGGTCGTGGATGATCTGGTATATTTTTTGCCGAATGTAAGTTTTTAAGAAGTTTTTATTTTAATAATTTGTATACACATATAATACTATATACCAAAAATAAAATCGTATTTTATTGTATGGGTTTGTGTGAGTTTTCACCAAATAAATTCCATCATACCTTTCATTGCTTGTAAAGCGTTTGTAGGGTTCCGTACCCAAAGGGTAAAAACGAGACCCTATTCCTAAGACTCCACTGTCCGTCTGTCTGTCACCAGGCTGTATCTCATAAACCGTGATGGCTAGACATTTAAAATTTTTACAGATGATGTATTTCTGTTGCCGCTATAACAACAAATACTAAAAAGTACGGAACCCTCGGTGGGCGAGTCCGACTCGCACTTGGCCGGTTTTTTGACATTCTTCACTGGAAGCGAGTGAGTGCTACAATGTCACAACTGTATTTATATTTTTACAAGCTGTTTTAGGCAGATTAAGAGGCCGGTGTCGATTTGAGTCGCAAAAATTTAAAATTGATAGATTTAGTCCGTGAAATTTTACACCTTTTGTTACCTAATTGAAATAACAAGTACTGGTTTCTATTAGCACGTCTTCTTATCTTACCTTTTATCAGATCAGTTTTTTGAAAACAGACTCACTAAATTAGTAATGTTTGCTTTTCTGATGGACGTTTAGGTAAACGCGCGTAAAGCACTGATTTTGTCGCTCTTATTTGTAAATTTCGTAAAGTTTGGACGGCTAAACATGGTAATTTTGTATTACACATATCCTGTACTTGAGGTTTATCAGACTACATTTCTGTTATTATGACTTTGAAGTAGTGTAAATGAAAGTTAGACGAAATCAATTTTCTCCAGAAATTACTTCAAAACAAGTGACAATTTCTCTGAAAATCGACTTAATTTCAACGTAATTTTGATACTTAAACAATCTACAACATTTGCTGAAACTATACTTATACATCAATTTGTATAATTTACCACCATGATTTTTTGATGATTTTTTAAAAACTACCCCTTCTCTTCATGCATTACCGGTGACGCACGCTCGCGACCTCATTATTAAAAGGCAAGATGAGAAGACGTGCTAATAGAAATCAATACTTGTTATTTAGATATTACGTAACAAAACGTGTATGATTTCAACGACTAAATCTATCAATTTTACATTTTTGCTCCAAAATCGACTACGGCCTCTTAAAATGTCATCTTATCAAGAAAATACTTTTTGAAACTCATTTCTATTTGTGGTAGTCAGGAAGACTTTCTACTCCAAGCACATGAATACAATTAGAAAAGTTGTTTCTTTTGTGAAAAGAGGACGTCATAAGGTATAATTTGGATTATCTAATAAAAAAAACTATATATTTTGCAGGAAAACTTGGTAAAGACTGCCAGAAGACGCTGTACAAGAAAACATTGGTACCATGGGATATATTTATATTGCTAAAATTCATAGAAAATTAACGGTATATCATGTTTGTATTATTAACCGACTTCAAGATTTCAAAGGAGGAGGTTCTCAATTCGGTTGTGGTTTTTTTTTAGGAATCGAGGGAACTGAAGTGGAACTGCTGATGATGATCAGAACGGAACTCTTCAATGACGCATAGTTCACGTTTGGCGATTTGTCCTCTTCGTTATGTTTGTTAAGCAAGTTAGGTTTTCAAGAAACATTTTTGTCAAGCTCGAGTTCTGATGATGGGATCCATGAGGAATCGAGGGAACTCCTCAAATGTGAAAGGCATACATATAGTGATTTTTGTATTTTTATAAACAAATCCAGCACTTCCATTTTAAAAAGTGACATTTGATGAAGTGGAACTGCTGATGATGATCAGAACGGAACTCTTCAATGACGCATAGTTCACGTTTGGCGATTTGTCCTCTTCGTTATGTTTGTTAAGCAAGTTAGGTTTTCAAGAAACATTTTTGTCAAGCTCGAGTTCTGATGATGGGATCCATGAGGAATCGAGGGAACTCCTCAAATGTGAAAGGCATACATATAGTGATTTTTGTATTTTTATAAACAAATCCAGCACTTCCATTTTAAAAAGTGACATTTGATGAAGTGGAACTGCTGATGATGATCAGAACGGAACTCTTCAATGACGCATAGTTCACGTTTGGCGATTTGTCCTCTTCGTTATGTTTGTTAAGCAAGTTAGGTTTTCAAGAAACATTTGTCAAGCTCGAGTTCTGATGATGGGATCCATGAGGAATCTAGGGAACTCCTCAAATGTGAAAGGCATACATATAGTAATTTTTGTATTTTTATAAACAAATCCAGCACTTCCATTTTAAAAAGTGACATTTGATGAAGTGGAACTGCTGATGATGATCAGAATGGAACTCTTTAATGACGCATAGTTCACGTTTGGCGATTTGTCCTCTTCGTTATGTTTGTTAAGCAAGTTAGGTTTTCAAGAAACATTTGTCAAGCTCGAGTTCTGATGATGGGATCCATGAGGAATCTAGGGAACTCCTCAAATGTGAAAGGCATACATATAGTAATTTTTGTATTTTTATAAACAAATCCAGCACTTCCATTTTAAAAAGTGACATTTGATGAAGTGGAACTGCTGATGATGATCAGAATGGAACTCTTTAATGACGCATAGTTTACGTTTGGCGATTTGTCCACTTCTTTATGTTTGTTAAGCAACTTAAGTTTTTAAGACATATTTTTGTCAAGCTCGAGTTCTGATGATGAGACCCACGAGGAACCGAGGGAACTCCTCAAATGTGAAAGGCATACATATTGTGATTTTTGTTTTTTTATCAACAAATCCAGCATTTACATTTAAAAAAGTGACATTTGATGAAATGGAAACTGCTGATAATGATCAGAATGGAACTCTTCAATGACACATAGTTCACGTTTGGCGATTTGTTCTCTTCCTTATGGACCCAGACCTAAACTTGGACCCGGACTCGGACCCGGACCCGGGTCTGAACATGGACCCCAACTCGGACCCGGACCCGGACCGAACTCTGACCCAAACTCTTTTCATTTCATTGTCTGGAATCTAAGAGTGCACCATCAACAATAAGTGAACTTTCAGCGGCATCCCCCATTGCAGTCGGTTTTTTTTTCTTAAAAATTATTAATATGTAGTTTGATATCCACAAATTATGTACATAACGTGCTGCTTGAAAATTTACATTCATATAAAAGATTTACACTATTATGTATGACCACTTTTTTTCGTGAACAGACTTTATGCGTCCTAATATTTATATATTCATATTAATATTCGTTCGGTGGACGACATTCGGAAGACTGCGGGTCACTTTTGGATGAGATTGGCTCAGGACCGGGATAAGTGGCGTACTCGGAGAGAGGCCTATGCTCAGCCGTGGGCGATAGATAGATAAACGGCCTTAATGAACCAAATAAACATATTTAAATAATTTCGTGAAATACCCTAAAAAAAGCTGTACGTTTATTTATCCTGTTTGGTTTACAACAGCCTGAAACGCATAATAATCAATTGAGCGTATTAGAAAGTTTAACCTTAACGGCTGTAAGGAATTCTGCTACACTTTGAATTATTTCCTAACACTGAAAGCAATCAAAATTAAGTAACTCATAGGAACAAGATTGTTTGATTAAAACTTGCATTCTACTACCTATTATGATTACATTAAATAAAAAGAATGGTTCTTTGTTACCCAGTTTGTAATGTTGTTAGTGATGTTTGTAGGAACCTATACTGGCTCAGTGACCCAAAAAGGATCTTGGCCTCTGACACAAACACAAAAGAACGTCACTCTGCCCTATTCTGCGCCACTTCACGCCAGTTGGGTACTCCGAGGGCGGACAGGTCTTCGTCGCTCCAGCGATATTACACACGCTCTTCTCACAGCTCAATCTTCTCCCATATTCTCAAGGTGACCGAGACAATGCAGTAGTGTTGTTTTAATCTCGCCAATTATATTGGGCACCGCCACCAGCTCTTCTAGGTGCCTGTTATTCCTGTGCCTCCAACGGCCACCTTTATCTCCTACTCCGTGTTTATCTCTGATGGGTTCCAGAATCTTCCACCAGATTTTTCTCTCCGGCACTTAGAGCTTACTCTCTTCTTTCTGAGTCAAAGTCCAAGCTTCACACCCATACATCAAAATTGTTCTAATTACTGTCTTGTAGACTCGAATCTTAGTCGGCCTACTGATCAATTTCGACACTAGAATTCGATGGAGCGCTACCACCTACCCTACCTAGGTAAGTACCTGTAGCTAAATAAAATAATATACTTATTTTCTAACTTTTACATATACCTATATAGTTGTTGTTGATAAAAATCGAATGAATAAATAATAGTAGATTGTGTCACAAGGGAGCAAAATGACATATTTACGGCGAGGGCGTACAATTGAATCCTAAACGAAGCGAAGGATTCTATAATAGAATCCTGAGCGTAGCGAGGGATTCTAACATAGAATCCTGAGCGTAGTGAGGGATTCAAGTGTTAACGCCCAAGGTGAAAATAATTTTGCTACCATGTGACACATACTGCTTTTCACATCACCTATGAGGAAATTACATACATATATTAGGTTTCAAAGCATTATTATTTTAAGCAAAGATCGATACGGACAAAGTGCCAAAAATATGTATACACGACCTTAGTATAGGTAGGTACATACTTCTGGCACTTTGTCCGTATCGATATTTTCAGACGTGACTGTACTGACAAATTAAAAGTACTTACAGCTCATAATTATGTACCTAATATATTTTCAAAGACAGCAGCAAACACCTAAAATGATACAATGAAAATCAAGTGCATTCTTTTTGTAGATTTTTCTGGTAACAAATTAGCTCTTAAGTACCCTTATGAACCAAATCTTCGGAAGAACACTATGAAGACTGATATCACTTATATTTATTCTTATAAAGTTATTGATTTAAACTAAGTATTTACAAATTTATACACAATACAGAACCGCATAATTATGCTTTATGAAATATTTGTACAAAACTTTTTAAATATAAACTTTTTAAATTGCATAGACAAGTATGGTTGCGTTTAAGGAGACCTAAAATGTCAAAATAAAAATTAAATTATTAAACTAATGTTTTTTACGTTTCTTTGTAAATATTACGCTAATTAATTAATTTACTTAATTTAAATATACTATTAATTAATTTAAAATACGCTAATTACATTTATTGTTTACAATTACAACAAAATATTATTTAAGTTAGAAAATTGTATGCACGCAATCGATTTTAAAGAAATTGTAATCGATTATATGCATACTAATTTCATATGTCTTTGTGTCAATATTTCATACTGGCAACAAAATGTCCTTGAACAGAAAAGTGCCACTTTGATCCCTCCTAGCAGGGAAGAAAAGTTCCCTTTTCGAATAGGTGATGGGAAAAATACATTACATTACATTTCGAATTCGCCGTTAGTATCTAACGTAGTGTTGTGGCTATTAATTTACCATGTTGTTGTCATCAGTGAGTGGCACCTTTATTACAAGCTTTTTATTAACTTGCAATGTACAGTCAGCAATACTATTCGCTTAGCACCTTTGCATACAAACTTCTATGCAAGGGGGTGCCTTTTCTCTGCAGCTGACTGTACCTTACCCATGTATGTATGTACGGTTCAAATCTTGCAAGTAAAATTTGACCCACTTCACGACTTCCAATTAAGCTGAAAATTTGCATACATATGTAAGTCGGGTGACAATACAATATTATGATACCATCAAGCCGATCTGATGATAGAGCCGGGAGGTGGCCATAGGAACTCTGTGATAAAACAACGAATCCTAATTGTGTTTGGGGTGTTTAGAAATGTCTCGATGAGTATTAGTTACCTGTGCAAAGAAAAGTACAGTCAGCGATAAAACCTTGTACCAAAAGTGAAATTTTTGCCAAAAACTTATTAACAATAACAACCGTTTTATTAAAGGATGCTTTTCTATCAATTTAATTAAAAATACGTTTATTTGAATGTTTGCATTACTTAGACTGCCCCTTTTTTCAATAAGAGTTTTTTTTAAGTAGGTATCATAGGGTTTGAGGTAGGCATAGGGTTTGAGTGTGTCAATAGCGAATTTAAATGCGAATTCGTCTCTGAACGAGTCAAGGCGGGATTAACCCGCGCGCAATGTGAGTATAAGTGATTTTAATAAAACACACAAAATAAAGTATAAAACTAGAAATATGACCTTGGACGTGGTACAATATTCAATCAAAATATTTCATAAATAAGGCAAGTAGGTAAATATTTCGTTAAGTACACAAATGACAAAAGTTACAATCACAGGCGCGGCACCACAGCCAAAAAAGGCAGGATTTTGTAGTCATTAGAAGATCAATTGATTCAATCATATTGATTCCATATTTGTAATTGTTTTTTTTTTTTTTTGGTTAATTTTATTGCTTGTAAAAATTGACATGTAAAAGTGCCCCTGTGGCCTATTTGCTGAATAAATGTTTGATGTTTGAAATTCATAGAATTCAAGTCATAAATAAATAATAGAAAATAACCGTAACCGGTTATTCGAGTTTCCAATATTCTGTTATGATTTTTTGTCAAAATAATCGGTTATAACCGATTATTTCGGTTACAGTTATAACCGATTTGCATTTCCTAGCCTCAAGCAAATACGACCCTCGTTTGGAGGGAGTCGTCCAACTACAAATAATTGCCTCCACACACGCTCTATTTGCCCTCTACTTTGCTTTAAATGCTAAATACGTTTTAAAGTCAAATTCAACTAAATTATAGTTTGTAAATGTATTATGACTATGAGTATGTTTTGCAGAAATGGAGCTGACAGTTCTATAATAATGTTTGCGTGTCACGAGCGTTATTAAATAAGCTCTTAAGTAAATATTCTAGGGGAGAGATTTATTGTTCATTGTCCAAATAGCCTGCCCGATTTTAACTTTGTAACATGTAGGTAATGTGCCGTTAGACTACGTTAACACACATATGTTATACGTTTATGAAACGGTTGGTACCTAATTTTTAAAACTTTCGGTTTTTTGTCTACGTTACCTATAAACTTAAAAGCTCTGCTTTTCTCTACAGAACTGAGTGAAATTATGGCACCTAAAGTGGTGGCGGCAAGATTTGGCACGGGCGTTAGGGGGCTGAAGCCAACGAATCTCAAACTTACCCCTATCACCTACTTATCGACGCCTAGCGCGTGCCAAATTCTGTCAATCATAGAGGTCCCTTCTCGAATGTGCATTTGATGGATCAGCGTACGTTTATTCGCTTTAGAATCCAGTCATATGTACAAGAGCATGACGCATTCATTTATAATAAGTAGACTTTTATTATAGTTAGACCAAGAAAAGTCTGCAACGATTTAGATAGTTATAGTCATAATTTCATAGAAGATTGACGTTTAAAATAACACTTGCACTGCGTGTGCTATCAAAATCGTTGCAGACTTGTCTTTAAATATCCGTAGGTAAGGCACTTCAGAGTAAGTCTGTCGTAGATTATCTATAATTAAACTTATTTAGTGGTTATACAAAAGATAAGCTCCCAGTCGAAACATTTTTTATGAATAAGGCTTTTCGCAAGGCAATAAAATCCAGTGTGTGTTTTCGTTTTCGACCAGTGCCCCCAAGACGTCAACGGTTGCTCTATTCAAATACAAATTCAAAATTTTTATTCTGTAAATAGGCTTAAGCTAGCTCTTCTACATGTCAACTTATAACTATATACACATAATTATTCTATTTTAACATAAATGCATCCTTATCTTCTACGAATTCCTTAACCGTATAATAAGCTTTTTGTAAAAGCTGTCGTTTTACAATTGACTTGAATTTATTCATTGACAATTTCGTTAAATTAGATGGTAACTTATTATAAAAGCGCACACTGTTCCCCATAAATGACATATTATTTACTCTATTTAAACGGAATTTCGGAATCGCCAATTTATTTTTATTTCTAGTGTTAAAATTGTGTATGTCACTATTCAATTTATACATGTCGATATTGTTTCTTACATACATTATATTTTCGTAAATATATTGACAAGCAACAGTGAGAATATTGATTTCTTTAAATTTGTCTTTAAGAGACATTCGCGTTCCTAAATTATATATGTTACGAACAGCACGCTTCTGTAATCATAGAGGTCCCTTCTCGAATGTGCATTTGATGGATCAGCGTACGTTTATTCGCTTTAGAATCCAGTCATATGTACAAGAGCATGACGCATTCATTTATAATAAGTAGACTTTTATTATAGTTAGACCAAGAAAAGTCTGCAACGATTTAGATAGTCATAATCATAATTTCATAGAAGATTGACGTTTAAAATAACACTTGCACTGCGTGTGCTATCAAAATCGTTGCAGACTTGTCTTTAAATATCCGTAGGTAAGGCACTTCAGAGTAAGTCTGTCGTAGATTATCTATAATTAAACTTATTTAGTGGTTATACAAAAGATAAGCTCCCAGTCGAAACATTTTTTATGAATAAGGCTTTTCGCATGGCAATAAAATCCAGTGTGTGTTTTCGTTTTCGACCAGTGCCCCCAAGACGTCAACGGTTGCTCTATTCAAATACAAATTCAAAATGTTTATTCTGTAAATAGGCTTAAGCTAGCTCTTCTACATGTCAACTTATAACTATATACACATAATTATTCTATTTTAACATAAATGCATCCTTATCTTCTACGAATTCCTTAACCGTATAATAAGCTTTTTGTAAAAGCTGTCGTTTTACAATTGACTTGAATTTATTCATTGACAATTTCGTTAAATTAGATGGTAACTTATTATAAAAGCGCACACTGTTCCCCATAAATGACATATTATTTACTCTATTTAAACGGAATTTCGGAATCGCCAATTTATTTTTATTTCTAGTGTTAAAATTGTGTATGTCACTATTCAATTTATACATGTCGATATTGTTTCTTACATACATTATATTTTCGTAAATATATTGACAAGCAACAGTGAGAATATTGATTTCTTTAAATTTGTCTTTAAGAGACATTCGCGTTCCTAAATTATATATGTTACGAACAGCACGCTTCTGTAAAACAAAAATTAAATTAATGTCAGCGGCTTTGCCCCACAATAAAATGCCGTAAGACATGACGCTGTGGAAATATCCAAAATACACCAGCCGTGCTGTCTCAACATCTGCAAATTGACGGATTCTTTTAACTGCGTATGCTGCTGAACTTAGTCTACCGGCCAGTGTAGAAATGTGCGTACCCCACTGTAATTTTGAATCTAAGGTTAGGCCTAGAAAAATAGCTTTATGATCAAAATCTAAAATCTCGTCTTTTAAAACAACCTGAGCGTCACTCGCATGCTGTACATTAGGCAAAGAGAATCTTACACATTTAGTTTTCTTGGCATTGAGAAGTAAATTATTAGTAGTAAACCAATGAACTACAGAGGACAATACATCATTTATTTCATTTAAATCACTCTGTTTCCTTTTTACTTTAAATATAATAGATGTATCATCAGCAAAGAGAACCAACTTATGCTTTTCATTAACTATATAAGGCAAATCGTTTATATAGACGAGAAACAAGAATGGGCCAAGAATAGATCCTTGGGGGACGCCCATTGAAGTAATAGACCCCGACGATTTAGTTTTATTTATGTCCACTTTCTGGATTCTATTTATAAGATAGGACCAGATGAGATCAAGAGCCTTATACTTCGCGCCGTAGTGGTTTAGCTTGCGAATAAGAGTGTCATGATCGACACAGTCAAAGGCCTTCGACAGATCGCAGAACACGCCTATTGCATCTAGTTGTTGTTCCCAAGCTTCAAATATGTGTTTGATTAAGGTCGTGCCTGCATCCATCGTTGACCTTCCCCGTGTAAATCCAAACTGTTATCTATAGAGTAGTTTATTAACGTTAAAATGTGATAATAATTGATCCAGCATTATTCGTTCAAAGCTTTTACTTATTGCCGGTAGAATAGAAACGGGTCTAAAATTTGTAGGCTCTTTTTTTGATCCGGATTTAAATAATGGAACGACTCGACTGTGCTTCATAAGATCGGGAAAAACTCCTATATCAACACATTTATTAAAAATCATGGCCAAGTGCGGTGCAATAGCATCCACTATCGATACTAAAACTTTTACCGATAGGCCCCAAATATCTTCGGTCTTTTTTAGATTTAATGTCCTAAACGCTTTTACGACTGTTTGCGGTGTGACGTACTTAAACCAGAAAATCGTTGGGCATTCCGGCACATTTGCTTTTAGCATATTTTCGGCCATAAAGGAGATCGAGTTAAGCGGTCTAGTCGTTTCAATAGGGATATTTGTGAAAAAACGTTCAAATTCATTTGCGACATCTATATCTGATTTTACTAATTTATCACCTACTAGTAGGGCAAAATTTGGATCACGCGATTTCGTTTTACCAGTCTCACTACTGATAATTCTACTTTACGTGCAAAATATTTGGATTTAGCCATAATACATATATTTTTAAATAATTTACTATATGATTTAACATATTCATTGAAATTAGGGTCACTATTTGATACTCTTAATGCATATAGTTCATACAGTCTATTTCTAGATTTGTGGATTCCAGGAGTAGCCCACTCATCAAAACTTACTCTATCCTTGCGCTTAACTTTTTTAACTTTAAAACATGTATTAAATTCAGTTTCTATACAGTTAAATAATTTAGAATAATACAAATTAGGGTCTTCTTTTCATGGTTCTGGAAATTCAAGTAGAGATTTAATGTTACTACCAAAAGTTACCAACCTCTTTTCTGTGACCGGTCTGTACAAAATCTCTAAGGTTAGTTCATCCACGTTACCACTGAAACATGCTAGTTGACCAAAGTGATCAGAGCCTAACTTGTTAAAAACCAGCTTATCAGTCGGGTCCTTCATACAAAAGATATTATCTATACAGGTTGCAGTGGTTTCCGTAACTCTCGTGGGTTCACAAAAAAGATTTACTAAGTTGTACGACTTAAATAAATGTAATATACTGGATGATGTGCTGGTATCTTCTAGCAGATTTACATTAAAATTCCCACAAACGACAATACATTTTGGGCTGTTAAAAACTTTATTTAAGGCTTCCTCCATTATTGACTCAAAAAGGTTGAAGTCCGCAGACGGCGGCCTATATACACAAATTATTATAAAATGATCGAGTTCAACACAAGACAACTCAATTGTTTGTTCTAATAAGTGCAATTGCATTTATTACGTTTATGATCGAAGTCATAAAAATCTTACAACTTTCTTGTATACGTAATAAAGATTTAATGGCGAATGAACATTATCCCACATACAATTTGAGAATACATAAAAATTTGCCCTTGGTCTCTAAAACCCTGAAATGCTATTTAAATTAAATTGTGAGATTTTATCGAGTTTATCGCGAAAGTATTTGGTTACCTTAATTTCCGACGTTTCAACGCTGGTTACGCTAAAGGTAGGGACAAACTGAGCCCACGCAACGCAACGTATGCAATGCATTATGAAATCTGGACCCTGAAATTTGCATGCTTAGAAACATACTTGTCATAATGCATTGCATACGTTGCGTTGCGTGGGTTTAGTCCCTTAATTAAGTGGTCGCGGAAAACTGATGTCCTAGCAAAATGTCCAAACAGGGATTTGTGTCCCCGTCGTCGAAAAATCTGTAAAAAGTTGAGGGTAGACATCGCAAATTAAAACCATAAATTATTGTCAATAGTCTGACACGAAACACTCACTACATCCGCGCGCATATCTGAAGATAGATTTAGGCTTTGACTTCTGTTCTGGATTATTGGTCCCCAAATTGGCGATAAGCTATAACCATCTTCCCAATTACCATTTCTGGGGTATTTCCTAATTTCAATCGCTACTAATATGTGTTCAATACGCGAAAGTTTTAAATGTCAGAAATAGTGTGATCTATGATAATCGTAGAAATGTAAGTTAAAATTTCTAACTGTAGAGTGTAAAGGTGAATGTAAAATCTACAATGTGAATTTTCTAAATCGGAACAACATGGCGTGCAATCAAATGGAGGAATATAATCGTCAGTATGAGTCGATCACGCATCAGGCCCGCAGCGCAGCGGTGTGATTGTGCTATTATTATATTAGCATCCAATATGTGAGTTATGACTTTATGACCGCGCCCCGTAGATGTTCTCTCGTAGACTCCGCATTATGAAATAGGTACGTACGAAGACTCACGGTCTTGTGTATTACGTAAATTGCGTCGCATTGTATCTCACACCACTACATAGTGATTTTTTTCCGGATATTAGTAATTTTATTCCTCAACCCGTTTTTGACAAGACGAAAGGAGGCTTGTGGAACGGTTGGTATACTTGGGCTCATGATGATGATTAGTAGTTTATTTACGTACTAGTCGTAAATGTGGACGCCACTGGAACAAGCGGTCGCGGTCTAGGTGAATAAAGTGCGAGAGTGTGTTCAGCTCGAGCTACAGATGCTTCATCTAGTATTTAAATAACGAATCACTGTCGCTTCCTACTCAGTACTATCAGCTGCAGAAATATCCATACTACTAACGCCATCAAAAATATGTGCTCAACGACTGTATTTTAATGATAATAGAGTCCACTATCTATATAATAATATGGGCGAGTTACTAGCGTAGATATTTTTGCAGCTGACCAGTATATCGATAGAATCGTAGATTGACGCAATCTACGAGGGGCCTCCGTGCTGGGGGATTGCTTCGATTAATACGAGTAAGTACGCTTGATCCATCGGAACTAGTTGTTCGTCTGCTTATTTGACCTCGCGTTAATATTGCGTAGGTACTAGATAATACTAAGTATATACGTCAACTCATATAAAATTTAAATTTAGTATCTATTTAGATCTTATCTTCTTTCGATTTATACTGTTTATATGATTTAGAGATAACTGGGTTTACAATTAAGAAATGCCTACGGGTCGCGCATAAGCTGCACCATAACGCTTAAACTCCAGAAATTGTGTCATAGCCGCATTCAACACGCAACAAGCGACAGATAAAGTAACTCGTTCTGTTCTGTCACGTCATGTGACGTTTGCCTTATATTTTTAGGGTTCCGTACCTCAAAAGGAAAAAAACGGAACTCATAGGATCACTCGTGCGTCTGTCTGTCTGTCCATCTGTCACAGCCTATTTTCTCCGAAACTACTGGACCAATTATGTTTAAATTTGGTACAGATACGTAGGTTTATGACCCAAAGACGGACATGTAACGTAAATAAATGTATTTTAAACATGAGGGCCACTTTTGGGGGGTAAATAAGAAAATTAAAAAATAAAGTTTTTAAAACTATATCGTGTTACATATCAAATGAAAGAACACGTAATGAGAATCTCAATTTTTTTTTTGTAATTTTAAAATAAATAGTTTAGAAGTTATTTAAGAAAATAGCCAAAAAATTACCATTCCCCCCTTTATCTCCGAAACAACTGGTTGTAAAATTTTTAAAAAAATATACGAAATAGTTCTATACCACACACACACAGATCACAGGAAAACTTATCACAAATGCAGTCAAGCGTGAGTCCGACTTAATGACTTAGTTTTGGATCCGACCCCTACGGATTTTTTAAACACATCTCACGTTTCACATAAAAAATAGGTACATTGTTAAAATTGTGTAATGTATGGAACCCTTGGAACGCGAGTCCGACTCGCACTTGGCCGGTTTTTTTCACTTGATAGTATCTATCAAAGGTCCGCAGCCAAAGGTGTTGGAACGTTAGTGATGCCTCACTTACGAATCTTGCTTGACCATACGTTCATCATCACGTGCACAAAACGTATCATCATGACGTCAATGGCATTTGGTGGCTCCTCTACACGGTGCACCAGCGAAATAGTCATGCGATGGTTATTGCTCCTTTACACGATGGCCCAGCGCTGGACCAGCGAGATGGCTATGCAATGGTTGAGAACACGCACTATGTCACGTGTAGATATGCGTACGTCATCACTGGCCTACTACCTTTGATGTGCGGACGAAAGTCCGACACCATGGCCACCCCATCGCCTTTCCGTTTCCGCCGCGCCATAAGTCATCCGACACTACTTTAACTCTACACGCTGGCCCATCTTAGTGGGCCAGTATGATGGTCCATCGTGTAGAGGAGCCATAGAAGACACAATCAGTAATACAATACAAAATGTATCTATAAATATATTAGGGAATGATTTCTAATGCAATGCTAATTGCAACGTTGAAAAAGACATTAAATCGCATGAAAACAATAAAACGGTATTCAATTTTTCAGTGTCGTTGGACGGCGATTTCATGCAGGCGCGTGTTGTGTGCAAGTGACATATTGCATGCGTGAATAGATCCAGTACGTTGTGGAGTCGCAATCAGTCGCATTGACAGCCCCCCCCCCCCCCCCCCCTGGGCCGCGAGTCGGGACTGCACTTTTCATCCCCCTGACAGCGCTTCATGGCGAGGTAAGTTGCAATGAGTGGGAAAACTTTGTTACGGACGGTTGTATTGCGTTTTTATGCTAGCAGGAAAATGGCAAATATCATTTTTACTTTAACTACGGGAATTATGTGTCAACAAGAACGAGATTCTTTTTTGAGTAACAATAACTTACCTAGAGCAAATTATTAAGAAATAGTAGATTGTGTCAAGGGAGCAAAATGACATATTTACGGCGAGGGCGTACAATTGAATCCTAAACGAAGCGAAGGATTCTATAATAGAATCCTGAGCGTAGCGAGGGATTCTAACATAGAATCCTGAGCGTAGTGAGGGATTCAAGTGTTAACGCCCAAGGTGAAAATAATTTTGCTACCAAAAATTGTATGCACGTAATCGATTATAAAGAAATTGTAATCGATTATATGCATCCAAATTTCGTATGTCTTTGTGTCAATATTGCATACTGGCAACAAAATGTCTTTGAACAGAAAAGTGCCACTTTGATCCCTCTTAGCAGGGAAGAAAAGTTCCCTTTTCGAATAGGTGATGTGAAAAATAATTTGTTAGCTAGGACCTCAGTTTAATAAAAGGGAAAAGGAGCAACATTTAAAGAGCCGCAAATGTAGTCAGTAGAGTAGGAAGACGTTTACTGCGGCCATAGTTCGTGATAACGCGTCTGCTAAGTGCAGCGGAATGAGGATAAACTATAGGCAGGAAATCGGCTCCCATTGAGAGTCCCTGTGATTACTGCAAGCGGTCATTTGCGCCGCAGGTTGCAGAATGAATTGCCAAGGCATCGCTTGCTTGCAGATTCTAGCCAGGCGTCCTATCCGCCTAACGAGGTTAGCTCATCCACAATTGGCGACCAATTCGATAGCAACCGCATATCTTCCACACCAACATTATTTCGTACCGTTTCCTTGGTGGAACAGAGACCGCACTAGATACACGATCTGTATCATGATAAATTGATCTGAATAAGGACAATACCCATACTCACTCGCGTCGTGACTCGGGATGCCTTCGGTAGCACTCCTGGGCGAGTTATCCTCGAAATGAACGATATTGAGTTATCAGTATAATGGATTTTATTGCTTTGAAATATTTATTGCTTATTTTCTGTTTCTCGAATTCAATTTTCGTCCCGGCATAGTGCCTAAAAATACATTAAACGCCGAGCTACTCAGTCTACGTCGTGCGGGTTATGTACCAAATTAGAAAAAGTAAATTGAACGTTCGTTGAAATGTGGATGCGATAAAGCGCTTTTATCGGCGATTTTACGGCTCTTTTCGCACTATCCCAGCTATAAACGCCGAATCAGATGAAGTGAGAAACCGCGGGTGGCATAGCAAAAAATAACTCCATTTACTCCACCCTACATAAACTCGAATCTTGGATATTGCCCTCGTACAAATTTTTATTACGTGCTTACGTACGAAAAATAAAGTGATTTAGTAATAAACTTTTATTGTTATAGTGGTGTATTTAGTCAAAATGATTGTTTACTTTTCGGGCGGGATTTTATAGTAAATAAAGACTCGAGTAAGAAGATAGATCGATGATGGATGTGTTGGACTATATTCTAAAAAAGTGCTCTTTGCCGCTAAAAAAGTGGAGTAGGCATCAAGATTGTCCAAAAGGGTCAAGTCAGCCGATAGGGGGAAATTCAGCGCGCTTTTCGCACGACTCGAAATGTTCGATAACCGCGCCCGGTGGCACTCAATTACTGCTCCGATATGCTCTGTCGGTGACGTTAGTTATAGCCGACTAACCAGACATTTTTAGGTGGCTTTGCTGGCAATTTTATGCTTGAATTTTAAGGCGACTACCTACTGTGGCAGAATTTTAATTTTTGGGAGCTGTCGGCCAACCACAAAATATGTATACTGGAAAACGTACTTATGTTTGATTTTCAACCATGTCAAAAATAAAATAAATGAATGAATCGGTTCTTAGCGGTTACTTAAAAAAGTGCTAAAATAGTAAAAGTTTGCTATAAATATTCTGTACTGTTTTTGAATGTTTCTTGCCACAGTGCAGTCCAATTAAATTCCGTAATTAAAAATAAATAACTCTAAATTAACACAAAGTTTATTTAGCAGCGTATAAAATACGATTCAAAGTAGAACGGGAACAAGTACTTGAGATTAACCGCAGCTTTTCAAATGCCATCAAACGTTGACTGCCAACGATCAACTAATTAAGGTACTCGTGACGGTCAATCGTTGCTCAATACGCCAGCGACCCCCACGGCTGTAAAAACCCAGCTAACGGCCACGGCACGACACCGCCTGCCGAAATTTTGTAAACATGCCAATTTTGGACATAATAGCTCGCAACGACAATAACCTTTTTAGACCGTGGGAGTACCGAATTTACATTGGCCCACCGATGCGATTGAACTATTGACCGTTTTGATTATAACTGATTTCATTCCAAACATTATTTTTGGATGAACAATACAATTAGGTAGGTACAGTCGGCAGTCGGCATCAATAGTAATGCATAGAAAGCTCCAAACGCCAAAAATATATGCCACCCTCCAATATTACAAATAGAGATATATACTTAGGTATAATATAATAGATAATATTTAAAGATGTATACGATGTGATGCGCCTACGCCTGTTTTTATAGAGCTTTAGTGGATGGTATATTCTTTTGACTCGTAGTCTCATGCACTACTATTGATGCCGAGTTGCGATCAGATATGTACCTATATATATCTGAGCGGTGAAGGTGATGATAAATATTTGAAACGTGACTCTAAAGATTTGACAATATATAAGAGTAGGTATGCTCCTCCGCCTCGTCCTCCTCCTCGTCGTCCTGTTGTTATGTTATGTACTCAATAATTTTTTGTCATATATATCAGTATTTATTATCTTTTAAAATGTTGTTGATGTAAGTTATAATATGTATGATGTGAATGTTCTTTAATAAATAAAATAAAATAATCTTAATTTCTACTGAA
The DNA here is from genome assembly GCF_947568885.1 of Cydia strobilella. Lineage (NCBI taxonomy): Eukaryota > Metazoa > Arthropoda > Insecta > Lepidoptera > Tortricidae > Cydia > Cydia strobilella. The sequence continues at coordinate 10,174,655 of NC_086043.1, forward strand.
AGTCGCTGGCAAAAGAAAACATAAAAATCCGTCTCACTCGTTTGAATAATAAGGGTCGTTTTCCTAAGCCTATTTTCGATAGGATATTACTTTTAATAAGATCTAAGTATAGCTACAACACAAGAAAAGCGGCACTCTTAAATATTTTTCCTTTTTCTTATTTGACAGGCTAATTTTTTAACAAAAACAAGCTTTTAAGCTCTCACATTTGTAACGGTTACGAAAGAAGAATCCGAGCTACGGTAGCTGGGTTTTTATAGGTGTTTTGTTGAAACGTGGAAATTGGTGAAACAAAAACTTCCATTTATTTACAGAATCAGTATAAGTAACACTAAAATGCTTTAGCTTCAGTGAAACATGAATAATCGACTCGTATTTCAGGGCCTTTAACTAAGCGTAGCAATGGAAATTCCCACAATTGTCTTTCCCCGATATCCGGAACGACGGCGGCTGTATAAACTCAATGTAACAGCGATTATTATACGGAGCTAGTACAAAAAGTTCACTTTTTAACCAGCTGGCACGTTCTCAAGGCAGATGCTCCGCGGCGCGTTCAGATAACGACAAAGTTTGTAACTTTTCGCATTTCCTCGTCGCGTGGTGCCTAGCAATCTCGACCTACAGCATTGTCACATGTTATAAATTAGTTATCCGCCACAAAAGGCATTGCCGGTCGTCAGGTAACCGCGTTTATGAGCACGAATTTTCGGAAACTACTGTAAATTGCAACGTTAAAACCGCGGCAACCATTAGCGGGGTGTTACGTTAATATAATTAGTGCAATCGTCAATTAAGTTGAAACCGATTTATGATGCATAAATAGGTTTTGGGTAAACGCATTGAATGGGCGGTTACATCCAGACCAAGCCAGAGCATACTGTGGGCGGAGGAGATATGGCGCCTCGGCCCGTTGGCGCTGAATTGCCGAACTTGACCACAGCGGCGGCGGGCTTTGTTTGCGTCCGCGTTCCGGTCGCCACTCAAGTTTTGTTTACCGTGCTTGTGCACTAACTCTGTGGAAAGTTTAACCACTAGGACCGGCAGCATATATTTGTTTATTGCCGATAGTAAAGTGTCCGCTCCCTTCGCCCTTATTTTAACACTATGTTGATATCTAGAATTAGGAAGAGTAATAAGCAGTTTGAAACTGTGTCATTTCCTCAGTCAAATACACATCTTGGTCATCACTGGGTCACTTTTTTATTTGGCTCTTTTGGTATAATTAGATCAGTGAAAGAGTTAGTTTGCGTTCAGTGTTTTCAACAACTATAATTATTTCATCTGTTCATTATGTGGCCAACATATGTCAGGATTTGCTGCTGGCATATCATGGACAAGTGGGTTTTGATACTTTTGATCTTGTGACAGGATATTGACAGACGGAGTTGTACTGACAAGTACTCGTATGTTGTATGACAATGTCAAACCTACTTGTTTTATTCAACTAACAAATATAAAGCAACGGAAATAAGTTACCTACTTAGTATTATTGAAAAATATCGACTAGGTAATTAATTATGATTTGTGTCTTTCTTAGGTATACTTTAAGTATTGTATTTTTTGTGTTAAATAAAATAATTCATATTCTCTTAAATACATCTACGATTTATGTTTATTTATCTATACTAGTTTAAAAACGACGTTTGTGGGACGCCACCTGCGTCAGCACATTCGCCGCCTCGCACCTTGGCCGCACCATGCGGTCGGCAGGAGCAGCCGCTGAGCAAGTGGCGTCCCTAAAGAGGGACAAGTACTCGGGGCTAACGAACTACTTGTTCGTTCCCCTTGCTGTGGAGACGTCTGGGTGCTGGTGCGCGGAGGCGAAAACTTTTCTTGGGGAGCTGGGGCGTCGCCTGCGGGAGAGGGGTCTCTACCCCTGCTCCGGGTCGTTCCTGGCGCAGAGGTTGTCCATCGCGGTTCAACACGGAAACGCAGCAAGCGTGATGGGCACCTTTGCGTCTGGAGCGATGCGGGGTGGGTTGTTCGACTAGTTTTTAAGGGTTAGTTTAGGTTTAGTATTAGTTAAGTATATTGTGGTTATTTTTAAGTAATACGTATTTTTGTGGTTGGTATTTTTATAATGTAATTTTTTTGTATTCTGTTTGTAATTTTTTGATGATGATAACATTTATCATGTTCATATGGAATAAAACCTGGATAATTTTGAACGATGGTTTAAAAACGAAAGTAGCTACAATCGGTTATCGGTATCGGAAACGCAGCCTACTAAATACAATATTAGCAAGAGCCCAGTTACAAAACGCAAGGAATTCCACTTCGAGATACTCGTATAGTCAGATGTCCTCATTTGCGCGGGACGGCAGTGACATTGCGGTTAGATGGCGCCGAGACCGGTCAATTCCAGAAACGTTCTAAATAATTTGCAGAGATGACTGGACATTTTGCAGATTTGTATCTCTGTAGCAAACTACATGCCCTCGTCAGCAGTGATCTAAAAAGTAATGTGCCACCTATTCTCATTTGAACAAATTGTAGCTGATATCAAGCCATCACGGCACCAGTGTTGGCCGAACGCTAATGCCATTAACCATTAAAAATTAACAATTAAAAAGGTTAATGGCCATTAACCATTAGCCATTTAATTCGGATTAAAGTTAATTCGGATTAAATTTCGGCACAAACTAGTCAACATTAGAAGCGGATTAATGCAGCGTGACTTGTGTATTTGCGCGTACAATTTATTTTTCAATTGCACTTGACACTTCGCCGCTTCCGAATCGAGTGGACCGAGGTGAAAGACGCACAAAATGTTTAAAAGCTGAAATAATAGCGGCGACCTCAAGATCGAGACCTGTGAACTTACTTTCTAATATTTCACTATAGGTACTAGAAACAAAATTGATTCGAAATTAATTGATTAAAAGTAGGTAAAAGTTTTTTGTGAGGTTAGTAATCGTTTTGTTTGTCCTGATTATTTTGAATGGACGTTCACGCCTTTGTCATTGATATTTTTTGCTATATGTAATTGAATATAGCATGGCGTGGTAGACAAGTGTATATACTCAAGTCAAGAGTATTCTATACATATAGCTCCCGTGAACAATTTTTATAGCAGAGTAAATAATAGACGGAGGCGAATTGGACGGGCAGTCTTGTAAACCGAAATTTCAGCTCTCGGCATGGGCACTGGAGGTTGTGATAATTTTTTCTTCGTATATGACATTTATTTCGGTTTATAATTTATATACTTATTAGTGCTTCTACTTGAAATAACAGAAATAAAAATATTAAAAAAGAAAAATTGTTCTAATATTATCATGGGCATAACATTTTAACACATAAAATCATAATTATAGTCAAAAGACTTCAGGTAAGTTCTACAGAAAATGGTGCGCTTATAAATACGAACTTCCATACCCTATTTAACTTCACTGAGGGCCACTTGCACCATCCCACTAACCCGGGGTTAACCGGTTAAACCTGGAGTTACCATGGTTACCACTATAATTTGACACTGGGTTAACGGTTTAACCGGTTAACCCCGGGTTAGTGGAATGGTGCAAGTGGGCCTGAGTGAGTAATTTACCACAAAAGTTATTTTTAGCTTAACTTGTCCACATTGCAAAGTTTACACGCAAAGGTAATTTGTGCATTCAACAAACGGACAATAAAAATGGAATGTGCGGCACGTCACACAACATAAGCTCTGATATTACCATCATCATTTCTAAATAATACCAACCAGTCTAACCAGTCTAAGGTATTAAAATATGTTTAGATTATATTATTATAAAGCTTACGCTATTAAATTCGGTGCATGCGAGCGGCACAGGATCGGTCGGAGTGGCCAGCCTTGGGTTGGGGGAGGCCTATGTCTAGCAGTGGACGTCTATCGGCTGACATGATGATGATGAGGATGGAAGCTCACGCTTATAATGGTCTGCCTGAGACGGATGCACGGTTACAAATTGAAATAACTCACGAGTGTCCGTACAATATTATGTCCCCGTTCCGTTGATTCGCTTAAATTGACTATAGTTAACCATATTTATTTGACCTACAAGCGAAATTTAAAAAATGACTTCTTCGGCGGAGCAGTGTCAATAAACGAGTATGTTATTAACCTACAAATGATTTGTATTTGACATACCTACATACGTACTTATGTATGTCAAATACACATTACATACACAATTACACATTTGCTAAAAGTCAATCAACATTAGCATATGAAACAACGCGTCGAAAAGACATATTGTATCTCTTATCGATATCAGATATGTCTAATATCAGCTAGATATTTTGACAAATATTCTAATGACTAATGAGCTACTTTCGATGCTGACTGTCTTCCGTTAAAAAAATGCAGCAATGCTGGGTATTTACGAGTCCGAAAGTCCTAAATTAGCTCATAGCTAAAAAAACTGTTTATTTCTTTTCACCTCAGCAGCTCGAACAAGCCTACTTTCGTCACTCCCTGGAGTGAGGAAAGTGCGACTTTCCTCTCTCCAAGGAGAGAAACAAAGTAGCTTTTTAATTTAGTGAAGGCCACTTCATACTTTTATTACAATATTTTTTTCTCTGTATTATTCTGTGTAATTCGAAATACATTTTAACCTTTAATATGTTCTCACTACTGACGTGAGAAATTATGTGTGCAACACGAGAGCAAAGTACTTTACATCTCGTGTTTTTGAGTCCCTCGCTACGCTCAAGATTCTAACTTAGAATTACTCGCTTCGCTCGTGATTCAATTATAGAATCTTTCGCTTTCTCGGGACTCAAAATAAACACTCGCAAGAAAAACCAACTTTCCTCTCTTGTTGCACAAATAACTATTTTAAGACCATCGTGTGTAAAATTAATGTTGACATGTACCTATTTTTCTTGCTTCACAAATCGCTTTTTAAACTGTTTGTTATATCAATTTGAAGGTTGTCGACCCTTTAAAAACTTAAGGGGCCCACTGATTATCAGTCCGCCGGACGATATCGGCCTGTCGGTTAAAACAAAAATTTGACAGTACCGAACAACTGACAGGCCAATAACGTCCTGCAGACTAGTAACCCACTGTTTACCAGTCCGCCGGACGATAGACCCCCCTTTAGAGTTAGTCTCAAGGCAAATGATCAGTATTTATGGAATATACCTACGTCAAAACTTGCGTATGAAACGTAAGTAGGTATACATTATTACGGATATGTTATTTCAACAGTAGACTAGGGGCAATTTTTCCTCTTTTATTCCTGACAATAACTCACAGTTGGTTGAAGACTTGTAAGTTATAATTTGTAGATTAATAATTTATAGTCGGCTCTAACTCATTGGATTTGCAAAAAGACTTTTCGCTTTAATAGAGTCAGGTCACAAACACTAGTTTCAAGTAGTTTGCAGAACGTTAATAGCTTTAGTTTGATACAATCATGTTTCACAAGCTTAAGCCAGCTTCATTTAAAAACTTATCTGAAGTCCAAGTTCTCGGACGCTTGTAATTATGCAATCGATGAACAGGTTGCAGTCTCATCCGTGCAGCCATGTTAATTAAGTTTATTCCTATTTCTCTCTGTATCATTAATTAAGAGAATTCTCAGAGTATCCCGCGTTTACCACTATTTAGGTGCACGTTCGAGCTTCGCAAAGATATCGCGAACAGATCTACATATAACATATAGCAAATTCATTACCTTGGCTGCCGCATTAATCGCGGATTCGTGGCACTAGATAGACGCACGAGCGCGTGGTAAAAACAAACTTGAGAATTCCACTCAGGATCTGATAATGGTTTGCTCGATTAGTCGACGAATGTATCCTTAAATCATTTACAGGTATTGTTTGATAATTCTGCGATGTATAAGACCTAACAATGGCTGTAAAAAAAAACCGGCCAAGTGCGAGTCGGACTCGCGCACGAAGGGTTCCGTACCATTACGGAAAAAAAACAGCAAAAAAATCACGTTTGTTGTATGGGAGCCCCATTTAAATATTTATATTATTCTGTTTTTAGTATTTGCACAGATTATATAATAGTTCTTACGAACAGATACTTATCTTTCAAAGAAAACGCAAATACCTACCGTTTTGATACCTACACAAAAATACAATGGAGTGACCTTCAGCGCGCCGCTCCCCGCACCGCGCGCACCGGCACAACGCTAGGGTTGCCGACACTTAGAAATGATAAATACCAGTAGGTATTTTGTCATTTCTAACAGCGGAGTGAAATAAAATGAAATCTAAATCTTAAATTATGTATTTTAATCATTCATTTACAACTGTTTTACTTTTATATAATGTACCTACCTATGATTTTTTTCCTCCTCTAAGTGATCTGTTATTAAATTTGACTGTGGCTGGTTTTAGTGTAGGTTTCAGGTTATTTGAATGTGTCTTTTACGACAGTAGGTATTGCGATTATAGATTTTATAGAAGATACCTAACTACTTAGGTACAAGTATAAATTCCTCCGACCGGTCCTCTTTAAATCAATTGATCAAACTAACATTTAAACTAATAAGGTACAGTATAGGTAACAGCATATCGTAAAATAGCTACATATAAGCATTTTAAGTTCCAATAGTTATAATATTCCGTGTGTGTCCCTGCAGTAACCGCAGGGTTTACGCTGTTTTATTAACCGCGCAATGAACACAGCAATAATTAGTTTTAAAACTTCGTGTAATTTTAATACAGGTAGAGATTGATGTTACACAATAAATAAAAATGATAGAGAACCCATTAATAAAGGTAGATATCTAACTATAAATTTGTCGTAATAATAATAAACACTACATGTTTAATTAAATAAATTCATAGCGCGTGCGTGCGTGAGCGCGTGTGGCAACCAACTGACTAGCGTATCTACCGTGAACGGGAGGCGATTCGTAATAGGTATAATTCCGAGCTCGCGAGTTCCATAGGCCTGGTATTTGTTTCAACTGTCTAGCTATCACGGTTCATGAGATACAGCCTGGTGACAGACGGGCAGACGGACGGACAGACGGACAGACGGACAGCGGAGTCTTAGTAATAGGGTCCCGTTTTTACCCTTTGGGTACGGAACCCTAAAAATGAAGAAGCCCTCCAGTGGTCAAGGCCGGATTCGAACTGGCGTCTTTAGCAATCAGGTCTAACGCCTTGAACCCCTAGGCCATCCCGCCACGGCGGAACCCGTCCCAATTTCTCGACTATATGCCATTTTACTAAGACTAGGCGTCTTTGACCAACTCTAAGGGCAAGCAGTACGCGCTTGCACCTCCTATACGAATTCCTTACGGAATTACGATATAGCGACAGAAACTGGTGCTGCTCTCGATACATAACTTTGGGAACAAATCAAATTATTTTATTAAATATTTGTGATTTTTTCCCAAAGTTGTGTAATGGCAGTAAAACTAAAATTTACCATGTTATGTGCACATTACAATCACAAAAAATGCACAATACCGCGTACATTTGCGTGCGATAGCCCACTGAATTTATTTGTTACGCATTGCGATTGCGCTGCAGCGTTGTTTATAAAGCGTAGCTTTGAAAAATTGTCATTGTCTGACGAAAACATTGCCTCAGTTTTGTAGCGGAAGCTGGAAAATATAAAAATGCGTTGCATTTTTGTTGTTATCAACAAAATTTTATTTGCCGGCGCGTCGTTTGGTTTAAATATTTATAAGTTAACGCCTTGCAAATTATTGTGCGATATTTTATTGTGAAAAGTCTCGGGGTGTTTATACGCCTAATACACCTTCCATTACTCATTATTAGCTCATTAATATGTATGATTAATTATTCTAGCAAATTTTAATTCGAAAAGGAAGGAGTCATTCCATCGAAGTGCTGAAGTTGGTTGAGTTGCGGTAGATCTCTCTCGGCGGATTGGTCGGCATCGGTAGGGGGACGGCAGTTTCCGTAACTTTGATATTCAATAACCTCGTCCACGCCACGGTTTGGAGCACGGTGTTCTCGTTCTTGGATTAGACACAGTTTTGCCTGACCGTTCAAAAAAACGGGATTACACGGCCTGAACAACGTCATAGTGTGAAAACAGCTCTCAGTGCTGAAGGCCTACCTCGAACCACGTTCGACGTGTTGCCTCCCTGTCACACTTACGTACAAATTTACAAGTGCGACAGAGGGGCAACACGTCGAACGTGGTTTGCGATAGGCTCTCTGCTCCTTTCGCCGCACTCTCTGCACGAAACATCATTAATTACGTGTAATTAATTATCAGCCGTTGAAACGGTTGTTGTGTTTGATTGGTGTCTGTTCTATTATGACTTGTAGGTAATACTTTGCTGATTTTGTACCTGTAAGACGCCAACTAGATGCTGTTTCTTTATACCACGCAAGTGGCAAACAAGCATACGGTCCGCCTAATGGTAAGCAGTTACGGTAGCCTATGGAAGCCTGCAACTACAGGGGTGATACATGCGCGTTGCAGACCCTTTAAAAATCTACACATTCCTTTTTTAACCGGCTTCCAAATTTTAAAGGAGAGTCAGAAGTAACTAACTCAACAAAAATTTAAAATAACCATATCATCATAACCACATAAAAATCTGTAACATTTTCATGTATGTGTAAGTATTTATATGAAAGGTGCTAATTGAGCTATGTATTTATATACAAGATGGAAGTAACCTCCGACCCGGATTCAGGCAAGCAACCCTTATTCGAACCCTTATATAAAATTTAGCACACGATTTTCAGGCGGAAAAGATTGCTCGGCACTTTTTAACATCTACAATTTATTTTTTGTTTACTCTTAAAAAATAGACAGTCTATAAACGTATAATTTTTAATATCAACGAGAAGAAATAAATTGTCGTTAGTTCATCTATGGCGTCACCGTATTACTACCTACTGCATTGATAGCCCCTAAATCATGCGAATGTTTTAGGCACCAGAGAATGAATGGCGCGTAGTTGGAGTGCAGCAGCAGCGGTACTGTATTGCGACCGATGTATGTCTTTATCGCTGTAAAAGCCATCGTGTGTGATAGTTCTAAAACTTGCACCTCGGGGCGTTCGGTTGACTTTTGAAGTTTCACTGTGACCTCGACGTCGGCTCGCCGCCCGAGTATCGTTGCGGTTTAACTTGTTGGATATGTTTAATTAGCTAAGTACTCCGCTTTATACAATTAACTCTAGTTAGCCTTAACAATTTGATTATAACCACATTGAAGCCTCGGCTACGGCCCTTTGTTCTCACAAAGTATTCTAGAAACGGACTGTAGGTATCAGAATATTTACAATCAAAAAGTCAATGAATGCCACCCGTCGTTAGCCGCTAACTTGTTATAAAGTAGAGAAAACCTTCTAAATATAGATGCTAAGGATTGGGCAGAGTTCATCTATAGTGATCGGATTTAAAGGTTATTAACCTTAATTAATAATTTCAGCTGAATTTTACTTTACAGATTCCTTTGACAACGCTGCCATGAAATTAAAACGTTACCGATCACTATTCATTCATTCATCTATGTACTGAGTTATAATATAGGTAGTCATTAAAATTAAATTATAGTTCAATTACAAAGCTGATAACGAGATATAAGTAGACATTATTAGCTCACGCCATTAAACCGACTATAAAAACATTAGAACATTTCTTGTGGTTTCTATAAATACATCGAACTGCAATAAATTCTCAAGAATTAAAATTATCTTGGCACATAAAAACGATATCGAAGTTATTTAGGCTTTTTTAACGTTTTTTTTTTCGAAAATGACGGAATAGTGCTATTTCTAAATGCACTTTTAAACATAAATTTCACCACGCTAGGCAGACAATGTCTGATTGCCTACCGTTTAAACTTTAAACCCGCCAGGCCGCCACGTACGCAACTACGCAATGATAAAGCGAGGATGAGTGAGAGCAAATGCACATCATATGGCAGCGAAGTTTCAGAGAGCAAATCGTACATATGAAATGAAAATTGAAACACCAATTAATCTTAAGCGCTTGATTACTTGCCTACAAGGTTAACTAAATACTTACATATATTAGTATTGTATTGATTGGAATTTAGCTATTTATAAATCTATCATTAAGTCAATGTAATACCTATCTTCAAGTAGTTCATCTGATTTGAACGTAGGATTGCGCCAGCATTTCTGAGCGTTGGCAGAACAAAACAAAACTAAACTGAAACTTGAGTCAAATATATACAATGGTAGAAACTTGCGAATAGACTAAGTTTAAACTACATATTTGTACAACTATGTAATTATTACATCGGAATAAGTGAGCTAACAACTTAGCACTGGCGCTGGCGGGGCGTCGAAAATATCAGTGCCTATTCCTACGGAAGCCGAAGGAAATGATCCTAATATTCGAATGCAGTCCAACAACTTCTAAGCAAACAAAACGCAGCCAGAGGCTACAGAAAACAAAAAGCAAATCAAGTGAACGTAATTTGGCTAACTTTGTAAAAGAATTACGATACTAGACGTAAATAAACACAATGGAATAGCACTCCAGCCAGATCTACGACAAACTGTAGCCCTATTTATCTTTGCCTGAAGGTTCAATAAATGAAGGCTATATTTGCTTAGCCCTAGCTCGGTAGGTAAATAAATTAATAGTACCAGGTTCATAGTCAGGTGAACGCCTCTGGGGCAGTAATAAGTTGTTTGCGTTTAATATTGTTCAAGCGTTCAAGCAAAAACCGAATGATATATCTTGTTAACTTGCTATTGTTAGCTATCATAATATGATTAGTTAACTGTATTTCACAGATACAGTGGATGCTACGGGAATAATACTGGCCCTAGGGCCATTGTCTCCTAATCCTAAATTCGAATCGAAATTGAATAAGGTAAAGGCGCTGAGGGAAGGTGGAATGGTTTTGGATGAAATAAGCAGTGTTGCATTAGAACCACCGTAAAACAGAATACAAAGGTTTGTATAATTTTTGAATTAAAGGAAAATGGAAAAATTTACAACTCCGGCAGGACTCGAACCTAGGCTGCGACCATTGGAACACCGGTCCAATCGTTTCTGCCAACTGAGCCACACTGAGCTGATTTGTAGTATCGCTCGCAGACGTTTCTGTTAAATAAAAAATTACAAAGGTTTGTGTTGAAAAATAGGCTGCTCGGCTTCGCTGGCTCGGCCACGTGGAGAGGATGGGAGAGGATCGTGCGGCCAAGAGAGCTTATCTGGGGCGACTAACTGGGAGACGTCCGGTCGGAAGGCCTAGGTACCGGTGGATCGATGAGGTCCAGAAGGGCCTATGTGACATCCAGGCGGCTGAATGGCGTCGGATCGCACAGGATAGGAACGAATGGCGAGACCTAGTATCGGAGGCCAAGATCCACTTCGGGTCGCTGAGCCAGCGAAGTAAGTAAGTAAGTGTTGAAAAATTGGGGGTAAGAGCATTTGCTCTTAATTCCCGAATTCCTATAAAAGTTATAGATTCAGATTAAGGATATACTTACAAGTTTATTATGCTAAGATCCTATATTATTTGTTTGTAAGCATTTGAAAGTGAATGACACTGAACTTTATTGTTTTAGGAGTTTCAACAGTAGGTAATAAAATAGTAAAAATAACACTTGATTTATAGGAAATACAAATTTATAATTTTGTTTAAACGAGGTTATAACCTATTTATTATTTATTTGAGGTTATTTTCATTATAATGAAAATTCACACTGTCTTAATTTCGTTCCAGAATTTTAAGCAAGTGACGCATTGAAATGGAATTATTTATAAATTTTTTAGAGTTCATGAGCTGGACAGTAAATAGATTTAGTCTCCATCATCAGATCAGCTCGATGGTATTTTTTAGCTTCAATGGAAGTAGGGAAGTGGGTCCAATTTTACGAGGGTGCAGGGTGTTAGGGTCGGCAACGCGCATGTAACACCTTACCGCCTTACGTGACCGCTTACCATCAGGCGGGCCGTATGCTTGTTTGCCACTGACGTAGTATAAAAAAAAATGTTATACCCCATAATCTGGTCTCGGTTTCAACACAAGTAAGATTTTTAAACTATTATACATTAAATTACAATTACTTAACTGAGATTTAAATATTTTAGGTGAATATATGCGTCTCGCTAACGGAAGCCGCTCCTAAAACTAGTGCGATAAGGACAACGCCAGGTTAGGCGAAAAATCCTGCGTAAAAATCTCAAAAAAGTAGGTTTGGTACTCGACTGTTTCCTCCTCCAAATTTTAACCAAATGTAACGAAATTTTGAGATCTAAATGCTAATGATTAATGAAATTATCTGTGTTGGATTGTTTTGCTTTTTAGGCTAAAATATGTCAGTTTTGAATACCATGCTTCTCTTTGCGGCCTAGTAAATTAGGCCGTTTTTGCGAATATTTGAAAACCACTACTTCAAAAACCACGGAGGAAACAGTCGAGTATTGGTGAAATTGGTGAAATGACTACTCCTGTTGCCTCTTACTAGCTGGGAATCTATTTCAAGCCGCCACTGTACAAATTACACCTATAGCTAATTTGCATAGTTATTGTGTTTTCGCCACATACGAAAAATGTATCATTCAACAATGATACACGAAAGCAAGATGTGGAAACACTGACCTGAAGGTAGTGAACTGGGCAAGGTTTAATTTTCCGACGTGGGAAGTGTGTCAACAAGACACCAACACTCCGTAAACTAATAGATTTGGGCTAATATTTGTAGAGTGACCTCCGCGTGATAGAAGAAAGCCGAGCACAGCGTCGGGATTAAAGGAGCATACCTATTAAGACCCAGTCAAAGGCGACGCCTATAAGTACCAACATACATATAGTCGGCTGTAAAAAATCGAATTATGTACAAATGTAAAATTTTGGCAAATCTTTTACCATATGAATTGAACGTGACAGGAACTTTATTTTTATTATTTAGTTTTATTTTAGTTACACGCGCCTTACCAACCCTATTTACGAGTATAAGCTGACAAGGATTTCTCCTTGGAGCACTGTCCCTTTTGTATTGCTCTAGAAAGTTTTTGATTACGTACGGTACGAGTATTATTCATGATTTAATTAGAAATATGTTTAATTAATTGTATAATTCATACTTAATCTTTTAAAAAACCGTAATAAAACAAAAAGATATAAGTAATAAAATAGAAAACGCTTACCAATATAAAGCCCGCATGACGTTGATTCGTTTCAAAGTGTATTTTTTAATCAGGTATCTGGAAAATACGCAGACATGTAAACATATATTTACAAAACATTTCACAGTTTTAAACTCAGATTTAAATGACGTTTAATTAAAACCTATCAAGTGCAATGGTAAGAATCAGTGATCTGAAACGGTTTTCATTAACTGAGTGCTCTTACAATGTGAGTCGTGATAATAGCAATAGGAAATGGAGTTAAATATAGCAACAAACACTTATAATAGACATGGTTCGATGACTAAGCGATAAAAGTGATAGCTATTAAATACTAGGTTTGATCGTGAAATGAAAACTAACCAGTTTCCGTGAATGCGGCAACGTTCGGCGTACTATTGTATGGTCTTTGCTACAGGGGACGGTTCTAAGGCACTTTAAGACGGTTCAAAGACTTTCGGATCGGTAAATGGATGTCGCTTTCGCACGACTCTGACGAGATAACGGTCGCATGATTCAACGACGAGTGAAAGAGTCTGTAAAAATGTAAAACAAGAATGCCATAAATCCATAGTGGGAGAGAAATTAATTTGACCAACATTTAAAAAAAGGTAACAAGCATTAAGGCACGTAAAGAATAAGGTTTATTTATTGACTGCAATCATTTGCATATCAAATATAAATTAGTATCCATGCTATGCAGTAAATGTCTCGCAGTTGCGAAGTTCTTTAAGAAATATCCCAACAAAAACATAAATGTGAAATGAGAGCCAAGTTCAATATTAAGAATATGTGTCGTCGTTGACTTGCCGACAAAAGAATTGAGATCTAAGATATGGGTGCCAAGCTCTGTGCTGTGTGGAAAATCCTGAAATTATAAAGGATATGACGTGGCTAGTTTTTACCAACAAACCAAATTTTAGAAAAATAACAGACCAATATAAAATAGCCTATACGTAAAAACTTACACACGGTTGCTGCGTCACCAGTTCCTTTTTCTTTGAACTTGACTGGACACGCTATCGCATGTCTAGATATGCAATCTGATCTGGAGCAGCGGTCCTCGATAACAGATTAACAATTTAAATATTGCTAACAGTCCGGGAGCCGGCCGGCGGCCTGCTTACTAATCTAGAAAGTATATTGGTCTCTACTGCGACCCTTGTCCCTGGTATATTTTGACCTTGATGTTCGTAACGACTACGCGTTGTCGGAGACCACATCAACATTTGTTCAAGATAAGCGATAATTGTAAATTTTTTGGTAATACCTACATAAGTACTAGCTCGGAGCATGTGTTAAAATATTTTCAATAATTTTAAAATCCAGCGAGGAAAATGAGGACTACGTTTGTATGAAAAGGCGATTTCGTGCGGGTCCTCCACTTTTGTCTTCCTTTTGCAAGGATTGAATTAAAAGTTTTTTTCTTGCTTTGCTTACCGATCTTGTGTATCCTAGATCCTAAAATGACAGTTAAATTGCCCCAATTTGTTGAACTCGTCTACCATTTTAGTACAAAGATATTAAATGAACTGTTATTTTAGTATTTGGGATATAAAAACGCAGCTTACGTAAATACGAAGATGTTAACATTTTAAAATACAAGTCAAATTATTGTGTTGTCGTTCACATTTCATCCGACATCAATTTATAGTTTGAAATTTAAATGAGTAAATTAATATTAATAATTATGGGGCCGTCATCAAACAGTATTACAGGTTCGAACTCCACCTGAGGGTATTGGTCAGCAAAGCCAGATTATTATTCTCGCGGATTTTCGGATGAGTGGCAGCTAGGGGTTAATAGTTAATCCAGGTGAACACTGGGTACTCGTATTTCTCTAAATAGAATTCCGAGTTTTGTGCTCGTCAACCGAAATGTGACAGGTCCTTTCTACGGCGCTGCAGTGCGTCGTTAATTAAACTTATTGACCGTAGTCTTGTTTGCACATGTAGTCTATTACGTATTACACTGAACCAAACTGAAAACAAACTTGAGCGGTGCTGGCCCTGTTAGTAAACTCCTATCAAAGAGCGTGTAAGCACGTGTAAGTAACTTCGTACCTACGGAAATCACGACATCTAATATGTGTACCTATACATATTACCTACCTACCTACCTATTCGTACCTACGAATGTACCTATAAAGATTTCATCTCCAGATTAAAGATAGCATTAGCTTCTTAACTCAGATTTGGGTTACTCGATTATTGTACATATCTATTTGGGCAGTTTTATGTCATTAGATAGAAGTGGTGTGGTGCCCTACATCGAGTTTTAAGCCACCTAGCTATGCCATGTTCTTGCAATATTTAATATTTATTCACGTGATCTTATTTGATTGCAATCTATTTATTATCTATTGATATTATTTGATTGAAGTATACCCGCCTGAACGTGGTAGCCCTTTTTCCTTTTCTCGGTAAGAACCGCCGCCATTGAGCCGCAAAACGTGTTTTTTTTTCAAACCGCCCGCTGCCGACTATATTACTCCGCTTTATGATTCTAGCCGTCCGCTCTCTTCGGAAACTAATTGAAGATAACAAGCTTGTTTTTTCACCTATCTGCGTTTTTTTTTAATCAGTCAATGAAGTGTATGATATTGTTTCCCCTGTCGTTTTTATCGACCTTCCAGGCGAGAAGCGAGGCGATATCTACATGCCCCCGCCAAGTCGAGCAAAACAAAGAGGCACCGCCGTACCATCCTTTTGGCGAAGTCATTTAGGCCATTTTCAACCTCCTGTAATTTTATGCTGGCTAAAGCTAAAACCCTGAATTTTCAGTATATGATTTGAATATATTCCCAATAACATTTAATTTGAATTTGTAGTTTAAGAAATATTGCACGTCAAAGTTCCTTAGTTTTGTCACTGACACACTCACCGATCATCATAATTCTAAGGTACTTCTAGCAGACCATATAAAAAACCTCAAAACTGCATAAGTAATCCTATATAAATATTTGCTATTACAAAGTTACCTTTGCAGTTCCTACAAAGAGGTAAAGTAAAGGTACACTACGATGTAACGATCTGAACATGAAGATGTATATAGTTATGATATGTGTATAGTATGAGTATGGTATGGATATTAATATTGTATAGGTATGAGTGCGGGTATAGTGTGGAATGGGTATACAGGGTGTAATTGTTAAGTGTAGCCAGTAACAAACAATACAAATTGTATTGTTACTGGCTACACTTAACGATATGATAAGTTTAGTATAGTTTGGTATGGGCATGAGTATTGTGTAGGTATGAATACGAGTATAGTGTGTGTGATGGGTATGAGTGTGGTATAGATATATAAGCTATGAGAAAAGTGGTAGCTGACGTACAAGAAGTAGTACCCGAAAAAAGGACTGCCTACAAAAAGAGATGACTGCCTATAATACCAGCTCCTTCCCCTTAACTCCATCCAACGGCGGGCAGTTCGTATTGTCGGCAATCCCGAACTTACTGACGGCTTAGAACCTCTTAGTCTTCGGAGAGACGTTGACTGTCTTTGCATGTTCTACCGTCTGTACAATGGGGAATGTTCCGAGGAACTGTTTGATCTGGTGCCATCGTCTCGTTTCTATCACCGCACCTCCCGCCAAAGGAGTAAAGCTCATCCTCACTTCTTAAACACATGGCATACCAAGAATAAGCGGGCATCTCGCTCGTTTCTTCCCAGAACGTGCAGAATGTGGAATGAGTTGCCTCCTGAGGTATTTCCTTTATGCTACGACATGGGATTCTTCAAGAAGCGGGTATTTAGGGTTCTCAAGGGTCGGAAATGCTTAAGTGGCTCCTGTGATGTTGCTTATGTCCATGGGCGACGATGACTGCTTCCCATCAGGCGGCTCGTCTGCTCGTTTGCTGACTATCACATAAAAAAAAACATTACATGTAAAAAGATGCAAGTTTCGCAACGCAATTCTAAGACTAAAAAAAAGTTTTGAGATGTATAATGCGAAACCAAATCGTTATTTCAGTCAGTGCTATAAGATAAGATATCTTTATTTTTTAATACATATGTTAATAATAATGTCCTCCTCGCCGTGTCCGACGACGACGACTCCAACTGTTTTTAATGGGGAACATGGAACGGTCTAATGTGGCTTGCGAAGCCAAACTTGGTTTTGAAGATGCGATGACATGGCAATCGCACACAATGCTTTACTCGTACTCGTTTGTTTATTGGTCAAACTGCATGTGATTAGGTTAGGAATAGCCCGGCTAGCGCTATGTTTAATTAGGATTATCTTAACAGTTGACGATGATCATTATGTCATTATGCAGCTGTGCGATGGCCAAGTCATTATAGGTATTGAAAAATAAAGATATCTAATAATGTATCTAATCTTGATACGGTTTTAACAACCCCTGGCACTGACTAAAATAACCGACTTGGTTTCGCATTACATCTCAAAACTATTTTGTAGTAGACGAATTGCGCTGCGAGACTTGCATCTTTTTACATGTAATGTTTTAGATGGGATCAGGTCTTGTCCCTAGAGTTTTGCATTCATGCAAATGTTATATTAATTTTTCTTTTTATATTGTAAAGTTCAAAGGAATAAAGAAAGTAATAAAGTGGTAGTGACGCCCACAGGCGAGGGCGATGGCGAGCAGGGATAGCGAACGTGATCGCGTCAACGGTGCCTCTTCTAAAACCAATAAGGCCTCTTCGTGCGTGAAATTCTGTTAGTCATCACGGCGAGCACTTCCGTACCCAGAGGAGCGATACAAACTTGTATCTTGGCTTTATGTCACAACTAGGTAGGCATCTACATAAAACACACACATCACGTTTATCTTATTTGAGTACTCAAAGCACTTTCAAATATAGGACACTTTTCTCTGTTGGGAATAAAAATATGAGAACTTAATGTTTCTTACCGGTAGTTTAGAAAAAAGATAGAATGGCGGTAAGTATGGTGATATGACTCTAAAAAGTCTAGATTTAGGTAGTTAAAGAACCTGAATACTTTTTTTATTAAGGCTTGTTCGTGCGCCAGTAATCGACCGTATAATTTTCGCGTAAATTACCGTCACGAAAGTTTGTTGGTTTTGAAAACAACGGGCCGTTGACCCGATAGCTTCGCTTTTTTTGGTCGCTAAAATCACTTCATATTTGCAGCGGATGAATATCGTATAAGCAGTCAAGTCGAAATTATACGATTACTAAGGCGGTTATTACAATGATGCCGTTTCCCGATGATACGACGGTGTGCAAGCGAGACAGTATCATGTCCTTAGCGCAGTTCAGCCATTATAAAAAAAAGAATAGCAAATACCATCGCTGCATTTGGATGCAGCGCCTGATATGATTGTAATAGGCCGAAACGCGAAGATAGGGATGTTGTTTTGACAATCTTAATTATAGTTTAGGTAATAAAAGTTGTTAAATAGTTTACCGCGGTTATGTTACAGGTTATCCCGTCATACGACTAGTTTACGTAACTTCCGTGCCTACGCTGCAATCAACATTCTGTTTTATGAGGTTCTACTCATTGAATATCCTATCGCGGCCAATAAAAGGCTCGGTTTGTTGGGCAATCAAAAATGAATATTCAATAAGCTCACATTCTCTTGGCCGGCCATCCACTCGCCTCCAATATCTGTCAACTGTTTCCTGCTTCACGCTTAACCGAAGGCCCGTTAAAATTTATTGCTTAACCATTCACCCTAATCTTAGATACTAAATTATATTGCTGCTGGCTGTTAAAACGGTCATCTTTAATCTGACTCAATAAAACCGGCCTCAGGTGGGAAACGTTATTGTAGCAGTTACATATAGTCTCTACGACGCTCGAGTTACTATTACATTTAGCATCGTCACCTCCCGATGCTAAATGTAATAGTAACTCGAGCGTCGTAGAGACTATATGTAAAAAAAACACCATGTGGAGTTACTAGTGCGCGTCAGATATTCAAAGGGATTCTACAAAAGTGTCTATTTCAATAATCTGACGATTTCAGCGATCTGTAAGTAAATGACAGAGTTACAAAGTTGCAAAAAAAACCGCCATCTTGAAATACTTCGAGCGTGTCCGATTATTATAGAGACAGGTTCAGATTGATGTCCCAGTTATGTAAAGCCTTAACCATAATCTGACGATAATGTGGAGCAGTATCCTTATTCTGACGATTTAAAAAAAAAAAATTCATTTTCAAGATAATTTTAAAAATTGTAGTCGTATGTGTTTATTTTATTTGTAAACTTGTTTGTGCCTAAAAAACTGTGCAGAATGCCGCTAAGGAGATCAAAATCGACAAAGAGGTTCAAGAGATATTACAGTTTGATGATTTCTAAATAAATGTTGGTTAACAACGAATTTTTTTAAGCTCGAGTTACTTTATCATCTTGGGCTCCCCTGTTATTAACATTGTTTAATTATTTCGTTAAAAGCACATTATTAAAATAATGACAACGGAGGGGTATATGGGGACAGTGTGAGAGAGAAAGAAAGTAAAAAAAATATTGCTACAACTAAAAAATATAAATGAGCTTAATTTACAAATAGGAGTCAGAGATAGCGAACAAGTTAAAGGAAAAAGAGCTGAATGCACTAAACTTCATAAACGATTTTTGACACTTCTGCTTGCCCAAATCGGCAGGTTTTTTTTATTTAGTTATTCTTGCATTATTCCCTTCAAAATTAAATAAAAATTTAAAACGCTCGATTACTTTAAGGTCGCGATTTTCTTTTTGCAACTGTGACCCTGCCACTCGCTTACGGATCGATAAAATATTTTTTTACTATTCTGACGGGCTGTCCTGGACTCTCGGCTCGGCTTTAAAGACGCATACTTGATGGAGGTACTCAATAGGATGCAAGGTATCCCCCATTATCTTAATCTGACGCGTTCGAGTGACTCCAAAAATGCCCTCTTGGGCTCCCCGACCATTGAAAGTGGCACTATTGAGATATTTAATTTTTACTTAAATAGTACACATAAAATATGTTTAAAAAATATTATATGGGTTTTTTAATATATACAAATATTAAAATGTGTTTAAGAGTTTGCTGGACAAGTGTTTATCAGATGAAATTGATTTTCATAACAAGTATATCTTACATTAAATAATTTCACGGTTAAGACTAGACTAGACTAGAATAGACTAGAATAAAATTATTTCATGCTAGTATGTCTCACAACTGTTTAAATTTAAGTATATCTTATGAGCCCGGTAACGATTTTAGAGCAAAAATGTTAAATTGATAGAATTAGCCTTTGAAATTGTACACCTTTTGTTACGTAATATCTACATAACAAGTATTGGTTTCTATTAGCACGTCTTCTCATCTTGCCTTTTAATAATGAGGTCGCAAGCGTGCGTCACCACCGGTAATATACGAAGAGAAAGGGCAGTTTTTGAAAATTCATCAAAAAATTATGGTGGTAAATTACCTATATACAAAATGATAAGGACAGTTTCAGCAAATGTTGTAGATTGTTTAAGTATCAAAAGTACGTTGAAATTAAGTCGATTTTCAGAGAAATTGTCACTTGTTTTGAAGTAATTTCTGAAGAAAATTGATTTAGTCTAAGTTTCATTTATACTACTTCAGTCATAATAATAAAAATGTAGTCTGTAAAAGGTGGAGTACAGAATATGAGTAATACAAAATTACCATTTTTAGCCGACCAAACTTTACGAAATTTACAAATAAGCGACATAATCAGTGCTTTACGCGCGTTTACCTAAACGTCCATCAGTAAAAATTAAATATCTCAATAGTGCCAACTATTGAGATATTTAATTTTTACTTAAATAGTACACATAAAATATGTTTAAAAAATATTATATGGGTTTTTTAATATATACAAATATTAAAATGTGTTTAAGAGTTTGCTGGACAAGTGTTTATCAGATGAAATTGATTTTCATAACAAGTATATCTTACATTAAATAATTTCACGGTTAAGACTAGACTAGACTAGAATAGACTAGAATAAAATTATTTCATGCTAGTATGTCTCACAACTGTTTAAATTTAAGTATATCTTATGAGCCCGGTAACGATTTTAGAGCAAAAATGTTAAATTGATAGAATTAGCCTTTGAAATTGTACACCTTTTGTTACGTAATATCTACATAACAAGTATTGGTTTCTATTAGCACGTCTTCTCATCTTGCCTTTTAATAATGAGGTCGCAAGCGTGCGTCACCACCGGTAATATACGAAGAGAAAGGGCAGTTTTTGAAAATTCATCAAAAAATTATGGTGGTAAATTACCTATATACAAAATGATAAGGACAGTTTCAGCAAATGTTGTAGATTGTTTAAGTATCAAAAGTACGTTGAAATTAAGTCGATTTTCAGAGAAATTGTCACTTGTTTTGAAGTAATTTCTGAAGAAAATTGATTTAGTCTAAGTTTCATTTATACTACTTCAGTCATAATAATAAAAATGTAGTCTGTAAAAGGTGGAGTACAGAATATGAGTAATACAAAATTACCATTTTTAGCCGACCAAACTTTACGAAATTTACAAATAAGCGACATAATCAGTGCTTTACGCGCGTTTACCTAAACGTCCATCAGAAAAAAAATCATTACTAATATAGTGATTCTGTTTTCAAAAAATGTATCTGTAAAACGGCAAGATGTCAAGACGTGCTAATAGAAACCAGTACTTGTTATTTCTATTACGTAACAAAAGGTGTACAATTTCACCGACTAAATGTATAAATTTTACATTTTTGCGACTAAAATCGATCTTATATTACAACAAGTTTCAGTAATAGCTTCAATTACTAATTTATATGATTTATGTATGTTTATATAATACGTATCATGTATATACCTATGGATGGAATAGGCAAGACCGCGGGCACGGCTAGTATTTTGTAATATTTACTATTTAGATGATTTAAAACCTATTTTCAGATGCAACTTTCCTTACACAAAAGTGCCAACATAGGCCTCGTATGCCTTGCGCGCATTAGTAATTTATGTTATATTATTTACTTTATCTGGAGCCCGTCAAAGTGTCTTATTAACGCATTCACCATCGATGCAATACCTATATATACTCATAAAAGTAGATAATTTATCAATACGATATCTTATCATTTATAAAAGTTGACAACTGTTGACATGCTGACCAAGTGTATTTGTTGAGTACTAAGTATTTCAATTCAGCTGGCTTAATATGATTATAACTAACCTTATCGGCAATCCTATTATTTATTCAGAATCACATTTATACTAGCCCGTTATAAATATAACGAGCTAGTATAAATGTGATTCTGAATAAATAGCTTAACTCACTGAATGACACAACTCACACAACAATACTAATCATTTGACGTACCTACCTACTCGTCGGTAGGTACTAGAATTAGTAAAGATAATAGTAAAATATGTCTGTTACGTTACGTACCTTAGATTAGAAATAACGAACCATTTGGCACTAGTTACAAATGGTTGCGTAGCACTCAATGACCTTTTTCTTTTTTTATATACGAAACTTTTTAATAAACAAATCTACTGTACCATACTCCTTTCAAATCCATGCGTAAAATTTTACTGTAGGTCACAACCAATATGCCATACAAGAATAAATAAAGGCTAATCTATTTTCGATGGCATTGGCTATCTCAATAATGTATATCACGACTATTGTGTGTTTTGCTGTTCGCTGCTGAATAGGGGCAGTTAGACCGGGGACTGATTGTCGAGATTAAGTGAATGGTTCGGGCGGGTCAAAATGGATTTAAATGGCGCAAGTCAAAGGCTTAACTATTGACATAATGTCCACATAATTCTCTGTGAACTCTTTGAAGTGAATGATTAACATAGTCTATTATGCGTAAATGGGTTTTCTTGTTGATTTACAGCGAGAGTTATAATTAACATTAATTCGTATTCGTAAGTTTTATAGCGCATAATCCATACTTCTATACTAATATATGTCTGTCTGTCTGTCTGTGTGAGGACATATGATAGTTTTATGTCGGAAATCATCCCTAAAGAGAGTAAAAAGGGGAGTGAAATTGAGAGATTTAATGAATTGCCTGATAATTGATGTCAAGTAATTAAGCTTATGCTCAAATTGAATCATTGCTATTACACTTTATCCTGCACGCGCTAAACTTACTCTAGCTGCTGTTACTGATTCAAAAGCTAGTTCTTCATGAAATTGTTATGACGTGGAGTAGAAGGGATGATTATCTTCGTAACAAAGTTCAGGGAAATGATAACGTTAATGGAGTTTTTGATATCCCCTCATCTTGGTGGATTATTGTGCCTCCGAGTGATCGTTTATCAAATTATACTATACACAAATAAGCATGGCTTCGGCTCCGCAAGCGCCGATGTGCGTGGGCGCACGTGTGGTATTATAATCTCTTACCTAGCCAATTTATGCGCGCTCTCCGTTTACGCCTGGTTACCATGGGTATCTTGGTCACAGTTACACTCGTTTTCCTAGTGCTCTAGTCGCCCACACTTTGTAAGTAACCAGAATATCACCGCGGGTGCAATACGTCTCCCGATATTGCACCACCCACGGCCCGTGTCGCCATGGGTGTCTTTTCATTCGAGTCGACCGGTCTACCAGTCGATTAACTTTTTAATACAAATGTAAACTTTGTCAATAGCCTACTCTTTTCGATTTATTACGTCAAAAAAAGTGTAACTTAATCCGCGAGTGTAAATAAAAGTTCCTGTAAATTAATACCTTGGGTAACCCAATCCCTTACCCAATAAAGTTATAAATATAGGTAGCTAGTTACTTACCAAATTAATATTACGCTATTACTACCTCACTAAAAATAAGTTTAGGGTTAGACTCATCACTAATTGCCAAGTTGATGGATGATTAATTCATAAAAGTGCTGCAACATGTCAGCCTCAAGTGACACTAGGTAAATATTTTCTACATACGCTACACAAACTTCACACTTAAATTCTAATAAAAATAACAAGCTTTCAAAATCAACCTACACTAAATATTTAATA
The DNA here is from genome assembly GCF_947568885.1 of Cydia strobilella. NCBI lineage: Eukaryota > Metazoa > Arthropoda > Insecta > Lepidoptera > Tortricidae > Cydia > Cydia strobilella. Next base: position 10,198,653 of record NC_086043.1, read on the forward strand.
AAATTTAATAAGTGAATCTCCCGTAAACTATGTTTTTATTTAGTTAAGGAACAGTCAGAACTGGATCGTAGAATTACATTTTATTACAGTAATGGGACGTTTATGTAGATTTAGTTCGTGAACGTTTTGCTCGAGTTATGAATGCGCGTTCCAGATTTGCGTCTGCAATCATTTAGTGGCGGCGTCTGCGCCGGCCGCGACTGCGACCCGCACGGAAGCGCCTAACTGCCACCAACTCCCCTATTCCTATGTTAATCTACGGGTACACCAACTAAGGCTACAGTTACGATTTGCATGTCCTTTGTGGTAAAACTGTCGCGCGACCGTCGACCGATACGAAATGTCGTTTGTCGAACCAATCAGGCAACTTCACATGAATATCAAGTACTCACTAATAGACAATGGTTATTGATCATAGTAGAGGGATTTGCCATTCATAGGAGCCGCAGGAGTGGCGCTGGCACAGTGCTAGTGGCTGTACTCTGAGCCCGAAGCTGACGTGACTCGAATAATTTAACTCAGCGGCAGAGATAACACGGAACGCTTCCAGTTCGATATCATTAATTAAAATTTGATCCACTTATATAGGTATGTTACGATGTAAAATTAATTCATGTAGCGTGGCGTGCAGCCCTTCCTGAGATGACTATGACTTTAAATTGACTTTCTGTTAGTAGGTAATCAGAATATCTATATTCGGACATCGCATTGCGGATATACCTACCTATGCATAAAATTCAAATGTCTTTACAATAAGTTTAGTAGGTATGTACGCTAAACTGCGCAGTGGAAAATTTACATATATCTTTATTTAATATGTCTTTTTCATTAACGTCAAGACAAAAGTATTGACGCGATTTGTATAATGCAAACCTATTGTATTTTCTTAGATATAGGTAGTTAGATATCCCGTGCTACGTCTAAATAAACCAATTTTAATAGTCTCGGAATATATTATCAGTGGTATTAGAGAAAATATAATAGACTAAAATTAATGACATTGTGAATGCGTTTCTTGTCGGACGCATTTTAATGCGTAGGAGTCTTCTCATATATACAAGTCCGTAAGAAGGGTGCCATTTCCTCTAATGGCAGGGTAGGCTGTGAACCGGACAGTGCAGAATCTCGGCGTCTCGGCTACGAAGAAGCAATTATGAGTTTTTCCCCGCGGCGCGGCGCATCGGTATCCGGTGGCCAGCTAAATGGTTCACAAAACATTAAGCCTCTACTGTAAACACTTTCCTGGTATAACTTGATCCCCTTAATTCGAATAAAAACTATGCATAATCGGAGATCACACTTTACTGGTTTACTTCAACCAACATGCGTGTAACTTTGATTTAAATTACAGCCCAGCTCTTAGAATGCTGCTTTCTTATGGTGGCGTAGACGAGTTCCTTGTCGGCTTTGACCGTAACTGGTATCGCATCCCTCCCTGCTATCCTGTTTACTTTTATAAGTGCTCTTTGAATCAGTCTAGGAAGCCTATAAACGATAGAATCAAAAGGTAACGAATGTTCGCAAGAAGCGCTGTATTATGGTCATCGAACTCGCTGATTGCATTGTGTTGCGTGGGTAGCATAAAATAAATAGCAAGAGAATCCAAAGATATATGTTTAAATACTGCGCTACAAATCTTTATATGGTGGCATAATGGTATAATTATGCGTATTAATATACGAAGCGCTGATTTTTGGAAAGTTTTTGCAATATAGCTAAGTACATAAATTTCTTATAAGTTGCTATTGCTATAATTTTCGGGATCACAAATTAATTTTAATTTTTTTTTCGTCCCCAAAAAATACCATTGATGATATCCGCAACAGGCCTCGTCATTTTTTTTTGTTTAAATAATAACCTTAGTTAAATATAATAACCGTCACGAATCGTACCTGGCTAAAATGTCTTCGTGATGTCAAATGTAAATTAAATTCACTTTATTTAATAACATGCGCTAACCGCCGCGGGAATGTGTGAAGGTGCAACATAATATATTATTTAAATTCCAAATAGTTTTATTAGTTGCATCACATCCCATCACGGAATGGAATCTCCGAAGCTTGTTCCATATAAAGTAATTTGTTTTCGGCTTCCGATGGCCCACATAAGATTATAATCACGCAAAGAATGTCGGAACGGATTATCAATTCAATTCAGAGCTTTTTTGTTCACATACAGGTTCATTATAATAGTGTGGTAACGAGCACTATAGTTTGTATCCACTAAGATATACCATTATATAAGATATATTATATATATACCAAGATATAAGATTGGTCCAATAGTAACCTTGAGGGCATTTTAGATGAGATTCATGTTAAATTACTTACTTACTTGGCTGGCTCGATGACCCAAAATGAGTCTTAGCCTCCAGCACAAGAGCACGCCATCCACTTTGCTCGGTCCAAAGCGGTATCACGCCAGCTTTCGCCAACGCCGAGCTCACGGAGATCTGCCTCCACTCTACGATATTTAGGATGACCAAAAGGACGGCGTCCAGTTGGTCGACCCAAGTACAGCCTGGCAAAAAAGAGTAGAAATTAAAAACTGGCAACACTGTAGTGTCGTCCCGTTTTTCTTAGATTGATTTGAAAGGGACGACACTACAGTGTTGCCACTTTTTAATTTCTACTCTTTTTTGCCAGACTGAAGGCCCTTTTGGCTGCCCGATCTTCACCCAACCTTTCGAGGTGGCCAAGCAAGCGCGAAGAGATGCATGTTAAATTGAATAGGCCTTTTTGAGTTAAACGGGGTTGCGTTAGCTTTTTAATCTCACAGATATTAAACAAAACAAAATACTATTTTTCGCGTTGAGCACTCAAGCAGTATGGTTACCCACGTACCTAATTAAGTATTATATCAGGGCAACGTTTAGAAGCCCGCAGACCGCAGGCAATCTCAAAGTTAACGCGCTGTGAAAATGATTCATTAGTGTGAGCAAGATTTATTTAGTACCAGGATCGACTTGAGTACCTAGGTACCTACTACCACATGCTCGTAGATCAGTAGGTAGATTATTGTCGCGCACATGTATCACCGACAAAATAGAAAATCACAACGGCTAAACTATTTGACAGTTGCGAAGACAGCGAACCATGTTGTGAGAATGCATGATTTAAGGCCGTGTATCATTGAGTTGTCGACATAGCATCAGAGCCCGGATCGGTGGCAGCAACGGGACAGGAAGACACGTCAGTCAAGAGGTTATCGAGACGAAGATGTACGTGGGAGACAGTACAGTGTTATACTCGAGTAGACTTATACATATAGAGTTTTCCATCTTAAAACAATTCTTACTGCCAGATTCCTGACAGTATTTATTAAAGACGAGATGGGCAGTTGATGCGTCAGAGATTTTAAAGTTGCGACATATCTCATCCATATGCGTCGATTTGAAAATGTCGTTTCAATAAAGTATTAAAGGTTTGGCTTGGTTTCAGATTGAACATACATTTGTGTAGCAAATCAAAAGCGTCAGCAAATATTAGATAATGTGACGGCAATGACCTAATGACGCATTATTAACACATGGTTATGAAGTTATTCCCAAAATACGATTTGACTGACTAAACGGTCAATGATAGCTACAATTCAGCGCGTAGTCGTAGTGTGGTAAAAATTTGTAGAGCATTATTCCGGACTCCGCGCGGTATATGTTGATGCAGGCTTATTATCTGTGCAAGCTAGGTTGATATTATAACCCTTAGAATTAAGAGCGTAATGCTTAAATATAATAAATATATTGGCAATTAAAAAAAAAACTCAGAAAGAAAAAACGAAGGTGTATGTTGTCGCAAACGGTATCTGCTGGTAGATACGTTTAAAATACCGGCTACGCAGTAGTAAAGTGTAAACTGCAAGTATCGAAATGGTTTACGGCGCTGGTTTATTATGAAAAGTTACATCCTTCAGCGCGGCAACTAGCAATGGGATTCGTTTTATGTCTCCTCATGGAAGTTCGATCTAGCTGAGGAGGAGCCGATGCTAAATGTGTAGTTACTCGAGCGTCTGAGACCTATTGGAATCGAAAGATTAGATGATAGAAAGAAAAAAAGGTTATATAATATTTTCTTTCCTTAGCGAGCAGGCAAAGCGTCTACAATTTTTTTAAATGTTAAAAAAACACCACTCACCACACACTCGAGCGCGTCAGATATTGGTAGTATCAGTCCCGCAACATGTCTCCGATAACAAGCGTAACCTGCAGGTTTACATGGCCAGGGTGGCCATAAGGAAGGGTAGAAAATTTGGAAAATCCTGTCTGTATTTCTGACTCGCTCTATCACTCACTCTCTGTATCTGTGTCTGTGTGCAATCTAACACGCTCGAGTCTTTCAAGATGGTGGGTTTTTATTGCAACTTTGTGACTGCCAATTGCTTATGGATCACTGAAATCGTCAGATTATTTATATATACACTTTTGTAGGGTCCATTTATCAGCCCCTTTGAATATCTGAAGCGCTCGAGTACTTTTAGGTCGCGATTTTTTTTTGCAACTGTGACCCTGTCACTCGCTTACGGATCGTTAAAATCGTCAGATTATTGATATGGGCACTACTTAACAATTAATTAACCCGCCATATCTTAATCTGACGCGCTCGAGTATTTCAAAGGTGGCGATTTTTTTTAGTATTCTGACGGGCTTTCCAGGACTTAAAAAATATGTTAAATCTGGTCTACTGCATAAGGCATATTACACAGTCGAAGAGTATATTAATGATAAAGATGCATGGCCTTCTATAAGTAAATGAATAAATTATGAAATGTATTTGTATTGTATTTGAAATTTTAATTGTTGAATTTTGTATTTTGTAAGCTGTTATTTATTTTTTAAGTTAGTTGTAATGTACTTTTGACGATTCAAAAGAGATTGTAAAATCCTACTTGATTAAATGAAATTCTATTCTATTCTATTATCGGCTCAGCTTCAAAGACGCATACTTGGTGGAGGTACTCAACAGGATGCAAGGTATTCCCCCTATCTTAATCTGACGCGCTCGAGGAACTCCAAAAATCCCCTCTTAGGCTCCCCAACTAATCGTAAACTCCTGAATTATTGACCGAAGCCCGTCCCTTATTGCGCTGGTGTAATATAATGTCAAATAGGGTCGAAATATAACGTTTTACTTGTACAATTAAATTAACCCATTGGGGTGGACTGATTAAGAACACATTTTGAGTATTTTTTTAAATTTTAGAGTATAACCAAAAAACACTGATTTAAACTTTCACGATTTTTACTCATTATTATTCACAAGAAAACCTAGAAAATGTACGCCTAGAAGATGTTGATGTCAACTTTAGCCAGTCTTCTCCGAGACCACGGGGACAACGCCGTCCTCGAAACGTCGGAGGTAAATTTAAAACTTATTTTACGCGATTAAGTCCCGTCGTTGTGAATAATAATAACCAAAAAATTCCAAATTATCTGGCGTTGCAACACTGTGTATATAGGTATACACAGTGTTTTCAAATTTGTCAACGGGTGACCACGAACGCTGTAAAGGGTTCGAAACGTCGGGATGTATTATAAATTCAACATAGGTACGCGATTTAATCCATTTTCATAGTTTTATTTCAACTATATAAAAATTCAACGAAGTTTAAAATCTGCGATACGTTTGCAAAACGAACGTTTGTCATACCATGCCACGGCTCGATTCGCGGATAGCTGAAATATCTGCCGAATACAAACTCTGTCTCTTGTTTAGATATTTTGGCCGTATATAATGGTTGTAATTTTAACTTTTTATTCAATAATAACTAAGTTGGGATATAGGTATGCATGATGTAGATAATGGCTACTTTAAAACATATCAGTATTGTATGGTCAAGCTCAAAACAGGGCAGAAACGTTGGGTGGTTTATCACCTTTTTTATCTTATCGGCGGAAAAAAAGAGCCAACAAGATATTATTTCTTAGTTATTTAAATTATACCTGTACAACTTAACGTGGCGCTGAGTTATTTTCGAGTTCCAAGGTCTAATTAATCGGTTTTTTTACCAAATGGAAAAGTAATAACAACGTAATTATGGAGTGAAAAGTGGATAAGTTAAGTAGACCAAGAAAAGTCTGCAACGATTTTTATAGCATACGCAGTGCAAGTGTTATTTATAGGTAGGTAGGTAGGTAGGTGTAGGTACGTTCCCCCCTATCTTTCCCCTATCCCCCCATCTTTCCCCTATCTTTGGCATATTTTTGTAGTAATAATTATATTCTGCATAATAACTTGGCATAATATACTGTTAGCATAAACTTACTTGGTACTGGATAGTTGCGCAAACGTATCGAAGTATCTTTTGGCATAAAATTAATGTCCGAATGGAGACCTGGTATCTGTTTCATTTGGCATAATTTTCTTTGTAATAATTTATTTTTGCATAATTCACTATTAAGCATAAACTACTTCATCTTCCTCGCGTTGTCCCGGCATTTTTGCCACGGCTCATGGGAGCCTGGGTTCCGCTTGGCAACTAATCCCAAGAATTGGCGTAGGCACTAGTGTTTACGAAAGCGACTGCCCTCTGACCTTCCAACCCAGAGGGGAAACTAGGTCTTGTTGGGGTTTTAGTCCGGTTTCCTCACGATGTTTTCCTTCACCGAAAAGCGACTGGTAAATATCAAATGATATTTCGTACATAAGTTTCGAAAAACTCATTGGCACGAGCCGGGGTTTGAACGCGCGACCTCCGGATTGCAAGTCGCACGCTCTTACCGCTAGGCTACCAGCGCTTCTTCTACTACAAGCATAAAATCTTATGGCATATAAAAGTTTTGCATACTTGCAAAAGTCATACATGTTTTTAGGCCGAATATTTTTTGGCAGAAATCAATTTGCCGAATGTTTCGGAATTCACAACATTTTCTCATAATTTCGTTTCGCCGAATGTCCATCACCATTTTATTCTTTCTCAATACCTTCCTTTCCCGAAAGCATTTCTTAGCATTCGCATATTTTCCCATTAATTTTATTTTCCAGTAGCTTATTTTCCTGTTACGTTTTCTAACCATTTGCATATTTTCCCATTTTTATTTTATTTTCCAGTAGCTTATTTTCCTGTTACGTTTTCTAACCATTCGCATAATTTAGATATGTATTCATTCTTATTATAATATACGAGACACTAATTAAAAAATAACCTCTTTTTGTAAATCGGTATTGTACAATAAAATAAGTCGGTTCTGGCTCGTCGTCGCACCTATTTATTTTCTGTCTTCCGTGATTGTAAACAAATGAAATGTATAGTGGGAAATTATGCGAATGGTTACAAAACCTAACAGGAAAGTAAGCTACTGGAAATTAAAAGTAATGGGAAAATATGCGAACATCATTCATGCAGCGCACACCAATTTAACATTCGTCGAAAAACAATTCTACCAAATGTAGCACATATATGACACATGCGTTTTAAAACATAGAAGTTATGCCATATAGAAGGAAACGTAATGAGTTTTCTGCAAAGTAAACATTCGGCTAAAACCTATTATGCTAAACAGATTATGCCAATAACGTTTCGGACAATTGAACAAACGCAAAATAAAATTATTCGTATCAAAAGTCGGCCAAGATAATAAAAGGCTATTTAAGATTCGGAGTCGCAAACATTCGGCCAATTGTATATTATGCGAACGAAGCTTTCGGCAAAGTTAACATTCGTCGATAAACAGTTCTGCCAAATAAGTTATGCCAGATGCGTTTCGGGTCACGAAAGTTATGCCAAATGGACGGAACCCTTTACGATTGGATTGTTATAAAATTTGTCTGTTTGCCCTTTACGTATCTACATGGTATGAAAAACAAACTGCATGCGCGCTTGCGCTAGCTATAGGGCGGTGTTATAGAAATAGTATTAGACTCCTAACCTACAACTAACAAATCATATGTTTACTTTTGAATAATGAAACCTAGAAGTGAACAGAGTGAATATGTGATGCGTCGACCTGATCAGAGGCAAACTGATCGTGATATTAAATCCGTCTTGGTCAGGCTCGTAAAATCGTCCAACTCGTTGGGGGTTGTTGGCATTAGTAGATTGTGTCACAAGGGAGCAAAATGACATATTTACGGCGAGGGCGTACAATTGAATCCTAAACGAAGCGAAGGATTCTACAATAGAATCCTGAGCGTAGCGAGGATTCTAACATAGAATCCTGAGCGTAGTGAGGGATTCAAGTGTTAACGCCCAAGGTGAAAATTATTTTGCTACAATGTGACACATACTGCTTTTCACGTCACCTATGAGGAAATTACATACGTATATTAGGTTTCAAAACATTATTATTTTAAGCAAAGATCGATACGGACAAAGTGCCAAAAATATGTATACACGACCTTAGTATAGGTAGGTACATACTTCTGGCACTTTGTCCGTATCGATATTTTCAGACGTGACTGTACTGACAAATTAAAATACCTACAGCTCATAATTATGTACCTAATATATTTTCAAAGACAGCAGCAAACACCTAAAATTATACAATGAAAATCAAGTACATTATTTTTGTAGATTTTTCTGGTAACAAATTAGCGGTTACCCCTTTGACTTAATTTTAATTTTAGTTTAGTTTTCCTTTCCTTTTAATAATATTCTAACATAGTTCTTAAGTAAAGAGTTACTAACCATATTATGGAACCTATGTTTTCTGAATTAAATGATTTTTATTTTTTATTTTCATTTGAACCAAATCTTCGGAAGAACACTATGAAGACTGATATCACTTATTTGTTATTATAAAGTTAATGATTTAAACTAAGTATTTATAAATTTATACACAATACAGAACCGCATAATTATGCTTTGTGAAATATTTGTACAAAACTTTTTAAATATAAACTTTTTAAATTGCTTAGACAAGTATGGCTGCGTTTAAGGAGACCTAAAATGTCAAAATAAAAATAAAATTATTAAACAACTTTATTTTACGTTTCTTTGTATAGTTTGTCAAAGGACTGTCTATGTAACATAGACAGAGAGAATCATACTATCTTTGTCTTACACTAGTACTAGCGCCCAAAAGAAAGGGATGAGTATAATTTTCCTGATTGTTACTGACTGACAAATTGGTTTGACCAACTATAATAATTACGCTAATTAATTAATTTACTTAATTTAAATATGCTATTAATTAATTTAAAATACGCTAATTACATTTATTGTTTACAATTACAACAAAATATTATTTAAGTTAGAAAAGTTGTATGCACGTGATCGATTATAAATAAATTGTAATCGATTATATGCATACTAATTTCATATGTCTTTGTGTCAATATTTCATACTGGCAACAAAATGTCCTTGAACAGAAAAGTGCCACTTTGATCCCTCCTAGCAGGGAAGAAAAGTTCCCTTTTCGAATAGGTGATGTGAAAAAAAATTGACAACAGCCTGAGCCGTGAAATAAAAGAGGCGGCTTCTTACGAGCTATTTGTTAAAAAGTTGAAAGCGTGTTTAATTGACAAGGCATTTTTCACGGTAAAAGAATTTTATACTAAGTTTAACATAAAATGATGCCCAGTGTATTTTATTTTATTGACATTTGTATTTTTGATTTTTAATGGTTTTTTATTTTTGACATTTGTATATATAACTATATTTTATTTTTTTATGTGTGATTTTGTTATTTAATTTAGGGTGTTGTGTATTTTTAATTTTATTTGTATTGTAATTTGACATGTGTTTTTGACATGAAAGATTGATTGATTGATTGAACAACAACATCCTGGCACCATCAACTAATTTGCAGGGGGTGTTTTGAAATGCCTTTGCTCGCTTATCTTTTTGGTCTTGATCTTGATCAAATGATATCCATTTGGTGCATGTCTTCTCATATCTTGTATAGCTGAACGGCGCTCGTGGGTTGATCTGTTCCGAGAACTCAATGCAGAAAGTGAAGCAACATCCACAGAGGCCAATTACTCGATAGGCTGCTGCTGCTGCGATACTGCTGCGGCGTTGATGCAGGTGATGCCACTGACAATCTTTTTGATAAAATGAGTGACAGATTGAACGGACCGCAACACCGCAACGACATCAACGCAAGTTTCAATATAAATTAACACTAACATGGCCCGCGTCAACGCCGCTTGTTGTCCACCGCCACTCATCCGAATGCCACTTTTAGGTGGATAGTAAATATCCGAACACTTCCGTGTTTTGATAACTAGACAGTCTAGACACATTGATGCTACAATTCTCTATTAAATAGAAAGGAAAATAATAAATATACTTCCTGCCGTCACAAGAATAAGTACTAGTTGTCAAAGTAGAATACCGCACCATAACACGTAGTGTTTTATTCTCTTTGACCATGGCAACTTTAACCATAAACAACATTGTCATTTATCATCTTTTTTAAATTAAGTACCTACAAAATGTTATCATCCAAACTAAATTGATTATCGATGATAATAAATTCCTTTTAGGGAAAAAAACATAAGTAGTCTAATCTGCTACAAATTTTCTATTTTACTTCACCCATCACTGTAATATTCAAAATATGTTTTCTAATAATTTAGATTCATATTAGTTAATCCATACTTCTACACAAATTAACTATGATGTTTATTCTGCAAACATGCGATAGAAATGTAATAATGTCACCAAACAGAAAGTCACTTTATGTTGCCATGAACTTTGCGCAAGGGCGGGCGGTCGCCCGCCTAGTGTCGCGCCGGCCGCCCCACGCGACGCACGTACTCATGACGTCATAGAATAAATACTCATCGTGAACATTACCGATACCGATACTGGCGAATACGTTAACCGTCTCGTAAACGCAGAAATTGTTTAACAACTTGGCAGGACTTTCCAATTAATATTTCAGCATTGTCATTAGATTTAATGAATGTTTATGAATGTTTATAAATGTTTACTTTATTCTAATGCCGATATAAGTGAATAATTGGAACAAAACTCTTAAGTGTTTGGAAATTGATGTGGTGAATAGTTCCTGTTGAAAACACAGTTAAACTTATAGCTGTAGGTGTAAAAGCTGCAGTTAAAGTTTCGAACTACTTGACGAATTATTTGACATTGTCTGTGAAAAGCATATCACATACGAGACGCGCGATTAAAGGTAGGTAACAACTTAGATGTATTTATATATTTACGTACTATTTTATTTAACTTGGATCGATGTCAAAAGAACAAGTTCTGGTCGAAATAATTATCTTGTTTTTTATAAGTCTATACCTACAAAATACTTAGTGAGAGGTAGCTTACTAGAGTTGCTAAAAAACCCTTTCCTCAACTAAGTGAGGAAGAACCCTTTTAGGCGACCCCGCTTGAATGCCCTAGGTAGTTCAAGTACCTTTAGTGCTCCCCTTTCCCTCGTGTTTATTTTAGGCTATCAAAACCAGCGACCGCGCCAAAAACTGCTAAAAATGTTTCATTAAAACTGACGCAACCTCCAGAGTAAACGTTATTGCTTGGCATGGGTATTCAAATGCCGAAGCTTTGATAACTGTCATTTAATTAATATACCTACGCTGAAGGCATTTATCTGAGAATTTCCATTGTTAGCAATCCCAGTTATAAACAAGCAACGTTGCCAGTTATTGATACCTTCAGAGGGCCGCCTTAGGGAAATTGAAAATCAACCAGACTTCGCCCCGGGACGCAAACGTAAACATAAATCTAACCTAAAGTTAATGAACAACAAATACTTACAAACGTCTTCGATATTTAAACAAATAAATAGTACAACACAGTTAAGCCAACTAAATTAACCGCGGGTATTGTTTTCCTCATATTATTTACTAGCTTTTGCCCTCGACTTCGTCTGCATGGAATTAGTTCTAGCAGTCAGAGTAAGAATAGCGCCTGGATAAAATCTAATAGCAATAATTTTGAGCATAATATGCTTACACCAATTAACAGGCAATTCATTAATTTTTCATTTTCACCCTCTTTAAGGATGACTTCCGACATAAAAACTATCCTATTGCTTCCCCGGGACTCAAACTATCTTTATACCAAATTTCAACTAAATCGGTTCAGCGATTTAAGCGTGAAGAGGTAGCAGACAGACAGACACACTTTCGTATTTCACGGAAGACCAGCGCTGTAGCATATATATATGTTAGAGCATATGCTGAGTCGTGTCCATTTGTAGCCTCTATACCAGCAACAATACTGTAATTATTGCATGTTAGTGTAAGCTACAAGTAATTTTAAGTATTTGGTGTATAAGATTTTCTAAGCTTATGTAAGTAGGTGCTGTATGTAGATGGTTTTTGCAATAAACGTTTTTCTATTATATTTTATTCTATTCTATTTATAATATTAGTATGGAAGTATGGATTTAATGCTAATATAGGTATTTTGGTTTTAACTATAAATATGATCCCTAATTATTGGATTATTGTAAAGTCAGTAGGTAAGTAATGAAGAATCCCTCATTTAGGGTTTAGAATTGGTGTTGGTTTTTAGGTTTGGGGAACATTTTAGCATAGGAGGAACTTGTAATTTTCAAATTTTTCATGGGGTGTCTGTAACCACTGATTTCCAAACTTCTCTCAATTTGATTATTATAGATTAGATATAAATTCATTACCACTAAGGGTCGGCAAAATTTGAGAAGAAGAGCCAACCGCAGTAGAAGTCACCAGTTTTAGGAATCTCAAAGAGCCGCAAATGTTGTTTTCACTGGCCTAAGAACTCTAAATCTGATGTTTTTGGTCCCTTGAAGAGCCGCAATCCTACCTTCAAAGAGCCGCAAGCGGCTCGCGAGCCGCTGTTTGCCGACCCCTGCCGGTGCATGGTGACGAGACTGACATAATATGAAGTCAATAAAGTAATAACCCTAAAAAAGTTAATATTTAATATGTCACTGATAATGTTGATGAACATTTACGTGTTGGTAAAGTTTGATTCTCTAAATACGGCCGGTATACCTACTATACTACTGGCGCCATAATTAACGTTAATAATATTGTTGATGGTGCGCGGTGCAATCCGCCTTAAGTGTCAGAAACTTATTTTTCACATCAACCATTCGAAAAGGGGCTTCTGCTTCCCTGCTAGGAGGGATCAAAGTGACAATTTTCTATTCTAGGACACAATTTTAGCTTAAATAATATTTTGGAACATACCAATTTCCTCATAGGTGATGTGAAAAGCAGTATGTTCTCTCACTACGCTCAGGATTCAATGTATGCCTTCGCCGTTAATATGTCATTTTGCTCCGTTGTGATGTGTCACTATTCCATTTCTCATGCTCTGAAAGATTTCTCTTTCATCCCTTCGTTAACAATCTACTATTTATACATACAAAATAAATGAGTACGTCGGTCATGATCCGATTGTACAAAAGATTCATGACTATATAAACGGAAAAACACCAACACAGCTGGGCGTAATTTTTAAGATTCGTGCGCCCAAATTTTAAGGCGAGTAGTCGAAAATATATTCTGTGAAATTATACATTTAGTGCATATCTACATATTATATTTATATATCGTAAAGTGCATGTCTGTTTTATTATTAAACGTTTCGCTGCATGAATCACAATACAGAAAATTTTGTTATGATAACTTTAGTGCTTCTTTCAACAAGCGACTTACGGGGCAAAATATTTACTTCATCATCATCATCATCATGTCAGCCGATAGACGTCCACTGCTGGACATAGGCCTCCCCCAAGGCTCGCCACTCCGACCGATCCTGTGCCGCTCGCAACTTTATTTACTTATATGTGCTAATAAAACCAACATATATTATATGTATAAGTACTACCGGCAACTGCGTTTGATCATATTGACATACCAGCTGCTCTGGACAGCACTTGCTGTCCTTTTTATTACTTCATAAGATAATGTAAAATATATGGTGTTTTCGTCTTGTCACTCTTTTGGTGTTTAAAAAGGCTTAATTTTGTTGTTTACAATATGCCCGAGTTTACTATAAATTAAACTGTCAAACATGCATTTCAGATATGCATAACTTGATTATCTCACTGCATCTCGATAAAAGGATCCTAAATTTATTATGGTAGGAGAATATCCAAGAAAGATCAAGGCCTCTTTTTATTTTATAGGTAGATTATCTGTTAAGAAATGTTAATATATATTTCTGTCACTTAACACACATTTACAGACCTTTAAAATAAAATAAAATTCTGATCGATAATATTTCGTACAATATCAGATTTAAAATATCGCACTAAAATACTTCAAAAACAGATAAGAAAGTTTCAGTTTTGAATGATTTACGGTTAGTTTAAATAGACTTATTAATACAATACAAAAGGTAATCACGGTCTATATACCGCCGTTTAGCCAAAATATTTTTCGCCAAATTTCACTTCCCAACAAACTTATGGCATCAGTTTCATTTCCCAAATGAAATTTTAGCAAGTTTTTTACTTCGCAACCATTTCATTTCCCAACCCCATACTTGCGAAATGAAAATGACGTACTAGGTTGGGTTAGGTTAGGTTGGATTATGAAAATTTGCGAAATGAAATTTTGCCAAATGATAATTTGTGTAAAATAGTTTGGGAAGTAATACTTTGGGAAACGATTTTTGGCAATACATTAGTAAACCATATCCCGGACAATATAAGTCTAAGAAAGTTTCATTTTATCCACAAGAGTGGCAAAGTAAACTGATGCAAAATTTGAGTTGTTTCCTCATATTGGCTGGTAGAAAGGGATGATTTTGATTTGTAATGTTTTACAGTTCATATTTTCCTCGCGTTGGTGTGGTGAAAAATGTTTCACTCAGGAGTAAAGTTTGTTTAACCCTCGTGCCTTGATACCCTCACAACGCTCATGATTCCACTTTTCGAATGACTCTTTACGCTCGAGGTTTAGTTTTGGAATAATTTGATTGCTCGGATATCAATTCTCGTATTCGCACAACAACTTTGCCCCTTGTAAAACAAATAACAAATTAATGAAAAGCAAAGTCGTTTAACCATACTCAGGTTACATTTACGCGTTTTAACTGAAACGTTTAAACCATTCAACTATGTATTGAGGTGCGTCTAGTCTATCATGTCTTTATCGCCCTAAGTAATATAACGTAGAAGTTGGTTAGGCGTTAGTGTCTCTACACCGCTAGTGTGTGTAGTACCTATTAGTAGAAGCAGTTTTGTAGGTCACCCGTAGCCGCGGCCGCCGCAGCTCACCACCACTTTACAGCACGCGGTCAGCTTTCTGATTACACGTTGTCTAATTGATTTTGTATTGGACCACGAGCATTTTAGAATTAAGGTTTCTAGCACAAAGCTCGCAGATATTACAAATAAAACGGCAAATAAAGATAGTTCTGAACCTGTATTTTTCTTTTAAAACTGGGGCGCTTCTGAAATAAATAAGCATACCCGACGTGTCGTCAGGTAACTTGTTGAGTTCCTTTTTTGGATGTTTTCCTTTTTTTATACGCTTCAAAATTGCACTTCGTCCTAAATTTTATCTAGGTCGAACATGGTACCTATTTTATTTCATCAACGGTTCACGGTAGTTTATCTAATGAAATATTTTGAAAATTATTTTATTAGATAATTATAATTTTATGATTATTTTGCATTAAAACGACTATGACCAAAACATTGTACTACTTACTTTTATAGATAGATACCTACTTACTTTTGATTGTTTTCGATTTGTGTTTTTTTTCAAGTACTTAATCACGCTACTAGGAACCTATAATATATATATATATTATTTATTTAGGCAACAAACTGCCTATAAGACCTTGAGTGCCCTACCTTAATAAAATAATTTCTAATCTAAAGTAGCTAGTGTAGGAGCAGAAAACAAGGTTATCATTAAGTAACAAAGTTATCAGTAACTTGAGTGCATCTATATTCATTGATCCATGTATATGTATGCACGAGCAGCTAGGTTGCTTACTCGTACGTATAATACTTACATCTACACGGGGTACACAAAGAATGTTATAAATTATTTATCCATAATTTTATAGCTAATATTATATGTATATGTATATTATGTATACATAAGTTAATGTTTAATTATACTAATATGCAGAAGTTGTTACAAAAGTTTAATTATACATCCTTTTATTATCGTTACCTACTAAACTAAAATAAATAAAAACTATACAATGAAATAAATTGCATACACTAAAGAAGCAGTTACGAGTATACACTAAAGTTTAAATAAATATATAAAAGTGATGTAACCCGGCTTGGCCGGCTTGCTTGCTTGTGGGCCTGGTGACTTTTCTTTAGTATAGGTATGACGTATATTTCATTTTATATTTAATACTTAAAAGTGCTACGTGTAAGTGTGCTTAAACTAAGTTATTTTTCACTCCTCATGCTCGTAAAGTTCGACTAAGTCGTGCGTAGACGACATAAAGTTGCTTATTATGTTCTAAATCATAAAGTAAAATCATCTACCGACCCTTAATGCCTGTTTTTCCATTAGCCCAGCCCGGCACCGGCACCGATACCACCGGCGCCGGTAAGTAAAAAGCGAGCCATACATTTTTGCTTTCCCGGCGCCGGTGTCGGTGCTTATATAACGGTGCTTTTACCTACATATATAATTTTTAGATAATTTAGATTAATAATTTGGATATTGACAACATTGACATTTTTTCAACATTTTTCGGTACTGCTTATTTAATATTTGTAATTATTAGACCGGAGATTGTCGGAGGTGCAAAATGGTAGTTATCAATTTCAAGCCATTCTTAGGGATGCGTAAATGCGTACAAGGGAGCAAAATGACATATTTACGGCGAGGGCGTACAATTGAATCCTAAACGAAGCGAAGGATTCTATAATAGAATCCCGAGAGTAACGAGGGATTCTAAAGTAGAATCCTGAGCGTAGTGAGGGATTCAAGTGTGTTACGCCCAAGATGTAAATAATTTTGCTACCATGTGACATATACTGCTTTTCACATCACCTATGAGGTAATTATTATGTTTAATAATTTTTAAGAAAAAAAAACCGACTTCAATGGGGGATGCCGCTGAAAGTTCACTTATTGTTGATGGTGCACTCTTAGATTCCAGACAATGAAATGAAAAAGACAGCATCTTTTGCCTAATAATGTAGAAAAGGAGGTAAAACCACCCACTTTTCTAGTAGCATTTCGTTTCTTTAAGGGTCCCAGTTCTAACCTAACCTGACCTACTTTTCTGATAGCATTTCGTTTCTGTAAGGGTCACAGCTCTAACCTAACCTACTTTTCTAATAGCAGTTCTGTTCTGTGAGAATCGCAGTTCAAAACCCAACCACCCACCTAACCCACTTTTCTAGTAGCATTTCCGGGTCCGGATCAGAGTCCGGGTCCGTGTCCGGCTGTCCGGGTCCGGCTGACGGGTCCAAGTTTGGGTCAGAGTTCGGTCCGGGTCCGGGTCCGAGTTGGGGTCCATGTTCAGACCCGGGTCCATGTTCAGACCCGGGTCTGGGTCCGAGTCTGGGTCCAAAATTAGGGCTGGGTCCATAAGGAAGAGAACAAATCGCCAAACGTGAACTATGTGTCATTGAAGAGTTCCATTCTGATCATTATCAGCAGTTTCCATTTCATCAAATGTCACTTTTTAAATGTAAATGCTGGATTTGTTGATAAAAAAACAAATATTACTATATGTATGCCTTTCACATTTGAGGAGTTCCCTCGGTTCCTCGTGGGTCTCATCATCAGAACTCGAGCTAGACAAAAATATGTCTTAAAAACTTAAGTTGCTTAACAAACATAAAGTATAGGACAAATCGCCAAACGTAAACTATGCGTCATTAAAGAGTTCCATTCTGATCATCATTAGCAGTTCCACTTCATCAAATGTCACTTTTTAAAATGGAAGTGCTGGATTTGTTTATAAAAATACAAAAATCACTATATGTATGCCTTTCACATTTGAGGAGTTCCCTCGATTCCTCATGGATCCCATCATCAGAACTCGAGCTTGACAAAAATGTTTCTTGAAAACCTAACTTGCTTAACAAACATAACGAAGAGGACAAATCGTCAAACGTGAACTATGCGTCATTGAAGAGTTCCGTTCTGATCATCATCAGCTGTTCCACTTCATCAAATGTCACTTTTTAAAATGGAAGTGCTGGATTTGTTTATAAAAATACAAACATCACTATATGTATGCCTTTCACACTTGAGGAGTTCCTCGATTCCTCATGGATCCCATCATCAGAACTCGAGCTTGACAAAAATGTATCTTGAAAACCTAACTTGCTTAACAAACATAACGAAGAGGACAAATCGTCAAACGTGAACTATGCGTCATTGAAGAGTTCCGTTCTGATCATCATCAGCAGTTCCACTTCATCAAATGTCACTTTTTTAAATGTAAGTGCTTGATTTGTTGATGAAAATACTAAAATCACTATATGTATGCCTTTAACATTTGAGGAGTTCCCTCGATTCCTCATGGATCCCATCATCAGAACTGCTTCTTGACAAAAACGGGACCAATCTGTATGTATATACTTACAATCAAAAAAAGAATTTTCAAAATCGGTCCAGAAATGACGGAGTTATGGAGTAACAAACATAAAAAAAAAAAAAAAAAAAAAAAAAAAACATACAACCGAATTGAGAACCTCCTCCTTTGAAATCTTGAAGTCGGTTAAAAATATTATTTAAGCTAAAAAAATAATGTGCAAAAAATTGTAAAAATAGTGTCTTAGAACAGAAAAGTGTTACTAGCAGGGAAGAAAAGTGCCACTTTGATCGCTCCTAGCAGGGAAGTAAAACCCCTTTTTCGAATTGGTGATGTGAAAAAATATTTTGAAATACTTGCTACATGTCGATAATTATAGCTACTATATGTCGATATTTTATCTTTACCCGAATGATAGTCTAAGACTTTAATTAAACGTGTTTATTTTATTAAATAGGACTTTATAATTACAAAATGAACATGTATTAATCATTTTTAATTTTTATAAATAAAAAAACTTTCATCATTACTAAGAAATTATCGTTATAAATGAATTAAAAACAAAATATAAATCTCTCTTTTATTTCCACCAGGATACCGTATTCTTAATGAATGATCAGGTTTTTTAGATTCTCTGCAGTAATCTAGTGCACAATAAATACATACAACAATTAACTTAATATAATATCTTAGCCAAATAAATGGTACTTGTACATAAAAAACTAATTGTACAGAAAAATCAAGTATCGATATCGACATCATAAATATTTTTGTCCATCCCTAAGAACTTGACAGCTACCATTTTGCACCTCCGATAGCGGGGTCTAGAATTATTTTTGTGATAAATATTTGAATGCTGAAATTCCGGCCAGACATGTAAAGAACTGAATTTGTATTTATTAACATCTTATATATAACTCGTGTTTTATCAAATAAACGATTATCTTATCTTATATATATTTCAACCCAACGATCGTTGCCATAAGAATAATATTTACAGTGAACCGTTAACACCGACTGGCCTGACATGGGCTCTAGAAAATAGCTAGACCGACCTCAATTTTCCAGCGCCGGGAGCACGTTGCTTAATACTTGATTAATTAACCGTTATGCCTAAAAGCCTACATGAATCAGTATAAATAGGTATCCGAATACATTTTCAGTTAAACCTATACGCCCACCCAGTGGAAGCCGTACGAGCCCAATTTCAAAGAAAAACCGCAAATCAATGTACAGTTTAGCGATTTGGCACACGCATACTAGTCAAAACAAAATTTATGACCCGCAGTTCAAAAAAAAAATCCTTTAAGGGATTTTTTTTGTATGGAAAAAAAACAGAAACGTATCGTGTGTGGTATTTTATGAAAGGGCTTTTTGAGGCCCTTCTGAAAATATACCACATCTAATACATTTTAGCCATTTTTTTTTTTAATAAAACAAAAGTAGTTTTCAAAACATACCAAGTTACGATATGGCTGATTTTTTTTTAATGGTTCGTAATATCCTCATATCTAACCCCAAGAAAGCAATTTTGAAAATAATTTCATTTAGTACCTAATTTTTTAATTTTTCAAAATATTCGACTTCAACATTTATTCAGCAAATAAGGCCACAAGGACACTTTTACACGTCAACATTGAATTTATAGAACTAACTGCAACTACCAATTCAATTCAATTATTTATTTCAAATCATTTGATCCATATAGTGTTAGTAAGTACAACAAATCTTAAAACTAATAATTAAGGTTCACTAACTTACAATTTACAAATATATATATATATATATTTTTACATACAATTACAATTTACAAAACACACACATAGGTACAATAAATTATAAAATAAAATACAATAATAAATAAAATAAAATCTAGGCAATCTAGATACAATTCAAACTAGCGTATTACAATTACTTAGAGATGTATGTGAACTAATCTTTTTAAAATACATTTTTTTGTTTATTTATTAACTTTAAAACTGTGATATAAATATGATTACTTCAATATTTCAAATCAAATTAATTTTAAATAATTTTATACAACAATTTTTGCTCATTAATTGAATTACATAATTTATATTAGATATTTTTTTAAATTAAATTTTGAATTTTATTCATTCATGACTTCCCAAATGTTATTGCTGAAATGATATAAATATCATTTTTAACTACTATTTTAATGTAATCGAATCTATCTTTTTTTTCTGAAAAATTAGTTAAAAAAATATTATATAAAATTAGTATTCATTTAAGCATATTTGTAATTAAATTGTTTTAGAAATAACGATTGTACCTATGTCGAAATGTATTACTATTTTAATTAAGCTGTAAAATTATGTGCTTGTATGTGTACTTGTACTTCAATGTGTTTATACATGTAACTAAATGTGATTTTTTTCTGAGATATAAAGAGGCTATAATAATAAGGTTTCTTAATGTCGAACTACATAAAATAAACTAGACATATTGACCGGGATGTGTGTGGACCGTGATTACCTTTTGTATTGATTATGAGCTCCCGATATTACGTGGCAGTTACATGCATCTTGCATGCATGCACGGGCGACCCGTGAACAAGATGCATGTAACTGCGTCGATATATCGGGAGCTCAAAAACAATACAAAAGGTAATCACGGCCATATCCCGGCTAACCGTGAATTATTCAAAACTCTTACATAAAAAAAACTACAAAAATAATTAAAAAAAAACATGTATGTACATTGTACATACAAAAAAATCTAAAATTATTTATAGGTGTAAAATTTTAATAAGTGTCAGAACTCAAGAGCTATAAGATTAGTTTATCAAATTATCCTCGGAGATGTATAGGGTCCCCAAGAGTCAAAATCCTGTATAATTAACATATTAATTAAGAGAAAAGTAAACATACCTACGGGAACCGAATGAGGCCTCTCACTGTAATTATACTCGAGATACAGTTACTAAGTATAATAGCTCGATATTGAAAATATACCTTATGACCATTATACCAAAAGTAACATTATTTATTCCGTTGATTAGGTATTACGGTAGTATGCCATTTATTACCTTATTCAAATCTACGATATATCAAACTATATTATATGAAAAGTAATTATAAAAAATGTAGTGCACCCATCGTCAAGACTGTCAAGAGCTATTAAATTATTCGTGTATTAGGTATAATGAGTGCCCGTGTCCATTTCCGTTCAGTAACAGCTTCCTTCCACGGCATGACGGCACGGCCGCCTCAGATAAAACTCCGTGCCTCGCGCTGCACGATGCTCGATTATCTATGCATGAGTTTTTATTCCTAAGGACTAAAAAGTAACAATACTAAACCGGTTTCAAACCCGCCCGCCGCGCGCCGCGCCGGTAGAGAAAGACAGAGGTTTCTGTTTCTTTGTGGTTCACTGATCTGATCATGTAGGAAGGTTCGTAGCCTCGTAGCCTCCTCGAGTGCGAAGGAGAAGCAAGATTGTTTTTCTTTTTTACGGACGACGGGAACCGAAGTTAGCCGAGCGTGGCCGCAGCGCCTGCGTTGCTTACTACGGTCCAAGTGACGTTTTTTATTTTTGTGACGTGAATCCATTGATTGTTGGGTGACCATTGTGTAAAATTGAATACGAGATACATTTTATGTTAACTATCAATTATGTTCAACTAATATTCTAGTGTCTTCATGGTTAAACTTGTCAATACTATCAACGCGAGTTTGAATAAACTGAATTATCAGACAATCAACAAGAAGGAAGTGCCGGCAAGTTTGCTTATAAGGAGCAGCACCGTGGCTGTTACTGCTTTCTTTCTTAACATTTAATCATTGTTAAGTGTGATAATGTGATGGAGCAAACTGAACTCTTTGTTCGAGGCGTTTAACGAGATTGAAAGTAGGTGAGTGCTGAACTGATTCTCGTAGGAATAAGGCTGAGTGCGCAACCGCGGTGAAGGTCCCGCTACCATTGAGCACGAAGGTAAAGTCCAATTAAATTAATTTCATAACAGCGCAAAGCTTTTAAATTATTCACATTTGCCTTAAAAGTAATTACTACCAGCAACACTAGAGTAAACTACCTCTATTAAAATGATCTTGAACGTTAAAAAGGTATAAAATTCTTTTGATATGTTGAAAAGGTTTGCTGTCAGAATGTTAGTACCTAATTTGTATCTATTAATCATACACTGGGTAATTACAATGTTGTTATACAAACTTATTTGATGCTCGTAACATAACCCTATGTAATTAGTACCTACTACTGCCAAGTTATAATTACCTATGTATATACCTTTCACTATTAGGTAATTTAGGAATGGGACATAATTATGGGACTAGCTTAATTTGTTTTTCCACGGTCGCGCGAGATGTTAAGCAGGAAATTCGCACAGTGTCTAAAATTCAGCAACTAGGATTTCTCTTTTCGCCTCGCCTTTAGTTCGTTGGTGAAAACTTTCCACCAACGAACTAAAGAGCTGGAAAGCATCTCTCTTTCTTTCATCTTAAGAGATCGCTGTGCATATCACCTCCTCCTCTTATTATAAAAAAATATAGCTGACGGCTGACGTTTTCAAAAAAATATTTCATAAAACTCGTCATCGATATCGTATTTTAGGTTTTTGCAAAAGTCGTCATTGGTATCGTTTACTAGGTTGTAGAGAGTGCAAATTTCGAAATTTTTTAATCCAAGATAGCGGACATGCACTGTTACGTAAAAATCGTTATGGCTATTGTTTTCTAGGTTCTCTTGTTTCTTTTATTTCAAAAATTTGGCCATAATTATAGAATCCAAGTTAGCTGACATGTACCTACTTTTTTTCGTCAAATCGTCATGGATACCATTTTCTAGGTTGTAGGGGTGCGGATTTCGAAAATTATGCCGATACGAAGTTCGCCGGGATCGCTAGTATTTTATACATGTCAATAAACAGGATATATAATAAATAGGATGTCAAACCTACCAACTCAATAAAAAGTATTTAGTAGGCAACAATTCGCAGCACGTGCTACCCTGAAACTAGGATAGAGGTACCGCTTTTGGCCATCTTTGCACCGTTTTTGGCCTTAATTTGAGTCAATACATAGAATACGGTTATATTACAATAATATATTTTTTAATACAGGTGCTCAAAAAGTGCTACTTTTCGTGGCTGTTTAGCGTGCGGAAAGTTGGTTTTTGCGAACTAGTGCTTTTTACTTTTTCAATTTTTTAAAATTTTTACTTGTTCCAATTCATGACTACTTATTGATGAGTGTTAATATTAGTTTCTTTTAAACGTCGTAATTAACTTAAAAACCTACTGTTAATGTAAGAATACAAAAAAAATGCATATTTCATATTTTATCCTCTTCATCATTATAAGTATTATAACACGTTTATTTTTTAATGTTGAAAAACCGTTCTTAATGAGTTGTCTGAATGGAACGGAAGCCTGTCAAAGAAGAGGCGTATTTTCTTACTGCAAGAATGTTTTAAGTTTCCAAAGGCAACATTCGATATTGTTTTTATAAATATACGATACACAAATAATCGTAAATAACGATATTTAGGTAATAATAGTACAATGTTTTAATATTTACAATTGTTTCTGTCTTATAGAACATGCATTGGAAAAAAAACATTCATTGAAGTGGGTTCAATAATAATAACAAAATCTATTCTTAAAATATTTATCAGTACGGTTTTTACTCACTATTATTTTTAGTCGCTTTTGGCGACATGTTTCCCAAAGAATCCGAAACATGTCGCCAAAAGCGACTAAAAATAATAGTGAGTAAAAACCGTACTGATAAATATTTTGAAATATGTCTCACGATAGTTTAAGTGCGAAAATCTATTCTTGTCGAATAAAAGCTAGAAAAACACCTCTTCATAATGTCAATATCAATGATGTCAGTGTCACAGAATTAATAATATAAAAGTTTGGAATTCCATTCCTTACTTGTTGCTTTTCTTATTTTTTCGCAACTGTATTAAAAAACGTCGTTCGATACACGTGCGGATATGTCATTCTTCACTCGTCCCGAGTCTTGCCTCTCGGTACTCGTGAAGTAATGACATACTTTCCGCACTAGCTTCGAAATGTACTATTATACAATCGTGATATACCTAATAGAGAGCTTTTCAGTTGAGTACCGTGTTTAGGCAACAAAGGTTGCTGAGTTGCCTAAGTGAGGCACGAGATTGAAAAGCTTGATTATATTACTATTGTGTACAATACTTTTTCTACGAGTCATCTAAAATAATACCTTTTTTACTATAAAACCTAAATAAATTAATGAAAATTATTACTACAAAAATGTAGTACAAAAAACATCAACGCGCACCTGTTGTTGCCCGTTAAGTCTTGTCTTTTCTATGGGAGCGCGGCGGCACGTGATTGGTCAATTGTTTTTATAGTTGACTACAGCGTATCCAAATGAATATTATAGTTGAGTTGGGAGCCCATACATGAAAAGTACGCAATTATAGTTTGGTATACGAAATCTTAATTCAACCATTACAGTCGACAAGTAGAAAAAACCAGCCATGTGCGAGTCGGACTCGCGCACTGAGGATTCCGTACTTTTTAGTATTTGTTGTTATAGCGGCAACAAATATACATCATCTGTGAAAATTTCAAGTGTCTATGTATCACGTTCACGGTTCATGAGATATAGCCTGGTGACAGACAGACGGACAGCAGTCTTAGTAATAGGGTCGCGTTTTTACCCATTGGATACGGAACCCTAAAAATACTATTTTGAGCTTTTGAAGGTTTATACGGTAACGAATCGAGATGGTAATGGTATATAAATATAATAAATAAATTGATATTTTCGTATACTAAGACAATACATGGCCATCAAGGATACAGTGGCCCGGTACTACCCTTACGAGTCTTACGACAACATAGCAGGAAAACGCAATAAAATTAATACTGTACATCGTTAGGAACTTCCATTTGACAAAACTACAGTTTGTTAACACAGTTTGCTAACTGCGTTATATAATGAGATCATTCAATTGGTACATTTAGAGGTTCACTTAATTACAGAACAGGGCTTTTATTTCGGACCTTAGGCGACTGCTGTCTTAATGATAACAATTAAGTAAGCCCTTTTCAGGAACGAAAAAATATATCACTGATTTCGTTGTGTGCGTCGGACTTTCACACAATTTTAAATGTCTCTTTATCACAAGGATTCGGCCTTGACCATTATTTTGAATATTTCACCATCTCACCTGACTTACTACTTCATTTACCTACTAATTTAACAATTTTAACAGCGCAAAGGTTGCGGGTCAAGCTCAACGGCTCTTTAACAAAAGTTCAATGGAGTAGGTTGAGAACTTGAGTACCTACGCATTGAGTTAATTTGGGTTTCGTTAATCGGGGACCTCTAGTTGTGAAAGTTTTACTGCAAATTGAAACGTAAATCATACTGGTAAAAGACGCGCTTGCTGAATTGAATCGTCATGGACTAGGACCTAGGACTAATATTTATACGTGCGTAAATATATACGTATGATTCCGGGTTTATATGGCTGAATTTGAAATATAGTGTGTGTATATATAATGTAGTTGAAGTGGTTATCTGGGAGAGATAGCTTTTCAGCGATAATTTCGCCTGTTTATACCTCTACTTGTGTTGCTGTCTACTTGTGTATTTTCTGTATTATTTTCTACTATTGAGTATAAATTTGTATTATATTGTAGTCCCTGGTTTTCTTAGTTTATGTATTTGAGTTTGGTTTCTATGTACCGGGGATAATTGAATCAGTAAAACTACGACATGCTGCCCATTCGTAAAGATTAATTTTCACATCGTATCAGGATGCCGGTGAATCTGAGAAATGAAGACCAAAGTCATTATTATTATATGTCGTAGTGCAACATCAAAGTTGAACAATATATTTGAGTTACATAAGCACGTGCGGCGCAGCTTTCCCGCGGGGTCAGGCGACAGGATCGCGGCCCGGAGTAAATCTCAGCCGCGATGAACTCGGGATACGTCTGACTTATGCTAACGAGTAATCCGTGCACCTAATGCCCGCCCATCCATCGGCTTTGCCTTACTTTCATTATTAAGGTATAAACTCTAACCTTCGTCCGTAAGGCGTGTGTACATTTGACTTTATTTGACTACCAAAATATTGGACATAATTACGACTATACATTCGAAAGAAAATATTTTAGCTTGTTATACATATATCTCTTATACTTATCTGGTATTACAACTGTTACAGTAGGAAATCCGTTCCTCTTTTACAAATAATAATTGGCCCATGTTCTTTCTCAAAAGGCTCAATATTAATGATACTTAGTCCCCTTAAGGTTTAAACTCTAACCTCCAATGTTAAGTGAACATTTCACTGATTAATGAGATATGTAATGTAGACTACAGTTTGTTAAACGGGAGTTTCTAATGACGGTCAGCATTAATTTGGTAGCGTTTTCCGGCCGTCATTACGTTGTTTTACAGTACTACGTGCTGCGAATAAGTTGCTTCATTAAATTCGTCTATGACTGACTCGCAGGAAGGCAACTAGGTAAATGTCAAGAAGTTCGATGCTCTACAGTTGGAAGCTTTAGAAATGAAGCAAATTGAAATTATAAGTTTTCATTTGTTTGGAGTATATCGTGAACACGTCTGAATAGGATATATATACATAAGTATTACGGCAACCAGAATAAACTAGTGGCTTTGATGTGACCTGTACAACCCGCGAACCCCCATGGCACCACTGTTTTACAAAAAAACTAGTACTATATTTAATTATTTATTATGTTTAAATTTTAGCATTATGCGTAGACTGCTAGATTATTGCTATTCAGTTGGTCTTGCCTGAGCACTGTAATAAACAATAGAACATATTTAATTATTGTTTAAATATTAGTCGAACGAGCGAGCGAAGCGAAGTGAAGTTCTTACATTCAACTTGGAACACACGGCACGGCCGGCTAGGGGCACGTCCCGGCATTTCGATGTTTTTTTTTCATATTCATATCTTTATTGCTATCATGTTCATCAGAATACAGGTGTTACAAAAAATACATTTGTAGGTACATAACACCCTGTAAGGGGATTGCAACATTCTTAAATCTAGGTGTATTTTTACATTTCTAGTACTAATCATAATATGTACTTAATTAAAATAATATCATTAATACATAAATTTAATAAAAATCGAATTATTAAATATTAAATAATTAAATATGCGTCAAAATATTGGCTTAC
Organism: Cydia strobilella; assembly: GCF_947568885.1. Taxonomy (NCBI): domain Eukaryota; kingdom Metazoa; phylum Arthropoda; class Insecta; order Lepidoptera; family Tortricidae; genus Cydia; species Cydia strobilella. The sequence continues at coordinate 10,226,234 of NC_086043.1, forward strand.
AATCTTTATTGTTCATGAAGAATTTAAATTAATTAGAATTATACTTTAAAATTTTAGTGTTAATTATAGTAGGTATGAGAGTAAAGATACTGGCAGGTAAAAATGAATTATTAGTTTTCCGAAAAAACTCATTAGTACAATAAAAGTTTTTCTGTAGTAGATATTTTTTTTATTGGGTTTTAAATTTGGGTAGGCTATTTTCATTCTTTAGGTCAGCTGGCAAATTATTGTAAACTTTGACGCACATTGCAAACGGTCCGTTATGTACCATTTGTAACTTTGAGGTTGGTCTTTCCAATTTACTTCTTGCACGTAAGTTTTCTGGTCGCGAATGTCGTGGAAATAAATTCATATTTCCTTTAACAAACATGCTCGCCTCTGATATAAATTGATGGCAGAGTTAAAATTCCTAGCTCTATAAAACATTCCTTATAGCTATCTCCCATGCCTATATTACAAATTATTCTAACGCACCGCTTTTGTAACCTAAATAGATGAATAGAATCTGAGCTATTTCCCCACAGCACTATACCGTACGACAACCAAGCATGTGCGTAAGCATAGTAGGCGCACGTGGCAGTTTTTGTATTTGTACATATTTTTAGTTTACGTAGTGCGTATATAAATATTTAGTTTTGTCATTATTTTGTTAATGTGTTCTCTCCAGTTAATTGTGGTGTCTATAGTAATGCCCAAAAGAGGGAATGTATCCACAAACTAGTTGGGTGCCTTCAAACGAGTAATTTAGGTTTATTGCACTTCGTTGATGTGGCTTAAATTCTAACAGTTTTGTATTTGTAAAGTTGACTTGTAGATTGTGGTCGGCTAATCAAGTTGTTATGTCCGTTAGCACAGAGTCCAATTGATTTTTCAAGTCATGATCATCTTTACACGATATAGCGAGAGATATATCATCCGCGAATAAAGTGGTGGGTTTTAAAACTGAACTATCAGAGGATAGTTTGATGGACAATAACTTAAATAAATTTGTTCTAATTTACATAAATGAAATTGGGTTAACGTGTAGATAAAGCCATTATATTTTAGTCATTAAATTATGAGCAGGCTCGATCAAGGGGTTATGGAGCTAGAAGAGCGTAGAAGGCCAAAAAGCTATTTCTCTTCTATTCTGGTCATCTTATTTGCAAGAAAGTATGGTCGAGTTGGGTATCAAATGAAAGTGCTCGGTTTATACATTTTTATAGTTTATCAAAGGACTGTCTTATTTCAAACATAGACAGAGAGAATCATACTATCTTTGTCTTACACTAGTATTATTAGCACCCAAAAGAAAAGGATCAGTATAGTTTTTTTTTGTTCTTATTTACTGACAATTTGGTTTGACCAACTGTAATGTAATTGGCAAGATTTATAATAACGAAATAAAATTAACAAAATATAGGTAGGTATTTGACATTTGACAGGAAAGATTACGGGTTACCACAGATACATTTTACTTTAATCTCTATGGGGACTCAAATTTATCAGTTTAAGGACTCCGCAGACCTTGCAATAAATCGCACGCGGTTTTCGATCCTTTGCCGTCTAGGTAGGTGCACTCAATGGATCTAACATTTTGGCGAACCGCGAATTCTCAGTTCGGAGTGAACTACTAGTTATATATGCTCTTTAAAGTATTCTTTAAATTCTTCGTCACTGGCTGGAATGAAATTCCGTAAGTAGGCCACGGAGGCGTCGTATTTGACAAGTCTAAATGTCATTACTAATGTTTCTTGGGAAGCCAGACAAGCGACACTCACCGAATACTCAATTGGATCTTCGTTTGCTTCTTACGGTTAAATATCCTAATTTAACACAAAATGTTTTAGGGTAGGTTCCTTCTTTGACAACAAAACTTTTATAGGTATTCCAAGAATGATCCTATCTTACCGTTGTTCGGTTTCGTTTACAACATTTCTCATTTCCAACACATGCCAATCTAATTCATCAGTTGATGGATTAATAAACAAACACAGGAATTCATTTTACTATGTAAACAGGAAAGCTAATATTACTTGCGTTTGGAAAATTTGTCTTATTTGTCATATGGGACGAGGGGTGGATAAAAATCTATATCACCGCCAATTTCCACAAAACCGCCAGTGGGTTAGAATGTGTTGAATTTTCTAGTTAAGGTCAATCAAAGCTTAAATCAATTAAATGTTATAAAACTTATAATTTTTCGAAATAGTGCCAATACTTGATTTGGTAACCGAGCTAGCTCTATTTGATTATGCAATCCGGAATCCTGTTGATTTGCATTTTTAGGGTTCCGTACCCAAAGGGTAAAAACGGGACCGTATTACTAAGACTCAACTGTCTGTTTGTCTGTCTCTCATGAATCGTGATAGCTAGACAGTTGAAATTTTCACAGATAATGTATTGCTGTTACCGCTATAATAACGAATTGGGCGAGTCCGACTCGCACTTGTCCGGTTTTTAGACTCCGACAATCCGACCGACCAGCCATTATTAGAATATTGTGATTCAGTTCTCATAGTAGCCATTGCAAGCTTAGGCTGCTGAAACAGATTGAACCAACCAATTATTAGAGATCGTTTAGTACTGAAATTGATTGATGGCAATTTGTATCAATTGCATAGGTATAAGAAGTGTGCCACAGTTGGTCGACTATATTGCTATTCAAGGACATTGAGTAATGACTTAATGAGTAATGCTTCGAAGAATAATAATATAGTAGTTAATTCATATAGAAAGTTTTACTAACTTAGCTGCTTTTCTAAAATGTTCAAATTTATTTGACGTGTAATGTAACTTGTAAGATAATAAAACAGCCAAGGGTCAGACTCATTTTTTAGGAATAAATATATCTGTGCGGAATTAACTTTAGAGAGTAGATCTGGCTAAGTCAAAATGTCCGTCATCGCTTAAAGCCAAAGCTAAAGCTAAGCTTACCATAACTGCGAAATCCCTGCGACGACGCGACACGACATGTCAGACAAAATCCTGATGAATGGCAACCCTACTTCCACTCATTGATTTCCATTAGTTCTCACATTTTGCCTCGATGCTGTTTTGCCAGTTTAAAAAAATACATACATGTAAGTATATCAGATGATTTATGTAAAAATATAAATTTTAATAAATTTTTCTCTGGGACCACAAGACCAATGTCGCTTCCGAAACGTCGGAGATAATTTTCTAGCTTAATTCTATGCGATTTAGTCCAGTTTTAGTTAATAAAAACTTACAAGTTAAAGTTTGTATTCGTCCACATATGCGGGCATTTAAGAGGTTGAGTTGAATTAATATTGTTCATATCCGAAGATTTGTCTTGTAAGGAGTCATTGTAAATTGGGGTAAAAATAGTTTCCCAAATAGTTTAAGGGAGTCAGGAAAATCGAACACTGTCATCAGAATGATATCTAAATGATGTCATTTAGTCATCTCCCATTTCACTCGTAGGTACTTGTCGGGTACATGTATTCGCGCAAGCGAGACGCACCATAACTAAATGACATAATTTGGCCTGAATATTAACAAAGTTAGGAAACATTGCTCAACAGCAATAAAAGCGAGCAACATCGTGAGGAAACGACTATGCAGCAAGAAGAAATATAATAAAATAAAAATTGGTAAGTTTTCTCCTTATTTACAAACGGTTGCACTATTCCCCAGTTATTTTAAACAAAACTGCAGTATCTTATAATTGTATTGTGTATATGAGTGTAGTCTTTAGAATGGATCTACAACAGAAAAGTTAGTTCCTTAATACTCTAATAGAAGTTTCTCTTATCAAGACAAGATGAAATGATTCCTTTCTCTAAAGCGACTTGAACACGCTACTGAAAATAACTTTTTATATAAGAGAATTCGAATAAAGTGACGCAGTCAGAGACAAAAGTTGCGAAACTCAATAATATAATGACAGTTGTTAGTTATCTTCCGAGGCCGTGCTTAAGTAACCGCAGTCAGGCTCGACGCATTACTTCAGGATTATTTAACGTTACGTGGCTGCTGAGATCAGCTCTGAAGGGAACCGTTATCTCAACGCAGTATATTTTAAGTAACGAGTGCTCAGTGAAACAGATGTTAGTCTCCTTAGATCAATGATATGGAATCGATGAATTTTTCATGTCATTTGACCGATATGGCCTAGCTACGAGTAGCTAGTCGGTAGTGACCCTGCCGCCGATGATCCTGGGTCTTGAGGCCCGTTAAGGGCATTTATTTGCGTGATGAGCACAGATATTTGATCCTGAGTCATTGTTGTTTTCTATGTATTTAAGTATTTGTATTGTACATTATAGGTATATATCGTTTTCTGAGTATCCACAACACAAGCCTTCTTGAGCTTACTGTTGGACTTAGTCAATTTGTGTAATTTCGTTCTACACCTGCCATTAAGTCATGTAAAACCTTGAAAAAGTTGAGCCCTAGTATGTATTACGTATTTTTAAACCCCCGAAACATTGAAGCTATTAGTGCCTACTTTTTTATAAAGTTGGATATAGAATAACCAAGTGTACTACTGATGAGGCTAGTTCAGATTTTAGGGTAATCAACAACCAATAAACATTGGCATTTCGTTCGCGTAAAAAACGCACGCGTAACTTGCACTAGTTGCACCCTTCTCCCGGACTAGCACGTACACCTATAGCAATTAAAGCAACATGACTACGACGAGCGTAACAATAGAGAACACTTTCATTGCAACAGCAGAGATACAAAAAAATTGCCATCGAATAACAAATACTCCCACTTATAATGATTAGAATAAGAGCTTTTGTTAAGGTAATCAGAGAGTAACTTTCTCGTGACGTTTGTTTTGTTGTACGAGATGCGAAAACACTACTACTTAGTACTGGCGGTACGGCGTAATTCACTAAAATGCTGCAAATACAATTTTCAATCGTGCCTGAATGCCGGATAGGTCTGTGCCTTCGATGCCTAACCTGAGTAACCTGTCAACGAATGACAATATGGCGGACAAATGTTTGAAATGTCACCGTATTTAAGAATTATTTCGCTTGAAATTTGTTTTTTTTTGGCAAGTGTGATGATAAACATTGTGTGTAACTCCGGCGGTAAGAATATTGCAAATTCGAGTCTTTAATGCACTCCAGCCTGCGGCTGTCGTGCATCTAAAGACCTCTTTTGCAAAATTACACTTACCCCCCACGTTGCACAATGTACTATTTATTCTACATTTTATATGCATTTATTTAATATACTTAAGTGATACATAATATATAGCTTCATGCAGCCAAGCCTTACCAATGGGCTCAGTTAAACGGTAGCCTCAGCTAAAAGTGTATCGAAAATTTATAGATCGACTGCACGATTTTAAAAATAAATAAGCGTTAAAAACAAATCTTTATTTATCTTTGTAATACCATTATTTACTTCAAAAGGCCGGCCTTTACTATATACACACGAATCACCATAAAAAAAAGCTTTTTTACTTAAGGAGTTCACTATTATGTAAACTCGTAAACTATGAACTTATGTTTTGCAACTTTTGCATGTAAACGACAATAGGAAAAGTTTTACAAGATGCACTCGTACAGTAGGTGTGGGGTGCAGGGAGCTAGATGTCGTTTAGAGTAAGTGGTCTCATCCAATTAAGAGAACGCCCGCTGGATTGCTTCCAGCGTTTTTGTAATTGTCCTTTTGCACTTGTTTTTACTATTACAATGGCGGAAACGCCTGTTTCATCCTTATTTTCAACTTGTATACGAGATCTTCGATATTCGCTTTCAACTTTAGTTTCGGGAAATTTCCTGTTTCACCTATTCCTGCCCTGCCGTCATACTAACTAACACACTGAGACTCATACGAATATGGTTACCGAGTGGGACCCACGGAACACTAGATGGTGCTGGCCGGGGTGCAGGTAGGCCGAAAAGGAGATGGCGGGACGACTTGGACGCATTTTATCCGGATTGGCGGGAAACTACAAACGACAGGGTCGAGTGGAGGAAGCGAGGGGAGGCCTTTGCCCAGCAGTGGGACACTAAATCAGGCTAGGGAAAAAAAAATACTACATATGATTGTGGAGTGTGTAGGAAACATAATATATTTTACGAGTAAAATACGTGTTACCCACAGCCATCTTCCTCAACATTGCCCTCCATGTCAAATATTGCCTGTGATTATTTGCAAAACAGCTGATCTAATTACGAAAACCTAATGGGAAAATTAATTGTGACCATTATTAGAAATTAGATGTTTTGCCAAAAAAAATTATTTTTGGTACAAGCTTTTATCGCTGACTGTACTTTTTTTTAAAGCAATGAATATTCATCTAGACATTTCTAAAAACCCCAAACTCAATTAGGTTGTTGTTTTATCACAGAGTTCCTATGGGCTCCACCTGTCTCCATCATCAGATCAGCTCGATGTTATCATAATATTGCATTGTCACCCGATTTATACATATGTATGAAAGTTTGGGGTGTAGTGGGCTTTCAGTGTCGGATCCACCCAGTCGGCCTATTGGCGGGGGACTACCTAGTTAAAATCACTGATGCCCATGAACTCTCACCAGTGGCTCCTCGTAGTTGTTTGCACGCAGCTGCCACACCCCGGGCAACCACGTCGACTCGTGGGCCGAACCTGGTAGAGGGGGGTTTAGGTGCTTGCACCTAAGCCTTGCGGTCGCTCCCCGCATAGTGCATAGTGTCTGCTTCGGCTGAATAGCAGTCCGCCACCGGTGGCGAGGTAGCTAGGCAATTGTGGAGGGCCTGAAGGGTAGCGATAGGAGACCTGTTATCGCTACCTAGATACTGCATCTCTACTTCTCTCCGATCGTAGCGGCTATCCGTTCCATTGGAACAAGGGGGGTAAGGACAAGAGGGTGCGTCTGTGCTTGCGCGAGCACTTACGCACCATAATATATCCTGCGCAACGGACTGTTTCTGGATACTGGTAAATGAACATGGAAAGTCCTGTGGCGATGGGTTGAGGTAGAGAGGTCTGGCTTTGCAAGTTGGGCTTTGTCCAAGACCTGCACACAGGCGGCGCGGGGAGAGTGGTCGTTTTTGCGCTGCACTGGAACAACAGTACATGACAGCAGTGCTGCCGAATCTGCTGTACTCGTCTGAGACATGGGTCCTTTACCGTAAGCATATACGTACACTCGACAGATTCCACCTTAAATGTCTCCGAGACATCATGAACATCAAATGGATGGACCGGGTCAGAAATACAAACATCCTGAGGCGCGCAAATGTTAGAGGCATTGAGGTGTATCTGATGAGGCGGCAGCTGCGGTGGTGTGGGCACGTGTCTCGGATGTCAGAAGACAGAGTGGCGAAGCGCATCTTCTTTTCAGAACTCCAGAATGGTAAGCGTAAATGTGGTGGCCAGCACTTACGATACAAGGATGTTCTGAAAAGACATATGAAGAGATGCAAACTACAACCCTCGGTCTGGGAGCGGAAGGCAGCGCAGCGGCCCGAGTGGCGGCGCCTCATTCACGATCGAGTCACTGATTTCGAGACTGAACGCCGCAGTGAGCTCGACAAGAAACGAGATGAGCTTAAGGCTCGATCGCCAACCTCGATTCCCTACAACTATGTAGGTGGTGCCCAAAATGTGCTCGAGTATTTAGCAAGAAGATAGGGTACGTGAGCCACCTAAGGGCGCACCAGAGAGCGGATCAGCTACACGCTAATAACGCGAATTAAAAATTGCCTACTCCAGAGCACACAGTCGCTGTGGCCGAAATCGGTCAGGAGAGCATCATCATCATCATGTATGAAAATTTTCACCTACAATGAAAGTCGGGAAGTGGGTCAAATTTAACTTGCAAGATTTGACCCGTAGGTACATATTTACTATGTACATACTTAGGTACATTGCAGGTTAATAAAAAGCTTGTAATAAAGACAACTGTTTTGTAAGGACTCACGGTTTTTTTTAGCGGCATTGTTAGGTAAAATATACCCATTGAAAACATTACATGTAAAAAGATGCCAGTCTCGCAACGCAATACTTTTACTACAAAAAAGTTTAGAGATGTAATGTGATACCAAGTCGGTTATTTTAGTCAGTGCCAGGGGGTGTTAAAACCGCGTCAATATTAGATATCTTGAATTTTTAATACGTATAATGACTTGGCCATCGCACGGCTGCATAATTTATTTATTTATTATTATTATAACAACATATTTACACAGCACAGTTTGCACCAAAGCGCTGGCAGTTGTTCGGAACTGTCAAATCTTTGTTCTAACTGACAGGCCGATATCGTCCGGCGGACTGATAGTCAGTGGGCCCCTTTATGTTCAATTAGAATTATTTTTTATAGTTGACGATGATCCTTATCTCATTATGCAGCCGTGCGATGGCCAAGTCATTATACGTATTAAAAATTAAAGATATCTAATATTGATGCGGTTTTAACACCCTCTGTCACTGACTAAAATAACCGACTTGGTATCATATTACATTTCTAAACTTTTTTGTAGTAGAAGTATTGCGTTGCGAGACTGGCATCTTTTTACATGTAATGTTTTTGATGGGATCTCATCTCTTTTTGTAGGCAGTCCTTCTTTTCGTGTACTCATACCCATACCATACTCATACTATGTATACACATCTTTATTTATACTCACATCGTACAACGTAGTGTACCTATACTTAGCATACTAATTCTAGGAACTGCAAACGTAACTAGGTTATCGCATATGTTTATATAGGATTACAAACTTACTTGTGCAGTTATTAAATCTTTAAAACGTGACTGATATTGCAGTATTTTTAAGTTTTTATTGGCTTAATACGCTAAAAACTAATTAAGTTTCAAATTTGGAGCTCGTGGGTCTGCTAGAAGTACTTTAGAATTATGATAATCGTGAGTGAGTGTGTCAGTGACAAAACTAAGGAACTTTGACATGCAATAATTCTTAAACTACAAGTTCAAATTGAATGTTCTTGGGAATATATGTAAGCCATATCATGCCCTATATGTCACTCAAAATTCAGGGCTCTAGCTTTAGCCAGCACAAAATTACAGGACGTCGAAAATTGCCTGAATGGCTTCGAGAAAAGGATGGTACGGCCGTGCCTCTTTGTTTTGCTCGACTTGGCGGGGGCACTGCCGTGCCCCCAGATTTCTTTCGACATCATTGTATAACTAGTAACTTAGGAAATTCTTTTTATTTTTATACCTCATTATTATTTTGTTTCCGCTATCTCAAAGAAAAGCTCGGTATTTATCAATACACCGCAAAGCTATACATTCAAGTAAAATAGAGATACCTCCGACGGCTCCGACAGACGCGGAGTGGAGTATGCAAATGAAGGGATATTGGAAGTAGCGTTGCCATTGTCGTCGTGAGCTGGGGCTAGACTTATACATGCTCGCACGTGTACACTAATAGAGGTGCCATACGCTGCGCTCTTTTCCGAACCGTATGACAAAACGGCATTGTGTAGATACACATTTTGTATAGATTCATAAGCAGATACTCGTGATCGTAAGCTTTCTTGCTAACCCGCTGCATTTTGCACCATCGGTCTAGTGTCCACACCATATCTAGATTTTATTGGGCATATAGGCCATATAGCTGACCAATGCTGAGCTCTATCAATGTTTTATGTAGCATGCTCGGATAAGGTAGCAGCCACAGGAAGAGCGCGGATTCACGCTCCGCTACCCCTGTTTTGTTATTATATAAAATTGCTCTCGGGTCGTCGGAAATTGCGCTGACAATACTGGAAAAAATATAAAACACATCGATCATCCTCGTGCTAATTACCTACAATAGTTTGTATAGCCAAGCTTGCCAAGTGAAAATGTAGTTAATCGTAGATTCCATTGTTGGTATCTGCGTCCCTATAAAAAGGCTTATCATTCAAGTAAATTTAACAAGAAACCTTTTGTATTTTTTCAGACCGTCAATAAAGTGAATATTACTAATATTATAGTTACTATTACTATTATTATTATTATAATACCATAAATGAATTCAGCACCCCCGATTTATACGAAACTGTTACCAAACCCGGCCTAGCAGCTTCACTTATGTAGATAATCAAGATAAAAATGAGAGCCCTAAATAAACCTTCAAGAGCGGATATCTCAAAAACTATACAATAAATAAAAAAACTTGACGTAATAAAACATGTAACAAATTAAATCACTACATTTCGTATAAGTGGCCATGTCGCTCAGACGGATAGTTTCCGAGATATAATCGAAAAACCGAAAAATTGAACCTTCAAACCCCCCTTTCCCCCCAGCACCAGGGTTACGGTCGGGGACTTTTGATATGTTCATCTCCAAACTAGTCCAAACAAAGCTACGGAAAATTGTGTTCCTAGCATTTCCCTCTATACCTTCTTATTGCTTGGCCTAGACAGACATAATTATGTATTTAGATATTAGTTGCGGGGAGATACACCGTTAAGCCGCGTGCAGTCGTGCCAAATCTCTTCATTAAACTGGTTGGGACGCGGCAGCAACCGTCGGAACTGTTACCTAGTACGAGCCACACCTAAATCTAGCGTTTTTGGGTAATAAAATGTTTAGAGGCGTACGGTAGTTTTTTTTCTAATCTATGCAATTATGTATTATATGCATTACCTTTGAAGTTATGTTATGACCCATGCATCATCCTCTTATTCCTGCTATTGCACTTCGGTATTCATTTTATATGGTGAACATATTAAAAGTGTGGCCTTAAAAGTTCAATTCAACTTGTAGGTAAAGAATCCCTATGTAAAGAAAAGCCAAGAAAGTGAAAGGAACTGAGTCAGGACGTTGACCCTAAGTTGTTTTCAATATATGAATACTAGCGTAATAAACAAACAACCTCCATACAATCAAGCGTGTTTTTAAGCACCAGCCTGAATAAGGATTTAATTCATTGAGACATTAAGATTTATAAAATGTGTCTCCGACGTTTGCAATAGTTTTTTCATAGATGTTACGATATTATTATCATTGCATTACCATAACAGACGTGGTGTTTTATACTCCGTAATTAACGATCATTTTTATATGCGTATCATGGGGTGCATACTGAACGTACGTAATACATTGCTATTTATAGCAAGCAAATTAGAAAATAAAAACCTATTTAAAAAAATCATGTGCGGAAAGAGAAGAGTCGTAGAATGTATGGGCTCCCTTACATTCCACGATTCTTCTCTTTCCGCACAGAATGTAATATCTCTATGTTTATAACAGGTCGGTTTCTAAGGCACGTACCCGCTCCCGTCTGTATTGTATAGCAGCTACACCAACTCAACATACAAACGGCAAATGGCTATTATTAACGTTGCGTAAAGTATTCAACACAGCGTTGGAAGCTATTGTTTTAAAATGAATTACCAACCAAAACATTAATATAAGTTTTCATTTGTAATTTGTAGGCTGCGGGGTCGCCGGCTGATTGTGATGCGTGTGAGGGCGCTCAGGCGAACAGCGGCGCGATACGAATGCCAATGTGCAATTATATTTAGCGTCCATCGCAATTATACTTTGAATAGGTTAGAAACTATGTCAGTGGCCGCCAATCCCTGGACATTGCAAAAGGTGTCCGATCGCTTCTTGTACTTAGTCCCTACGTTATCTTACAGCCAGAAGCTGCGATCGTAATCCGATTCGTATTCATCTAACTACGCCTTTATAAATTACATCAAAGGCGACAGATACTGAATAATAAATAAAGCTAAGCTAAAACATGGCCGCGCGCCGTTAATCGCTATTCCAGTATTTAATTTCGGACTCTGTCCAGATAAAGGTTGCTATGAACGTACAAACAACTTTATCCCATTATTTACCTGTACGTGATTTTATATATCCTTAGACTTGCTTAGTGAAATGGTTGGTAGTTAATAAATAATTCCTTGTATTGTGTTCGGTGATAAAGATTTTCTGCTTAATTTAAGGGCGCGTAAATTTTGTGCCACAATCCCAGAACACCGCCCTCCCGAAGAATGTACAAAGCTAGTCCCGGGAAACTTTATGTTGAACTTCGCGCAGCGTAGCGGACGGTATTATCCTATCAATAGTATGAATGGAGCGGGCACACACGGGATGGCGGCAGCAACAAGGTGAACGTTGTCTTACACACAACCGGTAGGTATGTTTGCGTGAAAGCCTGCCTGCGGCTGGCATGGCAGGTGGCTCGTGCTGTGAATTTTGATCGGCAGACAGGCTCACAATACACTGCACACTGGCTGACATACAAAACATCATGTTGAATATCTGCACAAGCCATGCAGTAAATACTAACGGCTCGAGGGCTCACGCCAGATTAACGCCCGTGCGTGGAGCACTGCCAAGTAATAAAACTTCATGTTAATACAACGCAAAACGCCAGTTTATGTATAAGTTTGGCGAACATAAGTCGTAGATATACAGATCGGCCAGGCTGGTCACGAGTGCAATAAATGTTGCAAGCGCCCTATGCAGAATGGACACAAAATAAACTAAGAGAGAGAGCGGCGAATTCAATTTAAATATTTTTTTAACATTGGAATAATAGAAGTCTGGACAAGCCGAGCATCGCCCGGTCCACCGGAGTGTTATTGTTGCAGTTAATGAGGCCATTGTTCTGGGGAAAGGGTTAGATAGGTGTCATCCGAGCCACATTGTCTGTCCAGCAAGTGTTTTAATATCACCAATGCATTGTTCGATCTACAAAAGCTGATGAGGACAAATGTTTTTCATTACATGAAAACTACCTACAAAAACAGCGGAATCGCTATCACTACACGACGGTTTGCGTGACATGCACGTCAGGTACACCTACTACTTAAACTTTCCTTTTTACTTTTGTAAACAGTGAATGAAACCACTTCCATTTATGGATGCTGACACGAAGTGTGCGAAAAGGATGATGTAAAAGTAGTTTGTAGCTTAATTCGTATACTATATGGACATAAAATTCACGAAAGTATACCAACAAGTACATTTATAACTCTTAATTTATCGAAAGTAGGAGTAGGCAAAGGAAGCATTGTGATTACAGTGTGTATGATACTGGAAGTCGTTCATCAAATTGTAAATTACCTATTTGTACGAGTATAATGAGATTTCTTATTACAGAAAAGCAATACTTAACCAAAATATTGAGATGAACGTTATCCAATAATGGACGTAATCAGAGGTTATCGAGTATCAGAAGATAATCATGTTTATTTTCAATAAATACGATGGCGATGTTTCTTTAATTTCCTTTAATGCTTGTACTTATAGGTAAATCTATCTATACAGGCAGGGTGGAAAAAATTAATGGGCCCTGGAGGGAAAGTCCCTCCAGGGCCCTTAAAACCTTCAGTTAGCTCATTTTACTTAAAGGAATCATTCTTTTATTTTTAAAAAGAAACAAAACTGCATCCAGATGATGAGATGATGATTCTAGAGGGAGTATTTATATCGAGAACATTTTTTTTTTCAGTAAGGGGCTTGAAACTTCGTAGTTAGTGTTGTGACAGACAAATCAAATGCGTTGTATGGTAATTATTAACAAGCGGTTAACCGCTGCTACTGCTATTATTTGCTGCATAATATTCTTTCAGCGACACCGTTTCGCGTGTTCGGATCCTAATCAACGGCCTCTTTGGACCACAAATCTACTAAACAATCGCCTAAATGTAACTAACCCACTTACTAGTACATAGGATCAGTTGCTTAGTATCAGTAGCTTCTAATATCGATTAAAACGTTATTTGTTTTTTTTATTACATTCACGAATTTATTTTATTAGATGTCTGATAATGGTGGAATGTGACAAGTCAGGAGCGACTGTTTTAGAAATTGGAGTGGATACCATATTATACAATTTATGTTATTTGTAACCGGACCAGCACATTGTTCAATCTAATTACTTATACAAATAGATACGCCTCATATTTTTATTCATTACTTTAACGTCTATTGTTTTAGTTGATTACACATTTTTATGGCAACGAGCATAACCGCTGTTTGCTTTAAAATGCAACAGGCTTAATAAATAAATTGTGTGTATACAACTAAATGTGTATATGGTTCCATTTAATTGAGTTTCGTGACGTACGTAACCGCCGTGATAACGAGCTTGGTCAGAGTTAAATAAGTCCCGATTATTCAACACTCTTCTGCCCTTGGAAGTTTGCGCGACTTCACTGTGAGCATTAATATTCAAACAGTCGTCACAGACATGAAAATGAATTATCTCTAATCTCGCTCCGGGTGCTCAAAAGGAGTCGGTCTTTTAAGTAGGCGTTGTTAAAAAGCCGTGGTGAATTTTCAATGCAATCGTCTGAACGGATCTTGCCGCCGCCGCCCACTTTCAAATTAAACCTATCAGAAGCATTAACCTTGACCCCAGAGGAAACGCATAGTGTCACAGAGGTCGTGTGTCCACAAACGCGTAGTGTTCTTGCCCCAAAATTATCCTTTAAGTATCAAGTCCGTCGCCATTAATGGTTTCTAGGAACAATTCGAGAGCCTTTATTGGCAAACTTTGATAAGTTCCTGAATGTAATGTACCATGTAAAGCGACTTCAAATAACTGTACGTGTAACTGTGTATAACGAGCACATGTACTTAGCGCGTGAGCCTACAACCATTCTAGAACATACATTCTCATAAAAAGGTAGGTAGGTCAAACGTGATTTTGGTCTGTGCGTGTTCGTAAATAATTTATCTGAAACCGTGCTCCCACCGAAATAACACCTCGTGGTTAGATAACAACGGGACCAGTCCCTAGAGGTGCTAATTTTCAGATAAAGCCTGCGTTGTATGGTCATCAAAAAAAAGAAAAAAAAGTTACTGAAAACGTCTTATAAATCAACAAGAGGCTTTTAAATATTGACCGAACTGTATTTAAGCGTGGAAAGTAGGTAATAATACATTGACTGACCGTAATCGGCTTGTTCCGACTTTTCTTTTGGATTAAAAAATAGTCCGCATCGAACGGCCAATTATACCGTTTCAAAAAGTGCAACTATCTTTTGTAATCAATTTTTGTTAGGTCAAGCGAACGACAGTTTACTTCAGAAGTTCAGACCGATTGGTCGCAGATAAGAAATCTAAACATTACACAATAATTTTATAAAAAACTGGACAAGTGCGAGTCGGACTCGCCCACCGAGGGTTCCGTACAAATTTAATTTATAGAAAACTAGCTGTTGCCCGCGACTTCGTACGCGTGGATTTGTATGTTGGTGGTTATATATTCTACATGAGCATAATATAGAACATTATGCAGCAAAAGATATCAGTAGGGACGGTTAATCATTTGTTAATTATACAACGCATGAAATTTGTCTTTCACAAACTACGAAGTTTCAAGACCCTAACTGAAAAAAATTGTTCCCGATATAATCCCTCTCGACCCTCTTAGAAGATTTACAAGTCCACTATTTAAAAAAAAAATCGCTCCCGAAACTATTAATACAAACTTTTCAAAAACGGTGTAAGTAATCAATTTTCGTCTATTCTAATATAATGCCCTTTTTACCAAGTTTCAAGTTCCTAGCTTAAAAGAAAATTTGTACCTTTTTAACCCCTTTAGGGGTTGAATTTTTAAGAACGTTCAAATAACTTTTTTGGAATCTTATACAATGCCTTTCTAAGAAGTTTCAAAGCATTTGTAATAGATTCACTTTGAACCCCTTTTTAACCCTTTTAGGGGATTAATATTTAAAAACGCTTAAATTACTTTTCTTGTATTCTAATAATATATGCCTTTATACAAAGGTTCAATTCCCGCACTCAAAAAAATTGCCTTTCTAAGAAGTTTCAAAGCATTTGTAATAGATTCACTTTGAACCCCTTTTTAACCCTTTTAGGGGATTAATATTTAAAAACGCTTAAATTACTTTTCTTGTATTCTAATAATATATGCCTTTATACAAAGGTTCAATTCCCGCACTCAAAAAAATATTTTACCTCCATACACTTTCAACCCCATTTTTACACCTTGGGGGATGAATTTTTTAATAACACTGAATAAGTTTTTTCTCTTTTAATTATATATATTTCTATGAAGTTTCAAGTACCTAGCTTAAAATAAAATTAGGACTACGACAAAATTTCAACCCCTTTTTAACCACTTTAGGGGATGAATTTTTAAACACGCTGAAATCACTTTTCTTGTATTCTAATTACATGCCTTTATCCAAAGATTCAAGTCGCGCACTTAAAAAAATGTTTGACCTCCATACAAACTTTCTACCCCTTTTTCACCACCTTAAGGGATGAATTTTCAAAAACGCTGAAATTACTTTTCTAGTATTTTAATAATATGCCTTTATACAAAGTTTCAAGTCCCGCACTCAAAAAAATTTATGGTCTCCATACAAACTTTCAACCCCTTTTTCACTACCTTAGGGGATGAATTTTGAAAAACCCCTTCTTAGGGGATACTAACGTCGTAAAAGCTATCTATTGTGAAAAATTCAGCTCTCTAGGTCCAACGGTTTGGGCTGGGCGTTGATTTAAGTGAGTCAGTCAGTCAGTCAGGACTTTTACGTTTATATAATATAGATTTCTATTGTCTAGATAGATATCACGGTTCATGAGATATAGCCTGGTGACAGACAGAACGACGGACAGTGGAGTCTTAGTAATAGGGTCCCGTTTAAAAAACACGACTAAAAAATATTGGCCTTAAGCTTATTTGTTTATGCGGGTATTGTAAATGGTTTTAACACGATTTCTTGTTGTGTAGAATGCTGTTATTAATTACGAGTGCGCAATAAACTAATATCAAACAATTTGACTAATGACTCAATCAATTCAATCTGCTGAATAAGTTATGTGAAGGCGAATCATTAACAAAGGTCATATCGTAGGTACAACGTCATCTCGGTAAAAAAAAGCGTTCGGTGTTGTTTTTTTTTACCTTTTTGTTTAGGTTGATATCACTTGCGGACATAAGGCGGTGTTGTTGTTACGTAATGTACTTTTTATTAGTATATTATAGTAATGTATTTATTGTACTGGTAACAAGGGCTTAAGCTTTATGCTTCGGGCACGCCGTCTGCCATTTCAAGGTTGTCATAATTGACGAAATGTCCTGAGACTCCTGAGTCGTAACGTCTCTTTACGAGAAAAACGTCTGGTAGCACTCCATAATAAGTACCTATTACATTATTTACGACGTCATCACTATAACCAAAGATAGATATAACTCCGTAATAGATGGATACAGTCTAAGGAAAAAACGTGCCTCGAAAATCACGAAAATTTGACTCTCGGTCAGATGGCGCCACTAGTTTTGGCCTACACTCGTATAGAGGGCGTTGACTGTTTCGTTTGTTATTTATAATTTTAACGCATACCAGTGAAAGAACATGGGTCAAAATCATATAAAAATAATTAATGCAAATAAAAAAATAATTTATCCATATTTAAATACATTTTAACGTATTTTTTTAAATCTTCATTTTTAGTTTTAAAGTGTGTCGACAGATGGCAGTGAATTTACTGGGGTTACAAAATTTACTATGACAGTACCGCTCTAGTATAAGTTACTCTATGCTATAACGCTGCGTCTTACGTATTAGGCGAACACGCGAACGCGAAGCGAAGCGGCGCGGCCGGCCTAAGGCGTTCGCGTTCGCAACGAGATCGCCCACGGCCACGACAGACATTTCTATAGGTATCAAATGATTGATTCACCCCGCTCCGCGCCGCGCCGCTTTGCGTTCGCGTGTTGTTCGCCTACGTATGTACCTAGTATACGCTTTAGTTATAGTGGGCAGCCGGGCAGCGGCCTACGTGTAACCATCAAACCAATATGTTGTACATTATGTAGATTATACAATATATGTTATAGCTTCAAGATTTCAACTTACCACTGCCGTATATGGAACATAAGTGTTTATTTAATGTTCCTAATATCGCATATATTCACAATTAGACAAGCAATTTAACATCATCATTCATTCATTCATTCATTTAATCCTTTATAAAACATAGTTTTACATGTCAAATACAGTATTTCATATTTACAACTATTTATATATCAACTATCAATAACATAACACAACTGCGACTCGTAATATTTAGTTATACCGGGTGTTTCCTGTAACAGGAGAATTAAATTAAACTGGAGGCTGTACGCCTCAAACTGACCAACATTTGTTCAGCAACTTTTTAAAATTATGAAATATTTAGATTATACCTTTTTCATACTAATTAAACATAAGTAAGTTTAGTTTAGTTTAGTTTTATAAGTTTAGTTTAGTTCTAGAGATTACTTAGTTTATTTAATTTTAAATTTAATATATGTTTTTTATTTATTTTCAAGAATATTATATTAAACATTATTTTCCATGTACGCTGCCATCTGTATGTTTGACGTTGCTTGTCACCCTTTAAACATAACAAATTTTGCTATACATTGCGTCTTAGAATAAATTTTAAAGTGTAATGAAAATCAAAACACAAGTTATTTTTAAAAGTTGCTGAACAAATGTTGGTCAGTTTGAGAAGTACAGCCTCCAGTTTAATTTAATGCTCCTGTTACAGGAAACACCCGGTATATTTAGACAAGTTTCAATCATTTTTGCACAAATAAAACCATTAAGTACCTAACGTTATTATAATGATCCATAATAAGCATGTTTTTGTAATTTTTCGATAGACGAGACGGGGTAAAAAATGAGGCGCCAATGACGGTTAACTAGGATGCCTTTTTTATTTATTTTAAACTGTATTACGATGTACTATAATATTATAAGGTTATTCCTTTGATTAGTTACCTAGTCTTAAAAATGTTTGTTTAGGAAATTGATATTTTTGTGACCTCTTCATTAGAGAGAGAAAATTTGTAGATGGCAGATATATGTATTATGAGGGCGATTCATTACACAGTCGCATCTATTAATAAATCGATAATAAATTAAATAAGACTTCTTAAATGCCTAATCATTCAATGAATATTCTTATTGCAAAATTAATTGCATAATATAATTGGCAGAACTTTATCCAAAGGAATTGCAGTTTATTAGGTAAAGCGGCAACGGCAATGCAATCCATACGCAATTGTAAAAGCTGCAGTAATTATACAGCTTCGATGGATATCTAATTAAGCCGCAGTAATTACGTTAAATGCTCGTAGTTAAGTTCATGGATATTTCTCAGTGCTTCTAATCACAGTGCATAGCGTATAAAATACCTTGCGTAAGAATTCCCGACATAACAGGCTGAATGCATGGCTGTCGAATAGATAGACGCAGACGGCAGGAATGCACCGCATGATGCAACTAAACACCTGCGCGTACGCGCCAAGCCGTCTTCCAGCCACTAAATTATATTAATCTAATGTCAAGTTTTTTTACATTTCAACAACCCATTACACAGCATAAATTCCTCCACTCGAATTCTTTAGGAATTAAATAAGATCAAGGCAGTTAATAAGGCCTGTTATCTGCTCCGGTAAACAAAGAGCCATTATAGCTATTTACAATTAAAGCCATTATATATCTAGAGCGATTGCAGTTGGTAGTGAAGTGGTAGCGTTTAAGTATCGCACGCGCATCAAACACTATCGAATATCGATATCGAGTGATTTAGTGTTGCGTGTTGTGCGCCCGCGCCTCTTGCCGTGAAATCGCCGCGCCGGCGACCGCGCCAAGATAAACTGCAACGATCTAGCCAACATAAATCCTGCGAAGGATTTACTGGACACAGCTAATTCATTACTCCAACTCGGCCTGGGCGTGAAATTGTTGCGCTGCCCGTCATACTCTATTCTTATCTCGAAAAGGCTGAAGTAAAGAACATGCAAATTGTTCTAAATAGTTGGCCCCTTAACACAAACTTCCACTATTGGATTTGCAGTTTGCACATTCTTGTCTGCGGCGTATATCTTATTTAAGTGTTTAATGACTGCTTACATTAGCTACTTTAGTTAGCTCTATTATTTGACCCCAGCATGCAGGCTTGTCATGTTAAAAACACGTGTAAGGCGCGTTGGGATAAGATTGAAAAGGAAATTGAAAAATCATGAGGGGTAAGATGAAAAGCCGCCCTTAATGCTTCGTTATACGGGCGGCTTTTTATCTTACCCCTTAAACCCTTTCAATCTTACCCCAACGCACCTTACATATATGTTAGGGACCTACATAAATTGCTTTGGAGTTTCAAGAACGAATCATTTCAGCACACTCTTGAGGCTGCTATTTAGCCGTTGAAATTCGTGATTTCTTAGAACACTTATCCACTTATCGTAGTGCCATTCCTCTGATTACGAGCCATCTTCCGAGTAGATGTAGTATATAGGTATTATAAATAATAAAGCAGGCATTATGTTGTCACCAAGGCGGCGACCTACCGGTTCATAGTGTAGGGAAATGACGCGACCAAACGTTACTTACATCTTATATGTAGGTATGTACTAAATATTTTCAAAGGTGTTCTAGATTATTATAAAATATATTACACTGATTGACCCGCGGTTCTGTTGCAATCTTTGAGCAATTAAAAATCATGTCTTTGATTTTCTCATGGTGACTAATTTTCCTATTATATGACACCGTTTCTTAACGGATTCAAAAGGAACAGTAAACTTTCCAGACCGTGAGTGAGTCACTAATTATCTTAATTCACCTACTACGTAATTACGTGACTTACCTACCTACTATGAATACACACGTAGATATTCTTTTCTACTTCGTTTCTTTTCAATAAGCCTCGTTCCCTTTTACTGCTGATTGTGTGCAGAAACACCTGAGCTTTCCGTTCACACAAACTACAACTTGCCATCTTCAAGGAAAACATTTCACAAAATCACAGTGACTATCAAAAACCGCGCATAGCTATAATGAACCATATTAAAAGTAATAAAATTTATGATCAAGAGAAACTCATCTGCGAGTCGATTCGATCCTTGAGATGTAAAACCGGCGTTTAACTTAATTACTACGAATAAAAGTCGATGGAACTCTAGATGGAGAAGTAATTACATTTCTACAGGCTTTGAATTTTAATGGTCCATGGAGTGCAGTAGTAGATGAGGATATGTACATCGTACTGAACAACTGATCCAATGATCTTATATGCATACCTATAGATAGGCTATACTCATACATAAGAACCACAAAAAATACTATAAGTATTTATTTCAGTAGATACTAACTATCACGCTCCGCGATTGTTACGCCATTTAGAGTCCTAGCTAAATTGGTTGTTCCATACTTACGCTTTCGAATGTCCAATATTTAGCTAGATCCCTAAATGGCTTCCAAATCACAGAGCGTGACTGTACCTACAAATGAATCTGTTTTTGTTGATTAATTTTCGCATACCAGCATTGATCTTTGTTACACTCGTTGTTGAACATAAGCTAGAACGTTAGCACGTGCTCAGGTATAGCTGGTCAGGTATACTTGCCGCAAAACTAAGTGGGGAGTCAGGTTATAATGCCATCTCTTTCACTCTTGGTTGGTCCTAAGGAGATTGCATTATAATCTCAGTTGCCAGTTGGTATTGCAGCAAGTATAGGTATAATTTAAACGCTTCAATTTTGGGACGACTATAACATATCATGGAGTTATCATATCATTGATATGACCTACATATTCATCCCTAAGAGTATGGTCATGGTCATGACATATAACAAAATCACACTGTATAGCGTCTCAAGCTCGATTAGACGCGAAACCGTACGGGAGCGAAAAGTACGGGAGGCTATCGAAATTAGTCGTCATCCGAATTTTTGTGGTTGGTCAGTGCCTGTGGACGAACCATTAGCGAATAACGTAGTGAGTGTTGTGTGCAACCCATCATTTGACAATAATGCCGTAAACGGTAAACGAGGGTAGTTTCGTAGTCGGTAGTTTAGGGCAAATAAATATTACATTACCAGTAAGTAACTGAAATCAGATCTCGTTTCTCGACTTCCTTTTTCGTGCATCTGTCCAAGCACCGACTTCCTATAAGTGGCAGCTGCCGCCGCCGTGTAAATCAGCGCCTGCTCGCTTCCGACCAATAAGAGCACGCGTAATGCCAATTTACTCGCCTCTGCTAAAGGAAGTAACTAATGAATCGTTGCATCTATGAGTTCACTGTTTTTTTCAAGTCAGGCAACATTTGGCATTAGCAAAGTTGAGCAAGTTTACGGTACTACATATATAGGTATATATATTTGAAGAATATAGACATAATACTTGCGGTGTTTATTATATTTTACATGAAAACACGATCTGTTGAAAAATGAAGTAGGTATATATATCCGCGTCTACATATGTACATATAATATATTATGGTAGTAAGTAGGTACTTTTATTATTATAGATATATCATTAAATATATTAATAACGGGTCACTCACGTATTTTAAGTCGAAAAACGCTCGACATGTTTCACTCCGTACCGAGGAGTTCATCAAGAGCTTGCGTTGACGGTGACGGACCGGCGCAGACTATGGGCCGCAGCCCTCCGCGCCGGATGACTCGGCGGGGCGCGAGAAACTACCCTCGTTTACCGTTTACGGCATTATGGTCAAATGATGGGTTGCACACAACATGTAACAGTTGTTAGCTCCATATAATTAATAACATATTATTTACATCTATTTGTACTTTTATTATTAATAATCTGATTTATTTAGTAAATATAGTAAGTGTAATGATTAAACCAAGTCGGACAGTTGGCACGTCGACCAATCAGGGCGCTGCTAAAATGGTGGCGCGGCGTTCTGATTGGCCGACAGTGATGACGCGATAAAGTAGCGGGAATAGTGGCAACGGCTTGTAGTCAGTCTTGTTTTAACCACCAACAGGAAAGAAGATTTAAAAGAGAAAGTGCTAATCTGTGAATTGTATTGTATGGTTAAATTATTTTATTAACGCTTATGCTTTAAATATAGCAACGCAAGCGTTCTATACCTGCATTGGTGAGTTAAGTGTGAAGACTGAGGATACATTTGATATTGTGATAATAAACAGTAAGTACTTGAATCAGTATCATCTTTTATTTTGTTTACCTAAATTACATACCTTTGGTTAGCTTGTCAGCTTTAATACCTTAGTCAGCCTCCTGCACCTACATCTCAGCCAGTGGGATATATGAACCATTAAAGTGATAAATAATTACACTTTTTTTTCTTTTTCTACTTAATGCTTTTGTTTTCGTCAAACCGCTACGTCCACTACCTACATTTTGAATTATAAACTTTTATCTTAACCGATTGCTTAGAAATTTAACAAAGGTATGTAGTTCTTGTTAACGAATTACGTCATATGTGCAAATGAGTTGCTGCAAGTGCTAATTAATCAAAAATTAAGTGTTGATTAACAATGAAATTGCATCAGTACTTATTTGCTGCGCTAGGCTTACATTAAATATGTTATTTTGGAAAAGAGTTGAATAATGTATGCTGTGCTAGTTTAAAATTAATTGTGTTAAATACTACCGTCTTTTTTATAAGATAAAAGCAACTTAAAATTTATTATCATAGGTCCAATTACAATCGTAGTAGCAAAACCGATACTCGTTTATTTTATATAAGCTGTATCATACGCCACACGACCTTATTATGGTTAAAGCATTAGACAACCCTTGAAGCTGTGTATGGTCGTAGCAAATATATCTTTATATTACTCTTCGCGTATTAATGCTAGTTTTTAGAGCCGTTATGCAGTTTTTAATCAGCCCTAAGCTATTTAAATATCACTGAGGGCTATTATACAGCTGTAGGATTACGAGTGTGTTCTTATATGTGTCTTAATTCGCACAGAGCGTTAAATAGAAATAAAAGTGTGTAGTTATTTAGCTTATTTAGCTATCTGTGTGTGATTTTCGCGAATAATTTGAACGTTCCAGGTCGCTATGAATACTGGATCTCATGGTCGGGAGCTGTATACCCCCACGAGTCCTACGAGAGAGGCTTCGACGCACCAACGGTCGCGCAGCAGAATCAGGCAGCGGACGAGCAGCCGGGCACCGCGGCGGTCGCGCAGCCGCACCAGTAGGCGCTCGCGGGGGCGTATCAGCCGCTGCTCTCCGGACGAAGACCAGCGTCGGCGGGGCGAGAGGCGCAGCCGACGCCCGAGTAGTCAGCGGTCGCGCAGCCGTCGGACGCTGAACCAACGGACGCGCAGCCGGGACCCCGGCACTCAGCAGAGCCACGTGAGCGGCAGCCTTGACGCGGCTGCTCCGGGGCCGTTGGGGCACCGCTCGCGTAGCCCGACACGTCGGTCACGAAGCCGGCGCAGCCACCGATCACGCCGCTCAACTCCTCGACGTACCAACCTGAGCAGACACAGGGCACGCAGTCGTGGCGAGCGAAGAACCAAGGATACTGGTGAGCCTTTGAATATTACTAATATTGCGGATCTGGTATCAGCTTTAAAGACATTTAGTAATCCTAATGTTGGTTTAGATAAACTCTCTATGAATAATACGGTACCTGAATTCGATCCAGGAAAAAAAGAACAGACTATGACAATGTGGCTACATAAAGTAAACGAATGCGCCAGCATATACAACTGGACAGAAAAGCAGATTATCCACTTCGCATTGCCAAAATTAAAAGGTATTGCACAGAGGTGGTACGAGAGTCTCCCGTCTGTTCTCTTTTCGTGGGTCGAATGGCAGGAAAAACTGTTATTAGCTTTTCCATCGGAGGAGAACTATGGTACTATGCTCACCGACATGTTAGCTAAAAGGGCACGATTCTCCGACTCTTTGGAGGAATATTATTATGAGAAGGTAGCGTTGTTAAGTAGGTGTAATATTTATGGCAAGCGTGCGGTAGAATGCATTTTGCACGGCATCGACGATCGTTCCGTAAGGTTAGGTGCGGAAGCAGCACAATATGACGACCCTAATAAATTGCTTCCGTATTTGCGCAATGCTAGAAACACAAAACCGAATATAGAACGTAAATTTCCCAAAAACTTACCTTCAAGAACTCAGGATGGTCAGGTACGCGTAAATCAAAGGCCTTTGCGTTGTTCTAATTGTAAGAAAGAAGGTCATATTACTTCCCAATGTACGCTACCGTTAAAGAAATGTGGTAGGTGTTCGAGAGTAGGCCACGAAACCGAACAATGTTACGCAAAGCTGCCCAATGAAAAGATAACAATGCGCGTTGCTGAGAGTAATGTTGCGAGTATTTCATCTATAGATCCAACTTCTGTAAAGCCCCTTGATCAAAAACCTATTGATAAATATTTTAAAACAGCTCTGGTAAATGATATACCGGTTGATTGCTTTGTTGATTTAGGCAGCGAAATTTCCATGATTAATCTTTCAGAATTTATAAAATTGTTTAATATTAAAGATGATTTAGAAATCAATTTAACTAGTGCTTTTCCAGTGCTCAAAGGATTTGGAAATGGGGCAGTACAAACGTTGGGAAAGCGCAATGTTCGAGTTACATTGGATGGTGTGGCGGCTAATGTAGACTTACTAGTTGTCCCCGATGGTAGCAGTCCTTTCAAGTTGATAGTTGGGCAGACGTACACAGAACAACCTCATATTCTCGTAATTAAAACTAGTAGAAATTTAAAAATAGTTCAGGTTGATGAATTAGTTAGGTCGAATAATAATTCTGGTGGTCGTGTAGATATAGCTCGGGTTGATCAATCAGCTATTGTGAATGATAACAATAGCAGTCATTTAGATGAAGTTCAAGTCGATCAGTTAGCTGCTGTGCATAATAAAATCAAACTACTTTGCGATAGTGATGTCCAGATCTCAGGCCCGACCGTCTTTACCGTACGCACTGACCCGATTTACGAAGGCGACGTTTTTATAGAAGGAGGGTTAAGAGTCAACAATGGAGTGAATTATTCTATATCGTCCGGTGTATTTCGAGTTGGTGTTGGAGGGATAGGTCAGATTATGGCAGATTGCCCTGCTCCTGATACTTGTTCATTAGTCAAAGATGCTTTGGTTGCACGTGGCCGAATAGCTCAGGAGGAGACCAGCGTACATGTTATGAATGTTAGGACCCGTAATGTAGAGCAGGACTCTGGTATATCAAACTCTGATTTAAGATGTGGTGAAGATCTCAATTCTCAGGATATAAACCAACTTCTAAATTTGCTGAATGAGTATAGAACGTGCTTTGCTTTCGATTTATCAGAGCTGGGTATCACGTCAGTAGGGCATATGTCCATACAGCTACAAGATGATGACCCCGTTGTTTATAGACCTTATAGATTAGCTGCATCGGAGAAGGAAAAGGTAAGGGACATGATCTCGGAGCTTTTGGATAATGATATTATTCGTCCTTCTACGTCACCCTATGCCAGTCCAGTCGTTATTGTTAAAAAGAAAACCGGGGAACTACGCCTATGTATCGATTTTAGAGCCCTTAACAAAAAGACAGTGAAGGAAAACTTCCCTATGCCCCTCATCGACGATCAACTTGATGTTTTAGCGGGTAATCAGTTTTATACCACCTTGGACTTAGCGTCAGGGTACTATCAAATACCCATACGCGAGGACGACAGATATAAGACTGGGTTTGTAACACCCGACGGGCATTACGAATTTAATAGGATGCCCTTCGGTCTCGCTAATGCGCCTGCAACGTTTCAGCGTATTATGAACCAAGTCCTGGGCTCGGCCCGTCACAAGGAAGCCTTAGCCTATCTAGATGACATCATTATACCATCAAAGGATATTGCTGAGGGAATGTCAAGGTTAAAGTCTGTTTTAGATTTGTTTCGTAACGCGGGCCTTACTCTAAAACTCTCGAAGTGTTTCTTTTTTGGTCGTTCAGTTGATTATCTTGGCTTCGAAGTATCTGAAAATGGGATACGTCCAGGGTCGAAGAAGATAGAGGCGGTGGAACGCTTCCCAGTTCCTGAAAACCAGCATAATGTTCGGCAATTTTTAGGCCTTGCGAGTTTTTTCCGACGGTTTGTACCTCACTTTTCTGTCATTGCCAAACCCTTGACACAGTTGTTGAAAAATGACGTCAAATGGTTCTGGGGACCCGAACAAGAGAACGCCTTTAGAACCCTTCAACGTGAGTTAGCGCAAAAGCCAACTTTGGCATTGTACGACCCTAAAGCCAGCACCGAATTACACACCGACGCTTGCAAAATAGGCGTCGCTGGTATTTTGCTCCAAAGGAATAGGGATGGCATCCTTAAGCCTGTGGCGTATTTCAGTAGACAAACCACCCCAGAAGAGCAAAATTATTCGTCCTATGATCTTGAAACGCTTGCCGTAGTGGCCTCTTTGCATAAATTTAGAGTATACCTAGTAGGAATTGTTTTTAAGATCGTTACCGATTGTAACTCGCTTAGAGCTACCTTTCAAAAAAGAGACATGCTGCCTCGTGTTGCTAGGTGGTGGGAGCAAATGCAAGAGTACAATTTCAACATTGAATATAGGCCTGGCAAAGTAATGTCTCACGTTGATGCGCTTAGCCGCAACCCTGTCCCTGATTCGCCGCCGTTAGTTAGCGTATCACATAACGTTTTTAATATAATAAATTCGGATTGGTTAGCTACCGTTCAGAA
This sequence comes from Cydia strobilella, assembly GCF_947568885.1. NCBI lineage: Eukaryota > Metazoa > Arthropoda > Insecta > Lepidoptera > Tortricidae > Cydia > Cydia strobilella. The sequence continues at coordinate 10,253,632 of NC_086043.1, forward strand.
TGCAGACAGTGAGGTTCAGAGAATAATTGGCATCCTAAATGACCCTGAGTTAGATAATGTCGTTGATATTAAATCCAACTACAAAATAAAGAATAACAAGTTATTTCGAGTTACTCCCGATGGCGACCGATGGGTAGTCCCAAAAGGTGTGCGTTGGCAAGTAGTTAGGCAGAATCACGACGATATAGGACACTTCAGCGTAGATAAAACCCTAGAAAAGATTAGGGCTTCTTATTGGTTTCCCAAGATGCGTGGTTTTGTCACAAAATATGTCAAATCTTGTCTTGAATGCGCATACTCTAAGTCAGGCGGAGGTAAGAAACCGGGGTATCTGCATCCGATTCAGAAGGTCGACACTCCGTTCGATACGCTACATGCCGATCATGTAGGACCATTTGTTAGGAGCAAAAGAGGTAACGTCTACATACTGGTCATAATAGATTCGTTTACAAAATACATATACTTGAAACCTGTTAGAAATACTAAATCTCAAACATCTATTAATACTTTTCGCGAGTACTTCGGAATTTTTGGTGTTCCTCGCCGTATTATTACCGATCGGGGCACTTCATTCACTAGCGAATCTTTTAAGAAATTCTTAAGTGAGAAGAATATTAAGCACGTATTAAATGCCGTTTCCACACCCAGGGCCAACGGGCAAGTGGAACGCTATAATAAGACGTTGTTGGACGCTCTGACTGCGAAATGCATTGGATCAGCCGAAAACAAATGGGACGACCACTTGCCCGATGTCCAATGGGGGCTTAATAATACGTACAATAAAGGTATTAACCGTACACCGGCGGAGGCGCTATTTGGTATAAGGTTAATAGGGCCTAGTGAAAGTCGTATCCTGACAGAGTTAACTGACGACATTACTAGCACAAATTGTCAAGATGTAGATAAGATTAGGGAGGATATAAATTCGCATATAGAAGCGTCACAGGAATCCCAAAAAATATATTATGATGCAAAACGTTGTAATCCCAAGAAATACGAGGTTGGGGATTTAGTCCGTGTTGAAAGGCAAGTTCAAGCTACCGGGAGTAGTAAAAAGCTTATACCTAAATTTCAGGGCCCATATAGAATAACTAAAGTGTTCGATTATGATAGGTACCAAATTGAGGACACCCCTATGACGAAAAAGGGTTCCAAAAATTATTCTACAGTGGTAGCCGTTGATAAAATCAGACCTTGGTTGAATTATATGAGGCCTCACGATATCTCCTCCGGAGAAGATGATGAAGTTGATGACCAAACTGAGAATGATTAGTTTACGAATACTGAAACTGATTTAGGGTTATTCTCAGATCTCATTGTATGTATATATAAATGATAAATAGAGAGTCCGAGATTATTAAAATATTTTATGTTGATAATGATATATTATATCTTTTCCAGTACCTATGCATGAAATAATGCCTATCTACTAATAATAATTTCATTTCAGCTTGCACAGACCATGAAATAATGTCTGCTTGCAAATACGCATAGGCCATGAAATAATGCCTATTAAAATATAAACTCAGGCCATGAAATAATGCCTACTAATATATAAATCCAGGCCATGAAATAACGCCTGCTTGTATGTACTTTACAGGCCATGAAATAATGCCTGCTAGGATAAGACTAAGTATAGTTTTTCTTGTTTCCCTGTATGGGCTATGAAATAATGTTATATCACGGATAGATTAGTCAAGGCCATGAAGTAATGCCTTTTATGTTTAAATTTTTAACTATGTATTAACTAAAGTTTCTTCGATGTACTATGAACTAATGCTTATTTCATTAACTTTGTGTTGTATAATTCTAGATTTACGAGGTCGTTGCATCAAATTGGATGGCCGACTGTTAGCTCCATATAATTAATAACATATTATTTACATCTATTTGTACTTTTATTATTAATAATCTGATTTATTTAGTAAATATAGTAAGTGTAATGATTAAACCAAGTCGGACAGTTGGCACGTCGACCAATCAGGGCGCTGCTAAAATGGTGGCGCGGCGTTCTGATTGGCCGACAGTGATGACGCGATAAAGTAGCGGGAATAGTGGCAACGGCTTGTAGTCAGTCTTGTTTTAACCACCAACAGGAAAGAAGATTTAAAAGAGAAAGTGCTAATCTGTGAATTGTATTGTATGGTTAAATTATTTTATTAACGCTTATGCTTTAAATATAGCAACGCAAGCGTTCTATACCTGCATTGGTGAGTTAAGTGTGAAGACTGAGGATACATTTGATATTGTGATAATAAACAGTAAGTACTTGAATCAGTATCATCTTTTATTTTGTTTACCTAAATTACATACCTTTGGTTAGCTTGTCAGCTTTAATACCTTAGTCAGCCTCCTGCACCTACACAGTATAAACTAGGGTAACAAAGAATTGGATAGGTGGTGTAGGTACTGTGTACTGGTGGTGGTACTGGCGTGACCGGCGACATGCGGCGGGACACCGGAGCCAGGCACGGAGCCCCGGCACGCAACCTCACTCAAACACTCAATTGGACAGTCCAACACCGGGAACGAAAAATGTGCTTTGTGTGATATTTATTGCAAGTTTGTTATTCTGGCGGGAAAGATACAACCAAACATTTTTTTACATTGCGGTAGGTAAGTACTTGATCGATCAATTAGAAGGATAACTGACCGTTCTCTGCTTACCATAAGAACTGTAAAACGTAATGAAATAAATGCATTTGTATTTGTTCATACATTTTTTATAGAAATTAGAATCGGGTCTATCGCTAATTTATTTTGTTACCTGTCGAAACGTCGGTAAATAAAGGTAACAAAATAAATTCGCGATAGACCCGATTTTAAATGTGAAATTAGAAACATTCTTCTTTTTCTCAAAAATGCGTCATATTGTGGAAATATAGGATTCGAAAATCGGTGGGAAAGCTTCGTGTAAGTATTAAAAATTAAGGCAAATGATATATAGCCCGATAATACGCATGTATAATATACAGTCAACAAAACTATTAACATAGCACCCCTGCATACAAATGTGTAGGTATAAAAAAACCGGCCAGGTGCGAGTCTGACTCGCCCACCGAGGGTTTCGTACAAATTAAACTATTTTTTTACACGGACGGACGTTTTTTTCCTTTTGAGGGACGGAACCCTAAAAACGTATAAAACAAAGGTTTTATACGTTTAACGGGACCGAGCCGAATGAATCATTTAATAAAATTCATACTATACCTTTATTTATAACTTACCTATACCTTACCTATACTCACCTATACCTACCTATACTTACCTATACTTACCTATACAAATTCACTATAAAAAACGCAAATGTAGCAAGCGATTAAACACAATTTTTGTGTGCATTTCACTAGTTCTATTTAAGTCACACATACCTAATACAAATCATATCTGGTGACTTTAATATCGGTAATTGTAGGCATTATACCCGCATTCGTTAGTCACAATTAGTCCTTAGGATGAAAGCTACATCAGCTTTTATTGCATAGTGCGAGGCTATTTCTCAGCGTCGTCTGCAAGTTGTATCTTTTGTCACCGCTCAGTGACCGGGGCCTACGACTGATGCTGCCCATTAGTACTCCCGACCCAACATTTTTATGATTAATGTTAATTACACCACAATTCCCCTGCAGATAGCGATTAAGAGTACCATTAGACTATCTCTCGAGGCGATCATTACTCGTCCCTACTGCATACTTCCGAGACCATACGAGTGTCTTACCGGTTACAAATTTATACTTGGCATTTAACAATAACACCTAATTATATACGGGATTAGCTTATTCGCTAACAAGCCTTGTTAAGTTATTATAAAATGAAGGCTAACTAAAAATGATCCTTTCTCTAAAATTATGTCTCTAAAGGCTGGTACTCTTATTTGTAAAGTAACTGAGCCGTCATAACCCGACATTGAGACTTCACGCACGCCGCCGATGCAGCGCTCGTTTCACAATTCACAATAAGAGCGATAGCGATTAGTCCGCGGGCCCGGCGCAAATTTCGTCGGTCATCGCATCCCGCGCGCTCATAAAGTGGTTCAGGGCGATGTGTAATGAACCCTCGTAAACGTCAGCTGCCGCTCCCTTGGTGGACTGAGGAACGGCAGCCACCCAAACATGTAAAAAACCATCCAAACGCATCGCCCTTAACCACTTTACAAGTTAGTTATTGCCCGGGATACGGAAATCTGAGGGCCTACCGCGAACACCGAAGTTCATTGTAAGCAAAGATAGATATAACTCCGTAATAAGTGGATACAGTCTAAGGAAAAACGTGCCTCGAAAATCACGAAAATTTGACGCTCGATCAGATGGCGCTACTACCTTTGGCCTACTCTCGTATAGAGGGCGTTGACGGTTTTGTTCGTTATTTAACAATTTTAACGCATATCAGTGAAAGAACATGGGTCAAAATAATTAATGCAAATAAAAAAAAATCATTTATCTATATTTAAAAACATTTTATCGTATTTTTATAAATCTTCATTTATAGTTTTAAAGTGTGTCGATAGATGAGTGAATTTACTGTGGTTACAAAATTTACTATGACAGTACCGCTCTATAATATTATATCCTGTTTGATTGTAAGCATCTTTGTGTGTCACTCTAATTACGGCTTGATTGGAGTAAAAGAGAAAGATGACCGCAATTTGCGAACTTCGGTGTTCGCGGTAGGCCCTGTGTTCCTTGGCTCGCGGGCTCTAATAAATTCGTCATTTTTAAATGACAGCTTGGCCATTTGTAAAACATATAAAAATCAGAATCTACATAGAATACCTACCTATTAAGAAGAAAAAATCTACTTGTTAACCTTTTTGTTTTCTGTTGTGCATAAATTGAACGTTACCTGCCCTGCGCTCGGAGTTCACGACGTAATCAGAAAAGTCGGGGCTGGCCAGGGCACGATACGGTTCACCCGTCCGTCACAATCCACCGCCGGCTTTTTACAGCGACGCCAATAACCGTAAAATTCGATTACGACGCGTATCAGATGAAAACGACAGTTTCCCAAATGATATTGCAGTTTAATACAGTTTAAGGTGACGTGCTATTTAATGTAATAATTTATTTATAGCCATCCAGCGGGGTAATGCCGTGAGCATTATGGGAACTCTTGCACCGGAAGCTATAACGAACGGGTTTAACTAAATTACCTCGTGTAATTATATAATTATTTGTAAGAAATGTAATCTTTTATTTATTAATTAAATATTGTTTATTAGGCTAAATGGTGCCTTAGACAAAATTGATTTAGCGGTCAAGATTGAATAAGCTACTAAATATATACGATCTGTTCCCGTGATCCTTCTAAGAGTATAACCTAAAATACTCATAAACATTACAAGACTTTATAATACTGCATGTGACGCGAACTCATCATGTTAAATACCTACTAATAATGTAACATCGTTCATTGTCAAGCACAATTTTACGACAGAAGATGCATCTAAAGATACAGTTGTATTGCGAAACAGTGGTCACATACTTATTAGAAAAGGAGCGGCTCACCCATCCTTCAACCGCCTCGCTCCAAGGTCCGCTGTCGTCTTGGATGTCGCCATCTCGTCTCGTCGCGCCGTCACCGCACCGTAGCGAAATACTGCATGGCCTAAGTCATAAGTATATATGTGCTCCAATTTCTAAACTAAGCAAATCATTAGCAACTGTCACAAACAGAGTGGTTGCTAAATACACTTGTCTCTATTAGTTTGATTTAGAAACCGATCCTGAACATGTTCGAAAGTAGTTTTGAATTAATTTTGAATTATTTACATTTTGTCGTACAAACCTCACTAACCTGGTATGTGTTCTGATGTCTGTTATAATGACTATAAAATACTCGATAGTACACAGTTTACGTCTGTGACCTACATTTTGTAGGTAGTTGTCAGATTTAAAAAGCAATCTAAATTGTACATGATTGTTACCACTATGCATAACTGCTGACTTCTAAGGCAGTCTCATCATCTTCTTCCTTGCCGCATCCGGCAATGGCGACCCCATTAGCAATTCTGGTCCGGACTATGAAATGCCCTGATGTGGCTCCCATGGGCTCGCAAAACCAAACTTTGTCTTGAAGATGCGGTCACGTGTAGGAGGGCTTAGGTCGTGTCTTGCGGATATGGCGCTTAGCATCTAGGTCTTCCAATCGCTGCTGCTCAAATTGGTCTACACTCCTATGAACACTAGAACGCCATTCCGATCTTTGTAATGCAATGTCCTCCCAGCAGTCAGTCGGTATACCGCAAGCGCCTAGGTTGCGTTTGAGGACATCTTTATGTCGCAGGTACTGACCTCCCTGCTTTCGCCTTCCACAAGAGAGCTCCGAGTAGAAAATCGCTTTGGGCAATCTCTCATTCTCCATACGCACCACACCACCTTAGCTGATGCTTCATGATCAGTGCTTCAATACCCGGCATCTTGACGCGACGTAAAACTTCCGTGTTCGGTACCTTGTCTTGCCACTTTATGCGTAGAATTGAGCGCAGACAACGTAGGTGGAAAGTGTCCAGTTTTTTAATATCTTGGTAGTTTGTTAGCAATTGAATGATTTACGCACCTAATAAAAAATATTTAAAGAAACAAAATACATACATTTACAAGTTTGGGAACAAATCAAATTATTTTATTAAATATTTTGATTTGTGTTTTTTAAGTAGTCACACTACTATATATAAATTAAAAACTGTAATAGATGTCATATATTAAAGAAAAAGTGACGAAGCCCTCCAGTGGTGAACATAACACACATTTACTTAACATCACAAATTTGACAATAATATAAAGTAGGGTAAACAACAACACAAGTAGACGCTAAAACAGGATATTAAAATAATGAAAATGATTATGGGCACATAATATGTTATTTAAATGCGAACAGGTGCAAAACAACATAATGTTTTACGAGATAGTGTAGTGACATTTATTTACATAGTTAATAGATAAATTATTAAAATATCGCATGGGTGGATTCGTTGACGAGATGACGCTAGTTTGTTGAACCAATATGGCCGCCCACGCATCGTCTCTTACGGGTCAATTCGAGTTTTACATATTAGATCTGATTCCCATACGATACTAATCTGTCGGTGTCGAAAGTGACATTTTTGGTTGAAGAAATGCAATTTTTGACACTGACAGATCAGTACCGTATCGGAATCAGATTTAATAACTAATATTCGAATTGGTCCGTAAGTCGTTCTCCCTAGTAAATACCTATAGATTCCTACGACAAAAAGTCTGAAACAAACACTATAATAATCGACACGATATTTGTTTTAGTAGTTACTTAAACAAAGACCCGGGCAATGTTAGTTCCTAATGTTCCTATTAGGTCAGGAGAGGACTGAGTATTAATTTGGTAGGTCCGTGCGTAATAAACCAATAATTAGAAAACGTGGCAAAAGTAGCATATGCCACGGGCTCCGCGTGGCCGTAAAAATCCTAAGTTTCACTTCGTTCGTTCACTTCGTCCAACAAAATTAAAATAATCCATGGGCCCCATGATAGAATTTGCTACAGGCCCCGCGCTGGCTTAATCCGGCACTGCACATATCAGTGAAAGAACATGGGTCAGTCATATTCATATGGCGTTCTAAAAAAATAAAAATAGAATAGAATAGAATAAGATTTTATAATGTGATGATGATGCTCTCCTGATCGATTTCGGCCACAGCGACTGTGTGCTCTGGAGTAGGCAATTTTTAATTCGCGTTATTAGCGTGTAGCTGATCCGCTCTCTGGTGCGCCCTTAGGTGGCTCACGTACCCTATCTTCTTGCTAAATACTCGAGCACATTTTGGGCACGTCAGCGCACCACCTACATAGTTGTAGCAAATCGAGGTTGGCGGCCGAGCCTTAAGCTCATCTCGTTTCCTGTCGAGCTCACTGCGGCGTTCAGTCTCGAAATCAGTGACTCGATCGTGAATGAGGCGCCGCCACTCGGGCCGCTGCGCTGCCTTCCGCTCCCAGACCGAGGGTTGTAGTTTGCATCTCTTCATATGTCTTTTCAGAACATCCTTGTATCGCTTTATAATGTAAGCACAAACAAACAAGACATTACATAATATAAAAGAAAACATAAAATAAGATTAAAGTGCCACGAAATGTGACTTCCAGCGCTGATCTTCCGATGAGACCATCAGGTGTGAAAAATCATTTATCCATATAAATATTTATACAGTTTTTGATATTTTTATACATTTTCATTTTTAGTTTTAATCGTGTGTCGATAGATGGCAGTAAATTTACTGTGATTACAAAATTTACTATGACAATAATTAACCCTCTATACTATCTATTCTCTTTGGTAATATCATCAACCCACTCTTAATTAGTTTTTCAATATTTATGTAAAAATTATAATAACAAAATGTTTCATTGGGTATTTACCTATACGTACTGACATTTCTGTATACACAATAGGCTTAATTTCGACACAATCTTACTATGTAGATTTTACAAAATCAATTTTAATAGTTCGGGAGTAATAAGTGATCATATAAGTACAACCATTGTACAACATTATTTGCCTTTAACAACTCCCTCTAGTCGTCACGTTGCGTTGACATCAGATTAGTTCACAAGTAAACTAAGTGACAGTTGTTAACAGTACAAAAGGTGTTTCGTGAGATAAAAGAGTCCATTAATGAACTTACGAGGGCAGAAGACGTGTGTCAAGTAAGCACATTACGTGAGTTAAGGGACAGCTAAAATATCAACATTAGTCGGTGGCGTCGTGTATCCCTATATTCCCTATTGGAGAGACTAATCTGCCCACATGAACATTCGTTGTGTTCTCTTTATTTAAATAAAAGTTCTTAACGGTTCCGGTCCTTTAGGAAGTTTGAAGCAGTGAAGTTTCTAGATTGTGAGCGAACAATGCGTGATAAATTGTTCTTTCAAACAGGGTGTGATGTTTTTGAAAGGTTTAAAATATAGTTCAGGGATATCCAGAGTGATATCTAGTTGAAAACCGAGTTAGATGAAAAATTACATCGAACTTTATATCATGTCGCTGAATAGCAATATTTATTGTGAACAGTAATATCATTATGATAATTAATTTAATAGGATATTAGGAACTTTGTTATGCGAACTAGATAAATCGGCAAAGATTAGCTTAATAAATTTCTGTAAGTAGGCTACTTAAACGCAAATCTCACGCCTAGACTTTGTAATAAAACAAATATTTTGCTCATTGAACGCAAATAAACTTATATTATAAGTTTTAACTATGCGCTGCCCGTGCCGGCCGATTGATTGATGTGTGTTAGTTTACAACAAGTGTAGGTATAATTAGTTGGAAGGTTCCACGTGCAGTGTAGTGCGGGATCGACGCGGAATGCTGCACGGAACCTCAAGGCGAACCGCTGACATCATGCTCTAGAAAATATACCACGTTCGAACCCGCGAGGAAAATGCTGGAAAATTATGGCCAGTTGAAACTTTAAATTCATGTTCAACCGTCCGTGCCATACTGCAACAATGGTATCACGTACCAGAGTGAGGAAACAATTTCTGCCACTTTATGAATACATCGATGCGTTATTATCTTTATACCCGATTATTCTGGAAAATATAACAAATAGAGTTAGACCAAGACAATAAGTCTGCAATGATTTTGATAGCACACGCAGTGCAAGTGTTATTTAGAAGTCATAATTTCATAGAAGTTTGACGTTTAAAATAACACTTGCACTGCGTGTGCTGTCAAAATTGTTGCAGACTTGTCTTGGTCTAACTCTACTTACCTATTCTACATTGAGTAGGTACAAAAGTTAAAATGGAAACACACGGTATGATTTTTAATGGTGACTTGTTGCATTAAAACAAGGTGATAAATCTATGTGTAATCTAATAATGTCGATAGACAGGAAGGCGGCAATCTGACGAATTAGTATTATAAAAATTGCTCACATTAATCTTTTACCTATTCATTTATTCAGGATTAATTCATTTCGTGAATATATGAAATCGGAATATTAAAATCTAGTTCTGATATTGCGAAACCGTGTCGTGTCACGGAAACTTCAGATTTGAGTAAGAAATCAGAAGTGGAGGTCGCGCGATTAGCATTTGTATTGTTATCTGCTCTCGACCGATGCCGTTCGGCGCGTTCGTCGTTTACGACCGCTATAAAACAAGAAAGCTGATAAATCGTAGCATCGCTAAACTCGACGAAAACTGGAGAACGTCGAATTTTGGAGTTAAATCCTCGACCCGATTTACGCTGCTGGCTTTTCACTGCTGCTTTTAGTTGAACCTTATGCTTATTAATATTCAAACTATGTACATCCAAAATTTAGTATATTACTTACTCATCATTACAGTAGCAGCGCGCTCGAATTCGATGTAAAATATTTTTTTCCACTCACTAGCTCGGAAAGTTGTCGTTTATCCTTCAATACAAGCGGGGAATAACGCGTTTTATCCACTAGTGGGGAAAGTAATTTGACCTTGGATGGAGCGTGTTTAAGTAGCTTGACAGATGACAAAACGTAAAACGCTCATGATAATGGTTCGTTCGATATTAATTATCATTAAATAAATGGTTTGAGAATTTAATAAAAAACACCAAATTTAGCTTTATTTAATGATTTTAAGTCATAAACCTTAAAATTCCATAAGAAACGTTTGTTTTTTTATAATGATGTTAAATATAATTCTGAACGCACAAGTTGAGTCGATGCAATTTCAAAACGCATCGTTGACATTTCATACATCAGAAATGTCAACATTGTCAACAATTTATTTACTTAAAACCTTTTCTCACCGACTCGCGTAAAAATACACACCTTCCAGAGTTTTCTGTTATAATATCGTAAAGAAATGAGTGATTCCAGTGATGAAGATGATCTAACGCCTGTGGATGTTGCACTTTCCTCGCTATAGTGAGGTGAAAAGTTTTGTGTTACACACGGGCGCAAATGTATTTTACTTCTCGTGTGTTGAAACACTCGCGGGTAAAATACAACTTTGCACCCTTGTATAACAAATAACTATTCTCAAATTTGCAATGAAATGTTGACATGACTTACTTCAAATTAGGTCCGGAAATACTACGTATCCGGTGCGATGAGTGAAGATTATATGTAAAGGAATTTCATACAGCCTTACATACCTAGGCCTGTAAAGCAACCTTATTTTGTTTCTAAACGTCAAATTGTGACACAACGTCTTGGCATTCAACCATAAAAAAAAACCTATTACGCTTTCTTTTCTTTTGTTTTCTTTTTTGTGATTAGACGGTCCACCATTAGACGGTCGGTGAAGGAGCGCTTTTTCAGTCAGCTCACAAAAGTCCTTAATAGTCTTTTGTCAGGAGGCAACAAAGTGCGCGCCTTCAACGCCTGGGTAATGCCCCTACTCATATACTCCTTTAGCATACTAAGGTGCACTCAGACCGAGCTGGACGTCCTGGATCGAAGGGTCCGTCTACTGCTCATCACACACCGTATGCTCCCACGCTCGTCAGTTATGAGATTGTACATCCCAAGGAAGTGTGGAGGTCGAGGCTTCCTTAACGCCAAAGATCTCCACAACCGCGAGGTATGCAATCTCAGGAATTATTTCCTTAACAACGAGTGTGTGATGCATCGTGATGTGGTGGCAGTGGACAGGAACTTCACGCCGCTCTCCTTGGCAAACGAGAACTGGCACAAACCTGTGGTACAAAGTACTGCGGGCCGCAGGGCGGTATGGGAGAGTAAGGTGCTACACGGACGGTTCTACAAGGCCCTCATGGGACCCGATGTAAACCTGCTCGCGTCGGTGAACTGGTTACGATTCGGGGACCTCTTCTGCCTGTGCAATTGCGGACGAAGTTATGATGACGAACAATTATCGGAAATATATCCTAAATGTGTCGGGCAGACCACCGTCCCGGAGAGTTACTCAGGCATATCATTTCCGGTTGTTCTCATTTTGCTAACGGCGAGTACTTGCACAGACATAATCTTGTAGCCAGGTTTATTCACCGGCAACTTGCTCTTCTATACGACCTTGTGGACCACTAACTACCGTACTACAAGTATTTACCTGTGCCAGTTCTCGAGAATGGTCGTGCCACGCTCTATTGGGATCGATTTATCATCACTGACAGGACTATTGTAGCTAATAATCCTGACATTGTGATAATAGATCGATCGCAATGCCGGGCCGTGCTCGTCGATATCACCATCCCCCATGATGAGAATCTCGTGAAAGCCGAGAAGGACAAGTCCAGTAAGTACCTAGACTTGGCTCACGAGATAACCGCCTAGTTAAGTGGGATGTTGATTCGACGATCATTGTCCCGATAGTCGTTTCAGCGAACGGTCTCATAGCGAAGAGTCTCGTCCAACACCTTGAGACTCCCGCTATGTGGTTGGATCAAGGGTCAGATGCAGAAAGCGGTGATCTTGGACACGGCGCGGATAGTCCGCCGGTTCCTCTCTCTGCGGCCCTGACCACCGGCAGTTTGGGCCTTGCCCCGCTGCCGGCGGCACCCTAGGTTAGGTTAGGTTAGGTTATAATGTGTTTATATATTTTTTGTAATGTTTTGTAACTGTTTTTGTATTTTACTTTTATACTCATATTGTAAAAAGCCTAGCCTAGGACTAAAAATAAATAAAGGAATAATAAATAATAAGGCGTAGGGATGTGACGACCCTCACGACACCACCGCCTGCTGGTTTTACCAGTGCAATCAGAATAGAATAGAATAGAATAGAAATCATTTATTCAGACAACACATCAATACAACACATATATAGCAAATACAAGACAAAGATAAACGAAACAGTAGAAATAGAGATGTGAAGCTGAAATGGTCTCCACTCAGCAATGCAGCTGGCACGACTAGCGTGGTCGACGGCGCTGGTTTTCTGTGGAGCCAGCGGAGTGTGCGGGACAGCATAGTTCGGGACGGGACACGTTGTGGACGACGTGATATAATAACATAGAGTACTACTAACATAAATATATACATCGAATTTATATATATATATACAAATATACATAACTTAACTTGTGAATAACTAAAGAACAGAACAGAATAGGTAATAATGACGATAACGGGATCCGGATTTTTTTAATATTTAGCTTCAGGCAGCAAAACTTTGTTGGTCCATTAGGTACGCTTTGAGTCTTGATTTAAAGGAACCTATAGTACTGCTCTGTCGGATTGGTGGCGGAAGATTATTCCAGCACTTCGTGGCAGCGTAGCGAAAGCTGCCACGGAATGCAGCGGTTCTGTGCCTTGGGCATAGTAGTCTGGGACCACGTCTGATGTGTTGATAGATGGTCAATTTCTCAAATAAGTACACCGGCCTTTTACTGTTACAGATACCAAAGAGGAGCGTAGCAAAATGTAGAATGCGTCGATTATTCATGTTTAAGAGTTTATTAGTACTCAGGTATGGACTTATGTGCGACCGAGGTGGTATCGGGAAGCAAAAGCGTGCGCAGGCATTTTGCAGTCGTTGAATAACTCTTTTGGTGCGAGCCAGTAAACAGTTCCCGTATACCGTATCCGCATAATTAAGTTTGGATAGGATAAGAGTGTCACATAATTTCACGCGCATGTCCACACTGAGATAGTTTCGCACCCTGTAAAGAACTGTTAATCTATAGAAGCAATTTCTAACCGTTTCAATGATATGGTTTTCGAAATGCAAGGAACTATCCATAAGGAATCAGTCAACGTAGGGCAGCCTGTGGCTAGCTGTTGGGGAGTAGCGACCTCACGTATCTACCCGAGTGTTCCTGGGGAGTTCTGTCACCCGAAAGAGGGTGGGTTGGACGGGATTATCTGGCTTGCCTTGGCCGGCCGGCGAGAGTGGAGTCATTAGAGCTAAGTATATGCTCCAGTGGTGGAAGTGAAATATGCATAAGACGCGAGTTGGCACAGTGGCGGGTAGAAAGCGGCGCACACCTCTCGATACCTCTGAGCCGCTCACACCGGTGTTGCCCTTGGGCCATCCTAGATGCCGCTTTTTGTGGGGGCCCATCTTGTGAGGGCGAGTCACCGTCTGCTAGAAATAAACTTGCGTACTATATTAGGCAGGCGTCCGGTTTTTTATCCCATAGCTCAGTACTTAGTCCATCGCATTCACCCAATAACCTAGTTTATTTTGGATTCCATCAACTCCAATTGTCCTTACACCCTGGCGGGTGCTGCCTCTGCGTGCGTCCCGTGACACGGGCAAGGGCAGCCTCCGCTCGGTGTATCCCTTACATTTCATTAGTGTCAAAAGGGACTCTACGTGTTGGCTTCGGCTCCGCGCACGCCTCCCAAAAGTCCGGAACACCACTGTTCCGTGAGGGGAAAGACATATCAATAATAATAACTCAGCCTAATACATATACTTACGTCCCACTGCTGGGCACCTCTCAATGCGCGAGAGGGCTTGGGCTATAGTCCCCACGCCTAGCCCAATGCGGATTGGGGACTTATAAATACTTAGTACTAAAATCCGAATGTCCAGAATATTTGGTAGACTTAACACGAGAATTAAATATCGTTTTAAGTATTTATTTAGCAATGTTGAATATTAATATAGGTATTCGTACAGTACCTTACTATTCATAATGATTACAACAGACAATTACAGTAACCTAGGTAGGTAGTTAAATTAATGTCCTTTAAAATTACGATTCTACTTAAGATTTCGTAGTACCTACTTGCTAGTACTTTAGCCTTACCAAGCAGGTATTGCAATTAGCATAATAATGATGTTGATATTTATGTGTCAAGTACAACGGCCCATGGAAGCATTCTTGCTCATCGTTAAAACAAAGCATATTTATTTGTGACTTTCCGTCAGAACTTCTGTTGGAATTTCAGATTGAAACGTCCTTATTGCATTTGAAGCATAAGGACCCTTCTGTAATGGAAAGCCACATTTAAATAAAGCAGGTACGTACGGTCAAGTTTAAGTAGGTACCAATGGTACAATTCCGTACCGTACGTTGTCACAAAGACAATAAGTATGACGTCCCTAATAGCGACTTTTATATACACAACTTTGGGAAGAAATCAATTTTTTTTTTTAATTTATTTACATACAAGATATATACAGTGGTTCTACGTAAACGAAATTAATAACTAGCTTAAATCTAAAATAGGCCCTTGAGGCATTGTACCAAGGATGCTGGCGGCATTTCCCCGCTGTATCGCAATGCTGATACGTTGTGCGAGAAAGCCGCCAGCTCTTCGGTCACCAGTTACGTCAACCAGACGCTTCGCGATTTCTGCAAACAACTTATGCGCGCTGGGACCCCATGGACCTAGAGTTTCAACTCCAAATGGAACGAAATGATACTCTCTACCGAGGCTCTTATATTTACTACGTTTTAAAATTTCGAAATCAAATTATCAAATTATTTTATTAAATATTTATCACCACCTTCACCACTGGAGGGCTTCGTTTTTTTAAATATAAGTAGGACATCTATTTCAGTTTATTACTTTTATATAATTCATATTGATTGTTACTGAAATTTAATTAATTTATCTGACTGTACTGTATGGAGCATGATATTAAAACACATATTTTTATAGTCGCCTTAGTCCATGACTACCTATTTAACAAATTTATATAAAAAAACTCAAGAGCGTATTCTTAAAGTCAATAAAAAATATCATACAGATACAATACTGACGCTGACGGTTAGCAACTGCCAAAGAATGCAGTCAAGTGTACGAAAGGTCAATTGATACAGCATGCTGACATTTAGCACCCTTAAATTAAAACGATACATGATCGTAAGTTTCGACCCGCTGTTTACGCAGTCCCATGCACCTAGAAATTGTCGGCATTGTTCGCTCGACTGTAAATAAATTACTTCAACCAACCATTAATCATCAATAATACGGCCATGGAAGTCATATTAAGATATTAAAGAAATAAACATATCACTAGTATATTTCTTTTTATCTCAGTTCAAGAATCTTAAAACGTAAATAAATGGTTTTGCTAAGTATAAAGTAACTTGTCCTCTACATACGATCCAAAGTATCGTTGAAGGTTTAGAAATGCTTGAAAAGATATCACATAAAAAGCCAATGCGTATGCCTATAAATAAATCAAGAGGCATTTACTAAGGCGTTCGTCATATTTTTATGTATGAAAAAAAAAACACATTGGTCTCCTAAATCAATATTTTTTACGCTTTATTTAACTTAATGACATGGCCGTGAGCTTAATTGGCTTCAAAATCATTCGTTTGAATTAAAAGAATATTGTACCTGTCCAACTCAGTTTTCCGTAATCAAAGAGGTTAAGACATCTCCCACACGTGTATGCACGTGTTTAACGATGATTAGCTCTCAAGGTTCCAATATTAATTTAACAGTGAGACGAATTAATATGTACATGAATATAGTTAATCATAACTTAGTTAAGGTTGCTTAAATGTTTACAGCTATAACAAGCAACGCTTTTTGACTAGCGCTTAAGTACAATTAATATCACGAGAAATTTGATCACATGATGATACGCATACCAATGCGTTACAAGAAAACATAACGAAATCGAATTCGGCATTTAATTGCCTAAAGTAAGGGCCTAAAATGTTTACACAACGATAAACCTAAAAGGGTTTTACTTGTAAGACACTCTTATCAAAATAAAGGTTAAAATGTTCCAGTTCGGCGTCCTTAACAAACCTGCTGTTTTTCTTGTGTCGTCGTATTTTTTTGCTGGATTTTGTTCTCGGTATCCATACGTATAAACACATGCTTTATTTCTTGTTGACATTTCTAATTAAAGTCGACGCGTGCGCGAATGGAGTCTTAAGTAATATCCCTAGTAGAATGACGTCTTATATGAGATAGGGCATGATAACCACATGTGACATTGTGCAGCCAAGGGACTGAATACAGCTGCCGAGCACCTGCACTTATGGTGTCACGGACATTGAACTTTGATGACCTTTCCGTTACTATATTGGATGTTCGTAAGTTATTTTCGAATTAGTCTCGCGAAAACATATTTACCCACACACTCTGTTACTAAGTGACCCGAAGATGTCAGAGATCTGGGTCTCTAGGTTTTGCTCATGAATATTTGTAATATTATAATTTGTTAACATTCTGAGAAATATTTTAATCAACATATTTTCTTCGAATTGATTTACGGCCCAACTGTAATTTAAAACATTTGAAAGATTTGCGACTACAATGACGATTTCTTTAATTCATTTAAATAGGGAAGCCGATAGTTTTACGTGGCTAGGGCTGTCATCTTTCTATACGCAATGCATTCTTACTGCCAAGTTAACGCGGTCATCTCATCGGTCATGGTATATTAATATTATGAGATTTTTCCATTTGTTCCCGAGACGTTCTTACGGGACGGTGAAAAATAGGAAAACACCATTTTTCGTCCCCAAGTTCGAATCATATCACTTTTGACCTGCTTCTTATCTTAATACAAACCACAACCCATTTTCAGAATATGAGAGGTGGGTGAAAAACATGACTGTTATTATTTTATAATGTTTTGAATAATTTACGTAGGGCACATGGAGGCAGCTGATATAATAAGGCTAACGAGAGCAGGTGTCGCTGGACCTTTCCACATTTTCCACTAAACTATGCATTATACTACTTCGTAATAATTAAATTCCTGGACCAACCCGTTCTTGTACTAGGCCGTTTATACCGCTTTTACATACAACCTTCGCGGGGCTAGTACACGTTACGGCTCTGATAAATTAACCAGTCATAGTAAACAATTACCTGCGGTATTGTCACTTAAGCAGTTGTAATGTAACCAATCGCTATGCCTAACAAATCTAAACTGTAATATTTTGCCGATTCACATGAATGTATGAGGCATACGATATTTTTTTAATTCTATTTGTCCAAAAGTAATTAAAATTTTAGTTTCCATCACTTGTTGAATGTTATCACTTTACAAACATTTATTTAACAGTAATTTTCTTTATTTTCAGGTATCTACATAATCCGCCTTCATTTTTCTCATTCTAATATCAAAGAATGTAACCCCCCCCCCCTTTATCTCCGAAACTACTGGGTCTAAAATTTTGAAAAAAAAACAAAATAGATCTTTATCTATAGATTACAGGAAAACCTATTAGAAATTGCAGTCAAGCGTGAGTCGGACTTAATTACTTAGTTTTTGATCCGACCCGTAGCTACGGGTGTTTAAAGACATTTCACTCACGTTTCACAAAATAAAAAACATTGTTTAAATTGTGTAATATACGGAACCCTTGGAACGCGAGTCCGACTCGCACTTGGCCGCTTTTTTCTTATCTCTCTTTCCTGTCTACCTTTCTATTTACGAATTCAGATAAATCTAGTAGGTAATAAACTAACTAGCCACACTTTATTTGCGTTAGCGCAATAGTTTATTATGTTGTTGACGCACGCCGCCCCGAAGGATTTCCATTTGTCCAGTTTTCCGTACATCTCGGAAAACGACTCGCCTCATGTCAGATAACATAGAAAAATTATCTGTTGTTACATATAACCAAAGAGAAGATATAGTATAGAATAGAGGGTTATTGTCATAGTAAATTTTGTAGTCACAGTAAATTGACTGCCACCTATCGGTATCGACATCGACACACGATTAAACCTCAAAATGAAAATATGTGAAAATATAAAAAAAAATATATTTATATTATATATATTATATATGCATAAATGATTTTTATTTTTTTTAGAACGCCATATGACTTGGACCTATGACGGTGTCATCAACGCCATCTAGCCGAGTATAGGCCAAAGGTTTGGCGCCATCTACTCGAGAATGACTTTTTCTTGATTTCCAAGGCACGTTTTTTCCTTAGACTTTATTTATGATATACTAAGTTACATATACTTTGATATAAGTATTCAGAATTTGATACTACGAACAGTACGAACCAACAGGTAATTAATATAAACTTTGCAGACGAGTATGTTAATGGATGCTAATAATTAATTAATCATGTTAATTGCTAATTTATATAAAAGAGACTATCTTCATAAAGTTGCCGAACACGATCATTAGGTAATAGCTGCTGGAGGCATTACTCTACGTTTTTTAATTACAATTTGTAATATAGCCACCATAACAGTGACTTTTGTTAATAGTTCGCCTTTGGTTTCATAACATAATGCTTAAAACTAGAGATGCCACGAACATTCGGCAACTAGTAGGTATTCGGCCGAATACCTATAAAAACTATTCTATGTCCTTCCCCGGGACTCGAACTATCTATATACCAAATTTCAACTAAATCGGTTCAGCGGTTTAAGCGTAAAGAGGTAACAGACAGACAGACAGACAGACACACTTTCGCATTTATAATATTAGTATGGGTATGGATTATCTTGTCATAGATTTCACATTGCATGTCTATTACATTATTCTGATTATTTACTACATTCATGTATTATACCTATATACTCGTATAATAGGTATATAGTTTTCGTTTAAGATGATAAATTATCTGGATTTGAAAGGTTGTCTATTAAGCACATATATTACTCATACTCATACTCATACTCATTTATTCATAATATTCTTAAAATATTACATGTCAAACATCAGAATATAAATTATTATCATCACATAATTGATAATGAAAACAAACATATTATTATTATTATATGGGTCTATCCTAAAGGCTGGCCAAACAAATACTCTGTCAAAATTGTTATCTATAGGTATCTCAACAAGGTGAATTCCGCAGCGATAGGTGTCATTTGTTTGGTATTTATATATATTGTTAGTAACAAATTAAAACAAAACAAATAAACTTAAAGCTAAAGGTAATTAATGCAAAAAAGTAAAACTAAATTATAACAAATACAATATTACCCCCCACTCTGATTATCCCCCGGACCAAATGTGCCAAAAATACTGGCGGCATTACCTCGCTGAATGGCCAGGGATATCTTTTGGACGAGGAAAGAACCAGAGCGAGGGTCGCCGCCCCTTTCTCTTAAGCGTCGCCCTATATCCTTAATAAAGGCTTTGGCCTCGGCACACCAAGGTCCAGCCGTCTCGACGGCAACCGGGACAAAATCATACACCTGTTCAAGGTTTGCGTACTTGCTATGCTTGAACCTAGCAGCACTTTCAGCCGCTGCACCTGCCTTGTTCACCGTGCGCGCGAGATGAGTGGGAGCAAAAGTACTCACACACGTGGCATCCCAAAGTAAGCTGCGGCCCTTCGCCCAAGGAACAAGCGTAAGGCCGTCCGGTCTCTTACCGTCCAAACGACTTAGACCCTGGGGCTCCATGATGCATGGGACGTTCGCCGACACCAAAGCTCGCCTTATTAAATCGTTAATGGCACAGTGCCTGGGTATCCTACCCACACACCGCAAGCAGCTGAGCCCGTGGTGTCCATCCGCCTCCACCATTACCCCACACTTACACTGATGTGGCTCACACACCTTGCCCCCAATTCTTAGTACAATCGCCATCCGTAATGTGTCATTATCAAGTAAGGTTCCCAAGTGTGGTGTCGGCAAGGCATGTAACCATGCCCCGGACTCAGGTTCCCTAACAGCCTTTAGCCTGGCAACGTCTTTCCCCACGGCACCCTCCAACAGGCCCTTATGCCACTCACGGCACAAAATATCATCCCATAGTCTTTGTGATGAGGGGTTCTCTGGTCGTTCAACTCCTGCAAAGCGGAACGACCACTCGGAAAGAGCCTCCTGAAGAAATGTAATACAGATATTGCCACCATCGAAGGAAAGGATTCTAGTGGCAAGACCTGATGCCGCATGAGATGATGCTAGGAAAGCTACCAAACCGACGTCACGCATGCAACGTACCCCCAAACCCCCATATCGAACAGGAAGTGATGCCTGGCGCCACTGTGGTTCATTAAAGCTGACATTCAAAACACCCTCTAAGCCTTGCCGAAGCACACGATCAAAAACCTGTACATCTTGATCAAACCTCCAAATCGGTGCAGTCCTCAAGAGATACGTCACACGAGGCATCGCAAAACAGTTTCGAAGTAAGATTAGTGAAACGTGCGCCGACAAGTGTTTAAAATGCACAAAAGCAGACTCAAGCGCCTGGGTTTTAGCCTGAACCGCCGAACACACCCCGTCAGGAAAAATGGGTGCTCCTAATAACGAAAATGAAGTTTTGTTCAGCAGCCGGAGACCTGGAAAAACCGATTGGAAGTTGGGCACGGAATCTAATGCTAAGGTACCACATGGATATAGCTCACATTTGGTGGAATTTACCTCCAACCCAATTGATTGCAAAGCCGGCAAGAGCCTACTCACATCATCCAGAACTACATTAGAGCTTCCACCAATAGTGCCATCATCCAAGTACCACACATTCAATGGTGACTGCAATGCCGTTATACAATTCTGCATCGCAAGGCAAAATACCAGAGGACCCAACGGATCTCCTTGTTGAGCACCTACCTGCGAAGAGATCGTGCTGTCACCAAAGAACAGGTTACTCGGAGAGGAATAGCACTGATTGGTTCAATTGTTTGGTTCATTTCATTCGTGCCAACTTTGGAACATCGACATGCACAAAGCCAAAGCTTTAACTTTAATAATAAACGAACGTCGAATGGATTCGAAGAAAGCCGACAATCAAGTGGCAACCCTGCCTTCTATATATTTCCACAGTTCCATACTGCCGTTAGCCGCATGCGCCGGGTTTTTCTACTGCAATTAGCCGCTAGGCCGCTACGCCTAGGGGCGGGCCGGGGGTGCGACGCGACCGTTATTTACCTCAGCTTGCAATAATTAACTGTAACTAGATCACTGATCTTGTCTTGGATACCCGATTTAAAATCAATATTTGGATCTGCAATTGAATTGATGTCTTTGCAATAAACCAATCATGAAAAGTAAAAAGTTATCGATAAACGCGATTTACAATTTTACACCTGCAGTGCAATAAAGATTTTGGACCTGTTTTCGCACCTTCAACACATAATAAATACCGCCAACTACGACCATGATGAGAGCGTGGCGTTGTATGGTGGCGATATGGATTCTTTATTAATTTGATTCTCTCTGACTCCTGCGTTGTTTACGAAACGTGCAATTGGAAATGCGAGCGAACCACCTAGGAAAACACAAGCAGTGGCCATAATCATAATATTTAATCTCAAGTACAGCTCACAGCCACGAATAGAACCACCAGTAAAGCAATAAGAATAGCTGTTCAGTTGCAGTGGAACTTCAAGGACATAGAAAATGCGCGCGCGGGCTATTCTCATTCAGTTAAACGTCTTTTGACAAGTGGCGCGGAGACAGGGCGTGGAATTTTCAGTGCTCCCTCGTTAAATTCACTAGAGAAATTTCACGCCAAGGTTATTTCAGTTCAACGTCATGTAGACGTTTCAATAAGTTTTACTGCAACTGCAATTTTACTTTTTGGTCACTACAAGTGTTCTCAGAACAGCACACGACAAGTTTTTAATTGTATTTATCAATAGCCCTAGGATCTCGCTGTTTCTACAAAACGTGTTAGCATTTATATTATTTACTTAATGTTTTTAAACGCAGCAGGTGCCGATTCGCCGAATCCGTATTTTTTGCCATCGCAAGCTGCGCACAGCGCAGCGCCCACACTCTCGGCGCTGATTTAAAACACCGGTTCTTCTCTAAACATAGGCTTGACGTGGTCGCACTGGCATCTAGAACAGAATAAAGTGGAGTAAGTAATTGATTAGGTATGTACGTTTATGTAATCTCGCATGCTTCTATCATTTCGACCAGCTGTCACTATTTAGTAGCCGTAGTCATTTGTATTGTATAATAATTAAATATGTGAATAAGTATTTTATACATTAATAAGTAATTCTTTCAATTCCTTATTCGTTCTTAGATAAGAAGCCAATACCTATTGAAAATTTTATTATTCGTTACTCGTTTTGGATGTATTCGTATATGAAAGTATACCTACGTACGATTATTTAAATATGCGTGATCCGCATGCTCTCGGTCAGTTTTGATTTTCTGAATCAAATGTGTCCCGTTACGCATTAAACTTGTTTGTTGTCATTTAAATACAAACATATATTATGTTTGTACCTATTTTAATGATAAACAATATTTGTTATTACTTATTATTAAGTAACAAAGGCCACAGTCGGGCTTCTAGGGCATTATTAGGTATCTCAAATCAAAGAGAATAAATATATAGGATAGGGGGTTACTGTCATAGTAAATTTTGTAGTCACAGTAAATATACTGCCATCTATCGATACACGATTAAAACTAAAAGTAAAAATGTATAAAAATATCAAAAAACGTATATATACTTATAAATGTTTTTTTTTTATTTGTATTTATTATTTTTATATTACTTTGACCCATGTTTTCTCACTGATATTGTGTTTCAACGCCATCTAGTCGAGAATAGGCCAACGGTGTAGGCGCCATCCATCCAAGAATAAATTTTTCTTGATTTCCGAGGCACGTTTTTTGACTTTATTCATCTTATACGGATTTACATAGGTCTTTGACTCAATAGGTATTAATTAGTGTAATTACCGTAACTACTGAATAGTAAATGAGTTTTAGTCGTACCGGTCTAGGATTCGGTGCAAGTCTCGCAAGTCGGTCAAAGAGAACTCGGATAAGCTTTACCTTGCCATTGTTAAATGCGATTGAGGTACCTTTGCTTAGTTAACTACATATTCTCCAGTGTAAATGCAGTGTATAATTACCGGTTCCAGGTAACTAAATCTAAGTAGATATAGGTCGATCTGTGGCTTGGCGTCCAAGCTACTCGAATCACACCGGCTTGTCTATTTTGTGACGACGAAGTAAGCCAAATATGCTAAGGCATGCCTACCGATTCTGTTGGTGTTCTGTCGCTAAACTTACATATTTATAGATTAAAATCTAATAAACATCTAGAAACATGATGTTTGGTACTAAAGTTGAATGACGTACCCAATAACACATATTCTGAATACATTTCATATTTCAATACATTTAGACAGGGTATTACATGGAAGGTTCATAAAACGCCGCCACGCCATAAAACATTAACAAATATTGACGAAAACTTTCATGGAAAGATAAAAATATCCCGTTTAGTTCTCTTTATACCGAAGATTAGGTACTTACTAACTACGTGTTTACCGATATAGGTTTATTTTAACTCTGAATTCAAAACGACATAGCCGACATAATTGTTACATAATTATAAGCTCTTTTTACAATAGAAGTGAAAATAGTGCCACATTAAAGGTGTCGTAAGTTCACGAGCTTCGACTTGTCGCTAAGATGTGAGTTTTTATGTTAGTCTCGAGTGTGAGTAGATAGATATCCATTAAGTAAGGAACTACTAATGGCCCGGGAACATCAGGTCGAGGTCGCGCTCCTTTATTTTTATACATCAGTCCACTGACCAACAGGAAATCTCGTAACTTTTGAAGCGGACTTTCGTTCAATCACATCATCCATAATCACAACTAATGTCAAAACGTGGTCAATCATTAATTAAGTATTATTATCAGGTGATAAAACTCTCAATGGCCCTCTTTTTATTATTTTATTGATTTCCTCTAGCTAGTCTATTGTATTTACTGCCTAAGTGCTATGGTTGCCTACCATTCTTCATTAATTCTCATCTCCTCAAAGGTTAACTGAGAGATCCTTGAAAGGGAAAAGTTCCCCTTTGTACTGCCTATCCTGTATTTGTGTCGTATTAATAAACAGTTAATACATATCTACATAGGTACATACAAATAGAGTAAAGTCTAATCGCAATCTTACTACCTGATTAAACAATGGATTATTCATAAAGTGTTCGAATTATTATATAAACCAATATACCTACTATAAACCAGTTAACTGATTGATTATCTTATCTTAGTTAGCACTAGTAAAATATTAGTAGGTATATTCAGTCAAAACTACAGGTCCCGTTTCTCTACATATTATTTGATATAATCTAAACGTAGGCGTGTAGCAAATACTCGTGTTTTTAGTCCTTGCCAAATATGTAGGTACTCGATGATGTAAGTAGATTTGCGTTTATCTCTTAGACTAAGTACAAAGATTTAAAGCTATAATTACGTTTTCATTGTACAAATCTTATTCATTACGAATAATAGAAGCCGTTGAATACCTAAATTAGAGAAACCATTTAATGTTTCATTAAATAAAGTTACTTAGTTATTCAAATGCTTTGTTGAACAGAGATAGTTTGAAATGATTTGGGGATTTAGAAAGCAATGGACTTCGTGATTCAGAATATTAATTTAACAAATACAGAATATAACCGAGTTTCGGAATAATTAACTGCCTTTCCAACTGATTAAAGGGTTTTGAAAAATGTACTTTATTACAGCCTATTTGTATACTCGTATATAGTCTTTTTTGCGTCGATCGTAGAGTTTTTTGTATACGAACGTTTACAATCATTCACCTCTAAATGCGTCGTTTTCATATTTTTGGTAGTTATTACCTGCGGCGCTACTGCGATGTGGTAACCTTTTTCTCGAGAACGTTACATATTTTAATATGTATGTAACATGACAGGTGTGAGATACAAGTTCCTTTTATATGATTTAAGTTAATCTTCCTGTTGCCCTCCTCCCAGTTTATTTTACGCGTTTCCACCTTTTCAGTCTGCCACGGCTCCATTTTCCATTGTTAAATCCTAATTTACTACCATAGCTATCGTAAAATATCGAGCTCATCTCATGATATATTGAAGCTCAACCCGAAAGAAATGTTCGGTTTGAAACTCTGCTTCACTGTTAGGTTACAAAGTCTACCGAATTTTCATGGAAACCAGTGTAAATGTGTACACTGATTACGCATATTTTTTAAGAATCTCGAGGTCAAGTAATAAGGGAGACAAGCTTACAGTCGAGATAAGGCATTGTGAATTGGCTGATCTAAAATAACGTGATGCTGCAGACGCCGGCGCGCAACATATTAAACTTTATTTGCGGCGTCTGTCTATAAAAAGCGTGTGCGTACGTCTGGCCGCCTGTCTCCTCCCTACTATTGTACTGAGACAATTCCAATGAATTCACGATTTACTAAATTTCGGAATTTATAATATAAGCTTGTTAGCGTTTGATTTGTCAAAATAAAGTATAACCTGCTATATTCAAATACGTATCTATGGCAACGATGTAAAAGTTAAAAACTATCATACTCAGTGCAGCGCGTAATATACCTAATTGAATTTGATATTTATTTACATAGTTAACATGCTTTACTCGTATATTTAACTTCAGGTAGGTACTACAGTTTAAAGTTACTATTTCTAATCTAGTTAAAATTAAGTTGTTCACTAGTTAAATGGATAAAAGATGATCAGTTTATCATAATAAAGTAAAAACTAAATTGTTAGACCGTCAAATTTAAAGTATTTTTTTTTCCATACATTAGGACGGCTGCTACAAAGACGTGACATCACGTTTAAAATATATGTAATTTAGAGTTTAAGAGGCATTTCGAGCGCTAAATGCGAATGTATCGATATTCTATAGTCTTTGACTTTCATTCATGATTTTTGTATTGCTTATATTATATGCAGTTGGTAGACAATTGATTCTCAACAAAAAAACAGGAGCAACAACGCAAAAAAAACTACTTACAATCTCTAAACTCTAAAAGCTCGTTCTACACATTACCTATGTATAAGTAGGTTATTTAATTGCAGCAATTGAATAAGCTTAAACTGAATACATTCATACTTGTGTGTTTATATATATATATATATATATAAATTCCTCATAACAAATAAATATCAAGGCACTTTTCGCAGCGACATTTAATAAATCCAGGTGCTTGACGTAACAAGTTATTTGTGGGAACAAACTCTTTAAGGAAATTCGCCGCTTTGCAAGAGTTTTTCGGAAAAACCGAAGCATTTTTCGGTCTTCTGTTTTTAAAATTTCTTTAGCGTAAAGTTTTGAATGTACAACTAAAAGCGATTCAGTATTTCAGTGTTTCTTAGCTTTAAATAAGGGCAAATCTTAAATAAATCTGAGGAATCAATTATTTGGATTTAAATCAGTTTGTTTTTATTTTTTAAATATAAATATAGAGTACATAATAGACCGCGAGCCAGGCGCAAATTTCGTCAGTCATCGCCTCCCGTGCGAAAACTCGTATAGCGGTTAACGGCTATGTATGATGAACCCTCGTGAACGTCAGCTGCCGCTCCGTTGGTGGGTTGAGGAATGGCAGCCACCGAAACGCGTAACACGGTCTTTCCACCGCGATACAACCGGCTGACGATTTGTTTTATTAACAATAGCATCTAAACTATCATCATTAAATAATTTCACGGTTTAGACTCGCTTGTTTTAGTCACTCGCGCGACATGTTTCGGAGAGCCTAGGTCTCCTTTCTCAAGCACTAATAGTGCGAGCAGCGTTCACGACGACCGTGTATTGCGTATTGCCGCGCGCCGAGAAAGCCGGTTGGAGGAGGTCTTGCGCTATCGTTGTAGGCGGGCATAGTGATGTGTTTGGGTTTGGGTCACCTAACACTTGTAGCGACACACAGCACGAACTCACAAACTATCTTCTGAAAAAGTATCAAACGGGAGGCGATGACGCTGATGACTGGTTATTGAATGAATCTTCTCTAATGAGTTTTACGCCAAAGACCCTTATGTGTTAAATAAAAGACATTGTTTTTTTCGAGCGGTCGGCCATTGTGTCCGAGCGCGTGACCATTGTGTCTGAGCGCGTGCCACGCGCAATCTATATTCTTAGTTAAAACAATATTTTTTCAAAGATTGCGAAAATACAGTGAACTACTTCTTATTAAGGTCAAACTTGTTCAATTATTTAACTCATTTCTGATAGGATAGGATAGGAACTAGCATGTTAGAACTCACGTTAACGAGTATGATATTTATTTCTTCTGATGCATCTGAGAATTACAGCTTTACAGCCCAGCATTACCCTGATAGAAACGAACCAACCCACCGTCCTCGTTCCACTGTCACTCAAACGCACATTCGAAAAATATTTCACCGACTTCTTAAAATAGTAAAACATTATAAATGTAAAATGTTGCAAGTCCAATGGACGTTACACGTCACTAGTCACTACCAAATTGCGAATTCTGAACAATCGTAAAAAATATAACATGAACAAAACCTTAACTTGGAAATAAATCCAACACCAATTAGTAATTGAAATCGTATTCCCAACTACTTTTGTATACGCGTAACTACTAAATAACGATTTAAAGTTACTGCATTACTTAGTATGCGAAGCCGGCACAGGACGCCAATAGCCCAGACAGGCGAGTTAGTTTCTTCCTTTGTTTTCGCGTGTGTCTCGAAATTCTCTTTACAAAGGGGTAAAGAGTAGTTCGTTATCCGTGTCGGGAGCCATATGAGCTAGAGTTGTGCGCAACCAGCACGTTGCTGCTGTTTTATAGGGGGGGGGGGGTCAAGACAGTGCGTGCCGGCGCCGTCTGGGCGCGCTGGTGAGTCACCGGCTGACGCTCTCCGGCTGCACTCCCCTTGCACTGAACCCACCCTGTAATTGACGTCGTTAGATGACCTGCCAGCTAGCACAATTAAATGTGAAATATAAACATAAAAGCTCCAACCCCATTTCCGTGACTGACTATGACCCTATCTTAAGTAAAAAATGTAAAACATACCCATGTTTAGTTCGAAATAATGATTTTGATGTTACGTTATACGATTGTTCCGTGATTCACATATTTTGTTAGTGGTTCGGCGGTTAAAAGCAGCACATCAATAAAAGTTATGACAAAACATGAGTGAGCATAAAGCACTCGCTACTGAGTCACTTCGGGTATGTAGTTTTTATGTGAGGGTAGGTATTATATGGTGGAGTGTGCAGTATCTGTCATGAGCACTCGCGTGACGCCGCGCCGCCCGCACGCCTCCGCACGCAAGCAAATTTAAATATTCCATTTACTTCAGTGTTCAGACTACTCACTACTCTATATTCATAATAACATACTTTTTAACAATAGACCTTTATTGTATAAAAATCTTCTCTACTCGTAGAACGGTATGCTGCGCTTAAACCACCTTTATATTTTCTTCAAACAGGATACCTAACAAGCCCTATATTTTACACATACATGACATATCTACTTACATGTGTATTCGGTCCCCGCGTCAATGCCTCTACATAATTTTTTACTCTACTATGTATGTATTTCAATATTACACGAATTGTTTTTGCTGTGTATTGCAGTTAGCAATTCTAAACAAACTCATACGAGGATATATTTTTTTTGTTTTCGTGGATCACAGAAAAATGATTCATGTAAGCCATCTATGGTAAAAGAATATAAATAAATAATAAGAATTTAATAATAAAAATAAACAATGCAAATACGTGCACGCAACTGCACATCTTATTTAATCGCATCAGTGATGCTTGTTTGCTTGTAGGTACCTATGTATCTTTTTAGCATAGGTAAACATCAATCGCTGACTTTTAGCGTCGCGAAACTGATTCTGAAAGTTTCGCAAAACGAATATCCTTGCCACGTTATTTCTTTAGAGATACAAAGCAATTTTCTACAAGAGATAACCTCTCTTAACGGGTTTTTACACGTCTTATATATTCAGAGGCATGGCGTATATATGATAACGCTTGCTCTTACTGGGAATCTGAAGGGCTTTTCTTCGCCACTGCTAACAATGTTGGCCTCGATATCGCTTAACACACATTTTTCGTTTAGACTTTATTCAAACACTTCAATGGCCATGTTAACGTTAAAATTGGATTTAATTCAGACCAAACAGACATCAACAGTTCGATCGCAGTATAAAAATAAAGATTGTGAATTAACATCGGGCATCTGGCTTAATAAACCCCGGTGGAGCCGTTATAGATCCGAGAGACGATAAGTAGAGGCATACAACTCATACAAGCCATTTATTCGACAGTCAGGATTTATGCAAACAGTCCTTTGTATCACCTTCATGAGAATTGAAAGGAATAAAAGAGTCCAGTGATAGACAGTACTATACCGTCGTTTAGTATCTTTTGCGACGTCGTGATTTACATGTACCTATCATATATTATTCAGTTTATTTACTCTTGTCAATTGGCGTGATAGATGATTGTTTTAACCATAAGCATGATCCTCGGATATATTAAAATTATTGAGAATGATATTCTTGCGGGAACTCCTTCGCTCTAGAGGCCAGCCCCTCTTGTGGACATGTGGACCCAATAGAGCACTAAAATTCATATAAATGCCCATTAACTTTTGATTTCTGAATATTGCCCCGTGGCCTTTATTTCATTGAGTAACGGTTGCTGCTTTTCTATAAATGTCGCAAAAATAATTCATTTCACGTAATAGTGAATTGTCAGTTTGTGTTGTAATATTGCTTGGGAGTCTAACTCGTTAACTCTTCTGACTCGACTCCGATTCAACTCTGCCTTTCTGATACAATCGAATCGATAACAACTAAGGATATGAATACTAAATGCCTTATTTGACTACTAGTTCTGTGGATCAAGTACTACGTACTTACTACCTATTTTAGCGTGATATTTACATAGTTGTATAAATTGCACTTAATTTCTAAAGATATATATGTATATAATTTTTTGTAATATATTGGATTTACGTTTTCATCTTAATTTTCACTAAATGTAAAGCTAAATAAATCATAAAGTATTAAGCCACTTTTAAATGAACGACGAGTGCTAATACCTATTTACAATTTACATGTCGCCGTAAATTGGACGTAGTTGTCAACACTAGTCCTATAAAATGTTTAGTAATAAATAATTTACATATATCACTGTTAACATTTTCTACGTTCGATTTTGATGACAGGCCTTTATCAATATGCTAGAACAAACTACGTCGACGGCAAATGACTCGCAACGTTCCGCAACGCGGAACCATAAGGAAATTTATTACGAAGAATCCCGACAGTAATCTCGTACGAGATAACATTAAGATATCACTTAGCCGGGATCATGACATGGAACCCTATAACCGCAGAGTCGAGAAAGGGAGATTAGCTGAATTAGAGCTGCGTGCGTATTACCCGCATCGCAGCCGGGCGTTCGATGGTATTTCCCTGGAGGCAGGTAAATCACGCTTTTCATGGTAACGTCAGGCACAAACAGCTTGCGTCGGGTGTTCGCCGAATATTACCGCATTGTGAGCTTACCTATCGAAGTTACGTCACGGCTACCTCTGAGAAATATTGAAGATTGCTCTCAGAGCTTTTAGTGCTAAGATTAGCAACGCCTGCTTAGACGACGAATTTCTCGGGAAAAGTAATGAAATATCTTTCCAGTCTTTAGAGCTCTCTAAAAAGGAAATTGGTTAGGACGAGGTCAATTTTCTTATATGACGTTATCATTATCACGCAAAATTATCGTCCGTAAACCGACTTTACAGACAGCCATATTTTTTTTAAATTGAATTAGGTATTACAAATTAATCAAATTAGCCAAGCAGTCGAGTAGGTATAATTGGTTTTGCATTATTTTTATTATTTATTAGAGATAAATCACAATTACATGATATTTGATAAAAAGCATCGTTAAACCAGAATGGTTTGTCTCGAATAGTCTCGATACTCCATTCCGCAGTACTTAAATAATTATAAATATTTCCTAAACAATACGAGTAGAATTAATCTCTAATTTGTAAAGTTTATCGCACTTAATAATGGAAAACCATGCGAGATAGGACAATTTACGGCGGTGAAAGTCTCGCCTGCCTGACTTTCTCTCGCATTTCGCTGCCCTGTAGAAAAGGGCACAGAAAAGCCTTGTTAAACTCACCTTTTATCGAAACAAATTATCCGGGCTCAGTGTAGGTAGGTGGCACCGAAGCGATAAAATATTACCAGTAGTCTGACGAAGGGTTGGTCCGACGTTTTAGGGTCGCTCCCTGAAGAGAGGCTCGAAAGTGTATCACAAATAGGTATGTGCGTCACACTAGTGACTAGTGACCACTAACAGAATTAAGACTTACGACCGGCGTGCTTTTACGCTATTTTAACGATTATTAAGGATCCAGGGAGCGTCCATTAATTACGGGTCTCCGTCCGAATACGCTAGTTTTAATAAAGATTTTATTAAGTGTGGTTTTCATGTAACCCTTTCTCAAGACATAGGTTACATTCCGGTTGTAAAAGCATTGCTATTGCAGCATTACTACTGCAGCATTGACGCGAGCAATGTCACAGGCATATGTCCTTAATGAATAAAATATGTAGCTGTCGTTGCTGCATTGCTGCCGTGATTAGAACTTTAAGTCCGTCACCATTTTATCAATTATTAACATTGGTTCAATAACAATGCTGCTGCAGTCACCATACGAATGTAACCATTTCCATCACGACAGTAATGCGGCAACGAAAGCAACTGAATTGATTAAGGAAATTGACAGTAAATATCGCCCGTTCCCCGCTGTTACAACGCTACAGCAGCAATATTGTAACAGAAACGCTGCTACAATCATCATACATTGCAATCGGAGTATAACCTTAACTCGCTCATTTTGGCGTTAAGCCCGGTTGCAGCCTCAGATATTGCTTTGGACCCTGTGGCCCGCCAATCGCTTTCCCAATACATTTTGGTATAACCTACCTACCTATTACGAAATAGAGAATTCCAACAAATGAACCAACTTAGTATTAAATCCATAAATTAAAATGTAACACTATTGGTATGTAGTTAGAGTTGTCTAGGTTCTATGTAAATTGCTAAAGCTGTTACCTCCTGAATAAATGTAAAATTGTCAGTCGTAATTAATATATACCGTACGAGGTAGCAAAAGCCGTTTATTAAAATTAAACGACCTAGCGTGGAACTAGGAAGATTAATGATCCAGTGAATACAGAGTTATGTATAGGTAAAGAGCAAATGGAGTGCTCGGCAGGCTCGTCCTGGCGGCGCTCCAAAATCACTTGTCTCTTTACCGTTATCGTGATTACTCGCGATTCAGACAGATTAGGACGTTTCACGCAGGCTTTTGGCAGCTCCGCTTACAGGATCACGTATGCTGTAATTGCGCTGAAACCGCATACTATGTTTACGGGCTGAAGGCTAAAAGCAGCCGCTTACAGGTTAGCATTGAATGGATCAATAGGAGGAAGGTAGTGCGAAGCTGTTCACTGGACGCACTTGAATTATCTGAATCCTTTTGACGTCTATATTAAAAGCCTTTGCGGGGAAACCAAACCGATAATTTGATGTAATATTAATTTTAAATCTTTGGTCGTGTAGCCATTAGTGGAGAAATTAATATTACATTCGAACGTTCGTATGAAATTGATATAATTTTGGTGATGAAAAAACCTCATTGTAGCATAAATATTACGTTATAGATACTATTTTAAGTAAAATGTTTTTTGTTACAGATCGTGAACATGCTTGACAACTCCACAATCAGTAACTTCAGGTAAATTAACGATGTTTCATTACTTCTATTGGTCAAAAGACACTATTAGTAAAAATGTCGTTCCTTCGTTCCATTCCATTTCTCATATTATTCCATACTCAATATATCAAAGATATTTTACTTTTGATGTCATTCTTGCTGATTAGTGTCCGGTCCGCAATCTTAATTTTCTATTGTGTTGTATGGTGTATAGTGCTTACCTTACCTACTTACAGACTGTAAGTAGGTAAATAAAAATATAAAGGGTTTATTTATTTATTTAGTTATAGGAACTTGAGATGATACATTATTTTTGTAATCTACTTTCCATTTTTGAAGATTCCATTTTTCGGTTTTTCGTGTATATCTCGGAAACTATGCGTCTGCGCGACTTGGCCACTTATACAAAATGAAAGGAGATTTAATTTTGATTTAATTCATACCTATATAAGAAAAAGTATTCCTCAGTACGTAAACAAAGTTTATTTTACTGTTAACTGCCAGTTGGCTTGCACGTACATACTGTTCGCTGCAGTTTCATGTTCCGCGTTACAATAAAATTCAAGCAAGAGCCGCGTACAAAGTAGGTATCTTTGTAGTTCCGAACTAGGCAGTCCCGTTTACACAATTGCGATAGCAAGCTAAATTCAGATCCCAGTGCTTAGTTGCAACGACAATTCTAGAACGGTTCTGAGTGTTGACGTTGGTCTCGACTCCCAAACAGCCCGACCGAGATACAAGACAACCAGGGACGGGGACTCACTTATGCCTCAAATGCTCTTAACCATAATGAATGAGTACGTGTCCGTGCTGCAATCGTCGAGTGTTCTTACGGGGCGGAACAGCAAAGAAACAAACACATTTTAACGTCGGCGGCTACGAGCCGACGTGTAATTCACAATACACTTGCTGCGATACAAGTTGGTTAAAGTTCGCGACCGTCAAGTTATATTGTTCCCGACGGAGCGGGGCAAATAGGAAGCGAGCAATAAAAATAGTTCCCAGCATCCGCCGGCCTGGGACAAATTCCGGCCAAAATTACGTGAGCAAATTAGACATTCCGGGACATTGCGTTGGAATAATTGCGGACCCCCGCAGCCTCGTTGTCGAAGAATGCCTCTCGCTGCATCGTCGTCGGCTAATGCATTCGCATTCGCTAGCTCCGCACCCTACATATTGAACTTCTCGTTACCTGCATCCAAGACCACACTACTATTTAATTTTCCTTATACATGCGAGTTTTACGCAGAATCAATCCCAGTTAGATTGAAGTTTATTGCATTACGTAACTATATAAAGATAATTGATAACATGTGTTTGTATTTTGCATTAATTGCGAATTTACATAAAATATTTATGATGAACTCACGTTAAAGTTCAATAAGATTATTTAATGGCAAATTAACTTCTGATTAATCATAAAAGAAGTAGATATACGTGTCTTACAAGTAGGTAATAGGATATTTACATGTTTTTTATGTATATAAGTCTATTTATTTATATATGGCTATCTTCAATAGTTAATTTTTTTTTTCAATTGCATTTTTCATGAATCCTTTAAGCTTTTTCATACTTAAAATTGTCTAGAGTAGCCTTTCTCAAACTTTTTTGGTGACGGAACCCTTTTGGGAAGCAAAATATTTGATGGAGCCCCAAATAAAATAAAAACATTCGTAACTGTGGACCAGATATACCTATAAATAAAAGAACTGGTTTTTAGGGTTCCGTACCCGAAGGGTAAAAACGGGACCCTATATTAGTAATATATTATTAAGACTCCGCCGTCCGTCTGTCCGTCTGTCTGTCTGTCAGTGTCTGTCACCAGGCTGTATCTCATGAACTCACTCACTACGTTCGTTTCATAAACCCACACTCGAGTTTTGATGCCTTTCATTATGTAGCAGTCACATAAACTACTATTATTGTGCTTTAACTACAAATTTAATTATTTCCCCGTAATTGCGTTAGTATCGTTAATGAATTCAGAAATGATATATTTTACACTTGCGATTGGTGACTAGTTCGATTGCTATTAAACCTCATTTAGTTTGGTTTGGTACCGAACCGGTTTGAGTGTATATGAATAATCGAAAAAAATACAATTCACATTTTCGAACAGCGATGTTTAACATTAAAATATAAACCAGTTGCTAAGCGACTCTAGTTAACAGTACATTACGTTTTACAATTTAACTATTTAATGTAATGTATAGTTTGTCAAAGGACTGTCTCATTTCAGACATAGACAGAGAGAATTATACTATCTTTGTCTGATACTAGGACCCAAAAGAAAAGAATGAGTATTTTTTTGTTCTTATTTACTGGCAATTTGGTTTGACCAACTATACCTGTTCGTATGGAACTGAATATGCAACCCGTTTAATACATAGTAGATCCATGTAATTGTGTTTTAGTACATTTAACCGGTCTACTTTAATTTACACACTAATAACAAGCGCAATAGTAATAATATTGTCTTCGATAACTACGGTAGTTACTTGTGAAATAAAACAATTTTTCTCAAAAATGGACGGCAAAGTCATCTTTACCGGTTAAGAAATAGGTCGCGAAGTGCGTAGTTTATGGTCAGTCAAAAATTAAAAAGTTAAAAACATTGTCTCGATTTCGGGACTGCAATGTTGCATACATGTTGCATACAAATTCCATTATTTGTCGAGTTCCAAACTTTTTAAAAAGTTAAATTGCCATATCAAATAAAGGCATCCATCAGTCCATTAACAGCCAAACAGATGATCAGTATATACTTATTATTATAATGTTGGTACT
Organism: Cydia strobilella; assembly: GCF_947568885.1. Taxonomy (NCBI): domain Eukaryota; kingdom Metazoa; phylum Arthropoda; class Insecta; order Lepidoptera; family Tortricidae; genus Cydia; species Cydia strobilella. The sequence continues at coordinate 10,289,755 of NC_086043.1, forward strand.
GCGACAATTTAGCTGTCTTAAATAGGTTAGCGTATTTTCGGCAGAAAAATACATTTCGTTTTTACTAAATAAAAAAAGGCGGCATAGCAAATCTTATCAATTGTTTTTAAAGCCTGATTTTTGAGAAAAGCACTATATATATGACTCGGGTGGAAGGCTACTTGCTGTCTTCGGATTCCTCAGCCAGCAAGTAGCTACTTCCGAGCCTCGATCGACAAAAATGTACTACGTGTATTAACGGATTATATCGCGTGTAAAGCCCGGTTCACATTTGTCTGTCGTGTCGTGTTGTGTTGTGTCGTGACGCATATCGGTTTCATGCGTTTAATATGATTGCGTGCACATTTGTCTGACGCAGCGTGCATTTTTAGGAAAAAAAATCTCGTCCTGTTCCACCAAATATAGGAAGGGAAGGGAAAAAAAATATGTGTCTTGTTGTGTACCGGGACAAACTTTACACGGCAGATCGCAACGTCATCAGTCTTACCAAGGAGCTGGCGTTAAAGGCGAAATCTCGCAAAGCCGTGGAAAGCGGTAATATAAAAGGATTGGTGGCAATTCATATGTGTTTAGTCAAGCGCCAGCGAGCTCGTCCCGTGGCCATTTATACCCTAATCTCCAGGAGATGTTACTTGCCAGAGTTTATACGAGACGCGCGCCAAACATTTAATGTTTAGATCATTCGATATATATTTTTTCGTATTCATCTATTAACACCTTTTACCTACTATTATTACGTTACTCGTATCTCATTCATTTTATGGACAAATTTGTTTTTTTAAATATATTGTCATTCTCGACATGTTTTACGTCAACGAGTAATTAGTAAAGTTATGATTCAATTTTAAATTATTTCATGCGAAAACTTTCTGGTCCGTCAATTACACGCTCTAAATTATTTGATTAAACACTGACCTACATTAACAACCGCAAAATAAAATGAGCTGTTATGATGAGACTACGCAATTGGCTATGGGTCTGAAAAAGCGCATTTTACCACCAAACTGCCATTACTCGCCTACTCGCCTATCACATATCTAAATATGGGGTACCTACAGTTTAAATCCCAGTTAAAACAATACCAGTTTTTTTTGTGTTGAGGTGTACAGTCGAAGGCAAAAATATCGATACAGACAAATGGCTCCAAAAATATGTGAACACGACTTTATTGTCTAAGGTGTAAGAGCGTACACATATTTTTGCAACTTTGCGAATGTATATATTTTTATGCCCTTGACTGTACAGTAAATAATATATTTAATTCACGAATTTTTATGTGGTTCATAAAATAATAAGTGGCGCTTTAAATGGAGGAAAAGGTGTGTGCCGGGTTAAAAATAAACCTGCCACGTGCACGACAGGTGGTAGTCAGTTTTTACCTGTCGATTCTTCCAAGGAATAAAGCAGTCTGGAATACTGTAGGTAAGTATTAGGGCAACCCTTTATTCATTTATTTTAACGTACTTTCCTACGTCCCGACTGTCTTGGCGCCGTAAAACGAGGAGGGCCGACCCCAAATAAAGGGATAAGCACGGCAGAAGAAGAAGAAGACTTTACTTATTTCAAGTTAACTTCAGTTCATAGAACCGTACAAAATACTATAAATATACATATGTGTTTTTTAGGTAACTTCCTTCTTATAAGGGACGATTGAAGGTAAATATACGTCGGCGGCCGATCGTAAAATCAGGCAGATCTTGAAATTCCTAGGCATATCCTGAATCATGAAAATCATTTTCTCCTTCCCTGAGCCGACGGAGCTCCGCTACGCGGGACTCCTTTTTCTGGACAGTTTGGCCATCTGACGCAACCTAACGAACAGTGCAGGCTGGTTGTACATGCAAAATCGGTTTATAAGGCTAGTTATACAATACAACCATTTTCAAGTAAAGATATTATACGCGATAAAGCTACGCCGGCTCCAACCCTACACCCTCCTAAATTGATAGGTAGGTAATCAAGTTTTCCATTATTCCATGTATAATTTAATCATCTTCGATCTTTCATAAAGTTACATAAAAAGTAGCAAAACTAAGATAGTTTTCTAATAATAATAACAATTAACAAAAATGGGAATTGAGTACTCTTACTCATTGGACAAGAGTACGCGTTAACGCCGATAAGAGTACGCGGGTAAAAATCTACATTATTTGCAGAGGTCACAAAATAATTATATTTGACCCTCACAGCTTTTACAAGCCATTTTTGGCAATTTATGTAGTACTTTCTTTTAGGTATTGGGACCGTGCACGATGTCAGCGCCACACAGCGGTTGCAACTATAGGCTTGTATTTTGTCAAAACTAAGCGAGAGTAAGTAAATCGTAATAATTTCAGTGAAAACTACTGAACGGATTTTTATGCGGTTTTCACCTATGAATAGAGTGATTCTTGAGGAAGCTTAAGGCGTATAATTTGTTAAGGTTTTGTGTAAATTGGTTGAAATATGACGATATTTGGTAATGAAGTCAGAAAAAAATCACGCTGGCTAAGAGCTTTAATCGAAAACGCTGCCCAACCCGTTTGAGATATAACAAAACAATGTATGGTGAAAAGATTTCTCTTTCATTGCTCTACAAAAAAGTCCGCGATAGTGTATGTCTATCTTTTAAGGATAACTTACTATACCCATTCTTATCTTCGACAAAAAGATTTCATAGCATGTGGTATTTGCAAAGCTATTTACACGGATACAGTGTTAATAATTATCAAATTAAATACATTAGTTATATTAAGCATTTCATACAGATTACAATGGTCCCTTACACCATACAATTTAAATGAATATCTCAGGAGTAATCGTAAATTAAAGTTCCATTTCGACCCATATAACTAGTATGAAAATGTTAAAGACGCTAATCCGTAGTTGTCATTTTTTACCACCTTATGCGCTGCGATCGTTTTCCTTGCCCCTACCATGTACTTCGCACGGTGCCAATAAACCCCCTCGACAGCATGCTTGTATGGAGACCTACTCAAAATATCTGACTGCTGTCTGGCGCGTAGAAATTAATCCAGTTCATGGTAGAGGGACAATATCTCCGAGCGGTACAAAAGGTGATTCAATGTTCGGAATTTGGAGACAAGCAGGTGATGTACGTGCTCTGTTTGTCAAAACCAGCAACTGATCAGATATTAAACATAAGGGCTGCGAAGTATTGCCAAAGTGCATCGTTCCGTTTCCGTCTATATTTTGCACCAAGTTAGCAGCTGCCTGGAAAATATGTGCCTCAATTACTGTACAGGTTGTCAGCCGATTGTACAATTTGTACTTTGTGAGATCTTTCCATAGGTATTTAAAAAAAAATACGTTCATTACCAGACACAAAGTAGTACAGTAATGGGAAAAAAAACATAGTGTAGGTAACTTAAACTAAACTATTTTGTGGTTAGTCATCATGAGCTGATTGGGAAATGTGTATGTCATCGGAAACTAACCAAAGGCATATTTTGTACGGCATTATCAATTGCTTGAGCTATCTGTCATTCTCGAGATTCTTCTACCAACGGTAGGTTCTGAAAAAATTCAGCAGCTGGCGTATCAGAGTACGCGCGTACTCTTACACGATACATTACTGCGGTCTCTTGCACACAGTAGCCATATAGTGAACGTGCGAATGGCAACACTATCTAATAACTGACCTGCGGGCTTAGCACGGTAGCATTCTTAAGAATAAGAATAATAAGAATAATAATTATTTATTGCCACACACATATAAAAGAACAAAGACAATACAAGCAAAACAAGCAAAATACATGTTGAACAGTAGAACATAAACGTAATTTCTTAAACAAACAATAGTGTGACAAAAGGGATGGACTCAGCATTTGCTGTGTTGCAGACTAGCTGCCACAGCGCTGGTTTTCAGTTCACCCCTAAAACATGAAAGTAAAAAAAATATATATAAAACAAGTGTTTTTTATTACATTTGTTAATAAGAATCTAAGTTAACTTAGTAAATGTAAGGCATGAGAAGAAGGCATATGAACTGTCACCCTATACACGAGAATAACAGCGCCCTCTTGACAATGATCATATATTACTGGTCAGGCTTTACCCAGTTTACCTACCACCAATTTTTTTTTTTTAATTTTAAGATCTTATCATTATGTGCACATATGGAAATTGAATACTTAATTCCTCCTCTACACTATCGTGCCCGCTAGTCATCGTCTATCATCGCCGATAGTGAAGAGGAGTCATATAGTAAAGCAGGACATCTAGTTAGAAGCAGAAGCGCTGAAAAAATATTCAGAAATGATGTTTTACACTGTTTTTCGTAAAACCGGTTTTTAACCGGTTAACCGGTTTTGTTTCATGTTTTTCGGTTAATAACCGGTTTTGAATTTTGTCCGGTTTTTGCATTTCCTAATATGTATACAGGGTGAGCTTAGCCACGTAGGGTTACTTCTTAGGAATGCTCTAACGTTAATATTTTTTTAATACTTAAGTGCAGATAAAAAAATACATTTTCAAACAAAAGTTATTTCCAAAAATCGACAACAAAAAGAAACATACTGTATTAATCATTGGCAAGGCTTTTGACAATTTGTTCGAAAATATGTGGCAATGTCGACATTAATTGTCAAAAGTCAGTCTTATTAATGTCATAAATAAAAAAGAAAATCAAAAAGGTCGAAGAAGGTTTCATACTTTTTATTACCTCACCTACTAACCTACTCCCCCCACCCTATAGAAAGCTAATATGAAATATTTTAAGTTACGCTCTGACGTTTTTAAAGGAAATCAACGAACACATTACAAAAATTTGCTTTATCAACCTCCTTGTCATACTAACATTTATAAGCGTAATGCATGCAATATAATTATTGAAATTTATAATAAGCTTCCCGACAATATGAAATTATTGTATGATTTAAGACAAAATTAACGAGATGGCTTCAGGAACATCGTTTCTACTCTGTTAAGGAGTATCTGGACATGTAAATATTTTTAATTCTTGTGCTGTTGATGTTACCAAAATTTGCATGCCAAATAGCTGAATATTGTTACCCACTATTTATAAGGACATTATTCTTATTCTTATTCTTACTACCTACTAACACATACAGGCTGCTCCAAAGTAAAAAAGTTGTTAATTTCTTCGTAACCGCTACACCGGTTGTTATGAGAATTTGTATACTGGTTCTAAATACCCTAATGCATATGTACATTTCAGCTTTGTCCAATAGCTAGGGACACCCTGTATATAAAAATATACAGATTACTAAAAAAATAAACCGCTTCTTAATTAGCAAAAGATAAAAAATATACCAGATAATTTGCTACTTTTTTACTGAACCACTCCTTAATTCCTGCTCATACACCACACAAAATATATACCTATTATAACTACATACGGCATAATGATTTCTCTGGGATACACTAAGACTAAAAATGAATTTCCAGCCTAGGTATATGCGAGGTTGTAGCTTCGATCTGACTGAAAATCGCGCACCTTCATATTTATCTACATATGACCGTTTCAATACAATGGTATACGTTACCTCGGATCGGCGGTACGCTTGAAGCCAAATTGCGCGGAAGCCCCTCGAGACTCACGCGTTTGGGTCACGACTCCACTCCAAATTTAAAATTGATTACAAAAAATATTACCAAGTTTGAGGCGGGCGTCGTGATTCGGGTTCGGAACGAAATTGTTTCTGTTTACACATTGTTTTCGGCCGGCACTTTCTGACTGGGGTAATGGATAGCCGTGAAAAATTTGTATCAGAATGTTACAGTCAAATTAGTCACTTAGGACTACTGTGGTTAGGTACGTATGTTTTAGGTGATTTTTTTAAAACTATTTTTGGTAGTTAATTGTCATTGATCGCTAAGAAAGTGATACAAAATTCACTAATAAACATTCAGTACCCATGATAGTTTACTTCTGACCTTATTATATGTCTGTACTGTAAGTGTAGTAGTTTTACTGTTATTTGCTGACATTTGGTTGCGAATTGTGCAAAAATCGCACATCATTTGAGCATGAACTTACACATTAACACTGGCATAAAAAAGTTCCAACCTATGTCGTGACATCACAATAATCTTTGACGACCGGTCTGACGTAGTGGCCCTGCCTGTGAAGCCAATGATTCTGGGTTCGAATCCCGGTAAGGGCATTTATTTGTGTGATGAACACAAATACTTGTTCCTGAGTCATGGGTGTTTTGTGTTTTCTATTGTATATAAGTATGTATATCGTCGCCTAGCACCCATAGTACAAGCTTTGCTTAGTTTGGGGCTAGGTTCATCCGTGTAAGATGTCCCCTAATATTTATTTATGTATCTGCTTAATGTTCTTACGCAATTATAAAAGGTGTGACATACGCCAATCATACGCTAACATAAATATCAGTTTTCCACAAAGCTCCGAGGGTCTCCGTCCGTAAATCGCACGCCTAACGTTAAAAACAGGGCACTTAGCCGACAGACACCTGAGACACCGGTCTCTATAAAAAACAAACCCACTCGCCATCAAAAATAATTTATTCAACATATTCCATTTGTATCTAAAAAAGAATTTCAAGACCCGTAAAGCAAAAAATAACTAGGAATCGCTAATTGATAATTACTATATCAGTCAAGAGCGGCAAATACGAGGTTTGAAATCTTAAAATTAGATACAGGTTTGATTAAATACAAGGTGTACTTTAGGCCTCAATATAAAGATACGTACATACCTACATTGATTTATCACATTGAACAACTTTAATCGCATGGTACTGTTTGAAAGTACAGTATCAATCGCAATTTGCCGGCTCAGAGAAGACAGCTGCCAGCATTTAAATGATAATAAATATTGCGTGAAAATAATTATTAGACAAATCTATTTCGTCACGCAGTGTAAGCTTGGCTGAATAGATGTTTTTTTAATTAATATTCAGTATCGGGAAGGTAGCTAAGAGTCGGCCAGCAAACCAGTTAAACCGTTAGGTATCCAACCCCTGCTGCACGCAGCGCAGTATTTCTTATCCGTTTTTACTTAAATTATTATTACAATCTGCAATAAAATAAATCGACATTATTAACATTGCATCATAATTATAAATAAATTAATATTGTCTTCGGTTACCGCGATAGTTACTCATGAAATAAAACTATGAAAACGGATTATATCGCGTATATTGAATTTATAATACATCCCGACGTTTCGAACTCTTTACAGCGTTCGTGGTCAACGGGTGTCATGTATTATAAATTCAATATACGCGATATAATCCGTTTTCATAGTTTTATTTTATAAATAAATTATTATCCAACAACACTATAAATTACTTATTTACAAATATAATAAGATAATTATTCTTGATTAGGTACTCGATAATCCGTATGGATATTGAATTCGCCCGAGCTTAAGCCTTCAGTATTGCATTTGGAAATTCGAATTTGTCAAGCAAGGAAGTAATTGTGTCTGTATACCTATGGTCTGGCTCACCTCACTCAGCATGAATAGGTACAAATTAGGGCCGAAATAAAAGTTTACGCTTCAACAACAGGCTAGGTTGTAGCGAACCAGCGACAAACTCCCATTAGCTCGATTCCCTTTACACCCTCAGATCAGGTTGAGACCGCTCAACCGATCTGCGCTGGAGCGAAAACTCTTTAGGAGTATTCCAGCGTAGCAAAACCGTCTCGTGTGATGCGGAAGGGTCCTGGATTTTCCCCAGGCTACCATCCCCCCACACAGTCCTACCGCTCTAATTGCCCTAGGTGCAATAGAGCCCAAGTCAGGTAAAAAAAAAAAAGGGAATTTGTTCTTGTAACAAATTTTGCGTTCTCCTAACATTTTTTCTGTTTAGCCAACCATTTGATTTGAAGCGATTACAATTCGTTTGTAACGGGCGATGTTCAATTTGTTAATATAATAGTTAATAGTTGAGTTTACTATCTGTAGAGTTGTCACATATACTACGATAAAAATTGTAGGGTCTACCGAATTCTCGTTACAAGAATTAGATTTTTTTTTCGGTGCAATCGCCTAAGAAAGTGGGAAAATTTTAGTGTTTGATATCAGAACACCGTGCGTATGGCGATATTCTTTCATATTGGAATAAATATATCGAATACTAATAAGATTGCGTAAAACAAATGCCATCAAAAAGGTTACGCTTTACGACAGCGCAGACATTTAACTTACCTATATACCATCATGTTGGACGAGTTCGTACCTACTTAATAGTAATTCATATACTTTTATTTGGAATAGGTACATTATGACATAGCAATAGCAACGATTGTTTATTACCATTAGTTCGAAGTAACACTGAAAAATGGTATAGAATATCCCTGTTAAAGTGTTATGGTAACTATTTGTAAGCAGCTTAGATTCCTAGCGTTTAGCCGGTATTTCCGCGGCTAATGTAATTAGTTCATTACTTTGTCTCAGCCCGCTGCATGCGCCGCAGATTTATAGGCGATCCTCTGTCTCTCGCGCCTCAGCACGTGAATCCCAGATTCCTATTGAGTTTTTCCTCTGAATAAAAGGTTGAAAATGTGGAGACTGCGAAACGCTTGCCGTTACTCTGATTGGATAGCAAAGTTTTGTAATATGCTGAATGACATTGTGTAAAATAAAATTGTTTCCGCAGCAAATCAGCATTCATATCGTCAATGTTTAACTTAAATTGGAAACAATGATTTTCTTCAAGTCGATTTCGATTAGGATTTGAAAAAAAAAGTTCTTATATTCGTTTAAAAAACAACCTTATTCGCTTTAAGCGAAGCGTAATGAATGATTCATGATTTTTGTCATTTTGGTTGCCTCGGGAACTAGAGGGCCTACCGCGAACCACATTCGACGTGTTGCCTCTCTGTCGCACTTGTAAATTCGTACGTAAGTGTGACAGAGACGCAACGCGTCGAACGTGGTTCGCGGTAGGCCCTTAGACCTTGGCTGTCGGAAGCACTGAACCTTGAATCATAGCAAAATAAATTTAATCGTTCCCTTGCGACATCCAATATTGTCGGAAGACCAACAAAAACAGCCACAAAAACCAAGATCACTGTTCTAGATGTTTTATTTATTTATCGTCTAAAAATACAGTCCTATCTAAGGTACATTATTGTTCTTTATACCAGTGCATGGTATGGTTTTAATTATATATTATTATATGTCTTGAACAATAACATTCTTTTGAGCGCTGCAGCAAAAGATTTTCGAAACAAAACGTTTTCCTTAATAGGTTTCCGTAACACACAAGCCATTAGTCTCCACATCGAATGAATGAAACAAAATGTATTTTTATATGCGAGCCGAGATAAGCAGGTAGATGTGAAGACAGGTTATGTGTTGGTCTGTCCCGTTAATGAGTGTACAATGCTAATGAAGGCGACGTGTGGAGGCTGGGCTATTATTTTCCTCGATTTGCTTATTGCCTCGTAGAAACCAATTCAACAATGGCCCCGTGGTTCCTTACAATTATGCGTAATCAGAATTCCGTTTATTTTGGTTTTTGAGGCAGTTTTCTCTGAGCGATGGAAATGCAGGCACTGCACCTGCCGACCGTGGGACGAGACGCTGCCCGTCCAACTAACGCTAACGCTACTAACTTGAATAAAATTTTACGACAGATCTGTTTATTTATGCCTGTCAGTAACAATTTTTGTTATTTCTAGCTTCAAAAAAAAGGAGGAGGTTAAAAAACTACTACGTTTATTTTTTATGGATAACTCGGAAGTCTGTCATCTAATAACCGATTTATTTTGATTTTATTTAGGAATTTGAACCCCACATAGGACACTAATGAAACATATAGTTTATGACAAAAATGTTATTACATAATTGCTTATATTGCAGTCGTTTAAATATAACTATAATGTAGGTAACTACCTCTATTGACAAAAAGTGAAGAAACTTCAACGGATAGTCGTAATGTATATAAAATTTTAATAAATAGGTACATATTACTAAAAAAAACCGGACAAGTGCGAGTCGGACTTTTTAGTATTTGTTGTTATAGCGGCAATAGAAATACATCATCTGTGAAAATTTCAACTGTCTAGCTATCACGGTTCATGAGATACAGCCTGCTGACAGACGGACAGACAGTGGAGTCTTAGTAATAGGGTCCCGTTTTTACCCTTTTTCTGTACGGAACCCTAAAAAAAGAATACTTGCCGCCGTCGCGATCTGTCACGCCTTCTGCCTGACGACAACCAAAGCCTAAACCTACAATCACGAAAACTTTATATTTCCTACTTAACATTTATTTATCTGAATTGCTAGCTTTCTGTTTATCGATGCCTATAGTAGATAAAGTACTATTATACTAATAGGTATTTATTTATGTTATTTTTATATTCCATTAAGTTCCGTCAAACAAGCTTTAGTTCACTCAGGTTGGACGTAGGTAAGCACTGCAGTGTCGTGTGCTAATCCGGAGATTTCGGAGCCAATCAACCGTATTGTTTTGTTTTGATTCGGCCAATGTCATGAACGCGCGTCACCCGCCACTCAGCGCTCATAGCTATGACAGCCAATTAGTCCGCGCCGCGCCTCATGCTAAACCGCCGCCCGGTCTCATACAGCTGACTCATGACTGAGTACATCTTACGAGGCGTGTATTACAAAAAGAGGATCAAACGGAAAATTTAATTTCCAATACTTGAAAATACTTTCCAGGGTGCCTAGCCATCATGCCAATCGTTTTCGCTCCGTAGCGAACGAAACGCCAAATGTCTCTACTCGACCGGCAATGTTTCGCACTAATACATGTGTTAGAGTGATAGAGAGATGATTACGCTACGCTACGGAGCGTTAACGATTGGCATGTTGGCTAAGCACAGGACCTGAGGACGTAAATACTTTTGGCCTAAGGAAAAAATCATGTTTGGGGAGGGAAAATGCGTTACGCATACCAAGTATTACTAGTTGTTATGTGGGACTTCCGTCTAAGCTAGGTAGGTCCACGGTGTAGCTGCTCAAACCCCTCTTTTTCCCTTCTCGAAGCTTTATGTCGGTTTAAAGGCGGATTCCACCAGTATGCGGCACTGAGCGACATAAGCATTTTTGTACTGAATATGCTTGTGCCGCGCGGTGGCGCACACACACACTGGTGGAATCCCCTCATGCACTTACCCGCGACCCCACCGACAGTAGCCACCCACGAACGGCTCCCTCGCGGAGGCTCGAAACTTTTCCAGGCTGCGTGCCCAACGCAAGATCCTATGGCCGTTAGACCTGTACTGTAGCGAGTTCCCTCTGGCTTGTGACCAAGGCCATGGGTGCCAGTAAAAGGAACGGTCATACCACACGGCAGTAAAAGGCGGGTGGTGCGATGCCTCGTAATACCAGTGCTCCTCTTAAGACGATAGTGGACGACCGTTTCTCCACACAAACGTAGTCCCCATTTTCCGTTAAGGTATATTGACCATAGCTATGCCCAGACGTTCGATTTTTTTCGACTTTTAAATTATTAAGTTAGTTCCTAACTCACTGTTAAAAAATGTATGGAATTTGTTTTTCGTTCCTAACTAACAAATAACGATGGGGATATCTATAGTCAAGCAATATCTAACTATAACTTATAAAAATATTTTACATTATGTCAATATTCAGAGCAAAATGAGGACTACGTTTGTATTGAGAACCAGTCGTCCCCTTTCCTCTTAAGTGCTCTGCGGCTTTCATCAACACCGCTTCAGAGGAACTACCCTTCCAAAAACTAGCAAAAGCTAGGTCGCAAAAGGTAGAGAGATCGTTACGTTACATCTATCCTGCGATCGCACCGCACCTCGTCTGCAATAAATAGAGAGAATACCAACACTCCTTTCCTTCTGTAATCCACCTCCTCCAACGCCTTACAGCGGAGCGCACTTGTCCGAAAGAGGCCAGTCGGGTTGAGAATATATTATACCCATAGGTGAACTAAATTGAATTACAGCTAAATTGTTCTGAGCTTGATTCGGCTCCCCTCGGCAAAAATTCTTAAAATTAGATTACCTCTTTACCTAATCTATTTGCCGTCAGTAACACGGAACATCGCCTAATCCCCCCTCATATGAATTGAAATTACTGACAGCTAATTACCCCTTGCCTCTCGGCCGCAATCATTTATCTTTATTCGACAGAATCGCCCGCACGAGTGGAACACTTAATCCCGAACCGATCGGGCAGTCATAAATGTGTGCCAATGCGTTGTTAGCTGCGTATAATAACAATACATGTATGTATATAGCTCGTATTGTATGTGTTTATCATTTAGAACACTTATAAACATCGTTAAATACATAAACACATCAAAACAAAAACTTCAATAGATGTCAGGTGTAGCTACCTATACTCGTACTTTTGGGATCAGAAGAAAACCTTTTTTTCTTCATGCAAGTATTTACCTATTTAGACACTAACCAGACTTTAACATAGGTAAACAAAAACCATTACGGTCTATAATGTCATATTAAATTATTTCTTAGTCCTTTTGGAACCCTGGTACTCATGTGTACCTGTACCGTATAATCCTATAAAAGCTTAATTGACAAGAGCGGCGCCAAATGTCCACTTGCATCCAAATGAGCACAAATCCTGTGCTGGCTATAAATGGATCAGTACATTCGATGATATGTGATTCAGTGCAGACGCAGACGGGAACCGCACTGGTCCATTAGGCCGTTACCTGTGCAATGTATATTCTGCAAGACAGTCATAGACAACTAAGCCAGGAAATGTTTACACTTGCTTCTAACTATGAATCACATTACATGCGATCCTGTATAACAAGTCTCAGTTTTTGAAACTTCAATTTCGAAGTATTAGAAACATTTCAGTTCTAGTAAACTAATGTTAAAATGTTGGCTGCGATAACATAAAATCTGCTCCATAATCATTTATGAAATGGATGTGCGAATTTGGAGCAATAATAAATTGTGGTTTGTTTTAAGGACACATGAGTTGATTAATATTTGGATGATAAATTGCCTGCTCCAAAGATGATTATTAATACTCAGAAACAGGAAACCCACAGGAAACATTTTTGAACTTTTATCTCTGTCATTAAGGAGTGGGGATTAAGCCAAGTGATCTTTCCTTAACTTTAGCACTTATACGCGATTGGTCGAATTATTTGCTCGACGCTGGCTTTCAAGGTTAGGACTATTCTGAGAACATCTTTAGCGCCGCCAGCTGTGACTCAGCCAGTCGATGGTGAGGCTAGGGAAGTGATTCATGAGTCAATCGCCACGTTCTTACACATGCCGTGATTGTTACAGATACCGACACTTATTTCAAGCTGATTTACTCATATTCTCAATATGTCGCCCGCGAAAAGCGATAGCTCGGAAGACATGGTCATTATAGATAATGGCGGTATTAATTATTTGAAGAGTACGAATATTTTTACTGAGTTTAAAGTGTTTAAATAATTAGGTACTGTCTTTATTATTTTTAATAACGATATCGTCACCGTCACATTTCTATTAAGCAATACCAAATAGATAGGTATGTGTCAAGGCTGATCGGTTAAGAATGTCACCTTATATAAAAATAGGCACATAGAACCATAGCACATAATAAAAAACCGGCCAAGTGCGAGTCGGACTCGCGCACGAAGGGTTCCGTACCATTACGGAAAAAAACAGCAAAAAAAACACGTTTGTTGTATGGGAGCCCCATTTAAATATTTATATTATTCTGTTTTTAGTATTTGTTGTTATAGCGGCAACAGAAATACATCATCTGTGAAAATTTCAACTGTCTAGCTATCACGGTTCATGAGATACAGCCTGGTGACAGACCGACAGACAGACGGACAGCGGAGTCTTAGTAATAGGGTCCCGTTTTTAGCCTTTGGGTACGGAACCCTAAAAACAGTCCAAAATGGCCACGCAACGCCTGATGCGCGAAGCAGGGTCGCCATATAAGGGTGGCCGCCGGCAGATAGTAAGCAAACAAAACAACCATTATCTGATAAACGTGTTTATTACTGAAGAATAATAGGTTACATAGGTCTTTATATATACCAAAGCAAGCAAGTACACTTATACGATACACACACTACAAGGTAAATATATCCTCGTGCCTCGTGCTCGTGCGTGCTTCGTAGTTCCTAATAACGCGCCGACTGTGGCGTGGCGTACAGGAGATCACCACTAGTTCGCGCTTTACACTACCTAACGCACTTCTCAGGTCAGCACCTGATTGCGATGTTTTTGTGAGTACATAGTAGAAAGATGACATGTGATGAATTTAAGAGGTTAGGTATGTGAAGCGATGGACGATAACCCGTCTTCAGTTAGTTATTAGTAAGATCTTTCCCATCACGGAACAATGGTGTTCCGGACCTTTGGGAGACGTGCGCGGAGCGGAAGCCAACGCGTAGGAGCCCTTTTGACACTTTAATGAAGGGGCACTTGGTCAAATGTAAGGGGTACACCGAGCAGATGCTGCCCTTGCCCATGTCATGGGACGTAAGCAGAGGCAGCTCCCGCCAAGGTGCAAGGACTATTGAGAGTTGATAGGATCTAAAATAAATTAGGTTATTGGGTGAAAGCGACGGACTAAGTACTGAACTATGGGATAAAAAACCGGCGCCTACCTAATAAAACGGTATGCAATTTTATTTCCGGCAGACGGTGACTCGTCCTCACAAGATGGGCCCCCACAAAAAGCGACATCTAGGATGGGTCAAGGACAACATCGGTGTGAGCGGCTCAGGGGTGTCGAGAGGTGTGCGCGGCTTTCTACCCAGTGGCTGTTAACGGTGTTCATATTTCACTTCCACCTCTGGAGCTTATAGCTCTAACGACTCCACTCTGGCCGGCCGGCTAAGGCAAGCCAGAGGCAGAGAATCCTGTCCGAACCCCCCTCCTTGCAGGTAACAGAACTCCTCAGGAGCACTCGGGTACGTGAGGTCGCTAATCCCCAACAGCTCGCCACACGTTGACTGATTGCACTGGTAAAACCAGCGAGCGATGGGGTCGTCACATCCCTACGCCATTAAGATTATTGTTATTTGTATACCACAATTTTATATTAACATTTTGTGATAACTTGAATAGCATTTGGTGCATTTCACAGTGCCTTAGTAAATAATAATAATTATATAATATACAAGTACCTATATATATACAGCAGTGTGGATGAAATTAATGGGCCCTGGAGGGACAGTACCTTAACACGAAAAAGACTCCAAAAAGAAACAAAACTGCATTCAAAGATTTTTTTTTAATTGCTTCCCTCTTCCGGGAATCGAACCGACAAAACATTCAAAAAATACTACATATTCGATTTTATGGATATTTTGTATGACAGACGAGTGTAAGAACTAATTTTTCTTGGAGAAATTTTAACATTAAGTAACACGAACTGTATCGACTAGTGGAATAAAATAGCAAGTTTTTATTTTTACTTTGTTGTAAGCGCTACAAGCGAATAAAAAAAATCTGTGAATGCAGTTTTGTTTATTTAAAAAAATAAAAGAATTCCTTTAAGTAAAATGAGCTCACTTAAGGTTTTAAGGCACTTTCCCTCCAGTGCCCATACATTTTTTCCACACTGTATACTTCATGTCGCGCCTACCTGTCCACCTCTTGCGAGTCACGGCAATACGTGCTAGCCGACTCACCTTTAATGATTAGGTAATTATGGTTATTATGTTTTTTTTTTGCATAAATGAGCGGGCTCCTATGTAGACAGGCAGTGCCATCGTAATTACATGATAACAATAGACTTTAATCAAGATGACGTCAATAACTTGTAATTATCGATTATAAACGCAATACAATAGGGATATTAAAAATACTCTTAATTAATTAATTATTTATTAGTTCAGTCGATTCTACCCTCGATAAAATCTTTATTACTCGTATGCATTATCACTGTTTCAAACCGCTTAGCACCTTTTATTTTAAAAGGCCAATCATAAAGTACCTTTTGCTTAATTAAAAGCATTTAATGTGGCAACACTATCCGAAGCAGACATCTCTCGTATCTTCTGTTCACATAACTCGACGCGGAGCGGGAGCCGTGCGATGCGATCGCAAGCCATAACTGAAGTTTATGTGGCAGTATATTAAGTCCCAAATCCATCACGTTTTCTTGAGAAATAGGGTAAAGTTAACTAGGATAGATAGGCGGCCCGTTTGAAGAGCATTCCGTCACCATGTCCAATGACTACCCGAACCCGTCCTCAATGACCCACGATCTAGGTTCCGACGATATTTCAACTTACCGAATTCAAGCCGTGCGTGTATCGGTCTACATACATATAAGGTTACACAGCTATAAAGCAGAACAGGTTTGCATTTTAGTTTTAACGTATTATCTGGTCGCGTAAGGAAATAAGACTCCAAAAAAGAATCATTTACTGTAAATGAACAAGAATATTATTAATACTTCACCTACATAGTACATAATTTAAAAAAATAACTGCATGACACACATAAACCTAGATTGGTTTTCAAATTGCCATCGTCAATAAAACCATCACACAGGTTTTCTTACATGATTCTCGAAGTACACTGCCTAAGTCAAACTAATTACAGTTTTGTGGAGCTTTGTTAAATTGCAATTTTTAACATTTGATTATAATTAATAATTTATTTATTTTCCCATAATTTCGGGTGTCAAACTTCTTCGTCTTTTTGAAAATGGTGTCAATGTTGATACCATAAATGAATTCAGCACCCCCGATTTATACGAAAACGATACCAAACCCGGCCTAGCAGCTTTACTGATGTAGATAATCAAGATAAAAATGAGAGCCCTAAATAAACCTTCAAGAGCGGATATCTCAAAAACTATACAAGATATCGAAAAACTTGGCTTAATAAAACTTGTAACAAATTAAATCTCTTTTCATTTTGTGTAAGCGGCCAAGTCGCTCAGACGCATAGTTTCTGAGATATAATCGAAAAACCGAAAAATGGAACCTTCAAACCCCCCTCTCCCCCCCAGCACCAGGGTTACGGCCGGGGACTTTTGATATGTTCATCTCCTAACTAGTCCAAACAAAGCTACGAAGTAAAAAATTGTGTTCCTAGCATTTCCCTCTATACCCTATATATATCTTATTGCTTGGCCTACATTTTTTCAACTTTGCATATCATTTGCAACATTGCTAATCAGCGAAATCGACTCCACACTCGCGTTCGCGGCTTCGCGCCGTGTAGTCTGAAGCGGCCTTTAGGTTAGCACCTACGACCTTTTTTTTTTTTTTGTTAGGAGGGAAAAATGCATTACGCATACCACCCGGGTGCGGGGGGTGACCCGAGTGGTTATGTGGGACTCCCGTCTAGGCTAATGAGGCCCACGGTGTACCCACTAAAAAACCCCCCATATGCCGCCTAGCCGCCCTATTGGTGGGGTTACAGGAACGCTTGCGCTTGTCATCTGCGACCCTACCGGCGGCAGCCGCCCACGAGCGCGGCTCCTTCGCGGATGCCCGAAGGCCCTTCACGCTAGGCGCGCCAGATGGTAAGACGCGCCTTCCTCCTCGGCTTCCATTCTGTATTGTAGCGGACCCCCCCGAGCCCGCCACAAGGAAGCCACGGGCGCCAGGAATTTCCCCGGCGCCCGGCGACAGATCAGGTCTATGGTTCTGCCGCAAAACCACAACTCGGCTGCAGAGGACAGGGAGAACGGCACAACGTAACACCGACACTCCTCTTCCTCTGCAGCCCCACCAACGCCGCTACAGCGGAACGGCCCCGCCAAGTTCGCAGGGGATAGGGAGAGTGGCGCATCGAAATACCATCACTCCTCTTCCCCTGCGATCCAACCTCGGCCGCCGAAGATAGGGAGAACGGCTTACCGCAATACCGACACTCCTCTTCCTCGACGGTCCACCTTCGGCGCATCACAAGCGGGCTTAACCAGCCCACTTGGAGCGTCCTCCTCGGGCCAGCCCGCGACCCAAACAGGCCGGCCCTGGTTACCTCTTCGCTTCACCGTGGGTGACCAAGCCACGGTTACTAAGCCCCTCCACCACGACAAGGTGAGCAACCCGCGGGGGGTAGCACCTACGACCTAACCTAACCTAACCTAACCTCGGCTGGTTCATTCATTCATAAATTCATATGATGTCAACTACACACTTACGGTAATAAGTATATCCACAATGTTAGCATTCCTTCCTTCTGTTTTTTCAGAGCACAATATAATGTTGTGGTTATAAATTCCGAGTTACGAAATTTGTGGGCGCCAACTCAACTAACCTATTATTTAAGCACGTATTTTACGTCATACTTTGAACTCTGCACTGTTTTATATTTTATATGTATGAATAAATGAGGTAAAGCATGTTTGATCTTTCATTGCCAGAACGCCTACCTACTTTCGCATGAATGTGGATAAATTTAGAACGCCCGCGATGTTGTACCGCGAAACTCATCGGACTCCCTGCAAAACTTCAATAAATGGCGAGTGATAGATGTGTAGGTACTTAGTGTATTAGTGTAGGTAGACATAACTAGTGTTAAAATACAATAAAAATGAACTGCTTACAGTTTAACGTGTCTACTAGCTTTATGTACATCAAGCAAAATTAAATTCCGTGTGTCTTTTATAGAAGATTATGGAGGCATGACGGTCGCAGTTGTCTTCAGGCATATAGATGAAACCTCTCCTTTTTTGAAAGTGGGGTGTTACACCTGCCACAAAACACGATACAGCTATGGTACTTGCCCGTCGATGCGCTGTTTGGTTAAATAGATAAATTGTGATGTTTGAGGTCCACGACAAAGAATCAGCGGATTGAGTAATGGTGGCTGGACAGGGCGCGCGGACGGTCGTAACAAATGGCGCGTGTCCCGCGGGAAGGGAAGGCCCGCCGATGCCGCTGCGTCTAACCATTAATTTGATGGTTTTGTCAGCATTATTTGCAAGTGCTTTTTTATTTTATTTTAGTAGTAGTAAACTCTTTATTGTATAAAAATACATATTACTTAAAAATAACATGGTACAAAAAATAAGTTGTACAAAGGCGAACTTATCCCTTTGAGGGATCTCTTCCAGTTAACCTTAATTTAACACCTGAGAACCGACTTGCTGTTCCTGTAACCTAGAATTACTTTTACAAAATACTAAAAAGAACAGCAGTCACCATTCAGTTTGATGTCGTATTAAGGAAACATTTTCGAGTATGAATCAAAGCTAACCGGCTTGCAATAAAATCTTACCTAATAGTTTACACGCAAGTTAGTCATCTTAAATGCCCTGCCTTTTGATGCCCTTCGTTAACCACGAAGCCATGGATTCGCGTTTTACCGCGCACCACGCATATTCAATTACACACAAATATTTATGCTGATCACAAGTTTGTGCAATGGCACATGCAGCGGTCACATGAAGCCATCGCGCACGTCCGAGATTATGACTCGCTGCCGTAGTTACATAACCTCCACTGGTTCTCGTAACATTTGCTAATTAATGAACTCGTTGATAAATATTTGTGCTACACCATACCCGTGGAGGCACGAGGGAGTGGCATTTTTTTTACCTTCATTTAATTTCACAACCGTTTAAGAGCAATCTAACGCGCGGTGGTGTTGAAAGCGAAGCGGTTCCCAAACGTGGGAGAATGCTACGCTTGTCATATGACACCAAAACGTGTGTGTCAATATCTACACGAAAATATAATTAGACGTAACCGTATCCTAACCTAACATCGCAATGGTCAGAGGCTATCAACGGTGAAGAACAAACATCCTTGAAGCCCACGATCTTCGGAAAAAACATCACAAAATTCACAAATAATAAAGTTTTACTTCGCTAAATGCAATAGGTACTTCACGTAAAATGTTCTCGCAAAAACGCTAAGTGGCATTTCAATTCCTTACTTATGTCAACGGTTCGGGAAAAGATTTAATTTTTTATAAAGTTTGCACGAGTGTTGTTCTCGGCGTAGATTCATTCTTTTTGCAGAGGTTGATTTATGAGTTTTCTTACAGGGTGTCACTTTTAGGGCGTTGCTTAGTAAGTCGCCAATATAATAAAATCCACGTATGAGTCAGTATTATTACGATTCGCTAAGAAAAGTGAAGCTCTTCAAGATTTTTCTGCTGCCGTTATTAAAAAGGATGACACTTTATTCTTTCGTGCATTATATTTTTATGTCCTGATCTACACACAATGTTGTGGGTAATGTATATAGGTACCCTAGTCTCAATCATACCTATTAGTTACATGCCTTTACATCGTACACAATTATTAAGCGTAAACCTTCTATATACAACGCTTTGCCATTTTGGTAGTAATTAATCCAGTGGTAAACACATAACGGGCGCGTATTTTACGAGTATGTTGACGATAAATATTTAAAATCAAATATTTTCAAAACATTATACTAACTAGTTATATACTCAATCTAAATCTTAACAACGTAGCAGTGCTATACACACTGTATTGTTACATTCAGTATCTCATATGTACTGGAAATATCCAACAACTTCGAATATCAGTCACACGAACGGCCCGGTTTCTTGGGCAGCGAGCCCGGAGGCCGGTCGTGACCATCGCATCTCCGAAGAATTCGATGTCCATTCGGTATGTAAGTACGTGCGTGAAGATTACTCCAGATACCTATCTATTACAGCACAAAAAAATTACGTCACCAGATGTCTTTTAGAGTACTCACGTACCTACTTACGAAAAAGATAAGTAGTCGAATCTTTAAAAGATGAATTAAGAATCAATGAGTTCAGAAATTCGCCAGGGAAAACATTATGTGAAATGATACCTTAACATGTCTAAACAGAAGTTCTAGGTAGATGCACTGAATCCACATATAAAAAAAAAGGAAAAACCGACCCAGTATTGACTTTTTGGAGAGCTTCGTTTGCGTTACCGTCGTACCTAGTACCTTACTACCTAGCCTTAGTACCTAGGCAGCCCGGTAGACGAGTAACGTTGTTAAGTCCAACGGACGATCCTGGGCAGTGAGACGCAGCGCAGCGCGGGCCAGCCCGACCGACACGCTGTCTGCTCACAAGATAATCAAACTTCCGCACTCCACTCTCCAACTTACAAAACAGCTCCTGTCTCATTAGATCGTAAAATAGCATTTTAGTTTTAGTAATTTCACTTATGTACATGTCCAAACTCGGTTAAATGCGTATTAGAAGTACTTCAATAAATAGTTAATCTAAAACGCCCCAGTTATTACAAACAGTTATTGATACAGTTAACTTTATCAGACCAGTTTTCTTTTTATTTTATCTAGTGTCATTTAGTAAATAATTGACCAGGAAGTTACTATGACCAATTATAAAAAGAATAAAATTTATCATTCTATACAAAATAACTTGAAAACGGGAAGCTGATATAGGCAGGGAAATAAGATTTATTACACAGCAAATAGCATTAAATCTGCAAGCAAGGCATTCCTGCACGCTCACAGCCGTAAGCTATCAATTAACCAGGGAAGAGGTGCTAATGCTACAAGACATTCTTTAAACGAGAAGTGTTTCTTTTCAATAACTTACCTACGTAAGTAAAATAATATAAAGGAAAGCTGTCGTACTTTTCAGTACTGTAGTCGAGTTTTGTTAGTTCAACGTTTCGTTCCACGGTTAGATACGGTTTAATAGTTATGGCTGACTAAACTTTTCTAGCACGTTTTATTCTATTTTGAGACGGTCCGATATAAATTTAGCAATTCTTTTTTTCCTAGAACTATTTTTTTACAGAGGTATTTTATGATCGTTCAAGCACAACCATGTGCTTCTGTTGTTTTTCCACTAATTACAAGATGTGGTGGTACAATAATATGTCAAGCAACGTGGTTTATTATTTCCAGACACGACTTCTACTGCAACTAATATTCAGGCTTTAGATCAGGTCCAGTACAACCCAGTATACCTACCCACACACGCTCAACTCGCATGAAGCAATATATTATATTCGATAAAAAGGCTTTAGAGCACGAACACCTTTTATTAACATGCTTTTACGAGGAAGCATTATGACACTTAAAAATTCAAATAAATAAAGAGGGCGGGCGGCATTAAAAAAAAACCTGATTGATATACAAGACGTTTCTGAACATTGGCTGTTAACATGGAGCGCAGGTCGATGCTCGATTGCGTAAGAAACCGTTACCTATTTAAATTGGGCTCGAAGAAGTTCGATGCGCCGCTCTCAGGCGCAGAAGTTCTGTGCCGTCACAAAACAGTAATTAGGATGTACACAGAAAAACCGGCCAAGTGCGAGTCGAACTCGCGTTCCAAGGGTTCCGTACATGACATAATTTAAACAATGTATTTTTTATGTGAAACGTGAGTGAAATGTCTTTAAAAAACCCGTAGGGGGCGGATCAAAAACTAAGTAATTAAATCCGACTCACGCTTGACTGCACATTTCTAATAGGTTTTCCTGTAATCTATAGGCAAAGATCTATTTTGTGGTTTTTTAAAAAAAATTTAGACTCAGTAGTTTCGGAGATAAAGGGGGGGAATGGTAATTTTTTGCCTATTTTCTTGAATAACTTCTAAACTGTTTATCATAAAATTATAAAAAAAAATTTGAGATTCTCACAATGACCTCTTTCATTTGATATGTAACACGATATAGTTTGAAAAACTTTATTTTTTAATTTTCTTATTTACCCCCCAAAAGCGGCCCCCATGTTTTAAATTCATTTGTTTACGTTACATGTCCGTCTTTGGGTCACAAACTTACATATGTATACCAAATTTCAACTTAATAGGTCCAGTAGTTTCGGAGAAAATAGGCCGTGACAGACAGACAGACAGACAGACGTACGAGTGATCCTATAAGGGTTCCGTTTTTTCCTTTTGAGGTACGGAACCCTAAAAACGACCATAGAGGAAATAAGTAATTAAATAGTTCCCAAAACCATAAAATGTATATTATCTATATTTAAACTAATGCAAACAACTCGTTCTATCTAGAATCACTGCATTATTAGAGTTATTACGTTATTAGTAATGCGTAGTCTATCATTATGCATATTTTTCTTACCTATTACATTGTTAATGCTGTACGAACAGACAGTATTATTTGTGCGTGTGGCCACCTAGTGCGCTACTAGCTGACCAAACTTTAAGACGGTGATTCATCTTACATAGTTCCCCTTGTGCGCGCCCTGTAGCGGCGAGATGTGTGGCGAGCTACAACTTAGAGATTACACATCGGTACGTGACTTTGAAGTACCTCGTAGACTTATGTCACTATAATATTCGCTCCTCTAAGTGCATAGGTGCTAAATATTGCATGTAAGTATACCGAGTATTTGCTTTGGTGAATTGCGGCGCACGTATAGCAATAAATGTGGAGTTTGCAGATAGTTCATTACAGCGCTGAAGTGGTGCCTTGCCTTGAGCAATACAACACTGTCTAGTTGAACATTAAGAAATTGTAAACCGTCGAACTTGGCTTATTAGGGTAAATATCTCCAAAATCCCACAACAGCATAATTTAACTGTTTAAATCATCATCATCATATATTTAAGAGTTATACTCTTGTCGGTGGAGCGATTTCCATAAGTGTCGGTCCTCTGCCTTCTCCTTGACAGCCTGATACGACACGACGTTGAGTTTTTCCTTTACTTGATCTATGTATGTTCTCCTTGGTCTCCCCCTCCGCCTCCTTGCCTCAACTCTCCCTTCAATTATGTTCTTGACAAATTCGTCGTGTCGGAGCAGGTGTCCAAGCATCTTTCCTCTTCTATTTTCTATGGTTCTCAACAAACTCCTCTTCTCTCCTACCATGCGTAAAACCTCTTCATTTGTTTTCTTCTCCGTCCAACTGACCTTTGCCATTCGACGCCAGCACCACATCTCAAAAGCCTCCAGCCTTTCCCTATCACGTTGCCTCATTGTCCACGATTCGCTTCCGTATAGTGCTATACTCCAGATGTACACTTTAAATCATAACCATGCATTAATATTGTTAAACTGTCCAACTTTTACATCCTCCAGGGTACACGTTTGTTTGTAAATACTGTACTCTTCAACGGCCTTTATTAGTAAGAGGAAAGTACATAGTACAAAAAGTTATTAGAAAGTTAGCTAGGCGTGGATGAGATCACGCCGGCGTGGATATTCAATATTAATGTAGCGTCAAATAATTTGGAGCATTTTACAGGGGGCTATCAATCTGGCCCGTTAATGAGATTCGGTCGGGCCGGAGCGATTGCGTCGACCAATTTGTGCCTCGTTGCACCTCGCTAATGAAATACCTCTACCCATGAAGTATTCTCATTTTTATTATAAAGAACATCACTAGCCGTAGCATAACGGCAGTTTCATGGTTGACAGCTGAACTTTAATCTGATTGTTTTAATACATGATATATCGTACATCAACAACAACAAGCTTTATTTGTTGTGCTAAGTAATATTGCGCAATTTAAATCATCCCTAACTTGAAAAATAAGATAAGTATCTCGACAGTTTTTAGGGTTCCGTACCCAAAGGGTCAAAATGGGACCCTATTACTAAGACTCCGCTGTCCGTCCGTCCATCCGTCCGTCTGTCTGTCCGTCTGTCACCAGGCTGTATGCTGTATCTCATGAACCATGATAGCTATCTAGCTGACATTTTCACAGATGATGTATTTCTGTTGCCGCTATTATAACTACTAAAAAGTAACAAATACTAAAAAATAAAAACAGAATAAAATATTTAAGTGGGTCTCCCATACAACAAACGTGATTTTTTGCCGTTTTTTGCGTAATGGTACGGAACCCTTCGTGCGTGAGTCCGACTCGCACTTGGCCGGTTTTTTTATTAAACTGGCTAAGACCCAATAGTAAAAGTCTTACAACTCCTGCTACAGCCCACATCCGGTATTTGTATAGGTAACTTATAAGTCTTTAAACATGCAGTCCATCGTTTGTCATTGTTCAGTGAGATCGAGATCCACGATTGGCTTCTTTGCCAATTCATTCAAAAATGATAACAAGATTTGTTTGTTCACAATTGTAGCTCTTTTACATCGCTAAGATGAGAGTATGATGAAACGACGACGGTAGCGCCGTGCCGCCCACCATCCTGCGGTGTGCATACTCCATGCCCGAAATCTCATTCACGCAGAGGGATATTCGGCGAGAGTTGCTATCCCTAAACGTTCATAAGTCGAGAGGGCCAGACGGCATTCCAGCACTTAAGCACAAGTGTGCTTAAGCAGTGTGCTCCTGAGTTGTGTCCCGTGTTAGCGCGTCTTTTCACACTCTAGCAATAAACGGCATGTTCCATCTTCGTGGAAGACGGCCCTTGTGCACCCTGTGCCTAAAAAGGGCGATAGATCGGACCCATCGAATTACAGGCCTATCGCTATTACCTCCCTTCTCTCTAAGGTCATGGAGCGTATAATCAACGCAAAGCTCCTGAGATACCTAGAAGAACACGACCTGATCAGCGACCGCCAGTATGGTTTTCGCCACGGTCGCTCGACTGGTGATCTTCTAGTGTATCTCACTCACCGCTGGGCCTCGGCCATTGAGAGTCAAGGTGAGGCGTTGGCAGTTGGCCTAGATATAGCGAAGGCGTTCGACCGGGTCTGGCATCGGGGTCTTCTTAGACGGAAGCTGCTCCAATAGCATGGACATTAACGCTGGCGTTCCGCAAGGTTCTGTGCTATCCCCAACGCTGTTTTTGCTGCACATCAATGAGATGTTGTCTATCGACGACATTCATTGCTATGCAGACGACAGTACTGGGGATGCCTATTACGCAGGCCGTGCCAATATCCCTCGTTCCGTGGTCCTGGAGAGTCGTGAAAAGCTTGTGTCGGATATTGAGAGCACTCTATCCAGAGTTTCGGTGTGGGGCCGGGACCATTTAGTCCGATTCAACCCCACTATTGAGAGCACTCTATCCAGAGTTTCGGTGCGGGGCCGGGACAATTTAGTCCGATTCAACCCCACTAAGACACAAGTTTGCGCGTTTACCGCTAAGAAAACCCCATTTACTGTGGTCCCACAGTTCGAAGGCACAGCCCTTACCATGTCAGGGAGTATTGGGATCCTCGGTGTCGACATCTCCAGTGACGTCCAATTCCGTAGCCACCTGGAAGGGAAGGCTGCACTGGCATCCAAAAAACTCGGGGTGCTCAATAAAGCGAGGCGATACTTTACTCCGGGGCAAAGACTGCTGCTCTATAAATCGCGTCAGACCCCATATGGAGTAAGCGGCCGTTGGCATCATGTCAAACAATTCTTCAGAGCACAGCCCATTGTACAAGCGGTAGAACACACACAAGGAGGCGAAGTCTCTCCTTAGACTTAAAGGTTCAATACCGCTTGTGAGTTTGGGATCGTCGACGATTCGTACAGCGCGCCTGTGGACTGAGTCGAAGGGTCCAAGTTGGCATCCAGGTACTCCTGCCCAAAGGTGACAGCAGTACTCCATATGGGGTCTTACTTGCGATTTATATAGCAGCAGTCTTTGCCCCGGAGTAAAGTATCGCCGTGCTTTATTGAGCACACCGAGTTTTTTGGATGCCAGTGCAGCCTTCCCTTCCAGGTGGCTACGGACGTCACTGGCGATGTCGACACCGAGGAGCCCAATACGTTAATATTAATGTGATATATGGATATGAGGATTAATGTGATATAATGACGTTATTCTTAATTAATTTTATAATGTAGATATGGAGAAAGTTATTACAAATAGTATAGGTCACGCTAGGCATAAATAAGTGGAAGGGAAAATATAAACAATACCTTAACGTTAACGTATAATAATGATCGACGCGACGACTCGCGGTGACACGGCCGGCGCGGCGGCGACCTCCGACCGCGCTTTCACTTATCTACCCACAACCAGACCCATCTCTCTCAACGCCAAATAAAGAAATCTCCCACGGACATGAATACAATGTTTGACTCGGTTTTCTTCTAGTCATCTCATCACAAAGATAAAAATAAACTTAACAAGATTCAACTCTGATAAGCTCGTTAAACTATTGTAACAAGGAATTGTTTCGCAATTTTCGACTATTTACTACGTGTTACGTAAGTACAACTTTCCCTTTGGATATGATTGTATATTGTTGATACTATTGTTTGGTTAGCATTATTTGGCATGAGAGTAATATCGTTATAGACTTTCTTTAATCGCACATACGTAGTACCTACGCACACAAGCCAAAATACTCACGTACACGGGGCCCTAATGCGACGTTCGGTAAACATGTCAAGTAGAAAATTGGTTTTTTTTCAAGTTGATTGATTAGTACAGGTCACTTACGTGGAATTGAAGTAAACATAATTAAACACATCTACCAATATAATATAGCTACTATATAATTAGTAATTACGAAATTACACTTTTATTAGTAGGTACCTAAGGTACCTACTTCTCGCAATGCCTACATAAAATTCCGCATCTACATACTTAATTTTATTATTATGATAACACACACCTTGAATTTACATGCCCTATAAAAATAATATAAACGTTACGATTATATTTGAAGCCTTTGAAGCGCGATACCTCCCGTTCGTGAGACCACGTACGAATATGCTGATTCAATAAAAAAACGTTTTATTTGAATAGCTGTGACGATGTTATAGCTCAATAAATAAGCGATAATAAAGACGCTTAAAGGCGAAAATACGCTTCTCTCCTAGTGAGATAAAGTTACCTCATTTTAACCAAAATTGCAACAAAATGTTCACATCTACATACCTATGTATTGACCTCAATTAAGTTTATATTTTAGAAGAGTAAAGCGGTATAAAAAGCCAATTTTTGAAATGGCCACTGATTTTTCAAGGGCAAGTTTCTAAACTAAACGAATTGAGTACGGATGTATCATCAGTTTGTTAACGAAGATGAGATTCCAAAAAAAATTCTAGTGCTAATAAAGCTCTAAGCTTTGTAAATGAACTGATCAATTTCTGATGCAGCAACCATATAGGTATTACGTAGGTCGAGTCGAAGTAGGAAAGGTTGCAAAGGTGTAAAGTTCGTTATGTTAGCATCGAACAGATTGGCATTGGCACCATATTTCTAAACACCATCATCCACAGGGCGTCTGCTGCTATATCGTTTACTCAACGTTTTGAGGTCAGGCAGACCCATTCACCATCATTTTTAGGTTGCAGTCCAGTACAGGCGGGCCATTGAATAATGAATGGCGATTTAGCAGGCTTTGCACGGTGTTCTAACATATAAGAAAAGAGTAAGGTATGGCAACTGTGCAACGAAATTGAAATACAAATATAAAAGAAAAAGCGACCACCAGAATAGGAAAAGAAAAAGTTAGTCTTTTTACAGCTCATTACATGGCCACAGCCCACAGCTTATGAAAAACGATAGTATTTCATAAAGATTATCAAAATCAAATCAAAATAAAATAAAAAAATATTTTTATTTTTTGATTTGATTTTGAAGATTATCGATACCACCGGTGAACTGTCAACTTAGTTACACATTGGTTAGTAATAAATAATAAAATTTTAACCCTGCTGGCTCGTTAAGGTGGTAGATTCATACAGTCCCATCTGATTGTTTTGAAATAATCTCTACTTTATCGTTTATAAGTACCTACTTTCTGCAACCTCTACAGCGTAAGATAAACGCAAGTTTCGAGACTTTTCCTCGCTATTTTCTTTATAGAATAACTACTTTCCTAACTATACCAGAATAGTACATTAGATATCTCGGTACTCGTGAAGTAATGACATACTTCACGAGTACCGAGACTCGGGACAAGTGAAGAATGACATTTCCGCACGTGTATCGAACGACGTTTTTTAATACAGTTGCGAAAAAATAAGAAAGGCATCAAGTAAGGAACGGAATTCGAAACTTTTATATTATTAATTCTGTGACATCATTGACATTGACATTATGAAGAAGTGTTTTTCTAGCTTTTATTCGACTAGAATTGATTTCGTTATTATTATTGAACCCACTTCAATTAAAGTTTTTTTTTTTCAAATGCATGTTCTATAAGACAGAAACAATTGTAAATATTAAAACATTGTACTATTATTACCTAAATATCGTTATTTATGATTATTTGTGTATCGTATATTTATAAAAACAATATCGAATGTTGCCTTTGGAAACTTAAAACATTCTTGCAGTAAGAAAATACGCCTCTTCTTTGACAGGCGTTCCGTTCCATTCAGACAACTCATTAAGAACGGTTTTTCAACATGAAAAAATAAACGTGTTATAATACTTATAATGATGAAGAGGTAAGTAATAAAATATGAAATATGCATATTTTTCGTATTCTTACATTAACAGTAGGTTTTTATGTTGATAACGACGTTTAAATGAAACTAATATTAACACATCAATAAGTAGTCATGAATTGGAACAAGTAAAAATTTAAAAAATTGGAAAAGTAAAAAGCACTAGTTCGCGAAAACCAACTTTCCGCACACTAAACAGCCACGAAAAATAGCACTTTTTGATCAACTGTATTAAAAATAATTTTCCTGTTATTAATAAACTACGCTTATCAAGCACATCGCTTCTGACAAAACGTTTTATGTATGATCTTCAATTACCCATAATAATTGATTCCTAAAGTCAAGTATATTTGTCGGGATTAGCTTTCAATCGTAAAATTTGTGTTGTGAATAAGATGGCTGCCTGAATGGCGCGGTGCGGCGCGGACGTCTCAATTGCTGCTCTTTTGTAATCACCAATTTGAGCTACCACTGGGACTTGCCTCGCTGATTCAATAACGAGAACACATTCCAAGATACTTTATAAAATATATAGTCTACTGTCTACTTATATTAACTTCATTCAACGTAACGTAACAAAATATATTCTATGTAACTTTATAATACGTAAGTAGTAGGAATCTAGTCGCCCCGAGGTATTTTATTACGTTTTTTTACTTTCCCATACAACTACAAACGCTTGTTACTTTTCAATTATAACTATTATATTTCAAAGTTGGATATCTATCATCACATCGCTCGGAACTTGGATAATGAGGTAAATGAAGTCAATGTCAAACGAATTATTTTGTAGTTATCCCTAACAATCTAACCTTTCGTGAACTTGACATGACTGTTAGAGGAAACAGACAATTGATATTTTTATATGTTGACTTAATTTCACTTTTAATTATAGAATCTCTAATATTTCTTAACTACTTTATCATACCTACAACAAGGATTAAGTAAGTACATTATTCGTACCAATGTTTTATGTATGTATGTATGTAAACACTTTATTGTACATAAGACAGCTTACAGACACCATAAAAACAAAATATATACAATGTACAAAGGCGAAATTAGAAGGGATCTCTTGAATCTCTTCCAGTCAACCTTTAGACAGCAATTGAGAGCGAACATTAATCGATTTTATTCAAAGAAAAAAGCAATAATATCGAGTATTTCACGGATTTCAGTATTTCGGACGAAATCGCGGAACAGCTCGTTATATCTATTATAATAATAAAATGTTGATGTAGTGGTAGAAAGAGCTCCGAGTTTACCTATGTACCCTATTATTTCTAGGACATTACTACTTTGATTAGTAACTATGAGGTATCTACGTTCTCATTTTTTTCTGTTCATAATGTGATTTGTTCGACATAATTACTTACTCGTAAGTATCTTTTTTTTTTAATTTTCATAAAATCTTTTTCTTTATTTGTTTTTATAGTTAGTTTAAATGTTTTTTGGTAGGTAATAAAATAAATAATCGTCTATTCTTTTAACTATTGTTTCTCAACAATCAACATAACAATTTGGGTAACCTTTTCTACTTTAATTAGCGTTTAGTACCTTCGGGCTGGAGTTAGATCGAGGATCTTTTTTGTTGTTTGGTAATGGCGGACGCTAGCCATTGTCTCTGCACGCTAAAGCAATTTTATTTATCGCAACAACCAACCGATTGTGCGGCTAATCGGCCCCGCTTCACAACAAACATTAAAACTGCATTAAATTCTATTTAACGACGAATAAAGCTTGGTTAAGTAATTGAAATACCGTTTCGTGTTCCGTGCAAAAAGTCGAATCTCTACATCAATCGCAATAACCATTATCATTCACTGTGGACTCCGCAGCGTGTAGGCGGCAAGGTGGAAAAAAGTTCGTCATATAAAGCCGCAGTTCCAGAATTTAGTTTTCTTCTATCGGATAATTATGAATGTCATGGCTTTATGGGAAATCATCGGGCCACGTCACGCAATAGTTATTAAAGGGCTGTTAGCACAGACCGGCCCACGCGTGTCTGAGTTAACAGGTACCTATTCATATTTAATCATTTTCATTATCAGAATGTAACTCATAATTGACCTCGCCAAGGTTCGCCGGTATAATAGCTGAATTATGCCGGTCATTTACAATTATTTCAGAATTGTTCTGCCACAAAGTAATGTTTTATATTTAAACCCACTAATTTAAAACGTACAATATGTACATATACGTCGCACACCTACTCATGATTATAATGATTGCTATATATAAATGAGGTTCCAATCGCTATCATGTTTTATCCATAACAAATACATACTAATACCGCGTACCTATCACGATTTTTTACCCAGCATAACGGGGCAACACTATTTTAACTATTTAAGTATTTAATTCGAACAATTATTTTTAGCACGGACACGAATCATTCTGAAATATGTCATAATAATAAGATTTTGACAAAAATTTCATTTTTGGTACAAGCTTTTATCGCTGACTGTACTTTTCTTTCCACAGGTATTACTAATTGAGACAATTCTAAAAACCCCAAACTCAATTAGGTTTCGTTGTTTTATCACAGAGTTCCTATGGGCACCTCCTGTCTCCATCATCAGATCAGCTCGATAGTACCATAATATTGCATTGTCACCCGACTTACATATGTATGCAAATTTTTAGCTTCATTGGAAGTCGCGAAGTGGCTCAAATTTAACTTGCAAGACAACCCACCCTTTACATACATAGGTTTATTGCAAGTTAAAATAAAAGCTTGTAAAAAGTAAATGATGAATGACTGACAAAATCTATTTAAACGCGCAGCTGTAAAACTTGAAGTTATTTTTAGTACATAATCGCTATCCATTATTTCAGAGCATCTATATTGTTGATCACAGCAACGTTGAGCGGCGATATTCTGCATTCAATAACGGATGCTGACGATTGAAGACTATTTCGGTCTCGGGAAGTATAAGGCACTGTGCTGGAGTGTTGTTGCATTCGAATACCGAGCACGGGCGAATCAAATTCTCCTGCTCTCTAACAAAGCAGAGAGTAGTTACAGAACTGAGAAGTTTCTGGTTTATGTGAGCACTGCGCTTGCGAAGTTATGGGTATACAAGAGGCCTACTAAAGCGTTCGCCCACTGAGTCCATCTTTATGCCCATAATAAGGAAACGCGTAGAAGTTATCGACAGATTTAGACATTTCGGATCCATGTGTTATTATTGTTTAGGTTTTGCACCTCTAAAACCCGAAATATTCCAATTATACAAGGATTTTGCAATCCAAAAATAGTGCATTTACGTCAGTTTTCGTGTTGTAGTATTTACCTACAATGTGTAAAGCGCTGTGTACCTAAAATTAGTGAATAGTGCAACTACATTCCATAATAGGTTAGTTCTATTGGAGCCTTCATGTCAGGTAAGCGCCTCATTAAACAATCCGCCGGTGTTCGCCGAATTCGCTTATGCAAATAAGGTTTCATTTATTTGTTAGCTTTGGACACTAACTGAAAATACGTGCTTAACGAATTTTTTTCCGAGAAAAGATAAAATATTATAAAGGATTATTTTGACAACAAATCCAAAGATATATCTTGTTAACATAAATTAAGTCGATTTTTATTGAGTGTCCTTCGAAGCGTTCTTAGAGACGCCTAAATTGATTTAGGTTTGAACAGCAAATTTTAAATGTTATCCATTAGGCATAGTGATTTATTACGAAGCGTCCGTATATAAAAAAAAATACTCTTTATCTGACACAATAAATGATGCTTAATAGATCATGTAGACGCTCTACACGTGGGAGAACAGTCACAATAGTGACAACGAAGCACGACCGCGGCGCGCGGTCTCTCGCGCTCTCAGTGTTGGTGCCATCTGCGTCGAACCAATTTTATTAGTAGCACGATTTCAACGTGCCGACTTTAACGACCCAGTCTATTGACGCCTAAGGTCTCAGCAGTTGGCTACAAGCAACCAATCAAACAATTTAGGTTAAACGTCCGCTCGCTCCAATGCGTCTTCAATCGCGTCCTACGATTTCACAACCTTACCATACATCCAGACATATTTGCGGTTAATTTTAATTTGAAATTAATGATATGCCCATTTATGTAATTTGATGCATTATACCTTACCTAGAAACGACTTTTAATTAATGTCGACTGAATAATGACTAGGCAGTGGTCTAGCAACATTATCGAACTAGTTGGAAACGCGAAATATGGGTAATGGTTACGCCGTTTCGATTCCACTACTGCAAATATAGTTATATAATTTCTTTACTTATGCATGCCGCTAGTTCATAAATAATAATTTCCGTAAATTGTATTTACCCTAGCTAACTATCGAGCTGACCCCAACATTAATCGGCCCTGCAAGAAATTTTGCAGGATGATAAATACAAACTATAAATAAGTTATTTAAATCATGCGTTTTTCATATCGAATGGTATTTATCATACCCGGAACTGAGATTAAGGATTATGCTGAATAAAGCAATTTTTGCAAATTTGATAAAAATGTACCTAAAGTTTTTGGGGAGTGGCATGGTGTTAGTTAGAAACAAAAAGTACATTAGGACGTGAAAAAATCATTCAAGGAATTACCTCGCACCAATGAACCGCTTGCATTAAGTACTCAAGTTAAGTACATAACATTCATACAGCGTTTAGGTAAATATCAAGAAGGCTTTGTATATTGTAGACCGGACAGGGGGTGGACGGGGTGCATTGAAACAATATTTGAGTTGGGATGGTGACAGCTTGTTGGAAATATAACTAGTAACTAGCACTAGTACCATATAGAACATCCCATTGTTAGATCCTTCTTTAGCTAATAAATAAGGGTGGCATTCGAATGAAGACGGTCCCGCCGGAAGACCAGCGCTGTCTTTCGGGACAGCATTATGCTGAGGCGAGACCATTTTCGTGGTAAACTTTAACTCCTACCTATTTTATAAATTCTTATAATTTTAGTTATACTTCTGTATGTAATTTTAGTTTATCACGTATAAAACATTTGATTCTGATTCTGATTCTGATTCTGACGGCAGCAGCATTACTGTTGCAACGTTACTAATGCAGCGTTGGCGAGGGTTGCCATTCCGCATTTTATTAAGGAAATTGACAGTGATATCACGCAGCACCAGTAATGTTGCAATAGCATCGTTTTTAGGATTCCGTACCTCAAAAAAAAAAAACGGAACCCTTATAGGATCACTTTGTTGTCCGTCTGTCCGTCCGTCCGTCCGTCTGTCTGACCCTTTATCTCGGGAACGCGTAGAGGTATAGAGTTGAAATTAAAACCATATATTCAGGTCTACAGTCCCTTGAACCGTGAAAAAATCAAACTTCTAAGTTAAGTTTTTAAAAAAAAATAGGCATGCTGCATGATCAGCGGCAATGGCA
The DNA here is from genome assembly GCF_947568885.1 of Cydia strobilella. Classification (NCBI taxonomy): domain Eukaryota; kingdom Metazoa; phylum Arthropoda; class Insecta; order Lepidoptera; family Tortricidae; genus Cydia; species Cydia strobilella. The sequence goes on from NC_086043.1 coordinate 10,324,248, forward strand.
AAAGGTACCAGTTTCACAAATAAGAGTAGGTATAATTTAAATTACACAAACGTAGTCTCTTGCAAGCTCATCTTTTGACATAAATGTATGTAAATTCGACTCCACAATACATGTACAGTAAACCAGAGCCCCTTGATTGTTGATACCTGTGTGAATATTCAACAATTACAGAATCGACGAACAACACAACATCCGACCGTGGTGAAACACAAAACGTCGGGAAACGGTTTAAAAGAGACTGCGGACGTACTATTTATTGAATCAGTTACGGTGGTATTGTCATGTATTAAATGAGACTTTTATGACAGAAAATTTTAGGTACCTACAATACAGAATTTAGATAATGTATTTTTATCAGAAACATAAATTGTTGTTTTGAGACTATTTACAGTGCCAATATCGACCGCGTCGTAAGCCGTAAACGTATTTTATACATAGAGCGGTATCAGAATTGTCTAACTACTGTAGTAGGTATTGTGTGTTCGATGTACCATGGCCCTGGCCCTGGCCAATCAGACCATGAAGCAATAAAAAACAATAAAAATATTAGTCATCCAGGTCGTTGACGACTACGTAAATTGTAATTTTAATGTGAAACGACACTTTTGTGTTGATTATTCGCCATACATTGCTGTGTGAAAAAATGCGTGAGAGAAATCATATACCTATGAATCGTATTCTATTACACGCGAGTACAATGGAAATAGAAAACAACGCCTTTTTACAATTTGATTTAGTTTTATAACCGTAAACAACGGTCTACTCAATCATGGCGAAATAGCACTTGCCACGATGTTTGCGCTGAATCAAGCAAAACCAATACACTAAATTCCAATGTTCAATTACCTAGATATCACGCTTGAATTCGGATTCAGAGATTTATCTCAGTTCAAAGAGTCGAAAGTTTACTTATTTCAGATTACGTTCGATCTTATAATACATCAAAGACGCGCAATTTGAATAAAGGCAATGAGCAATGAGTAGGTAAGTAACTCTTATTTATTAAAAAAAATATCATTTATTTCAAGTATACTTACTTATTAATACAACTAGCTGTTGCCCGCGACTTCGTACGCGTGGATTTCTATGTTGGTGGTTATATATTCTACATCATGAGCATAATAGGTATAGAACATTATGTAGCAAAAGATATCAGTAGGGACGGTTATTCATTTGTTAATAATTATACAACGCATGAAATTTGTCTTTCACAAACTACGAAGTTTCAAGACCCTAACGGAAAAAAATTGTTCCCGGTATAATCCCTCGACCCTCTTAGAAGATTTACAAGTAGGTACACTATTTATTTAAAAAAATATTCGCTCCCGAAACTCTTACAAACTTTTCAAAAACTGTGTAAATAATCAGTTTTCGTCTATTTTAATATAATGCCCTTTTTACCAAGTTTCAAGTTCCTAGCTTAAAAGAAAATTTGTACCACATATAAACTTACATCCCCTTTTTAACCCTTTTAAGGGTTGAATTTTTAAGAATGTTGAAATAACTTTTTTGGAATCTTATACAATGCCCTTCTAAGAAGTTTCAAAGCATTTGTAATAGATTCACTTTCAACCCCTTTTTAACCCTTTTAGGGGATGAATATTTAAAACCGCTTAAATTACTTCTCTTGAATTCTATAATATGCCTTTATACAAAGAATCAAGTCCCGCACTCAAAAAAAATTTTGATCTTCATACATACTTTCAACCCCATTTTTACCACCTTGGGGGATGAATTATCAATAATGCTGAAATTAGTTTTTTTCTCTTTTAATTATATATCTTTCTATGAAGTTTCAAGTACCTAGCTTAAAATAAAATTAGGACCACGACAAACTTTCAACCCCTTTTGAACCACTTTAGGGGATGGTTTTTTAAAAACGCTGAAATCACTTTTCTTGTATTCTAATAACATGCCTTTATGCAAAGATTCAAGTCGTGCACTTAAAAAAATGTTTGGCCTCCATACAAACTTTCTACCCCTTTTTCACCACCTTCAGGGATGAATTTTCAAAAAAGCTGAAATTAGCTTTCTTCTCTTTTAATGAAATACCTTTTTACGAAGTTTCAAACTCTTAGCTTAAAATATAATTTGGACCCTATACAAACTTTCAACCCCTTTTTAACCCTTTTAAGGAATGATTTTTTAAAAATGCTGAAATTACTTTTCTTGTATTCTAATAATATGCCTTTATACAAAGATTCAAGTCCCACACTCACAAAAATATTTGATCTCCATACAAACTTTCAACCCCTTTTTCACCACCTTGGGGGATGAATTTTTAAAAACGCTGAAATAAGTTTTCTTGTTATTTTATTATAATTAATAAACATTTATATTATAAAATTTGAAACCCAAGACAAATTTTCATCCCCTTGTTAAACCCATTAGGGGTTGAATGTCCAAAAACGTCAATATTACTTTTTTTTGTAATCGGCTATTATGCCATTCTAGGAAGTTCCAAAGTATTTGAAATGGATTCAAACTTTTAACCCTTTTTTAACTCATTTAGGGAATGAATTTTTAAAAACGCTGAAATCACTTTTTTTGTATTTTAATAATATGCCTTTTTACGAAGTTTCAACTCCCGCTCTCAAAAAAGTTATGATCTCCATACAAACTTTCAACCCCTCTTTCCCCACCTTAGGGGATGAATTTTGAAAAACCCCTTCTTAGTGGATACTAACGTCATAAAAGCTATCTATTGTGAAAAATTCAACTCTCTAGGTCCAACGGTTTGGGATGGGCGTTGATTTAAGTGAGTCAGTCAGTTAGTCAGGACTTTTACGTTTATATATATATAGATAGACTAGCTGTTGCCCGCGACTTCGTACGCGTGCATTTGTATGTTGGTGGTTATATATTCTACATGAGCATAATATAGAACATTATGCAGCAAAAGATATCAGTAGGGACGGTTAATCATTTGTTAATAATTATACAACGCATGAAATTTGTCTTTCACAAACTACGAAGTTTCAAGACCCTAACTGAAAAAATTGTTCCCGATATAATCCCTCTCGACCCTCTTAGAAGATTTACAAGTCCACTATTTAAAAAAAAATTCGCTCCCGAAACTATTAATACAAACTTTTCAAAAACGGTGTAAGTAATCAATTTTCGTCTATTCTAATATAATGCCATTTTTACCAAGTTTCAAGTTCCTAGCTTAAAAGAAAATTTGTACCACATATAAACTTACATCCCCTTTTGCCTTTCTAAGAAGTTTCAAAGCATTGTAATAGATTCACTTTGAACCCCTTTTTAACCCTTTTAGGGCATGAATATTTTAAAACGCTTAAATTACTTTTCTTGTATTCTAATAATATATGCCTTTATACAAAGATTCAATTCCCGCACTCAAAAAATATTTGATCTCCATACAAACTTTCAACTCTATTTTTACCACCTTGGGGGATGAATTTTCAATAATGCTGAAATAAGTTTTTTTCTCTTTTAATTATATATATTTCTATGAAGTTTCAAGTACCTAGCTTAAAATAAAATTAGGACCACGACAAAATTTCAACCCCTTTTTAACCACTTTAGGGGATGAATTTTTAAACACGCGAAATCACTTTTCTTGTATTCTAATAACATGCCTTTATGCAAAGATTCAAGTCGCGCACTTAAAAAAAATGTTTGACCTCCATACAAACTTTCTACCCCTTTTTCACCACCATAAGGGATGAACTTTCAAAAACGCTGAAATTACTTTTCTAGTATTTTAATAATATGCCTTTATACAAAGTTTCAAGTCCCGCACTCAAAAAAAATATGATCTCCATACAAACTTTCAACCCCTTTTTCACCACCTTAGGGGATGAATTTTGAAAAACCCCTTCTTAGTGGATACTAACGTCATAAAAGCTATCTATTGTGAAAGACTCAGCTCTCTAGGTCCAACGGTTTGGGCTGGGCGTTGATTTAAGTGAGTCAGTCAGTCAGTAAAGTTAGTCAGGGCTTTTACGTTTATATATATAGAAGATAATAAAATTAATTCTTTTTTTTAATTAAATTATAAGGATTCTGGATCTGCTGTCCTCACAACGTTCAATTAAGTATAACTCTGCTACATGTCGACGACACGTCAGCCAAACACTAAGATCATTATGACAATTTGTTAAATTTGTTTGCGCTACGACATGAAACAGCTTTTCGTATCTCTATCACTCTTCAACATTAGTGCGAAAGAGAGACAGATAGCGTTTTGTCAAACAGCTGACGAATGTACAAAATACACCTGAGTATATTACACTCAACCTTTTCCAAAACAAAAAGTCAAACAAGTTAAAAGAGATGTAATTATAAGATATAAGTAATGAACCGACTCTGGTAAACTTACATATTCAAACAATGCTAAAGCAAACCGGTACGAAATCGCTTCGTCACAAATGCTTGGTGTTCCAATGTTCCGTGCGAAATGTTCGCTAGATGCAACTACAAATACCTTTCAGGCCCCAGATCTGAACACTATCTTGTTTCTTGTCATTGTATGCACAGTTGAGATTACGTTGGCTATTATAGTAAACGTATTTGGGCACGTTGTATTGTTAATGTTTATATTATATTAAGTAATAGGGATGTTGTCTGTATTTAAAATTCATTATTTCACACCATGTAAGAATAAAGCTTTAGAAAACTATAAGAAAAACCACGGAGAAAAACGTAGGTCTACAACAGCAGTAAATTTTTATATAATTTCTATTATATATCTCTCGCGTCGAATGATTTGAAAAAAACCGGCCAAGTGCGAGTCGGACTCGCACACGAAGGGTTCCGTACCATTATCTATAAAAACGGTCACCCATCCAAGTACTGACCCCGCCCGACGTTGCTTAACTTCGGTCAAAAATCACGTTTGTTGTATGGGAGCCCCACTTAAATCTCTATTTTATTCTGTTTTTAGTATTTGTTGTTATAGCGGCAACAGAAATACATCATCTGTGAAAATTTCAACTGTCTAGCTATCACGGTTCATGAGATACAGCCTGATGACAGACGGACAGCGGAGTCTTAGTAATAGGGTCCCGTTTTTACCCTTTGAGTACGGAACCCTAAAAAGAAACTGATTTGGCTAGCAGGTAAGTTATGGGGCCCCGGACGTGATGGTCTTCAATCTATTAATATTTTTTAACTATTCCAATTAGGGGTGCGAAACTCCTCCTTTCGGGCATTCTCGGCTCCGTTCGGCTCAGCATTGCTCCGAGGCCGAGCAATTATTAGGGTTGTCACAACTTGACGTCCCATTACATAAAATACGACCACTGATAAAGCCTTATAAATAGCCGAAAGGGAAAGTGCCATACATTAGAAAGAGAGAGCATAATTCGTCCCTGAATCGCGGTCAAACTTCGGTTTTATAGGAAGTTTACCTACTGTACGGTAGTACTACTTAAATATTACTTATTCTGTGTTCCGGTATAGGAGAAAAATGAAGAAAACGAAACATCGATTCTTGTTCTGACAAAATTTGAACAATTCAAGTTCTAATAAATATTTTTAGAAAGCCAATTACAGGATCGTCATATTACATCATAATGTAAGGAAAACATATCATAAGATTTATTAAGACACTGTTATAATTATAAGGTATAAGTGCATACGAGATTACATAATTATTTTATCAATAGATCAAGTTATGTATAACATACTTACAGCAAAAAATTAAGCAGTTATCTTTTATTTAATCAGAAATGATATATGAGAAATGCGTCTTTCGTATTTAAGCCCATCTTAAGAATAATAATATGAGAGCTGCAACACCATTGAAGCTGGCTGACGCACTGCACTCGCCCACGCATTTCCACCATTGTCTACCACGTTGGGAATACTGGAAGAAAATTGCCTATTGTCCTTACGTCCCCCTGTCCTAGCTGATTAGTAACTAACACTATGTTTTTATCGTTGACACAAAGCAATTCCCAACGAAAATCTATATTCCCACTTGTGGGAAAGAGTATTTTGCGACTTTTGTTGCAGTCGGCTCTCACGAATGCTGTGCTTGCTCATTTAGTTTGATTCTCACACTGTTTGAGTGCAGATTAATTATAAGCATTATGCGCTCTTGTCGACCTCCGAGACGAGACAAAAGCATCGCTATTGTTGTAATGTCAAGTCGCGGAAGTGTCTTTTGCGATTTTGCTTTAGAATATCTGATAACCAATGCAGGGTCTTTTTAAGGTAGGAAACTATTGACAGTAACACATCGCGAATGCTGCGTTTTTATCTTAAGTATATTCGCGGGACAAGTTGGAACAAAATTAAATGTTGATTGATACTCACAGTTTGCAATTAACAATTATATTGAACATCACTGCGATACAACGAGGAAATGCCGCCAGCATCCTTGGTACAATGCCTCAAGGGCCTATTTTAGATTTAAGCTAGTTATTAATTTAGTTTAGTAGTACCACTGTATATATCAACTATGTAAATAAATGTTTATATTATTAAATTTAAAAAAATATTGTGTGACACGTTTTGGGTGATATTTTTATTTAAAAAAAATACATCTATCTTCCTATCCTAAACGCTACTTCTTATCTTAAACTTTAGATAAATTACTTACTGAATGGAAAAGACATAAATAGTTTGCCTTTTAAGTTAAAACAGTTAGGTATTTACACGAGATTGCTTACTTTAAAATGGTACGATCAACTGTAGCCATTAGGTACCTGCTGACAGCGATTTACTTATTTGGAATGGGCTCGATCCTAATAAGCAACTAAACTAACCGCAAAGTTTTATTCATTTACCTAAGGCAAAAGTGGACAACCGCTTCTCCATGTTACAAACAGCCCCCAGTTTCCTCTTACAAAAATATGTTTACACAATCAGATGTATACAGAGTGGATAAAAATAAGTGCATTGCCGTTGCCAGGGAGGTTTTGGGATTATACTGAGCAACTTTGACTATGGGACCAGCCACAAAATCGCGGAAAAAAAATTACCTTCCCATAGAAAATGGACCAGCCAAAATGTATGAAACAACCAAATTTTTCATTATTTTCGATATTTTTTTTTTCATTATTACAAGAGCTAGCTAGAGCTAGGTTAGTAGGTTATAAAAAGATGGTCGCAATTTTTTGGCTATGCCTCTTAATACTCGTAATTAAACCAAAAAAGTCAAACAATCTGCAGCTATAGGTACCTATACCTAATTTACCTATAAGTACATCAAATTGTGTAAAGTGTATTGTATTGTGTTTCCATAATGTTAATCTCTAGAAAGGAAAATGGGGACTACGTTTGTATGGAGAAGTGTTCGTCGAATTTCCTCTTGAGTACCTACTTTTAAAAGTCGAAGAAATTACATGAAATTTAATATGATACCAAAACGTAATCGAACGATAAAAACAATTACCCTGTCAAATTTAAAAATGAACCATAAAACCCGTTCACGTTAATATTTCCGATGCAGATACCAACCAAACAACATTAAGTTAAATTAATTGTCAGGCACAAATTGGAAGAACTGGTTGTATGTATGTACCTCCACACAAACTTGCTCACACATGGCCCGTCTGAAGCAAAACTTGCTTTGCTGTCATCTTAAAAGCAATGTTAAATATAAATTAATTAAGGTGCATTGGGGTAACTTCGAAAGCAAGATAATTTTGAAAATGCCAAATATCTATAAAAGGGGCATTCCACGAGAATAACGCTTTTGACTTGTATGGTAGCGACCTCAATCAAATCCGAAAAGCTCACGAATACACTGCCATTTTTTACATGAAACATACCAGACCTAATATCGCTTTCTCAGCATTTTTAGAAATATTAAAAGAATTGCGTAACGTAAGCGACATTCTCCTGGAATGCCCCTTTTATAGATATTTGGCATTTTCATAATTATACTGCAACGCTTACCTTACCTAAGGCATCTTGCTTACTTTGCTATGCTACAGTAGAAAGCGGTTTTTTATACCTAGTTGAGTAGATACGAGTATTATCAATGTTCAAAATTACCCCGCTTTCGAAGTTAACCGCAATGTACAGTCAGCAAAACCATTAGCTTAGCACCCCTGCATACATGTTTGTAAGCAGAGATGCTAAGCTAATAACTTGTACCTTATAAATACTTTTAAATTATGTTTATAATTGTCAAAAGATTTGCTTGTTATCTAGAGCGATTTCATATTGCCCGATCCGATATCGGATGTCGGATGGAAGTAAAATGTATAATACTTAATTACTTAAATTAATCATTATTACTAAAAAAACGATAGAGAACGTAAAAAAGGCGGACTGGATGCCATATAGCACTCGCCTGCAGCTGTTTTACTGATAGGCGCCTTCCGACCTCCGATATCGGAAAGCCGCTTTCGATCATTTCAGCCATGTCGGAGTCCCCCGTCAGCTGTTGGACCGATAATATTTGTTTGTGTGAGTATGTGTTGGCATAATGTTTGTTGTAGTGGACTACGCGGATGTAGAATTCCTATATCCGATATCGGTTCGGACAATGTGAAAACGCTCTAATGCAACTATGTAAACGACATCAACGCAATTTATCAAGGAAGTTGAGTGACATCATCCGCGTTTCGCGTACAGTGCATCAGTAGTATAGGTAATGTTGTACAGTAAGGCGGTCTTCACATTCGATGCAGATTCGCAAGTCGGTCCGGTGTGTGAGCGAGACATCGCTAACGCTATATAAGCGCATAGCGCTGTTACGCTCATACGCCGTAGTGACTTGCGAATTCGCATCAGTGTGGTAACTGCGTACATATCGCTGTTGCAGTTGCCCTCTAAATGTTCACCTTTTATTAGTATTTCTGAATGCGACTGCAAAGGCACACAGTCGCGTTTTGCGTCATAGAGTATTTCTTAATGCGACTGTAAAGGCTCCGTCACACAGGCGCGTTTTGCGGGCGGGGCGTGAGCGGAGCGCGATAGTTTGTTTGATTAAAGGCTCCCTTGTGTGCGGCACAAGCATTTTTGTTGTTGCGGCACTCACGGCACTGTGCGGCACAAGCATATTCAGTAAAATATGCTTGTGCCGCACAGTGCCGCACACTGGTGGAATCCCACCTTAATAGTAACATTTTGGTAAAGTATTGAAATTACATATAGAAATATTTTAATATGAATAACCATTTTTTTTCTCTGTCTAGTCGACTTCACTCCGTGTTGTTTTTATCATTAGTGTTTTTCATCGCCCGCCGTTTTGTTGCAATTAAGCTGGAGATGAGACAAGGGTCAGCCGCGGGTCGTTGCGATTTAATTGTCCCGATAAGAGGCGGCGACGCGTGGGAGTAGAAGCGTATGCATCGGCGCGCGAGCGCGACTTCGCACAAGTGTGGAAAATGGAACCCTGGGCCACCAAAGAACCAAGTACAGCTGGCAAAACTATTAGCTTAGCACCCCTGCAGACAATTATGTATGCTAGTTGCTGGTTTTGTTTTGAATAGTTATTTATTTTACTATTCTTATTTGACATAATTCTATAATGGTCCGATAACATTTAATTTAATAAAATTGTTGGATAGCGATTGTTTTTTCTAAGAATCTATATATTTTAAAATATATACTGGACTGTTGTTAGGCATACTCGTACTTTTGTTGCTTATATTGCTTACTGTATTTTATTACTTACTACTTGTTAAACAAATTATAAGTACCTACTTATAAAGAATAACCTATACTTTACCGATATCATTTTGCATCACTTTGCATTGCGTCACATTCAATCAAAGAAACCTTTGACAGCAAATTGTGAGAATGCCATTGCAACGGGCCAATTTAGATAAATTTCAGGCCATCTGGCAAAGTAACCAATTAGCCCCACTGCGGGTGCCTCTTAGGCCAGAGGTCACTATTACACTAACGACACAGAGTAGCTTCCTAAGCATGAATCTAACTACAACATAGCATAGCATGACTATAACTGGATCAGGTATGAGCGGTGGGGGGAAATGACCGAACGAGATAGTCTTATGTATCTTTCTGTAGGAGTAGCAGAGAAAGCGCTATTATTGTTTGTCCTTGTCACAGTCTCACATTCTTTTATATTCCCCACCGTAAATTTAGTATGGTTTATGGTGGGCAACAAATAACCCGACCACATTACGTAGGTTGTTGTCACTTGTCAGGAATGTTAAAACATATTTTTAATTTTGTCTCATTGCGTATGTTCTGTCCCTCACGGGCGCACGCGTATAGCACATCTATAGGATCCTACCATCTATGTTCCTAAGGTAAGTGGATGACTTGTTAAAGACACTACCAGACATTTTTTTGTTCTTAGCGTCCTTACATTACTTTCTCTAAGATCCCTTAATATTTATTTACCCTTCCCAATCACCGTAGATAGTTTCGGTAGTATAGATAGACAAACATTTTCCTTACAATAGGTACCGAAGAAATATTAGTGCGGCGCTTTATACAGGCCTACAGGAAGGTATTTAAAAAATGATATTTTTATTTACCTACATAGGTAGGTAAATAAAAATATCATCATAGGTTATATATAGGTACTCGTATAGACGAGTACCTATGTTATTACGCGCAGGGCGTCTAAAATACGAACGAGATGCTCGGGCGAGTAATGTCAAATACTCAAAATGAGATCAAATTTTACATCAATTTTTAAATACGGGCTTCGGGCCTAGAGCCTTTTAGTTAGGAAACTAAAAACGATGATAACGCTTAAAGTGGCAAACTTATTTATGGACTTTCGTAGAGGAAAATTTCCATAGCGACAAAAATGTTTGGCCCGAATAATTATTGTGGCCCATACCCGCCAGACGAGCGCCCTTGTCATGCAGCCACAGCCAATAGTAATTGTCAGCCTTGCGTTAATAAACATTAAACAGCCTCGAATATCTCACTCTCATTTTTTCTATTTCCTGGTCTTTGTAATATTGCCCTATTACCTATGTAGGTATTAAACAACAGCAGTAACATAATTCACGATATCTACACACTCGTTCTTGGTCTGTCTCGGGGTCTCTCGACGAGTGTGTACAGCCCGCATTAGAAATATTGTAGCGCCATTGTAGCGCACATTTTGTAGAAAACTCTATTACCCACTAAAATAAATATTAAATGCTACAATTGGTACGTAACGAATCAACAGTTACAATGTAAGCTGTAGTAAAATTAGATCCCACCACAAAACATTTCATGTAAAATAATGCCAAGACGCCTACCAAGTCGAAACCATAAGGCTCGCACTGTCAAAAAGTTATCAGATCTCTTGTAGAGCCAAGTTTCTAACTATACAAGCCCTAACTTCTTCTTCTTTTAACTTGTTATTTTTCATATTGGTGAGCAATAAAGAATATTTGTATTGTATTGTAACTTCACAAACTACACCTTAGTCAAAATACGTGGCTTGGCCGTTTTGCTACCTTGACATGAGCCGTAAGGTGAAAAATTTATTCACTATTCAATATATTTTATCATACAATAGTTCTTGCAGTAACAAAACGGCCATAAGCCACATATTTTGCCTAAGGTGTAAGGTTTATGAAGTTAGGGCTTGTATAGTTAGAAACTTGGCTAATAATTTTTTGACAGTGCGAGCCTTATGGTTTCGCTTAGCAATATTTTACATGAAAATGTTTTTGGTAGGATTTCTTAAATTACTTATTTTCCATCCCCGCTTTTAAAAGATTGGGCGTGATTTACTGTTAAAAATCCTGAAATACGTATATGGGGGCATCTTTTATACAATCTGCTTTTTACTGATTCCTCATACAAACTTCAACCCCCTTTTCCACCCCCTTTTCACCCTTACGGGGTGATTTTGGGGTGAAAAACCATTCTATATCCTTCCCCATAACAAGAGCTATCTACATACCAAATTTCAACTAAATCAGTTAAGCGGTTATTGTTTCCCCATACAAAATTCCAACATTTTCAAGTTTTTAATTTTTTTTTGTTGGTGTACTAATGCTATCTTACATACCAAATTTTAGCTTCCTAGGAATTCAGGAAGTACCCTAAGGGTTTTGGTGATCATCAGTGAGCGAGTGACGAAATCCGGGTTTTGTAGATATTAATAAAATCTAGTTCTAAGTATGCAATTGAACATTTTTTTATCTGGTATAATCCAAACTCAAGTTATGAGGGTTCAAAAACTGGACGAAGCGTTTCGAGAAAAGGTTAGTAGTGCCCTTGCGCTTTGCTTTGCTCGTCTTGGCGGGGGTACGGTTGTGCAGATCCCCAGATTAAAAACAACAATCGTGCGTTACAACAGGCAGCTATAAAGCTATACTGCAAATGAAACAAATGAAATCTCCGGTCTGACGTTAAAGTTCCCGTGTAGTTTTGTTAAAAGTATTCGCGGTCGCGGACACGGGTCAGCGCAGACCAACGGCTGCGAGTACCTACAACAAGCCACTTCCTGCGGCCAGCGAAACAAGGACAAGCCAACAGCCAAACGACTGAAACGACACGCGAGGACCGCCTCTTATTATGCATTTGTTATCGCCCAATCTAAACTTTATCTCCATGCAATGAAATTGTAACTAAACTGCACACTTGTCCTGTCTCTGCGAAAGGCTTAAGTACCTATATCACGACGTGGCATTGGTCGCAACTAACAAAGGGCAATCGTTAAGTATTTGTTACTTTGGAGATAAATATGCAATACCTCAACTGTTGCTAAGTAAACAAAACATTAAACTTTATTGAGTATTGGCATTAAGGACAATAAATAGTAGGTAGGTCAAACTATTTTGTAGGTAGTACTGGAAGCATGTGTATATCGTAGTACTAAACTGATACATAGTTTGTTTCTCCCAACAGAGCGATCACCTTCAGAGCTTGTCAGATATTAAATTGGTGGCACTAAAACAGTAACGTGTCTAAGCGAACAACCTGGGCACCTCGCTTGCGTTTCTATAAACAAGCCGGGCCAGCAGCAACGCTGTTATGAAATCAGTGATGAGTTTAGACTTAATTACCTGTGAAACTAAATTATACGGGTCGAGGGAGTCATGTACGACGAATTCGAGAAGCTAGAGCGTGCTAGGCCAGGATAACTCACAGGTGAGGCGGTGCCCGCGGCTGACCTCGTGCCAATTACGAGCCCATTAGCGCTGTGAGCACAATGCGACCATTAAGCGGATGTCCAGCTCGTCGTTCCCGCGCCCGCTCAATTTGCATTTGTTTGGAATTAGATCGTCAGTGGCTGCGTCCGCGACTCGCTTTGTGTCACACCTGTAATGTCCCTCGTGCAATGTGTTGAGGCACGTTTTAATGATCCCTCACTTACCCTCTGTGGTTAACCGAAACGTTCCCATTGTGGAACAGATTCCGGGGTTTCAACCTAAACACAACTCTTAATTATCCATCGTATTCGCCGGGTTAACGACGCAAAAGCCTCGCGTTGTTTACTAAGTCTCGACTTTGGGAGTTTAACCGAGTTGAAACGTGGCTTCGATATGTCAAGTAGTGCAATAAAGACTTGTTACAATGCCAAGGCGTTGTTTATTGAAACTCGCAGCGCAGCTGAATGTATGTAGGTAGAAAGCCATTGTATTAACACGCTGCACGAACAACCAGTATTAGTTTTAATTAATTGTTGTTCGTATCGACAAACAGCCGTAGGCGACACAGTAAGATTATCAATACAATCTAATCACGAGGCCAGACATTGACGACCAAGAATGTGTCTTTGTTTGTGACTTTAACCTATAGTAAGTCTTGGGTACTTTACTACATATTCCATTTATCTCAGAAATCTTCAACATAAACATGTGTCACCGCTGCACACATGCCCCAGTTGTACCTGATTATTAATTGTATCTAATCACATAGCAAACGGTTAAACATATCAAATAATTTTAACTACGTGAAGTGTTAATTATTCGATTTAGTTCAAAGGTAAGAAACGCAACGCTACAATTTGTTCCGAAATATCGTGAAGGTGTAATTTTTCTAAAGTTAGGTTTGTTTTTAAGTGGAGTTCGTGACCATGAACTGTTATAAATAGTTACCATCGGAATGCAACTCGACCTCTTTGTGATGTGATGTGTTATATAATAGGCATTAGATTACCATATCATCGATTTACAGTCACGCAATATATTTAGGTTGTTTTCATATTAGGTAATTCCTTTTCAAAGCGTATTTTAAGTGATTGCCGCTATATTTCAGCGTGAAAGTTATTAATTTAAGGGCGACGAACCGACAGAGACGAGATATGGTAATGACAAATGGTGCCGCCTTATCTGAGCGGTCCGCGGGGAAAAGATGTAGCCGGGCTTTCTTGCGGAGTGAAATGTCGGGCGATGTCGTTAGCAAAGCCCCATCCGACGGGTATCTCTAGCGCTCCCCTGCCACGCCGCGCCAAAGATAACTATTTTCGAACTGCTCAGGATACTGCGAACTATTTATATCTACCTACTTATCTGTAAACAGCTTAAATGCATTGCTAATTGCGGTTGAACTACTTTTTATACTAATTCTCATCCCAAATAAATTATTACTACTTCACGAGGTTTACTAGTATATCCTGTAACATATCTGTAGGGTAGGTGGGATTCCGTAGGCGGCAAAAGCGACGTCGTCTTCGCCAGAATATATTGTCCCCCGTCTCGAGGCGTACATAAGTAATCCGCCCGCACCCGACACTGATATGCAAATCGCCTCCAACGAGATCGTAAACCGTTTCATATCAGATAGCGTAATTCAGGGCTAAAGTACACAGCGACGAGTAATTCCGGTGTTGTGAGCAGATCTACCCTGTTTTCATCTGATGTAAACTTTGTGATGTTTGCAGGTGTATGACTTTTTTTTACTTCACGATATAAACAATTGCTATATTTTATTCATTTCGTTTGGACTAAAGTATGCCTTGTGCTAGTCCATTGCACTATCTGCTAAGTAAACCTGAATGTGAATGTGACAAATAGGTTGGGCGATAACCCACCTCAGCGCCGGTGCCCGCAGTCCACATCGCCCGCACTATTGTCACCCGAAGGTAAAAGGTAGTAACAACATATAAGTTCTATACATTCGCACTACCTCCTTTCTAAAGCCAACAAACTACCTGCCGGCCTATCGGCCATCTTCGGTCTCTTCCTGTTTATCTTTCCTAGTACATTATTCAGTACAAAGTCGAACATTACGTCGCCGTAGGCAAACATCCATTAAAGAGACAATCTATGTTAAAACTCACAGACTAACTAAATATAGCAGGACTTTTGGAACATTTTTGACTACACTATTCTATGGCCATTTGTAATTATCATCTTAGCGTTATTGTTAGGTCAGCAATAGCAACTCACCATCAGCCTATCTGCTCCCATCCCAAAAGCGTCACTCCAGAGCTGCGGCGCACGCATAGAGTGCAAACGAGATGGTCCAAAAGAATTTTACTACAATCCCAACGTTAGCCCAATTTGGATTGAGGACCACTCTAACGACTCATACTTGCCCAAAGTATTCGGGTCTCTTTCGGAATCCCTAACAACATTTGTCCTAAAGTCACGTGCCCTAACTGTTTTGTCCTAATGGGCACTAACCCTAACGATAATTGTCATAACAATTGTTTTCCATAATGTAATAGTTGTCATAAAACTAATTTGTCCTTAACATTTTTACCATAACGATCAATATTCCTAATGTTATTGTTTCCATAATCCTCGCAATCCCTAACAACGTTTGTCCTCAAATCAATTGCCCTATCTTTTTTGTCCTAATGGGTGTTTGGCCTAACATAACAATCAACTTGCGAAAACGAATCGCTGCTAGAAAATTAGGTTAGGTTACAACTGCGACCCTCGCAAAAACAAACCGCTGCCAGGAAAGTAGGTTAGGTTATGTTAGAACTGCGACCCCCGAGTTAGGTAAAATAATGATTAGGACATACGATCTTTAGGGCTAATAATAATTATGACAAATAACAATTATGGAACATTACATTAGGATAAATAATCAATATGGCAAGTGACATTAGGAAATAAAATATTAGGGCAAAAAAGATTATCCGTACAATTTTAGGGAAACCAAAATTAGGGTATGATTGTTAGGACTGTTAGGACAAATGATCATTATGACAAACAATATTAGGGAATGCAAAAATAGAATTAAAAAATTAGGGATTCTAATATAGATCCAAGTAGTCTTATGGAACCTGTAGACATGAGTTACATGCCTCTGTCACATAATCATTAATATTATGTTTTGAATGTTTATCAAACTCCAGAAGCGGAGGTGCATTCGAAATTTTAAAATCAATAATTATAACATCTCGCTCCCACAAAATATTACGTAATGACACTAAGGACTCACGAGCTGCACAAGCAAGTGATGTCAATATTAGATCAAATATATATAAATTTTCAAGTTCTAAATAGCCCCTACGTTTTGTTAAATAGTTATCTCCTCGAAATTCTTTGTAGTGATTGGTCTACACTTCATGTCGTAAATTCCGAACGCATATTGCATTAAAATTTATTGGTGGTATACCTCCTGCTACGTTAGGTACTCGCAGAAAATAGACAATAAATGTGGTCCATTAACCTAAACAAAAACTATTTGTTCGAGATAGTAAGTACGTGTACATCCAAATAAGGGATGTTTTTGCTGATGCCATGTCTGCAAATGACAAATGACACGAACGGAAGATAAATACATTCCAGCCCAGAATGAGACATCACTATTGTAACGTAACTTAGTTACAATAGTAGATAATTTGTTATTGGCTTGGATTGTATTTATTATTGATGTCAAGAGGTAGTTTAATTAGGTAGAGTGTATCGGACCACATACACCGAGGCTGGATAGCGTGGCGATGATACAAGCTCTCTCTTGTCATGTTAATAATGCAATACGTAGGCATTAGGTAATACGAACACAAGTGGAGTATGCAACGCTGCTCGGGGCAACAATAACTTCGTTATAGTCCAATAGTTTTCTTTATGATTCTACTATTCGAGTATCAGCGTAACTTTCTATTACATGTGGGTGTATTAAGTTATAGGATTGAATTAGATTCAATATTTTTCCTTCGATAAACATCTTAACACGATTTTAACAAAATTACAATTGAATGAATCATAAAAGAAACGTAACCAAAATTCATGGGAAATCTCACTACTTAGCAAGACAAGATACAATAGTATCAACGCAGGTAGTCGCACCAATCCAGCACCTGACACGTACATAAATCCCGTGCAGACCAGGTAGACGCAGCGAAATGGCTCTGAACATTGTACTTCGTTTAAATTTAATTTTTAAATCCATCGCAATCCGTAATCGGGCACTAAGGCACTTGTAATTTAGGCTCATTATAGAATCGTCTAGAAACCTATATATATCTAGAAAGCTAGATGTTAAGAACATATATATAGTTAGTCAAAACTTTTATACACTTTCCCTAAAAACACTCATTGAGTATCCATACTCATTAATCTATTATAGTTATCATTTTAATTGAAGTCCATTTACAGACTGAGAAAATACTTAAGACAAAGCAAACAACAAATAAGCTTTAGTGGGAAACAAAGTATGTAATACCAATTCAATTCTTTTATTTATCAGTGTTTCTTTATAGGTATGCATCGGCGTCGATCACATGTATGGAAATCTGGCTGCTCTATCGAGACCGAAAAAGCGCGCAGTCAATGGCTTTTCGATATCGTTTTTGTAGGTAATTGTAATTTTATACGATCTTTCTTTAAAATTATACTAGGTTATGGTAAACGGCTAACAAGATATCCTTCCCTCCCCACGGCGGTTGGCGGCAGGCGTCGTCTGGACGGGACGGCTAGAAAGTTGGAGATAATTTCATAACGCTAACCTACTCGTATCATAAGCACACTGCTTATGAGCTCGTATAAATATTATTATGTCTACGTCATTAGTTACTGTCAGCTGACATTAGGGTTTGATTTATAAATAAATTGAAACAATGATTGATGCTAGTTAAGTTTATAGTTTATACCTAATAGAGTTGATGTTTTTAAATAAGTATACAAAATTGTCGTCTCTATTTTTAGGATTTTCATAACCATTATTTTAAATTGAGGTAGAATGACTAATATACATTGGTTTTATAAAGAAAAAAATACTGCTGTATGATATTATGCATTACTTAATAGTAGAATATGCAATGATTTGCTAGTTTAGTATACCTAGGCATAACAAATCTTTATAGTCGTTATTCTTATTTCTTTCTCTAGTCTGTACTATATTTTTTTGCCCGCCATCGGTCATTGGCTCGTCCTCGTCTACCTGAGCGTAGTGAGCGTCGAGGGCCCTAGGGTGAGGGGAGCGAGTGTGCCACATCTGTCAGACTATTTTATAGTGGCGTTTATTTTAATCCCAATGATGTTTCCACTTCTTACATTAGCAAGAAGCATTCTGACTTTATGTAACTGTGTAATAACACTCAGTTACTTAAAACAATGTTCTCTCTTTATGGCTATCTCGATTAGTATCACAATTCAGCAGTAACGCATTTTAGAAGGCGTCTACTCTAATGTTGTAAGACAACCGTTCGCTACGATACTGCATTATGATTATTGAAAACGATTCAATGCAATTACTAGAAACTCGCCAGCCAAGAACCGAACCCTAAACATTGCCCTTCTAATTTTTTACTCCACGAGGTACGTTTCTATTTTATGGCCCCTCATTTAGAAGCGTCAATAAACAAAACAAAATAAAATAGAACTTTGAACGCTTCTAGTATCGAGGTGAGCGTAGCATCGGCGCACGCGCATGTTAGAAAAAGAGGCAAGTAAGCTTGCTGCCGGGGTGTCGGGCAAGTTCGGGTTCCAGTTGGTGGGGCGCCTTTCCTTCGCCGCGCCGCCCGCGCCAGTACTGAATGCACTGCGCGAGTAAGGCCACGCCGTGACGCCGCTCCGCTCGCCTGAACGACGCCCGCGCTTTCTTAAGCTCCACTGCATCCAAGTTTATGCTCTACTCTCGTAACCGGTTACAACTGTGATCTTAAGTGACACGTAGGCTGCTTTTGTGATTTAATTGTGATCAGTGGCCAGACTGCGTCTGGTAAATGAGTGACAAAATTATGTGTTCTCGGATTTGGCTCTCTAGATGATTGTGATGCGATGACCATTAGGTCGATTTGGATGTAAATTGGATTTCTATCTGTAACTTATTCTTCAAATTGGTGAGTGGTCAATTCTTCATAGAGCTATTGTTTGTTACGATCCGAGTGTGTGTACTGTGTATACAAGCATGGGCTCAAAGCAGTGTGTGCTTGTGGGGGCGTTCGGTCGCCACAAACAAACAAAAAGCCGTAGTCCCGGTTGATGGCGTAGAGGCAACGGGAGAGAAGGAGAGAGCACACATTGTTGACAGTCTTAGCGTGCCCTTTCCACGTCGTCGACTCTACACTCTCTACACTCTACAGGCATATTGAGTTGAACTTCACTATAATAAAGATAAATGTACTCTGGAGTCGCTTGTTAGCCTTTGTATTTGTTTTAGAAACTGAAGTCGGTTACAGGCTAGTAAGGAGTTGAAACACTTGAAACCGTGAAATATTACATGCTTATAATTTGACAGTCACAAGAGGCAATTTATATGGAAGACAGGAATGTGTTTTCGTCATGAATTTAACTTACTTTATTTAAACAATGACTACAACAACTAATCTATTGTTTGAAGGCTAATAAATAAGAAAGTGAACAGACCCGATAGCTAAGGTTGAGTGCTTTCTTCCATATCTGATTCAAACATCATTTATCTATTCGTTCTATTGTTCACATGCAAAGAGATTTCCAGATATGACGAACAGAATGTTTAGACTTCCTTCCTTTACTCATTTCTAAATTCGTTCAAAAAGATCTATTTATAAATAGCAAAACAATTAGAGCTCAAATTCCTTAACGACGATTGTAAAGGCGTAATGAATGAAAATGACATTATCAACATCCTGGGTAGTTGTAAATGAGTCACACTAAAGATAATGAAGTATAGTAAGTAGATTTGAATGCAAGATGCGTCAGGCGCCACACAAATTGAAATTTAACTCAAGTTTACCGAGGGCGACCCAGAGGTCAATGAGATTTTTTAAGGAGGGAGCCTACTGACATCATTCCACCTAGTTATGTATTTTTTTTAGTTGTTTTAGTTGGCTCTACCAAATGCTGTTTGATGCAGTTTCTTTGCACCAACTTCATTGTTTAATTAATTAAGTTATGTTTCAGATACAATTAAGTTAAGACACATCGTAAATATTACAAAATATTACTTCCTCTTATACTAGTTCTTACTGAAGGAACTCTTGACTCTATTTATGATTGGACACTTATCCATCTACAATAAAGCAGAGCAAAGCAAGATAGCACATTTCGATGCTAGTGCGGAAAGTATGTCATTACTTCACTCGTCCCGAGTGATTCCTTTCTTTTAAGATACTATGTTACTTAAAAAGAATATTTTTTTTTGTCCATTCTTTCGATTGGCATCATAAAAATACGGGTAATTTTTTTTTCACATTTAAGTCTGTTCGATTCCCAGACAAAGCAAGTAATTTTTAGAAAATCTTTGAATGAACTTTTAAAAATAACAAAGTGTTCTTTCGGCAAAATATCCTATCTACGATATTTAAGGTACTTTCCCTTCATGTCCCATAGTTTTGGGACGCCCTGTATAGAGATTGACATCTTTTCTATATCATCCACGATGCTTGCAGTAAGAAAAAACGCCTCTTTGACAGGCGTTTCGGCAGCTATTCCTACCTCTACCTTCCATAGCTATTCCGTCCCATTCAGACAACTTATTAAGAACGGTTTTTCAATATTCAATATTAAAAAATAAACTTGTTATAATGATGAAGAGATAAGTAGTAAAATATGAAATATGTATATTTTTCGTATTCTTACATTAACAGTAGGTTTTTATGTTGATTACGACGTTAAAAGGAAATTAATATTAACACTCATCAATAAGTAGTCATGAAAAGGAACAAGGATAAATTAAAAAAAATAGGAAAAGTAAAAAGCACTAGTTCGCGAAAACCAACTTTCCGCACGTTAAACAGCTATGTAAAGTAGCACTTTTTGAGCAACTGTATTAAGAAAGCATTATACATCACTGTATGAGGTGAAATGCAGTAGGTATCCTTGAATTTACCGTGGACGGTAACGACATATACGTATCGTGGACGTCAAGTTAACGTCCAAGGTAATTTAAATGGCATACCTAATACAATTTCATGCGTTTAAGTTCCAGGGAACCTAATTTTTCAATTGCTAACAAGTAAACATTCAAATGGGAGCAACATTGTGGTTTAACTTTTCGTGCCTGATTGAGACCTGAGCATTCCAAAAACAAGTGGAATCTTGAGCGTTGCGAGGGTTCAAAGCACGAGAAGCAAATGCTGCCAACACAAAATATTCCACCACGAAATCGCGAGAAAAAATCTAGCAGTTATAATCGAATCCAATATATTCTGAAAAAATGGTATCAAATCAATTAAATTAAATACGCAGCTAACGAAGATGTCATTAAGGTATCACGAGCGAACTAGCGTAATCACAGCGTAGAATCGCAGCTAATTATTGACTTCTCAGATAGCTACAGCGGCCGATAACAATGATAACCTCAGTTACTTGGATTCTATTATTAACGTATTTATTAATATAAACAACCCTCTTCTGACCAACACGACATACTAAATAAGGCACTGGGCAGTTTTTAAATATTACTAAGAAAAGTGATACTTTCTATAGAAAATTGAGACACCTAAGATAACTTTTGGAAGGGGCACTGATTGAGTCGGTTGGTAGGAATCTTAAAAAAGTTCTTCCCGCCAATCCCACCCCACGTGAATTATGCCGGTAAGTATGAAATACCTATAGCAAGTAGATATTGTAGGTAACCGTTAAATCAACATTTTTATCCGTATAATCGTTATCGCTTGTTAATATTTAATCGCTGGGTTTAAAACGAATGACTTACAGTTTGTAATGCCTTTCACATTTCTGAAGCAACGAAAGCATCTGAATGATTCAGAACTAGTAGTATGAAAGCATACTTGACAGTCGCATCACGTAGTTATCCTCTATCCCTTTTACGTTATTTAAGCAGACACCAGATTTACTGTAACACACATTTCACGCGTGACAACGCCAGAAGCGGCAATAAATTGTACGCTGATATGTAAATATGGCGAAAAACTGACACTTATCGTCTTAGCGTGGTACTTGTAGGTTATCCTCTGAGCACGGCAGTGAGAAATATTCATTGTGGTCGACAAAGAAAGAACCGCAGCTTCCCGAGCCTCGACCGCGTGGGACCGACGCAACGGCCACGCCACAAGCTCAAATGTCAACCGCGTCTGCGTAATTGCAAACATATCTTATTTATACCTAACATAGGCATGTGTAAATGTAACCCCATCCAGAAGTCACTTTCCACACGCTTTAAGTTTCCATCCATTAAAATTCCAAACTGCGCGAGTTGAGAAATAAGTAAGTTAAGTAACTAGGATATACACGGTGTTACTTGAGCCTTGAGCCACTGAAAACCTGAGACACCCCAACAGTTTTTTTTTATTTTAAACTCATTTTGAGTATTTATTCTTTAATCCGATAAATATTTTAAAAAATATTCGTTGTTTAGTTTTCTTAACAATTCTATTCGACTGGTAATTCTACACAAGATACTTCGTCGTTTTAGTGACGTTGCATTACAAGCTTGTAGACTGAGCCTGTAAAAAAAATAAAAAAATTACCCCCATTAAAATAATAGCGCAATCGGTGGGTCGTGAAACACCGTGTATATTTCCCTATATGATATTTTCCATTGCTAGTTTCCAAACGGGTTATTCCCACTAGTTACCACCAAGTTGTTACCGGTGGTAACAAGTAGGAATAACGCTTCCAACCAGCCCTTCCCATAAAATATTCATTCTTCCTTCTTTGCATTTTCGTATGTTTCTTATTTCGTATTCGAAGTTAGTGCGCGACATGTTTCAGTCTGTAACAGATGTATGCTTTAATTTAAGTTTGGTCTAACACGAACTTAATTACGTTTTAGTGCGCCGGTTGCAATGTCGAGCGTACTTAACCAATATCGATGATGCAAAGATTGCTCCGTAACATAATTTATTAGAGTAACGACGCTATTACCTTCCGCTCGATAACCGCTCGTTTGTTTAACACAGTAATTGTGCCGCCAGATCCAGCGCCGATAAATTGTACGTTCACAGAAGTA
Organism: Cydia strobilella; assembly: GCF_947568885.1. Taxonomy (NCBI): domain Eukaryota; kingdom Metazoa; phylum Arthropoda; class Insecta; order Lepidoptera; family Tortricidae; genus Cydia; species Cydia strobilella. The sequence continues at coordinate 10,347,399 of NC_086043.1, forward strand.
ATACATGTATAGGTAAGTACATACCGAACCGGCAGCAGAATTCGCGTTAACGAGACGCAGTGCACCGATATTCTGTTAAGCGTTTTGCGAAAATGCAACAATCGGCGTGCAACAGAAGCCCAGCGTTATTTTACTGCAGCACGTCACTGCGCCTTGCGCTTGCACCCCAGTCAATCCTTTGAGCCACATCTGTGCACTGAGTGACGCCTTCTGTTATTGAAAATCACAACCCTTTTTAGTTACAAAGCTATTCACAATTGTTTAAGCAAATGTTAAGTTAATGTAGCGTGAAATACGCTTTGTTTGTTTCTCCCTCTAATGCTGTATAGGTATCCATTTTAATGTGTTTATATAGCCATAAGAATCACTCGACACGTACTCGTTGTTTCTTCTCTGTCTAACCATTAACGACAAACGTGATGTGAACTTTAAACTAAAGCGCACTTATAACCCGCATGGTTCGCTTGTAAACAATTTAATCTCAAAAAGGCGATGTTATAGCTGTTAAGTATATATATAAAATAATTGTTTCCAAACGGGTAAATGTGTCGATGCATATGATAAAGTCTGGAACATAGGTAAATAATTTGTGTCCAATTTTAAAGAGATAGATAATATTTAAAATGAGAATTGAGATCTCTGCCGAATTTCTTTTTCATCTCAGCAGCTCGAACAAGTCTACTTTCCTCATTCCAGAGAGTGACGAAAGTGCGACTATCCTCACTCCAGGGAGTGAAACAAAGTAGCTTTTTAATTTAGTGAAGGCCATGAACTGTCACTTCATACTTCGGGGTCTATTACAAATTCGAAATACATTTTAACCTTTAATATGTTCTCACTACTGAGGTGAAAATTATATGTGCAACACGAGAGCAAAGTTATTTTACATCTCGTGTTTTTGAGTCCCGAGTAAGCGGAAGATTCTATAATTGAATCACGAGCGAAGCGACTCGGGACTTAAAATCAACACTCGCAAGAAAAACCAACTTTCCTCTCTTGTTGCGCAAATAACTATATCATATGTAGGTAAACTAATTGTTTTAAACGTTCCAAATTGATGAACTCATCATGCTTGTGCCGGAAGTTTGAAATTTGACCCGTTTTACTTTATCTTACGCAGAAAATACAATAGATATTAAGATAGTAGATTTTGTGGAAGGTATAAATAAGAAAGTAAAAACATAAAATTTAAACAAAACGGCCAATAGAAGTGTACTCGTAGATTTCCGTAGTTGCCCGTCCGTCATTTTACTGAGAGAGGATAGCATAACTTTTAGCAAAAACTCTTAAATGGGTCAACCATGGTTGGATGTTCAAAATTGTTATTTTTTTCTTTCGTATTAATGGGGGGGGGGCATAATTACGGTCTTTCAGAGCGATTATTTCCGAAAATATGTATTAAATGTTTTTTGACCGTAGAGCACTGACTTGAATGAGTTATATGTATAGACAAGCTGTCGAGAACAAATTCTGTCCGCGAGGTGTCCGCCGTTTTCTGCGTTTGACGCCTGTCACTAAGCTAAAGAATAAGCGCAGCTTAGCCAGAGGTGAAACTGATATGACAACTGTTCATATTCTGCCTACATACGCATTGTAAAGAATCGTGATTAATTGTTATTTATTTATTTTCAACTGTGACGGTAGATGGTTACGTATGTAACACGGGCGATATAAAAATTATGTAAAAATAGTAATAAAATCCTTTCTTTGACTCGTAACAATTTTGATTTAATCGCGCTTAACGAACAAAATACTCTTTAAGTAAAATAAAAAAGTAAATACACTACAAAAACAAGAGATAAAGAATTATATGTCAATATGTACTTTGCATTATGTTCTGTGAACAATAACCTAACTACGTGTCCTGTTACGTCTGCGAAATGGTAATCAATGCGTCAAAGCAAAATGGCGGCAGGCCGCGAGCCTTTTTTAAGTGAAATTTCAAAATAATCTAAATGAGCTTAAAACAACAGTTTTTTGCAGTGGAATATTATTATATTGCTTTTATTAGGTTTATAGATATTATTAGTATAAATTATCATTACGCACAAAGGCATTTTTAATTTTTAATATTTATTTTAAATTATCGCCGGATATGTGGCTCCTCGCCAGTAGTCGGAGGCGGACTAAACGCAATTTACGCAATGAAGTGCATGCACTTCATTGAGGTGCGGAAACATTCTCTTCGAGAGGCCGACTCTAGTATATACATAATACCTCAATGTCATAGAGCCAAAAACAGCCATGTTTTTACTTTAGCCACGTGCCCATAGGATTAAAACGAAAAATATATATTTTATATTATCAGTTTGTCGACCTGCAAAATTTTAGCTTTCTAATACTAACGATCACTGTGCCAAACCGTGGTCGGATACACGGACATGGCTACTAAGTAAGGCCTATGTTGACTACAAAATCCATAAAACAGTCGTGTAATACGTGAATAATAGTAAACTGTACCAAAGCATAAAAGATAGAGCTTAAAAACGAGAACTATAACAAAGCGGGCAGCCAACCGATCACGGCCGGCGCTACCAGACAATCGAGTTTTGCTTCTCACAATCACGAGACATGTTAGCATGGACGAGAATAGTTAAATACGAAAAAAGTAGTATGCGAATCCTGACAAACGGGAGGATGCATACCTCCTGCGTGCATTGCATCCCGCACCGTGAGACCGCGCCCGCTCGCCTCGAGCTGCGTGCGTCTGGGCGACATCCACTACGTTATTACCATCATTTATTTTTTCTTATTCACTCAATTTCCATATTGACGATGAAAAAAACCTTAAAATAGCGTGAGAAACAAACTTGATCATTTATTAAAAACATGTTTTCAAGAACTATAGCTACCCACAGTGATTAAGTACTTATCTGAACTCTGATAAAACAAATAGGTAGCGATAGAGTACTTTACTACGCAGGTAGATACGTGTTATAAAGTTGCAAATGAGATAATTAACAACGAGGTCACGTAATTATTTTGCTTTAAGCAGTTTCTTTTTAAGGAGTGTTACTATTAACTGGTTAAATTTCCGGTGTCCCACGAATATGGAGCTGCCTTATACCACGCATGTGAAGAGATAACAATCACGATGTGAGATAATAAATTAGTCCACCGTCTGCCGGTCTAATTTCAGAACAATTTAGGTAAGAAGAAGATTTGACTCTCAACCATTGATCTTATTTTACAAGAATGAAATCTCTTGCGCAGCTGCGCGCTGCAATTTTCCATGATCGATTCGAAACTTATTATAAATTTAAAATCTGGCCGCGTCTAGCTGTCTGATAAAAGTGATAAAATTGTTTTGAACAGTCGATTAGATTACCGGCGAACTTCCGTTTTTGCCGATAAATTGTCTATTAGTACTGTTTTGCCAAACTTGTACGGACACTAACAAAACGGGCTTCTTAAGACGAAAGTGGAGGACCCGTGCGAAATCGCCTTTTATACAAACGTAGTCCCCATTTTCCTCTCTGGATATTAACATGATTGAAAATATGTTGACACAATTTGTTGAATATCAACCACAGCTATGCCCCCACGTTAGACTTTTTAAAAGGTTTATTGATTTTATTATTATGATTCAGGAATTTAAAATTTTGATGCGTAATTGTTCTTCGCTCCTCTTATAAAAATCAAAAAATCGATAAAATCCAACGAAGGAGCATAGTTATAGTTTAATATATAAGAAATTAATAGTACATAGATTGTTAACCAAGGGATGAAAGTTGAAAGGCAATTATTCCAGTCGAGGTAGTTTGGCGCTCGAACGCAGTGAGAGCACCAATAGTCCGAGACTAAAATGTGGCTTTCACCAGTTAAAACTACTTTTCATATCGAATGCGAGGAAAGTAAAAATAGTAAAATACATGTGCATTTAAAAACACATGACTATGTCTACATTTTTACGTATTTCTTGAGGGTACTTTAAATTAACAATATAGGTAAAAGTATCGTTATTTATAAAAAGGAAAAAACCTACTGGGAAAGTAAAATGCTCTAGTGCAGAAACGTATAATTTTTCTGCACACTTCTTAAAACAACAACGACCCACTTTCAGAGCATGAGAAATGAAAAAAGCATTTTCCATAAAGTCAATATCCAGGGAGGAAAATGGGGACTACGTTTGTATGGAGAAGCGGTCGTCCACTATCGTCTTAAACATGGTACTTAACTAGGATTTCATCTGCAATAAAATGTATAGTAAATTGATTGGCATATTCATGTTGCAATATATTTGCGACAGAGATTACCGCGTTTTACTGGACATCAATATCATAATTGATGTAAACGCAGATTACGGAATGGGCTTGATGTAGGTACCTACGTATTATTGCCTACAACTAGCAGATACTAGTAAATATATGTATGACTGCCAACCTTAATACCACACACCACACGCCTAAAATAGACAGAAATTACTTTCATTGAATTTCTGTCTATGACGGCATAAATGTAAATAGGTATGTAGTATTAGTAAATAGCACCACCTTCAACAACTGTGTTGTATCGTTGTATGGATGGAGGTTAACACTTGATTAATTTACTCTTGGCTAATAGTTAAAAACGACTTCGCAAGTGCGATTTTGACGTATATTTTTGCTTGTTACAGAGCACACGGCGGGGGGAGATGGCGTGTGTAGAAAGGACAAGATAGGCTGCTGGCAACATGGCCGTCGCCCGAGCGGTGCTAGTGCTGCTGGCGTCTACGGCACAGGCGTGGATGCCCGATGCCAACGCGCGCATACATATCAAATATGGTACGTAGCTACTGATATACACAGTAGAAGTAAAGAAGATACGGGTCAGGTGCTTTCTAGTTAGCTATTCTGGTTTGTTGATATCTAAAGTCTGAGTTTTATTCTCACAGAATTAATGTAAACAAACAACTGTCACTGTCAAAGTGACACTTGCAGGTTGCAGGCAAGTCAGGAGTTCTCAGAGTAAGGGCTCGCAGAAAAACCTAAAAAATTAATGTAGGTAGTAATAGTAAGTAATGACGGAGTTTTGCGGTAGCATACTTACAAATAAAAACGATAAAAAGCAGTTTTTTATTTTCCATTAATGTTTTATGTTAAAATTTTGTTTCCTTTTAACAAAGTCAATATTTCTGGAGTAGACTGTAGAATATAAAAAAGATTTCTAATAAATATGGAAAATATTGGACAGTTTAAGTACCTTGAATGCAGCAAAAGTTTTTTGTCACCGGCCGGTTTACATGAATTCTGGGAGAATAAAATTCAGACTAATATAAGTAATGTTGGTACTGTTAGTGTACAGTTGACCTGACCCCCCTGCATACAGACTTCTATCTCTGCAACCGACTGTTCTCTTGCCCATAAGAAAACTGATAATGATATTAATGATAACAATTATAATATAATAGATAGTAAGCAATATTGCATATTATCTATAGTATAAATTAACGTCGAAATCTATTACAAGCTGGTTAGCAGCGTGCGTGAGGTTTTCTGATGTTATGGTTTTGATATGACCTTGACGATGTCTTGGCGATCGGCGTCGTGCGTGGGACGACTTTCATTGCATTTCGCATGCACCAATTAGCGTGAGCGATCTTCAAGGTCGTATCAAAACAATCATTACTTCAGAATCGGCCTCCTCGTCTACTATAATCTATTGGCGATGTTAGTCGACTGATAGTAGTAAATAGTATATATCGTAGTGCAAATTAAACTTCCCGTTTGTAAAAAGCACCGTCATTAATAACGTCCGTTACACGTATTTACCTGATCACGCTATCGAATTTATAATTCACAATGACACAGGTGCAAGGAACCAATAAAGCGTGTCATATTGATACGTGAGAATTTCCCAACCGATGATTATGAAATCGTAAATTCACATTGTTGATAAACGCTGCACAATGAGTGCATTGTTCGCTTAATCCCAGTGATATTGGGTCTTGCTAAAAAACGGATATCTACCTATGTTAGTTATGTGGAGCAAAATATTCTATAGATTGCTTATTAATAGGCGAATAATGCCTATTACCATGATGAATAAAATTACTTAAACACAAGCTTTACTGCAATTTGCCTACGTTTTTTCAGATTTTATTGCTTTTTCTTGCTTAATGTACAGTCGCCATCAGTTATATCGGAGCGGCCGAGGAGCTCAAAAATATCTGAACAGTGCTCTAACCTCTAACGCCTTGACCATAGAGGCGTGATCGGATATTTGTGAGCACCTTGGCCGCTCCGATATATCTGATGTCGACTGTACTTGTTAATTGTCAGTCGTGTAACTATGTTTTTTTATTAGAACTTCTCGTTTAACACAATCTCAAATTACTGAAAAATTTACCTATGCATTTAAAACATTTCTGTGCACTAAAAAAAAACTGGCCTATCTGCGTGAGTTTCATTGATTGTTTTTGTTTCTATTGAGATTTGAGTCGTATATTTCGCTTAAGAGTCCCCGGCAAGCTCGGCCGAATTGCACCTAGTTACGCTCTCATTTAAAAACTACGTGTTGGATTGTAATGAAACTTTTAGTTTATAAAACAAACGAATTAGAGCCAAAACAAGTTTTATATGAAAAACTTAAATTCGCTGTATTTTTTACTATGGTATCTGAAGCTACATAAACTAATTACAGACATTGATATACCTTATTATATTGTAAGTACAAAGTTTTAGAGCAATCTAGCTAGTTGTTTTAAAATGAGAGCGTAACTACATTTGTATGGAGATCCGAGCTTGCCGGGGACCCTTAATTTTAAAACAATGGTAACATTCGCCGTGTAAATTAGAGCACCCTCGGCTTTGGACTATGTAATCTACGCACGAAGCTGGTAGTGGAAGGGAAAGCTGTCACTAAACCGAACTGACAGCGTAATGTGGCGGTCGGGTAATGCGAGGCCACAAATCGCAGGTCATGCTTGCTCATTCCTCCACTAGCTTGTCCGTAATACGACGAATATTAATTTCATACCGAATCGTAACTCCATTAAGTCAATGACTCGGTATAAACTAAGTTATTATCGATTTGTTACAGGCGATGAAACTTCAGAACAGTTCGTCGGCGATGCGGCTGCGCCAGATCATTTCCGTGTTTTAGATAAGGATGACTTCTCCATTATGGTCGGTGGCAGGTAAGCTATAAACATTAACCATTTGGATACCCCCAAAGTTAATGGCCTAGGAATCAAATTGGTTGACTGGTCAGTGATTTCAAATATCACCAAATGGTAAATAGTACCGGGCTTTCTAACGGATGGAAAGAGATGAATGTAATTAAATCTCACTTTAACAACCCCATGACATCTAAGTACAATGATGTGGTAGTGTTCCTAGAATTACGTGACACGTGACGTTTGGTTAATGACCAATATTGTTCCTCCATCTTTTTTTCAATTCGCCAACGTGTTGATGTTATTTCCGGTCGTGCCAGGGCCCGTGTCTGACTGAAGCATGTTTGCTTGCCTGCCTCATAACGAAAGAAAATATATTTTTCCTCTGTAAGCCTCAAGCTTTATCCGAGCTCTAAACGTGATGATTATCAAGTAAAACAGAATTAGCATCGAATAGCCTAATTTCCATAAAAAGATGCTACGCGGGGAATGTTAAGTTGTGTTTGGGCAGGTGTGCACCTCGCCGTCTCGGCGCTGCGATCCCCGACTGCTCGAATGAAACGCACCTTGTTATTACGGCGTGCATATTTAATTGTCGCCACTAATTTACCCTATTTTGTTCCAGAAACACTGTCTACAACCTCAGCCTTTACGACTTGTCGGAAAATTTAGATCAGGTAATGTTTATTCATTACTCATTTGCATGTAAAAGGATATGCTTTGGAGAAATGCTATTCTTTAGGTGGTGGTACCTATAAGATATTTAAATGCATTTTAATTTTATGGTGGAGGATATTGAGGTGTCTTTCAACTGCGATATGTTTCGATAATCTTACGGACTGACAGGCGGTGCTGAGTAGCACAAAAAATAGTTCAAGGCCGGGAAGCGATAGCGTTTGATTTTGAAGCGGACAAGAACCAGACCAGTGTTGCTAAACGGTAGCTCGGCAAGCCGACGTTTGCTAAGTGCCGATAGATAAGGGTTTATTAGGGATCCGTAACAAAACATTAACAATTATTTTATTAATACACTGTATTTATATGTCTTACATATAAATACATTAGACTTAACAGTATTTAATTTTTTTCCCGAATCATAAGAAGCTTCTAGACATTTCAAGCTTTTAAAAACGAACCAAGCTATAAAAAAGGTAAGTACCTTATTTACGTAGACTCTAAACTAAAGGACTGTATAACTTATTTATTCTATAATTTACATACGTAGTAAGATGTAGGCTGCTTAAAAGAAATGTGACTTCTAAACTAAAAAAATTAAGTATTGGCGTGTGCATTTTTCTGCTAGTGATTTTTAAAATTAAAATTTGTATTGGTACTTGGTATTGGTACAGACTCCCAAATTGCTGGATATCTGGAAGTCAGGTTTTACTAGTTTAAACTCGGCAGTTAAGTACATTAATTACGGAACCCTTGAAGCGAGACACCGGTTTTTCATGAAGCCGGTCGGCGACCCGCTCCCCGCTGGCGCAGCCGCCGAAAGCCACGTATCGCACTACTACAGGTTTATGTATCTAATCTTGCGCAAACAACTTTACAACAGTTCCCCGTCCCCGCTGCTTTCCGTTGCACTCTCTGTTTATTCTTAGTTACGACCCATTTCGCTCGGCGCACTGTTTATATTGTAAATCGTGCGAGAGAGATTATTTACTTAAATAAAAAAATTGCTTTGAAACAACACACAATTGTCGTTGAAAGGTATCCGGCTACCGGGGATGACGATGACGGCTTCCGCCAGAAAAACTGAAATTTTTAATTCTTTTACATTTTACATTATAAACGAAAGTATCCCGTATAACTTTATTTATACATTCCGTCATCGTTGCGAAAACGGGAAATAATTGTAAATAACACATTTTAATTGGTAAGGATCAAAACACAAGCTTCGTTTATAGACCAATGCAGTGGGTTGGGATAGTCTTACTAACTTTTCATTGTTATGTAAAATATCTTAATACATGCTAAATAACCGGCCAAGTGCGAGTCGGACTCGCGCACGTAGGGTTGCGTACCATTACGGAAAAAAACAGCAAAAAAATCACGTTTGTTGTATGGGAGCCCCATTTAAATATTTATATTATTATGTTTTTAGTATTTGTTGTTATAGCGGCAACAGAAATACATCATCTGTGAAAATTTCAATCGTCTAGCTATCACGGTTCATGAGATACAGCCTGGTGACAGAGACAGACAGACGGACAACGGAGTCTTAGTAATAGGGTCCCGTTTTTACCCTTTGGGTACGGAACCCTAAAAACATGTTTAATTTTAGAGGAGTCTAGGATAAAAATTCAAAATCCAAGTTTTGTGTTCATGCAGGAAAGGGATAATGCTCAACTATCCCCTAAAAACATATAGCATAGTTTAGGGTACACTACATAATTCCGAAAAACGTTATGCCGAATTTCAGAATACCGAATTTTATTATTTTGATTTTTAAATGCTCGACCTATCAAAATTCCGACTGTCGTAATTACGAATGATGAAAATCACGAAGTTTTATATTTCCGAAAAGCCGAATTTTGTAAGTTCCGAACCACATAATTCCGATTATAATAATTCCGATGGTGACAACACCGAATTTGACAATTACGACTTTTGAAATCACGAATTCCGAATTGCCATTATTCCGAAATTTTAAATTCCGAACCACATAATTCCGATTATAACAATTCCAACAGTGAAAATCGCCTAATTTTACATTTACGATTTTTGAAATCACGAATTCCGAATTGCCATTATTCCGAATTTTATAATTCCGAATTGACGTTATTCCTATTTTAAATATCCCAATTTTTTAATCTCCGAATAACGATATTCCGAATATATTGTTAAAGTTCTTTTTCTTGAGGGTCGCAGTTTTAATCTAACCTAATCCACTTTTCTGGCAACAGTTCGTTTTCTTGGGGGTCGCAGTTCTAACCTAACCTAACCCACTTCTGGCAACAGTTCGTTTACTTGGGGGTCTCAGTTCCAACCTTTTTTTTTTTTTTTTTTTTTTTTTTTTTACCCAGGGGGAATCCGTAATGGATCCCACCGGCCCGGGAGAAGCCTAAGGTGGGTATGTCCGACTCCCACGGACTAAACCCCCTGGGGTGTTCCGCCGCGCGCTTTGTGGGCGGGGTTTCGGGAACGTGACTTTAGGCCTCCGATACCCCGCCGGCGTTGCCCTCGCGGGCTCGTCTTTTGGGACTGCTCCAGCAGCCTACTCCGCTGAAGGCGCCTCGGAACACTTGAGGGCCTTCCAGCTCAGAACCTCTTCAGGCGAGTGATGGAACTCCCGGCCCATCACCCGCAGGTCCCCGTTAAGGCGGCATCATTCGGGCTGCGTAGGCCCTTCGCCGCCGGCCTGGCCTCCTACGGCGCTGAGGGAGCGAATTTGCATCGTCCTCGCGCACTCTTTCTGCAGCCTCCTTTTGTGTCAGGACGGTGACACTAAAGGTGGCTACTGCCGCCCATACCACCTCACTGCTGACCATGCGGCGTATTAGCGCCGGCAGTGAGAGGTCTCCTCCCACAGCTGCGGACAGGATAGCGCGGGGCTCCGCCCACGCAGGGCATTCTTCGCGCGTGTGTTGGGCCGTATCTACGGCTCCTTCGTTGCAGTGGTGGCACACCGTCGTCGGCTCTCTTCCTAACCTCTCACATAGGTACCAACCGAAGCAGCCGTGCCCCGTTAGGAGCTGTGAGAGATGGAAGGAGGGTGCGCCGTGCTTGCGTTCGACCCATTCCTTAAGAACAGGCCGCACAGCGGCCACTAGGTCCCGGCTAGCACCCGGGATTTCCAGACGCTCTGACCACTGCTGGTAGAGGGCGTCTCGCGCCTCTTCACGCCACTGGCGGACCTCACGTGGGGCGGGCCAGTTCTCCTCCTTCCTTGCTTCCAGCACTCGCCAATAAACCGCGGACTGGACTTTAGCTTCAAGGTCCCATGGCGGGCTCCCGGCTAGGAGGCCAGCTGCTGCGTGCGAGTTGTCGCGGTACGCTCGAGCCACCCTGAGAGCTATGGCCCGCTGCGGACGGCGCAACAGGGCCGCACCCCGAGAGCTCAGGGTACCCGCCCATATTGGCGCCCCGTAGAGCGCCATTGAGCGCACCACACTCAAGTATAGCCTCCTGCAGGCTCCTCCTGGTCCGCCTAGATTAGGGAGGATCCGTCCAAGGGCTCCAGCTGCAGCCAGCAATTTTGGAGCCAGGCGCTGGAAGTGCTCCTCAAACTTCCACCTGCCGTCGAGAACGAGTCCCAGGTACTTCATCGTCGACCCGGCGGCGATGGAAGTTCCTCCCACAGTTATCTGTGTCCCATCCGGTGGTTTATTTCGAGGCCCGTGGAAAACCAGAACCTCTGATTTATGCAGGGCCACTTCTAAGCCTACAGCACGGATCCTGTGGACCACCAGTGCCACCCCTGCTGTGGCTAGGTAAGCGGCCTCCCTGTGGGTCCTGCCACGGGCCGACACGAGAGTGTCATCAGCGTAACATGTAATACTGACCCCCTGCAGAGTGGCCCCGCGTAGGACCCAGTCGTACCCAATGTTCCACAGGAGCGGCCCCAGCACCGAACCCTGTGGAACACCACACGACATCTCCCGTCTCCCCCAGCCATCCTTTGTGGGAAATATCACAACGCGGCCTGCAAAATAATCCGCCACTATTTTCTGCAAGTACTCGGGCACGTTATGGTATTTTAGAGCCGCCTTAATTGTTTCCCAGGGCAGGGTGTTGAAGGCGTTGGAAATGTCTAGTGACACACACATCGCAACCCCACCCTGAGAGGTCTCCTCCTCGGCTAAGTCCCTAACTCGGGCAATCGCGTCCAGCGTCGAGCGCAGTGGGCGGAAGCCATATTGGCAGTCACTCAGACCCGGCTGCAGGCTCCTGGCGAGACGACTTGCGATTATACGCTCGAAGAGCTTACTGGTTTCGTCGAGCAACACTATTGGGCGGTAGGCCGATGGCTGATCAGGTGGGCGCCCATCCTTCCGGAGGAGCACCAACTTGCCTGTTTTCCACCTGTCGGGGAACCGCCCTTGAGTCAGGCAAGAGGTGAAAAGGCCTCTGACTCCTTCTTCCAGCTCGGCGAGTGCTACTACCAATGCACGACCAGGTATGCCGTCTGGTCCGGGAGCTGTCTTTTTTGACCGGAGTTTTCGGGCGGCAGCATCGAGCTCGACTTCCGTTACTGGCGGGACCTCTCTCGCCACTACCGGCGGTCTTATGTTGGGCGCCATAGCTGGCGGCACAAACTCGCCCCTCTCTGGAAACAGAGTACTGACGACTCGCCTCAGAAGGTCCGTTTGGAGACTGCTGGTCAGTGGAGGCGCCCAAGGTCGGAACTTATTCCTAACAGCTCGATACGGCCTGCCCCAAGGATCCCTATCAAGAGTCTCGAGCCACTCCTCCCAAGCGACCTCTTTGGCTTTCGCAATAGCCTTTTGCAGAACTAAGCGTGTTTCCCTGTAGGCATCGTACCGGGCCTCTTCCTCTGCCTGGTCTCGGATCCGCCTTCTCCTGTATCTAGTATACTGGCGACGCGCAGCCACGCAAGCGTTCCGCAATTGGCGGAGTTCAGGTCGCCACCAGTACACTTGGCGTTTGGGTGAGAAAGGCTTAGCCCTTGGCATTGACGCATCACACACACGGGTTAGAGTGGCGTTGAGAAGCTCCGCTTCCTGATCGACCTGTACCACCTGCGCTGGGTCATTAGTAGCCCTCCAGGACTCGGTTATGGCCGCCTCCCTTGCGATCTGTCTGTCAAGCTTTGACACCATCCACCTTGGACTGTCCCCCACAGCGGGTCGGTTTTGTCTGGGGGTGTCGGGCAGGGTTGTGACATCAAACCGGATATATCGGTGATCCGATAGCGTCTCTGTGCCAATCTCCACCTTCCAATTTTGTACACGGCGGGCCAAGGCGTTGGACGCAAAGGTAACGTCCACGATGGACTCCCCTTGGGGCCTCACGCATGTACTCTCCGACCCGGTGTTGAGGACAGTCAACCCCATAGAGATCGCCCACTCTTCCAGCACCTCCCCCCGGACGTCTGTCGCTGGGGATCCCCATGCCATTGACTTTGCATTGAAATCCCCAGCGACCAGCACCGGGATAGGGGATATCTGACCTATCAGGGCTCCAACTTCTGTGAGCATCTGCTCAAACTCGGAAAGGACACGTCGGGGTGAGAAATAAATCCCGATGATGCCTAAGCCACCTATGACAGCCAGAACAAACCCCCTGCCCCTCACAGTCTTTTCGATGGCCGGAGATCCGGCTATAGCGGGGGCAATTATGGCCACCGTCATGTCTTGGTCCGACACCCAATCGTCCCGATTCGGGATAAAGTAGGGTTCCGAAACTACAGCCGCCTTGATACCCCACTCAACCATGGACTGGAGTAATAGGTCCTGAGCCAGAAGGCAGTGGTTAATATTCGCCTGGATACACTTGAAGGCCATATTATTGGGATGTGTTCATCGTTTCCTCCACAGTGTTTTGCTGGGAAGGTGGAGGTGAATCTTGACTCACTCCTGGCGTCTTCCTTTTCCCGGCGCCTTTGTTTGGGCGAGTCTTATTATTCTGGCACCCTTTGCCACCAATCGGATGATCAGCTGGTTTCCCAGCTGCCTTGCAGACAGCACAACTCGGTTGGGCATTGCACTCGCGCGATTTGTGTCCGGGTTCCCCACAGCGATAACAGAGGTTGCTCCGGTCGACTCCATTGTTGCACTTAGCACCAACGTGGCCCGTCTCCAGACAACGGTAACACCTAAGGGGTCTAGCGTCCAAGAGTATTACGCGCGCCGAAATCCAACCTACTTTGAGGCGACCCGCATCCACAACTTTTTTGGCAGCAGCCACAGGGCAACTCAGCCAGAGTGACCTAGAGCCATTCTGGCCACGCGCCATCACACCGGACTTGACGGCCTCAGCAGCGCATTTCCCGAGCTCAGCCACGGCCGCTACAACTTCTTCAGCGATCGCTGAATCGTCCAGTCCCATGACGCGGATGTCAGCACATTTCACGGGCCGTTGGATGTGGACCACATTAGGGTCGAGAACCTCCCGCAGTTTCTCAGCTAGAGCGTCCGCCGCGATCTCCGCTTCTTTCGTGTCAGGAGGAAGCTCCAGCATTCGAGCTCCAGTAACTGCTGTTCGGAAGCGAACAGCAGAAATCCCGAGATCCTCCAGGTTTATGCGTCTCTTGGCTTCAGCCAAAACCGTCTCATATTTAGCTCCAGCTTCCACAGCTTCCGGCTTCAAAGTGAGACTGACTGCAGCAGTGCGCGGAGGCTGGAGTTTTCTTTTACGTAGTGACTTAGGCGCGCGCGTTGTGGTAGTTGGCGCAGCTGTCGGTCTCTTGGCCGTCTTTTTGGCCTTTCTGCCCAACGTGTCTTTCCAGCTTTCACGCGGAGGAGCCGTAGCAGGCGTTGGTGCTTCCTGTGGTACTTCTCTAGCTGTAGCCGCTTCCTTGGCAGCCAGAGTAGTTTTCTTGCGCCTTGGTTTTGGTTTGGCGCCTTGTTTACCGCCTAAAGAGACAGGGGAAGCAACCGCTGCCGTTTCCGCTACAGAATCAGGCTGGGTGCCTGCAGAGTGTGCAGACGTAGCTCGCTCTGCAGGCCAGTCGTGGGCCAAGGGTGGCCGCATAGGTTGGGCTGGCAGCAGCCTGCCCTCTAGCTCCAAGGCTCCTAGCCTGGCATCCAGCATCAGTCCTATCTGGGTCGTCATGGTTCGCATCATATCTTCCATACTAGAAGCCTTTGCAACACCCTTGCGGGAGGTACTGGCCGGCTGTGTATTTTCTTTTGGCTGAGACGGAACTGGGGACGCTCGCCTGAACTGGTCCCGAAAGTCCGCTCTCAGCTGGGTCATTTCTGCTTTAAGCTCAGTCATCTGAGCTCGCAGGGCGTCATTTTGCGCCTGTAGTCGCCTTGTTTCTTCCGTAGAGGTGCGCTCTAAAAGGCAATCGACTGTCTCTTTTATAGACACGGCGGCATCTTTCAGTGCCTTCACGAAGGTGCCTTTTAGATGGCCGGAGTTTTTGGCAACATGTGATATTGCTTCCAGGCTGTTCTGCACGCGCTGGGAGAGTGCAGCCGCACAGAGGTTATCCTGCGCACCGGGCTGGCCAGAGTCAGAACTTAAGCCGCCTGTCTGGCTTCGAGTAGACAATGGCCGCTGTATACCAGCCACCTCCTCTTCCGCCCTTACCCTCTTTTCTCCCCGTTTGGCGCGGTTTAAGTCTTCCTTGGCCTTGGGAAGGCCAACGTAATGTCCGGTGGAAGGAGGCCGACCGCGACCTCTCTTTGGTACGGACTGAGACCTCTTCTCGGTGGCTCCATCAGTCTCTGACCCTGAGCTGAGACCACGTTTCCGCCAGAACCGTCTCTCGTGGTCACCGATTGAGTGAGAACTCATTGCTGAATCCGACTCAGCCCGCTCGTCTCTAAGCCTGTCATCAGGAGCTGACCCGGAGCGCACAGTTATCATGCTCTCAGTATCTTCGTCTACATTCGCTTCTTTTTCGCTTACACATGCTCCTGTCTCTTTTTTATTTGTGGTCGTAGAAACCCGTCCCGTGCACTTTGGAGCTGGAGAATCACAGCGGGTTATAAGCACCCGGTCGCTAGCCACAGGAGAATCAGACTCCGGCAAGCGAAGGGGTTCGACTTCTGTGGTCGCGTGGGGACTCGCACCTACTTTGTCGAGGCGCTCCAGCGACACCCGACACTCTCGCACTGGTGCCGCCGCAGCTTCCTCTGTATGCATCATTGGGGCGCTTGTCTCCGCCGGGCCCTCGGAATCACTGACGTCGGCATCCGATTCTCGGGGGGAAAAGAATTCTCCCCCACTGGGAAGGTCACGGGTGTCCAGCCTTGTGGGGGAGAAGAACTCCTCCCTACCTGGGGAGAGCGTATCCGGCGCACCACGAGCCCTCCTCCCACAAAACACCCTCGTGGGAATTGGTGTGGGCGACCGCACGAACTCCTGCGGTGCCACGGGCGCCTCCTCCTCTCCTTCCTTGACTTCAGGGACGGCGTGGCGTACAAATCGCCCCCTTTGATCCCGAACTGGGCGAAACTCCATAGGTAGGGGGTTTGGAGAGGGTGCAGTTTTCGCACCTTCCTCGTCCCCTCCTCCGCGCAACCTTAAAACTACTCCGCATGCATCGTTGTCCGGTAAACGTTTGCCATGGTCGTCGGTTTTCGTCCTTGAGCGGTGTGCCCCCCCAGAATACGGTGGGCAGCATGGCACCACAGCGCGGGCATTTGCCCGTTCTGTGGTGTCACAGAGGATTGGGACCTCCTGGGGTATTGATTTACTATTTTGGCCACTCATGATTTGCTATTTTTAGGGGGTATGCCCCCCCTTCTGACGTTCGTGACTGGGCTCCCCCCAGCCACGCATCCCATCGGCACGCCAGTCACACCTTGGGATTGGGGATTTTTTATAGTGGTTAACTCCACGTGACCTTCCTCTCAGTGAGGCAGGTCCCCGGTCCGCTCAGTGCGGGTTACGGGTTGCCCGACGGTGGCCAAAGCCACAACGCCGCACCGGGCGGTCTGCGCCAACCCACGGCAGCTCGTTTCCGAGCACCGACTCCGTCCCAGTGGGACCTGGCGTCTCACACTGTGCCCTCTGCTGGTTTCAGAGGGACACGCGGAGCCGCACATCGGGACCCCTCTCCTCAGGCCTGTCCGGTTTGGGAGGCCCTGTCCGGCATAGCCCTGAGGATCATTGGAGCACACAAACACGGCATTAAAGCCAGCGCAGGAGAAAACTCGACTGCCATTGCCGACTGTGACTGGTAGTTTGCAGAGGGAGAATAGCAAACGCGCAACTGAGCGGCTATCCTCCCCCTCCCAGGGTGCACCACAAGGAGGTCTACCAGCCCTGCACCCCTCTCAGTTCCAACCTAACCTAACCCACTTCTGGCAAGGGTTCGTTTATTTCGGGGTCGCAGTTATAACCTAACCTAACCCACTTATCTGGCAACAGTTCGTTTTCTTGGAGGTCGAATCTCCGAATCCGAATTTATTTATGCCGAATTTTTATGCCAAAAATATTTTATGCCGAATTTAACGTGATGCGGCACGACAGACACCCGTAATAATTACTAAAACGTGAGTCTTCATTTGAATATCACGAATTTCATTTTTCTGACCTTACAAAAGACCGAATTTCTGAATACCGAATTACTCAAACGAAACGTGTCTTCATTTGAATATCACGAATTTCATTTTTCCGACCTTACAAAAGACCGAATTTCTGAATACCGAATGACTCAAACGAAACAACAAAATGAAGACATTCATTTGAATATCACGAATTTCATATTTCCGACCTTACAAAAGACCGAATTACTGAATTCTGAATTATCTTATTTCCGATCGGACAATGGTTTTTCGGAATTTAAGAATTCGGAAAAACATTTTTTCGGAAAAGTGTTAAATCGGAACTTTAAGCTTTCTATAAAATGACAATCGGATTTTAAATCTTCGGAAATAGCACATTCGTGATTTTCTTCCATCGTGTTTTTAAAAATCGTAATTTTGATATTTCGGACTTATAAAAAATCGGGATTATGAAAATCGTGCTTATGAAATTCGGAAAAACATATTTCGGAATTATTGGGTGTTCCCCATAGTTTATTCTAGCCTAAATGACGTTGCGCACGCTAGGGGATGACTGATAATAGATAACCAAGAGCGCAGCTTGGCAATTCATAATTCAAGCGAGCAACGATTAATGGCATCACAATGTGCGCATGAAACAAAAATACGACGGACGTAGGGCGGCTCGAGGGTGTTTGGCGCGCTGCCATCTCCGCCCGATATTGCTTTAGCGCAGCAAAATTCGATCGCTGAAACTAATATTCTATTAATTCATTCTTGAGCGGATCTTTGTAACTTAAGAAGTACATACCTACCTAACTGATTAGATAGACATTTGATGTAAAGGAACCGCAAAACAGAAAACCAAACCTTCCTCGATCCGATATCAACTAGTAAGCTAATAATTACTTTCCGGAAAGTCGTACAAATGTACTAAGTTACTTGTACGCCTACGCCTGTAATATTTATTCCGGTCTGAAACTGGAGTTATGGGTAATCAAATCAGTCAAAAAATAATACTTAAATACCTATGTTGAAACATGACAAAGCTCTAAGGTAGTATAAAAAGTAGTCAAATATTATCTTCGCGCCGGTTAAAAAAGAAAGATGTTTAAAAATTAAACCGGCTCATTTTAATACGGTTTTAACTTCGTACCTCTACAGTACTCTACACTTATGTGGACAATGTATATACCTAATCGTTATTATATTTGAAATCGGAAACCTTGAAAAACTCTTTAAACTTCACGTCACAACGTCACATGTTAAATCTAGCCCTATCGTTGAATAATTCACGTGTGACACGGTGCCCGTACGTTAACTCGAAGCCCGAATACTAATAGCCAAGGGTACCTACCTACTCAACTCCTTATGTCAATTTCTGCCGCGTTTACCGCTGAAAAAAAAACAAGTTCTTATCATTAATGTATAAAATTGATTGTCATATTTTCACATGGCATAACGCTTCTTCACGAAGAAACTAACTGTTACCAGAAAAGTGTTTTAGGTTAGTTTAGAACTGTGACTATTACAGAACCGAACTGTTACCAGAAAAGTGGGTTAGGTTAGAACTGTGCCCCTTACAGATCCGAACAGTTACTAGAAAATGGGTAAGGTTAGAACTACGACCCTCACAAAAACGAACTGCTACCAGAAAACTGGATTAGGTTAGGTTAGGACTGCGACATTCACAGAAACGTACTGCTACCAGAGAAGAGGGTTAGGTTAGAACACTTAGAACTGCGATCCTTACAGAACCAAATTGTTACCAGAGAAGAGGGTTAGGTTAGAACTAGAATCCTTACAGAACCAAACTGGTACCAGAAAAGTAGGTTAGGTTAGAACTGTAACCCTTACAGAACCGAACTGCTACCAGGAAACTGGGTTAGGTTAGGTTAAAACAGCGATCGTAAAAAAAATTACTGATACCAGAGAAGTGGAAAACTTTACACATTAGTATTGTAAGTTTTAGGATATTTACATTTAGGCTATACGGATTATGCGTATAGAAAGATTGGACATAATAAAATTATAACATTTAACCTTTAACCCGTAGGACGGATAACTTAGGCGAAACAAGCTTAGGCCCATAAACATTAGGTTATCAATTTATTCGAATCAATAGTTATGCCAATAATTGTTATGCGAAGTGAAAATAGGCAAGAAAAAATTATGCGCTCCAATATAGACCCCTTATGATGACATCAAGATGACATTCAAAAACTGCCATCCAAAACTAAAACTTGGTAACAACTGAGGACAGGTAGAATTTATTTATTCCCAGTCGTTCCCAGTGGTAACAGGCGGGACGTACCCGTATTATAATTAAAATTAATTTATGACAGAAAAACAATCATTCTAAAGTGAAGTTATTTTTAGTCACATTTATAAGTTATACGTCTGTATCTATTCTGCATTCTGCGTGTCGCTCCGGTTTTACACTTGTGGGGCTCAAGTTCTAACTATGAATTTAATAGATAGGTACTGTAAGTAGGTATTATAATAGATACAATACAACGCAGTGTAACGCGGGACTCTAATGTACTATCAAATGCGCGACTAGAATTCTCGAAGCAAAGTGCAATACCTTGTAACTGGCAAGGAGAAAGATACCTTGTCTCCAAGAATTATTAATAGGAACTTAACTGCCCACGTGCCGTTAGCTACTTTCATGCACTAAACATAAACCGACTTAGTGGAATATTTTATGATGGCGCTTGTTAACTAGACACTAGACACAACGAATGAGTTTAATTTTATATTACATACGCGTATGTTTTCATAGCTTTTGTAACCGAGACATGAACTTTTTTTTCACATACTTAATAATCTAACGTAGATCAATTTAAGGAACGGAGCTATGCGGCGAAATTAGATAGTAATATCGCTTGCAACCCCTAACCTAACTCATCTCATAACTGCGTCCCTTAGGTTGGCCTAAGATGACCCAATATGTGTAGCATGTCACACCGCTCACACGGCATTAAGGCTTACGGAGGAAAATAGGTAGGTAGGCCAGGAATAAATAGAAAATTTTATATTTTGCTAGTGATCATATTAAACTGGTTCTACTATATTGATTCTTATTCACTTATTACGGTACGTCCTAACAACGTACCCGAGATGAGCAGCTGACATTTGTTTGCTCACCACAAAATAAGCTGCTGTCGCTTCACAACTAGCTGTTACGAAACGAGCTAACGCTCTTTCGAAATTGTGCAAATGAGCCAAAACGGAACATGTATTGTTTATTTAATCAAGTTGTATTGATACCCACTGCGGGAGTGTCATTAGTCATCCTTTGATTCATTCATAATTTGTTTACATTTTTTAAGTTCATATAATATTTGTTCGCAGCGCCTAGAATGGAATTCGACAGATGCTCATACGGAACTATGTCAGTTGAAAGGAAAATCGTTAGACGAATGTCAAAACTACCCCCGTGTAGCAGCGAGGTCCCACGGGCGATTGCTAGTCTGCGGCACCAATGCGTTCAAACCGCTGTGCAGGCGATACGCCCGGCACCCACCGACCCAACACCTAGAGGAGTTCGACGGCACCGGCCGCTGCCCCTACGATCCGCAACACAATTCGACCGCCATATTTGCCGGTAAGCTTCAAAGCCTGATATTCCCTTGTAAATGCCAATGATGAGCTTAACCTTTATGAATCGAACAATTTCCTGGCTGCGGCGTGATCACACATAGCAATGATCATCTAAGGAGAAGGCACGACGCCGCGCCACCCAGAGAGGGGATGCACCAAACACGACGCGACGCCGCGATATGAATCAATTTATAGCCTTTACAGTTAGTCCTATCCAACCCACATTAGATGCCGTTAAATTCCGAAATTCTAGTGATAATCTGCAAATATAATACGCTATAATAAGAAGTAAAATGAACTACGTGCACTTCAAAACCGCAATCCAAATTACAGTTAAACTTAATGACAGTAAGTTTGAGTAATGTACAGTACAGACAGTACACGAATGGGATGAAGAAACCGCATAATTAGTGGCACGATTCCTTATTCGACTCTTACCTATCCGTTAATGGACTCGGCTGTAATTTGCATAAAACATTGAAACAGCTGAATGTCTAACCTACTTACTTTCACTATTTTTACGACACAACATAAGCGTGCCTTTGGCATTCTCAGAAGAGCTTGTAGGTATACAGGGTGGATTTTCTTATTGGGTCAGTGAGGGCAGCTACCAGATCCCGTGCTGCTATGCGTAAACGGTTTTTAAAGACCTTCCCTCGATTTCAAATTAATGAAGATTGGCGTTTACAGATTTTGAAAAAACATAGGGGTGCGAGAAAAACTTTTTATTAGTTTGTCAAAAATTACCTTTTTCTTGCTCCCTGTATGTTTTTTCCAAAATCTGTCAAAACGCCAATCTTCGTTAATTTGAAATTCAGGGAAGGTCTTCTTAGACCGTTTTCGCGTAGCTTCACGGGATCTGGTATTTAGCTGCCCTCACTGACCCAATATGAAAATCCAACCTGTAGATACTCGTAGTGATTAAGTATAAGTATCTTAAAATAAACGTGTTTTCCTAAAACATCACGTAACAAGATACATTGAAAACTCTGTAAAGAGCACATGATAAACTACTCATAATTTACACAAAGTACCTACTTACGAAACTTTATTCGATTTGTTTTGTACTTAAGTTAAACTGTCTTTCCCTAGACGGCCAATTGTATACGGCGACAGCGGCGGACTTCTCCGGAACGGACCCACTGATCTACCGCGAGCCGGTGCGCACGGAGCGCTCCGACCTGCGCCTGCTCAATGACCCCTCGTTCGTCGGCGCGGTCGCATCCACTAGCCACGTCTACTTCTTTTATCGCGAAACAGCCGTCGAATACATGAACTGCGGCAAGGTAACTCAAACGACCTATATGTTATTGCATCAATTCCAAAATTACATACGCCATGCTGTAATGCTTCAAAAGTAATCTGAGGTTTACTCAACGATAATCATGGCGCGCGGTTAACTAATATGTTACTATACCTGCTTTTTTACAGTTACCTGCTGCTCGATTTGCTAATTTTTATTATTATTTCTGTTACAGTCGGTGTATTCGAGAGTAGCCAGAGTGTGTCTAAAAGATAAAGGCGGGCCACACACATTTAGTGACCGGTGGACTTCGTTTATGAAGACCCGCTTAAACTGTTCAATGTCTGGAGAATATCCATTTTATTTTGACGAAATTCGTAAGTATTATTGTGATGTGACAGCTTGTTAAGCTATATGTTATGACGGATACATAAATTACGTATTTTAATTATTTCAGAGGCGACAACGGAATTAATCAACGGTATTTATGGAAGTGGCAGCAGCAGAAATGATATCATATATGCAGTATTTACTACACCGCAAAATGCTATCGGAGGCTCAGCAGTGTGCGCCTTTGCTATGAGAGATATTTTAGACGCATTTGAGGGACCGTTCAAAGGCCAAGAAAGCATGAACTCTAACTGGCTACCGTTAGAAAAGGATAAAGTTCCTGAACCTAGGCCGGGGGCCTGCGTAGAAGACAGCCGCACACTATCCGACTCGGGAGTCAACTTTATTAAAACGCATCCCCTGATGGATAAGTCAGTTTCGTCGTTCCTCCAGAGGCCAATATTGACAAGAGTTAGTTTACAATATAGATTCTCTGCTATCGCTGTACATCCTCAAGTACAAGCCATGAATGGTAACAAATACGACGTTATGTACGTCGGAACGGACGACGGTAGAGTAATAAAAGCAGTCAACGTTGCAGCGAACGATGGTATTTTCGATTCGAGTACCGATGAATACAGTAGAAACCCCGTGAGGACGGCCGTGATCTCCGAGGTACAGGTGCTTCCTCAAGGCGTCCCAATCAAGCAGATGCACGTGGCCCTCACTACGGAGAAACTAATAATAGCGTCAGGTGACATCATTAAAGCCGTCTCCTTGTCACACTGCGGCAACGTGCAATCTTGCAGGTATAGCAGCATTCCTACTTGTTTACTTTTGTCTTTTTGTCTTATCAGTTAAATACTTGGTATCTACACCAATAAAAGAACAATATCCGATACGTCAACTGGCACACCCAAGCTATCTCACTACCTACTTATAATTAATGAACTACTTATGTGGTTTAATGATTTAATTTAATGTAATGTTTGAATTGTAATTTCTTGTCTCCTTATTTATAATAAAAGACATTATTATCTTACTTTGCTGATTACATAGATATTATTAACTTCCAGGGAATGTGTGGCCCTGCAAGACCCTCACTGCGCATGGGACTCGAAGCAACAACAATGCGCTTGGGTCGGAAACAGACAATTTCCGAACCCAGAGAGATTCCTACAAAATGTAGAGAACGGAAAGACTGAAATATGTAATAAACTTCCCGCCCTTTTACCGGGCGACCGACATAGTAATAGAAATCCGGGCACAAAAAAGCCCGTGATATCCGAACCCGACACACGAAAGACTGATGACATTCAAAATGAAATACTAATAGAAGTTGTCGAAACAAATGTTCTCTCCGAAGAGAAAACTAACAAACACGAAACAGGTAAATAATAGTAGATTATACAACAAGAGCTTTAAAAACAACCCGATTAAAACAAATATTCAACCCACAACTTCTTTATGGAGATAGACATAGACATATATACAGACACATATTTTTATTAATTCCAAAAAATTTGGTGGTGGTGGTACCTAATTACTGGGAAATACTGCTTTCAACTTACTAGTGGTAACTAAGTACTGAAAAAACACCAATACGTACCAGTGGTAAATAACAGGTTAAAAAAACCGGCCAAGTGTGAGTCGGACTCGCACACGAAGGGTTCCGTACGATTATCTGTTTGTTTTTAGTATTTGCTGTTATAGTGGTAGCGGAAAATTTCAACTGTCTTGCTATCACGGTTCATGAGATACAGCCTGGTGACAGACAGACGGACAGTGGTCTAGTAAGAGGGTCCTATTTTTACCCTTTGGGTACGGAACCCTAAAAATCCAGCTGTTACCATTGATAACAACTTGGTGGCATGATAGCATTAGCGGTGATTAACCCATCTGTTGCCGTTTATCTAGTTTTTATAAAAGTTGTATTTCGTTTTCTATTTAAATTTAATCCCATTTTTAGATTAAAATAACTAGAAGTCCATAATGTTAAATTATAAAAAGGTCAGTTTTATAATGAGTGTTTATTTGTGTGCAGATTCGCTAACAGTCGCCGCCGCCGACGGCAACATCTACAGCGCGCAGGCGCTCATGACCGCCGTGGTGGCGTCCTGCCTGGT
Organism: Cydia strobilella; assembly: GCF_947568885.1. Lineage (NCBI taxonomy): Eukaryota > Metazoa > Arthropoda > Insecta > Lepidoptera > Tortricidae > Cydia > Cydia strobilella. The sequence goes on from NC_086043.1 coordinate 10,371,927, forward strand.
TACCCTTATGGTGGGATTCGTCATCGGATACCTTTTCTCTCGGCGATTTCGACACCCATTTTTTACCGATACCTCACCGTTCAATGAACAACACAATCATTTAAACAGGTAATTAGGAATGATTTCTTCGTATTAACGATTATTTACGATTATTTAGATTATGTTAAAACCTAACAAAATAGATTTTTAGTGAGTCTTAATGATTTCAAATAAGTGACTCATTTATAAACCGTCTCAACTTACTATTAACCGTTTTTGTCATAGACGAATGTTTAAAAATGCCTGAAAAAAAAGAAAAAGAAATTTATTAAAATTATGCATTTGCTTCCAGGTTAAGCCCGCTAGAAACGCCATTGAATGCTAATTCAGCGTACCTGCCGCCACGTTCCAAAAACGTGAACATGGTGGCGAACGTGTGCCCGCTCGCGAAGCAGGACAACCTGCACCTCGAGCTGGGCAAGGAGCGCACCCTCGACCTCCGCAACTCCACGGAGTCCCTTGACAAGGATCTCAAGTGCGGCACGCTACAGAAAGTTAAAAAGACTTACATTTGAAACCTACCCAAGCAAACCTTTTACGGGTCCATTACAAAGTGATAAACATTGCGTGCCAAGGCTTCCGACGAGTCGGATCGGACTAGTGTTACAGTGAATTGTGTGCAACTCTTGTAAATATTGTGATGGATAGTTGACGGACAACAATAAATACGTATCACGGGGACGTTCATGTGCGCCGAGATTGAAGCATTTTATTTATAGACTTATGAGATGTAAAAATCGACTAGTTAATAAATGGTTGAAGAATGAACGAGGTGTTTAACACTAAAACTGAATTTGTTGTGGAAAATACACACTGACTGTTATATTTAAATATAAACAATTTACCGTGTTGTATAGTATTATATCGGTTTTAGTATTGAATATCTATTTAAAACATTCCATAGGTAGTAACAATAGAAATAAAATGCATTGAGCTATGTAAATATGATATAAAATGTGTATATAATGCTGAAATAGCTAGCAGGGAGAGCTAATATCATACTCGTTATTCAGGTCTGTGAAGTTAATCAATACATACGTTGGATCATAGTAGAAAAAATATATAGAAAAATTAGATTGTAAACGTTTTCTATTACGTAGATGCAGAGTAATATCAAGCTCAAGAAAAGTTACATATTACAAATATGTTCTTATATTGAAACAAATCATATTATAAATTTCGTTAACTTTAAAATTATTATAGCATTAAAATTGCTGTGCTAAGTGCATAGTGCCTTGTAGGTTGCCAATTTAGTGCCTAAAATGTATGAAAATCGGGTATAAAGAAATATATATCCTGGTGATTATAATTCAAGCTGCATCAAATTACTTAAATATTATTTCAACTAGTAACCTGTATGTTTTTATAGTTATAATAATGTAAATATTATTCAATGGTATTAGAAATATTAATATCATATGCTTCCCTGCATGGTTACGTAAACATTTACTCCTGTTTCATATAAAATTAGCACTACAATTACTTTGATTAGCTTTCATAATCATATTGTGAGTGTGCTACTCATAATTTATTTCAATAACCAGAACTTGAGTGACCTAAATCGTTATATTAAGGTAAATTGGGCTGAAATAACCACCAGAGATCTAAAAATTAGCAAGTTTTCCCACCGTGAAACAAAGTTTTAAGATAAGGAGGTAATCTGTTCGTGTACATATTAATATACTACTTGACTAGCAGTAGAAAATAATGCTATTATATAGTATCATGACATTTAAATAAATGTTATTATTATAATTTTATTTTTAAATATTTACCTATTTTCTACATAAGTTTTCAAGCAATTGTAAAATTGTGATGTTTGAACAACAGAAATCAAGCAATCCAGTATACTCAAAATCACTTTTGTTTTACATATTTTTTATATTGTAGTGAATCAATTAAATATTTAGCAATTTTATCAATTTCCAATAATACTGGAGAAATAAAAGTATTATTACATTACGACGTAGTTTCCATTCATTTCACAGATTCTCAAAGACCCATCATTAACTTTCAGAAGAATTAACAGTATTCCCAGCTGTTACCACAAACTTGTTACCATTGGTAACAGCCAACTGGCATCTTTTACCACTGGTAATAACTGAGGGAAAAAAAATACAGTAATTAGGGTACCACCAATGTCCACCATGATCTGACCTAATTAATGAATCACGTGTTGACATATTAAAACAAAAATTTAACCCACTCCTATTTCTATCAGTACTGAACGTTAAAAAGTAACTACTGGGCTGGGAATCTAAGAAAAAAATACTACTAAAGTTAGTTGGTGGTTATTACTGAACTGAGTTTTTTTTTTTGTTGCAGTTTGTGGCAGTTGTTACCAATGGTAACAATTTGGTACTTAGTTACCACCAGTGGGAATAACCTAAATAATTATATAGATAAATACAGTTAGATATTAAAGGGTACACGGAAAGAACATGTCTAGTCACTTTAGTAACATTTTGAGTAATCGCGGTAATTCCGTGACCAGGTCTTTTTTAACTAAAAAAAGTTGTGTTACATATATTATACAGTGGTAGCAAAATATATAACTAATAGTTCATTAAGAGATCTACATTTTGAAATGAAAATCTCATTTTCCGAAAAAAGTGACTAGACATGTTCTTTCCGTGTACCCTTCAATATAGTAGTTCAGAGGTACCAAGTACCTACAATTGTCTGCAATATAATTGTAATTTAGTCATCATCATCATCTAATTTAGTATCTTGCCTATTATTTCCAATCAAAGCTTTACATCTAAACCCATGTCATCCAGAAAACTTTTTTATAAAACGATCTTCGTAGGTCCATCATTTGGGCTTTGTTGTTGATTTTTGACCAAATACTTGGTTTTGTTTGTTTGCTTGAGGCTCTTAATGATAGTGCCGCCCATGACAAACCAAGAAGTCGATTAAAAATCAACAACAAAGTCCGAATGATGGACTACTAGTAAGTACACTTGAGACGAAGATCGTCTTAATAATTTTATTTTTTATTTTTCTGGATGACATGGGTTTAGATGTAAAGCTTTGATTGGAAATAATAGGCAAGATACTAAATTACAAATATAGTACACAATAGTTATATTGAACGGGATATAGACCGTGATTACCTTTTGTATTGTTTATGAGCTCCCGATATTTCGACGCAGTTACATGCATCTTGTTCACGGGTGACCAAGTATATCCCGGTCAATATAAGTCTAGTGAAATTAACCGTGAATCATTCAAAACTCTTATTATAGAAGAAATTAAGAATTTCCGCAAGTTAGTTAAAAAGCTGGTTTTTATAAAAAAAAAATACTTTCAATATTATTTAAGACGAATTGGAACGACCGCTTCGAAACCGGTTTTCCGTACAAACGTATACCCTATTTTCCTCTCTGGGTATTAACATTATTGAAAATATTTTTACACAATTTGATGTATTTTAATCATAGCTATGCCCATGCATAGGTAAAAACAGGTTTTGTAAAAAAATAAAGTAAAAATCGAAAAAATAAATGGTCGGGCATAACTATGATTAAAATACATCAAATTGTGTAAAAAAATCCATAATGTCAATATCCAGGGAGGAAAATGAGAATTACGTTTGTATGGAGAATCGATCGTCCCCTATTCTCTTAAGTAAAGGTTACAGTTAATTTTGGAACAATGTCACGTAATGCAGAAGAATTATAAAAAAAAAGATCCAATATTGATCTAAAGTTTTTTCTTATTGACTGCTATTGCCTATAATATTCCACACAACTGTATACTATAAATCAAAATTACTTAAATGGCACTCATAACCCAGCATATCGGCATAGATGGATAGGAAAGGATTTCTTTCTTAATACATATTTGATGATTTTATCATCAAACTTTTTCGGAAAAATGAATTTACGTATTTCTACAACAAAAATATTTCCCTAATGTTTCCTTTCTATCAAAATGGTGTAAAGCCTGACCAGTAATATATGATCATTGTCAAGAGGGCGCTATTGTTGCGCATGTATAGGGTGACAGTTCAGTATAGTATGAAAAAAATACTTCCAGTGAAATTCCGCAACATGGCGCGTGATCATATATTCCTGGTCAGGCTTTACCTTGTTGTGGAGGCCATAAACACATGACTACAGAAATGTTCATTTATTTTATATTGCTTTACATAGGTAGTTATACCATACAATTGTCACTGATTTAACCATTTGATCGCCAAAGACGTCAACTGACGCGCGCATTTACAGTCCAATATCAACCTTTGTACAAAAAGCATGACCTAGAAAGGCAGATTATCTTCGGTTGAATGGATGGCAAGCGTGCGCGAGGAAAAGCACCCACGAGATGGTCTGATGCTGTGAAGAGGGTGGTTGGCGGCAACATGCAGTGCGTGACCCATATGGCTTATGACCACACACTATGGAGACAGAGCATACATGGTCGCAATCCTCAGCAATGAGGGACCGAGAAAGAAAAAGATCAACCTTTGTGGATTCCGCAAAGGTTCACGATGATGCGCTGCACACAATAGGTGTGGCATTTAAAGGGTTAAGTACATTCCAAATAATTAATATAATTACATAGAAACTGGCGCTTTTCCACTGCACTTGTGACAATATTTGTATCAATAACAACACCATCATTACAAGCAATTGCTTCCTCTTTCAAATCTGGGCACCCCTCATGGAGTAAAATAAAGTTATGAAGCACACATGAAGCATAAATCAGTGTTTTAACAGTTTCAGGCCTGTTGATGTCAATATGATTTAACTTTCTAAATCTCTCCTTAAGCAGTTCAAATGCATGACCAATATATGAGCGAGCTTTCCAGTGAATCTCATTGAACTTCATCTCTTCACTGGTTAGTAATTCTTCACTAGAAAAAGGAGTTATCAAATTTTTCCTCAACTTATACTGAGAGTCACCTAGTATGTGATTTTCAAAATCAACAAAATTCTTCAGCTCCTGAGCAAGTTTACTTTCTCTGTATACTCTTCCTTTTCTTGTTCTTCCAATTTCACCCACATGAATATCTATAAACATGAGTGACTCATCACAAACTGCCTGAAGAAGTACTATTTCAGGTTTCGTTTTTTTATTTCTTATAGATGATACCTTTAATCTGCAAGCGTCAATGAAACCCACACAATTTGGAAAATTGAATCTATTATTAACTTTCACCCTTGTGAGATGCTGTTCTTCTATTGATGGCCAGCTGATAAAATTATATCTTTGCTCAGTTAACAGTGTAGCAATTTCATGGTATATCACATTCACTGTTGATTTATGCAGGTTGAACAGGAGGCCAACTTCGCTGCAAGATGATGAGTTGATTAACAGCCAAAGAAAGACATGAACTTTTTTATCTAGTGGCACAATGCTTCCAGTCTTCAGTAAGTCTTTCAAATAGTTGATGAGAGCCTGAAATTTAAAAGAAACACTTGTTTAATAATCAAAGCATCACAAGTCATACACTTGTTCAATAATCAAAGCATCACAAGTCATTAGCACTTTAAAGCAAGCCTGATTTAATGTGCAAAAATACAGTTAGTGCATGTGGGGCATTCTAACAAAAGTATTGGTTACATCAGGCTATTATGTATTACTTGATGCAGATAAGTGACATGATATGCTAATATTACTTACGATGCATATGTAATCATCTCCAACATAAAGTGTCATTCTAGAAGAAAACCCAATACAAATAATGTTAGTAGCAATTCTGATCGAAAATCCAAGCTAGACATAATTGTTGCAAATAATTATGATATACTTAGTTACAAATCAATCATTTCAAATATTCGAAATTAAACTATTGTGAGACATACTAACTTTGCGGTTTCACTCACGTATTTTTAGTCACTCGCGCGACATGTTTCGGAGAGCCTAGGTCTCCATTGCCTAACACTAAGCACTAACAATGCCTGAGTGAGTAGCGGTCACGACGGGCGGGCGTCACGTACATTTCAAATATGTTTGCATAAAAATGTGTCTTACCTCCACTGTACTTTTTTTCATTTTGAACAATTCCACATAGTCAGCATTAGTAAAATGTATAACACTTTCTTCATAAAAGTTCTTCGATGTGCGCGAGAACGAAAGTCCACATTCAGCTTTTTTCTGGTTCTTGTCGTTGGGGAGCAATCCTTGATCATATTCATTTTGAAATATTTTATTGATGGTTGAGATGTTTTCAACGTTTTCGTTCACTACTTTTGCAACAGCAACCACTAGCCTGTTTATAGATGTAACACTGTCGCTGTCCAAAAACATTTCCGTGATGAACTTCTTGCTAATTGAATCCATCGTGCTTACTATTTACTCCTCAATAATTAAAACATTTTTGTTTACTTGCGTTGCGTTTGATTCGATCACAGCCTCACAGTCTGTCGTGTCGTTCAATCTCGTGAAAGTCGTGAAGTCGTGTCAGTCTACTGTCAGTGTCAATCATCAGTCGAGAGAAAGAAATGTTAAAAAAATCGTTCGAATATTACCCTGAAATTCATTTCCACTAGGTCGGAGGCAAAGAATATATAGTTGGTCAAGCAAATCTTGTCAGTAAAAAAGGCGCGAAATTAAAATTTTCTATGGGACGATATGCCTTCACGCATACAAATTTAAAATTTGCCGCCTTTTTCTACTGACAAGATTTGCTTGACCAACTGTATATAGTTTTTATTATCTTTAGTATTTTATAAAATACAATACAAAAGGTATTAATAATAAATAACAATAATTAAAACTAATAATAAACTAAACGTCTAATATACGCCTCCACCCTGCATCGTACCCGGCTCAAAAGTTCCCATGATGCCTGCTGTCGCGCCTTCTATACCCAGCTATGCATAATACAAGTGCCTGAATCCAATTGGGTATAGATTGCTCTGGGCAACAAAACATATCATCATGAATACACATAACACCATGCTACATGAGAGTAGGAGAAGGGGTCGACCTACGACCACACTGTTACATGTACAAGTAAATTTACTTCCGAGTTGGCATCGCACATCTGTATCAATATGAGAGTGCAGTCTACTGGCCTATCCAGAGTGACTCTCCCGTACGATTCGGTTCGCCTCCAGACTAGGTACTACCGTCTAGTACCCTGGTGTCCTGCACACCACCTGGACGTGGGGGCGGTGCCCCCACGGGATCCTCCATATGCCTGCCCCCTAGATCCGGCCCTTATACTCCAACTCATAACCGACCGTACTACATGCCTGCCTGTGTGCTTCCGATACACACTCAGGGAAGCCCCGGGCTTCCCAGTCCAATGTCGAGATTGGACTGCACCTTAGTGAAACTACGTTAACCAAGGACCGTTGGTTAACCCCTTGTTCCACTCCCATGTAGCTAGGATGTCGATTATATACGCATAAATAAGTGTATAAACACTCACCTGGGCAGGCTCTCGTTAGAGCGTGAAGGCGCACCGTGTACCGACTCAGTACACCCCGCGCCGTCCAACACCTCATGCACGTACCTCCATTTTTTCTCTAATAGCGCCATCGTGCTTTTCCCCGCCATGAGAACTGTCATTCTATCTGTCAGTGTTGCCACATGACAAAGTAGAACCTGGTTGATACCACTTACCAACTTACATCGCGCTTGGCGCTTGGCGCTTGGCGCGACACTCCCGACAACAATGAAGGTTACTGCAGCAAGGCGAGCAGGTGTCGCGTCCACTCCAGGATTTTATCCCTGGCACGAATGGCTGCGATCCGCTTGCTTCTCCCATTGCCTCTTTCCTCTGGCTGCTCCTCTGGTGGTGGGACTTCATTGTGACTGGTCATATCACGTCCAGCCAGATGATCCGCGTCGATCTCCGGTTGTTCATCGAGCACAGGTACGTGAGCATCCACGCTGGTTGGAACTTCCAACTCCCCGCTGTCCTCTTCAATCTCAGGCAAGCCTCCCTCTACAGGTTCTACCTCAGGCGTCTCGTCATCTACCTCCAGCGGGTAGAGATGGCCAATGGAACGCGTTAAAGTAGAATCGTCAACCTTGACCCTCGCTACTCTACATTCACCATCACTTCCTCTGATCAGCTCGTGGATCTTCCCCACTTTCCAGAGGTTTCTGTTCTTGAGATCCGATTTAACCTGTACAAGGTCGCCTACTTGTGGTGATCGATGAGATTTAACTCTAGGTTGCTTGGGCGAGTTGTTGTACCTCTCTCTCAGACTAGCAAGGTACTGCTTGACGAACATTCTCTTAAATTCCTCTAGGATATTGCATCCTCTCTTCCAGCTCTCAAACAGGTCGCTCTTTGTAGCAGTGTTACAAGTAGGAATATCTGCGGCAGATGGTCTCATAGTCAAACATTGTCCTAGGCTTAAGAAATCAGCCGGGCAGAGAACATGTTCCACTTCTGTTCCGACTCGTGTCAGCGGTCTTGAATTCAGTACCGTTTCCACTTCCTTCATCACCGTCAGTAACCTGGTATCATTGAGAAGGTGTTTTTCTAGAGTTCTTTTAAGGCAATGCTTCACCAAGGCCACAAGCCGCTCGTAAAACCCTCCATGCCACGGTGCTAGTTGACATATAAATTTCCACTGGATGTCATTCTTAACGCAGTATGGCTGTTGTACCATTTCAGCGACTAACTTAAAACAAGTCGCATTATCTGAATACATCCGTTGTGGCTTGTTTCTAGCAGCTATAAATCGTCGCAAGGCCAGGAGACATTCTTCAGCCGAAAGGTCCTTCACGATCTCAAGGTGTATCGCTCTTACTGTCAAACACGTGAATAAGGCTACCCATCGCTTCTCTTTGCCAGTCTGGGTACTCACAAATAGTGGTCCTAGATAGTCAATACCAGTGTAAGTGAAGGGTCTGTTGTAATTTACTCGTTCTGGAGGCAGCGCCGGTGTGCCTGGTAAACGATACGGACCGCCGCCGTGTTTGACACACTGGGTACATCGCTTTAACACCTTCATCACCTGGGCTTTCCCTTGGGGTATCCAATACCGTTCCCTGATGATACTCAATGTATGTGGAGCACCGACGTGGTAGTTACTCTCATGCGTCTCCTTTATGATTCTGTCAGTGAACTCAGAATTTTTTGGCAGTAGTATCGGATACTTCATGTCATAGCTCCAGGTGGTGTTCGCCATACGCCCACGGCACCTAAGAAGGCCGTCCACATCGACAAAGAGATCTAGATTTCGTGCTAAATGTGTTCTTTTACCATCTAGTTCTTCTTGGAAGTGCTTTCTTTGCAGATCCCTTATCTCGGACACTATTTTGGAAACAATCGTCTGCTGCTGGATGTCACCTTCTTTGTGATAGTCAGGATTGTCAAGTTCCATGCATCCATCAGTAGGATATTCACCACTCTCTGTAGGTATACTCAAATCCTGGGTTTCCATTGGTTCAACGGGATCACTGGGACTTCCTTGCTCCAGGGCCTCACTCTGGTCAGCGTCATCACCAATGGGTACTTCCTGTGTCGGCTCACCTGGGTCGTCACCCAGGACCTCCCCAACAGAAAGAAGGTTCTGATGTGCCTCATAGAGTCTATTTTGGGGCCAGCATGATTCTTCCTTGGCAAGAAACTCCGGTCCGTTAAACCAAAGTTGCCTTTTCTCTTCAAACAGTTCTGGACGTGTGGCAACATCAGCAGGATTTGCCTTTGTGTGGACATAGAACATCTCTGTGTTGAGATGGTCACGCTTGATTTCGTTTACCCTGTTGGCAACAAAGGGTGGGAGCAGTTTGTTTGACCTCATCCAACTAAGCACAACCAAACTATCTGACCACAAATATTCTTTCTCAATGCCAAGATCAAGATGGTTCCTTACGTATTTCAGGAGTCCGCTTCCAATCAAAAATCCTAGAAGTTCTAATTTAGGAATTTTCAATTCATCCTTGTCTTTGGTCTGTGATAAGTGTGATTTTGCCATCAAAAGGGAGACTGATTTTCCTTGTCTATCTTCAATCACTTTAAGGTAGACAATGGCAGCATATGCGTCTTTGGAGGCATCTGTGAAGCAGTGCAAGTGGTACTTAAGCTCACTCATTGAGACATCTGTTCCGATGTACCTCGGCAACTCTGTGTTCACTATGGATTTCAGACTTTCCATGACATTCTTCACAGACTGTGTCATCTCCGTAGGTAGTTCTGTATCCTATTTGCATTTCTTTTCACAGATATTCTGGAAGATCAGCTTCATTGACAACATGAGTGGGCATACAAAACCACATGGGTCATACACACGTGCTAGAGCCCGAAGAACTTTCCTCTTTGTGTCTATCGGAGGATCTATGCTGAAGTGGTCCTCAGTCAAATTCAGTTTCAGCGTATCTTCTTCGACATTCCACATAAGTCCGAGCACTTTGACCTGTCCATGTTTGACTGACCTATGATGTTCTGGTATCTTGTCCATAAGGCTCTGGTTGTTTGAGATCCAGTCTCTCATATTCATAGACAGCTGCTCAAACACTGTTCTGGTTTGCTCATAGATCTGTTTAGCCTCCTGCAGGCTATCAGCTCCAGTCACTAAGTTATCCACATAGCATTTGTCAGCGACTTGTTTCAGCAAGGCCTTGTTTGACTGGCTTATGTAGTGTCGGATCGTTGCTGTCAGTAAGAATGGACTCGCGACAACTCCAAAAGGTACCCTGCAGAACCTCAGATACAGTAAGTTATCCTCCGTTGCTTCCTTGGTTGTGTCCTTTAACCAGAGGAACCTTGTGACATCGCGATCATCCTCTTGAAGTGCTACTTGTAGAAACGCCTTTTCTACATCAGCCAGTATGCCATACCTCTTAGTTCGGAACTTCAAAAGTAACGCCGTTAGGTCTTCTAACATAGAAGGTCCGCTGTAAAGGCACTCATTGAGGCTTTTCTGTCCAGTAGTTTTGGCACTAGCATCGTATACTATCCTCCCCTTGCCGCCGCCATCTTGTTTCACCATATGGTGGGCGAGGTAGTGAATTGGGTGGTCTGCGTTCAAGTCTGACCCTCTAGTAACGACTTCTATAATTCCTAGGTCCAGCTGTTCCTTCAGGATCACGTCATACTCCTTGATTAAATGCAGGTCCAGTCTTTTCAGGTTACTCTTCAATCGACCTAAGCCTAAGGCCAATCCAAAATTTGATGGCAAATCTGGTGGGTACTCAATCCAGGGCCATTTGACTAAGTACCGGCCTTCCTCATATTGCACGGTCTCATTGAAGTGACGAACTGCTTCTTCCTGTCTTGTAGCTTTTGGAGAGTCCGTAATCCCTAGGTTCTCTAATGACCATAAGAACCTTACGTCTATGTTTCTTAAAGGCAGATCTGGCTCACTGAAATATGGGCAGTTAGGAGTGTGACATTGACAGTATGTGACCACTGAGAGGACTTCGCTTCTTTCTTCAGTAGTAAGCTTTCCTGAGGGCACCCATCCAAAGTCCGTATCCAATAAACAAAAGTCTTCTGACACCTGGATCTTTCTTCCTGTGAGGATAGAGCCAAAGTAGTCATTCCCGATGAGTACATCAACAACCTCTCCAACTGTATCATCATCAGCAACAATGTCGACTCCGGGATGCTTGAAGGACGTCACCGGAACACTGTCTGTAATTCTTGGTACGACGTTTACAGTAAACTGCTTAGTGACATCACGTTTCGTCTGGATGTTGACTGTTGTTCCGGGGGTTAACGTCTGCAGAGGTTCAGAAGCTCCAAAAGTGAAAATGAGTAGAAGGTCTTCCTGGAGGGTAGGCAGGCCTAACCTTTTTGCAGCTGCCAGAGTAATGTAACTCCGCTGACTACCGCAGTCTATGAAGACTCTGCCTTTGATACTTTTCTTAGTTAGAGGGTTTTGAAAAGTTGCCACTGCGGTCATCTGAGGCCGGAGTGGGACAGAATATAAGCAGGTGGTCTCCTTTACAGCGAAAGCAAGCAATCTTGCGCTTGCAGGATGATGCCTTATGGTTGCGTCGTAGGCAGTGTAGACACCTTCCCGTTACTTGCTTCTGCCGAGCTTCGACTGTATTGTATTTGCGACAGTCCCTGCTAGCATGTCCTTTCAGGTTGCAGAACAAGCATGCTCTCTTTGCTTGCTTTGATGGTGGTGCTCCAGCATTTCCCGCGTGTTTCCGCTTCCGGCTACTCTGAGACCTTACTTCTGTACGTACTTGCAACGCCTCAGTTGTGCTACTGCCAGGCACGGCAATGTACTTTGGACTCGGTACAACTGTATCCGCTGACTTTTCCATTGCTGTGATAATTTTATCTAAATTATTTCTAATGGCCATCAAGTCAGTAGCTTCACCTATGAGGTGGTGCTCATGGATCACCTTTTCTGGGAATTTTGACAAGACTAATGCTCTCAAATGATTGCCTCCAACCGGTTCCCCGAGCTTCTCCAACACCCTGATATTCCGTTCAACACTGTCCAGGACACTACGGCAGCTGGCACTAGTATAGTCTGCCTTTTGGAGGTTGTTGAGGGCCGTATAATGTGCGTCAATCAGAGTGTCAGTTGACCCGTAACGCCGCTTCAAAGTTTCCACTGCAATGGAGTAGTTTGCATTGGTAGCCGCTATTCCTGAAACTGTTTCAAGCGCTGCGCCCTTCAGGCAGCTCAGGAGGTACATTAGTTTCTCAGACTCCTGTAACTGTCTATGGTCTACATTAGCAGCAAACCGGTCCCAAAACTCGCACCACTTCAACTTGTCCCCCGAAAAGGATGGAAGACTTAATTCAGGTAGTTTGGATTTTTTAACAGTTTCACTCCGCCTTTTGCCAATCTGTAATGCAATTTCCAATTCTGTCAATAGATCTTCAGCCTTAAGTTGATCTTGGGTCATCTCAACCACATCTGCCTCCGGTTCGACACTTAAATATTGAAATAACTCCTTTTCAAAAGTCCCCAAGCATTGCTTCAATTTTAAGTGGATTGCTGTGAATTCCTCTTCACTGACAGCTCCCTCCGCTTGCAACTGCTCCCAGAGGGCTTGAGAGTCCGCAGTCACCTTTTGTAATTTTTCATGGCGCAGCTTAACCCGACTGTACAAGCTTGCCATGGTGACGGCCTGGAAACCGTCCTGCCGTACAAGTTTTCTTTTCTTTTTTCGGTCCGGGCGGTGGAATTAATACGCGCATACGTATCACAAAACTAGTCTCGAACTGGCCAGGTATATTCCCTACTTCTTTGTGCAGCTGCAATTCTGCTGCAACTCGCTTTGGAAATGATTTCCTTTACCAGAACTGAGATCGCACTTCTCACAACACTGATTTATCCACGAACACTTACAACCATGAACTTAAACAAGAAACCTCAGGACGCCACTCGCTCAAGTAACTTTGAATACCGCGAAACTTATGTTTTTTCCTCGTTGATTTTTTTCTTGACTTGTTGGGTCTTGCCAGAGTTGCCAGCGCACAGTGGTGCGTTCCAATTCTCATTCACGTCCGAAACATTTTTTGGCTTATCGGTAAATTTACCAAATAGTAAATCTATTTAAACGCGAATAAGAAATACAAATTATCATGAGTAATCGAATTCATAAAAGTAATTATTAAATGCCCTTCATCTGACATTCTTTACCACGCTCTTTCATTTATCACTGAAAATAAAATGATGAAATGAAATCCGAACGTACCCTTACGGGCATAGATAAGAAAAAGAGGAACAACCATTCTTTTACAATCATATAAAAGGTATGATGGCCAACATAACATAAAAAATACCTTATGGCTAAATTCTTAAAACAAATTATTACACAAGAACAAATGTATAATTATAACAATTACGCAACATTTCACAACACTTAATCTAGCCTAGGGTGCACCCTTTTACCTCTAAAGTCAAACAAAGGTTAAATTAGTATTATGGAATTAAAACAACATTCATTTTATATTTCTTTATTACTTCGTTGCATGCTGTGAAAGAAATAATAATTAATTACGTATTTTCAAAACAAAATACGCCGAACAGGTACCTTGAGCTCAAACAATTCAAAACTTAATTTGACAATCTCAGCTACAAGGCCCTTCAAAAGGGATCTTCAGATGGAATAGCCAAACCTAATCTGGCTTCCCACCATCAGAAATCTCAGATCATCTCCACCATTTTTGTCGCGCCTTCTATACCCAGCTATGCATAATACAAGTGCCTGAATCCAATTGGGTATAGATTGCTCTGGGCAACAAAACATATCATCATGAATACACATAACACCATGCTACATGAGAGTAGGAGAAGGGGTCGACCTACGACCACACTGTTACATGTACAAGTAAATTTACTTCCGAGTTGGCATCGCACATCTGTATCAATATGAGAGTGCAGTCTACTGGCCTATCCAGAGTGACTCTCCCGTACGATTCGGTTCGCCTCCAGACTAGGTACTACCGTCTAGTACCCTGGTGTCCTGCACACCACCTGGACGTGGGGGCGGTGCCCCCACGGGATCCTCCATATGCCTGCCCCCTAGATCCGGCCCTTATACTCCAACTCATAACCGACCGTACTACATGCCTGCCTGTGTGCTTCCGATACACACTCAGGGAAGCCCCGGGCTTCCCAGTCCAATGTCGAGATTGGACTGCACCTTAGTGAAACTACGTTAACCAAGGACCGTTGGTTAACCCCTTGTTCCACTCCCATGTAGCTAGGATGTCGATTATATACGCATAAATAAGTGTATAAACACTCACCTGGGCAGGCTCTCGTTAGAGCGTGAAGGCGCACCGTGTACCGACTCAGTACACCCCGCGCCGTCCAACACCTCATGCACGTACCTCCATTTTTTCTCTAATAGCGCCATCGTGCTTTTCCCCGCCATGAGAACTGTCATTCTATCTGTCAGTGTTGCCACATGACAAAGTAGAACCTGGTTGATACCACTTACCAACTTACATCGCGCTTGGCGCTTGGCGCTTGGCGCGACACCTGCAGCATTCCCTCGCTGCACTGCAATTGAGATCTGTTGAACCAGGTACGATACAGAGCGGGGGTCGCATATATATAATATATATATATATATATATATATATATATATATATATATATATATATATATACTGTATATTATAGTCTGTCAAGCTATTTCCGTCAGTAGAAAAAAAGCGGCAAATATAAAAAATGTAGGCGCCAAGGGTTATCATCCCATAGAAAATTAGAATTACGCGCCTTTTTCTACTGACAAAGTTGTTTGACCGGCAATATGTTTGCACAAGTTGAGAATCAAAATTTGCGACTTTTGTATACTTGTACAAGTCTAAAATTTTGCGCAAGTAGCTTTCACGTTATATTCATAACACACTACCGCACCGTACCGCGACCTTGGTGCGCCACACCCATAAGTCAGAGCAAGATAGGGATAAAAAAAAAAAGCCGTTTATTCACACTAAGTTTAGGTTACATTTGTAGGTTGAATCTATCTTAATTTGCTTAGTGGTGAACCCCTCTTTGGGTGAAGGCCTCCTCCAACTCAATCCATTTGCTTCTGTTTGAAGCTATTGCCATCCATTGCTTTCCCACAGCCTGGGATAGGTCATCAGCCCAACGCTGCTGCGGCCGGCCAGCGCGCCGCCCTCCTGGTGGTCCTCTCCATTTTGTTGTTTCTATGGTCCACCTCTTGTCAGTATAGCGTGATATGTGGCCAGCCCAGCGCCATTTTAGGGATAAAGCTTGTGGGAGAGCATCGACTACTCTGGTCTTTTGCCTAATTTTTTTGCTGTTAATTTTATGTATCTTCCTTATTTTAAGGATACTTCTCTCCATTGCTCTTTGGGTTCTTATGATCCTAAGTTGGATTGTTTTTGTGTATGTCCATGTTTGGCAGCCGTAAAGCAGGCATAGGGATATCATATATTTATTTATTCATACTGACCGGACCAAGGTCGCGGTCCGGTACGCCCGTCTGTAATAGCTTTTACGTTCATATATAAAAGCGTAACAGACGTAACAGACTAGCGCACGCATCGATAGTGTGTAAGGTGGTCGCCGTACGTGCGTTAAGGACGCAGCTATACGTTAGAGCGAGAAAGAGATGCTTTAAGCCATTCTAAAAATTCGAGAGAACAGTTTGTGTAGCACTCGTGCGCGAATCGCGGCGCGAAGCCGCGAACGTGAGTGTGGAGTCTATTTCGTAGATCTGCGGACTAGCCTCCACATTCGCGTTCGCGGATTGGCGCCGGGATTTGCGCACGAATGTGGAGGGTGCATAAGTAGGTGTTATGGGGTAGTTTTTTTTATTATTATTGAACTCTAAAGCCCCTCCACACTCGTGCACGAATCGCGGCGCGAAGCCGCAAACGCGAGTGTGGAGTCTAGTTCGCTAATTAGCGAAATCGCCTCCACACTCGCGTTCACGGCTTCGCGCCGCGTAGTCTGGAGCGCGCTTAACAAAATTTTGGGTGGTAACTACTGGGAAAAAAAATCCCATCTTTTACCAGTGATAACTACTGGGAATTATTTTATCCAGTAGTTACCAGTGGTAAAAGGTGGGAAAAAATCCCCGTAGTTACCACTGGTAACAACTTAAATAAAATCACCATACTAAATATTCGCCTCGCTATTTGGGTTTCCGTCCGTCCGTGGACGAAAACTAAACACCTACTTCATAAAATTGTTGTTAGTTTTCGTCCACTAAATTTCTCTTAGATTTCTTTAAAAACCTTCATAAAACTGATAATTTTTAGGGTTCCGTACCCAAAGGGTAAAAACGGGACCCTATTACTAAGACTCCTCTGTCCGTCTGTCTGTCACCTGTCACCAGGCTGTATCTCATGAACCGTGATGGCTGATAGCTAGAGTTTAATATTTTCACAGATGATGTATTTCTGTCGCCGCTACAACAACAAATACTAAAAAGTACGGAACCCTCGGTGGGCGAGTCTGACTCACACTTGTCCGGTTTTTGCTTTAATATACTTCTAAGTTATACATACTATTACATAGCTAAAAATATTACTTATTAAAATAGCTATAACAATTTTATTAATAACCTTACCATGAACATTTCCCGCCTAAACTTTTTTCTTGGTTTTATGACCTCTGAAAGGCACGCGAAGCTGCAATTAATGTTTTATTTTTAATACGCTACTTACGATATATCATGTTTATGTAATCTATTGTTTAGACATTAAGGATTGCAACACCAAGTCCAAAATTGTGTGGTAAGGTAGGTTTATATTCAAATTATACACAATTTTTTACCCTGGGTATCTGACACACTAACCCTATTTCATGTGACATTCATGACACCATCGTAACATTATTTGAAGCACAATATTGTATGGAAACCAATGGAACCTTAAATTAAAGGGAAGTTGATGGTAGTGGAAAGAACTGTACTACATAGTAGTTTCGACTTTTTATTGCTTAACAGATAACATTATCATAATTACTGTAGAATACATTGTAAATGCAACAATTGTGTAAAAGACTGGAATCACTGAAACTGGCAATAATCTTTTATTATTTTAAATAAATAAATAATAGAGCATTATTCTTCTAATAGGTAATTTATTTATGTACTCTACACTTAGTTGTCAGTAATAAGTATCAATAAGTTTAAATCTAATTATAAATGCATTACTATAGATAACAATTTATAATTTTCCCCTGAAATGCAAAAGTAAAGTCCAAGTCGAAACATACTGGTTAATTTTTCTTCCATATCAGAGTTTTGTTATTAGCTGGCATTTCTATTGTGTCTATAAGGGATAAATTGTTTTCTTCGCCTAATTTAATCAGTTCTGATAAATCACGGAGACCCCAAGATGGATCTCTGGCCCTCAATCCAGCATCAAACTCGATGTTACTCTCTGGTGTTATTACACCATCCTTGCTATAAGGACCATAAGTTATCATTAGAGCATCTGACTTTAAAAAAATACCAGCATTCTT
Organism: Cydia strobilella; assembly: GCF_947568885.1. NCBI lineage: Eukaryota > Metazoa > Arthropoda > Insecta > Lepidoptera > Tortricidae > Cydia > Cydia strobilella. Next base: position 10,389,806 of record NC_086043.1, read on the forward strand.
AAATAATCCTAAAGTACATTCAAAGGGGCTGATATGAATCATATTAGCACAATATATATAGTCAATGCTGTTAGCCTCAAAATGGCTTGCTAAACTGTCACAAATGTTTATGTGAATTGGCTGGTGTATGTTTTTAGTTGGACAATTATTTGCATAGTATGCAATACTTCCAAGTACACTCTTGTCATAATCAGAAGGCTGGAATTTAACTCCAGGAAAATTTGGAGCAAAGTGTGCTAAATGTTGACCGGAACCCGAGGCAATCTCTAGGAATAAAGGGCTGTCATCTTCAATGCTGTCCACATCACATATGACAAACCTCTTCAAAACTTGGAGAATAGGTTCTTGATTTCTTGAAGCAGCTGGATAAATCAGTTTTTCTCCATTTATACTGTAAATAAAAAACAAATAGAATATTTAGATATAAAAAAAAAACAAGAAGAATTTAAATTACACACACTTTTCTTCATTGGGCTGTCGCTTATTACTTACTTTTCATTTCCGTGAAACTCGCTCGCAAACTCTCGGCCCTTTTTAACAGATCCCATTATTTTCTTTAATAATTGAAGTTTGCTGCACAGTTTAACTTGGTTCGTGTAAGTTAATATGATTTTGAAGAAATTCATAAACTGAATTTATAGTAATTGATAACAGCAACTCAATAATTAAAAGAATAACTGATAACGAGACAAGCAGTGATGTAATTTGGTATTTTATTGAGAAATTAAAAAGAAAGATTAATTTTCTTCACCGGGATCTTGTCTGGGCCGAGGTTTTGACTTTTGACAAGTTAAATTGACACTATTCATCAGTCACATCGTCACATCAGTGTTGTCATGTTATTCAGAATCGCATCCATCGCAATCATCGCATCAATCGAATCCATAGACATAGTATATACAAGTAGTTATAGACGCGCCACCGAGCGACCGGGGGTAAGAGAAAGAATATTCATATAAAATTCACATTCACAGCATAGGATTTTTCTCTCTCACTCATTAATTTCGGTATTTCGCCATCGCCTCCTACCTATGATGCCATCCGGTCGGTGATAAGGACTAAGCAAGGCACTATTTTCTCTTATAGGAATCGCAATAACACTATCTTTCTCTATCAAAGAGTGTCAGGCCCTTGATCGAATCACATCTTGACTCATGTGATGGATCCAAATATCCTTGGTGTTACTCAGTAAATTTCCTACTCCTTGAGTTGACCCAAGCAGGACAAATCGCGATAATTAAATATGAGGACAAAATTTATAACCGCACCGACCATGTGCTTTTCTTGCGATTTCCGAACGCGTTCTAAACGTCAACCTCTGTCATGACAAATCTCAAGTTGCTCAAGCCAAGCACCTCTTCCGTTTCGACACTTTCGACCACTCTTTCATTTCAAGCTTGCTTCAGTTGCTTTGCTTTGCTTCACAATACGAAACAAATTAGGATTGGCAAGGGCCCTAGATGCTGCCATTTCTCTAATAAATAAAAATAACGTTGCCTTAGTTTAACAACAACGATATTCGTTGTAAACATGGCAAAAAGGGCGGCATCTACTGCCTTCGATTTAGAAGATGAACCTGGCGAAAAACGCGTAACCAAGAAAGAAGGAAAGAAGCATTCATTGGATTCGGATGAGGAGGATAGCGGTGCTGAAGAAGAGAGGAACAATGTTCTTAATGCTGATGATATCGAAGGAGAGGAAGAAGGCGTAGCAGCGATTGAAGGTGAAGTAAGTAGGCGCTGTCATGTCAATATTTTGTTTTTAGGTTTCTATCAAAAATAGCTGTGTATCATAAGTACTAAATAAAATTCTATGCTGGAGGGGGGGTAATGAGCAAAAGGTTTTATTAATTGCAGCAGATACACGTAAATGTGGCTTTCAAGGGTGATCCAATCACCATTTTTAGCATCCCTACTGTTGCGCTGCCACGCACTTTGAATAGATTTCCTTCTGAATCAATCTGTACGCAAATAGTTAAGAATATTTAATGCTCCCAAAGAACATATTTAAAATAATAAGTACAGAAACTTCTTTTGTGGGTACTAGACAACAATATATATTATATAATAGGGGGGGGGGGGGGGGGAATTGCTTTAAATCACCCCCACAGCATCAGTTATCCTCAAACAAGAATCATTTAGAATCATTTATTCATCAATTGTGCATTACAGGTAATGAATACAGGTGTTATAAACAATTTGTTCTCTGTAATATGTCTTGCGACGTACAATGATTTTGGTTACCTAGCGCATGCAATATTATTAGAAATGTCACTTTATTTAAAATAAAAATAATCAATAAGTTGTAATTAATAATTTAAAATAAATAATGATTAATGGGTAATTATATAAGTCAATCATTCATTTGTCAAAGTGTCCATCAGAAGGCAACTTATTTTAAGATCCAACCCGAAATCATCCCTAAAGAGAGTGAAAAGGGGGGTGAAATTGAGATTGAATGGCCTGATAATTGATGTATGCTTAAATTGGATGATTGCTATTACAGTTTATCCAGGCGCTAAACTTACTCTAGCTGCTGTTACTGATTCCAGGCAGATGAAGTCACAGGCAAAAGCTAGTAAAGAATAACACCCCATAGGTTAATTATTGTATAATTTACAGATCACTATCACACCATTCAACATGAAAGAGGAGCTGGAAGAAGGCCATTTTGACAACCAAGGCCAATATCACTGGAAGAAAGAAAAAGAAATCAGAGATGGTTGGCTTGACAACATAGATTGGGTGAAGGTAAAAGGCAGGCCTGAGGACAAGTACAAGGTGCACAGAGATGATGAAAATAAAGGCCTTGGTGATGAGTCTAGCAGTGAAGATGAAGAGGTGGCTGAAAAGTTTGACCTATATGAGAATTATAAGGAAATACTGAAGCATATGAAGCCAAGGGAGACAATTGCAAAAGCTTTACAGAGACTCGGTAAGCATAGCTGATTATTGAAAAGGGTCATATGTAAAGCAAAGTCAAAACTATCAGCAAACAGTAAACTTGCTAGTTCATTGAAGCGTGTGGCACAAAGTGCTAATCTGTTCCTAAGGGTTAAATTGTGAAACTGTTCATGGCACAAAATGATGACTAATGTTAAATAATGCATGTAGTTGGGGTATTCTAGAAATGAGTCAAGAGGGGATATTAGTTATTACTGCAATGTTCTGCCACCAGAGTGCACCACTATCCTTTTTAGTAAAACCATAGAGTAATTTATACATACCTTTAACAGGTGTTTGACAAGTTTTCAGAGATAATAAAATATGAAATTGATGCATCAAGGCGGTTTGTTTACAGAGGACCTACCTGGAAACGCGAATCCGAAATTTCGCTATCTGCCTCTATCGCTCGAATATGCAAGAGTGACAGAAATGTTAGATAATGAAATTTCGATTTTCTTGTTTCGCGATAGACCCTCAGATTGTTGTAGTGGTGCCACCTACGCAGAGTTTCGCGTAATATTCCCTATTAGGCAAATGCACCTAAAATTTTGGTGCCCTTTTATGACTCCTACACTATCGTTGATAGTATCATCGGTAAGATCAACATGCAAGTATCCACATGATCGCCTGTACAAAGCAGGCGATCCTTGGTGAGGAATCGAGGATAGACAATGCCTGGCAGGGACTGCCGAATATGCCCTCTACACTATCGTGACCGCCAGTCATCGTCTATCATTGCCGGTATTGTACTTACTTACTGCTTACTGCTAGCCTTTCTCTGCAGACGTCTTGTCTGGTTGCTCTTGGCATAGGTCTTTCCCATATTCCTCCACGAGTCCCTGTCCAGAGCCTGTCTTCTCCAGAAGGCTCCAGCCACCTGCCTGAACTCGTCTTCCCATCTCATTTTTTGTCTTCCATCATCCCTTTTTCCGTCTCTTGGGTACCATGTTGTGATGTCTGACCATTTTTCTCTCTTGTCTCAGAGCATGTGGCCGGTCCACTTCCATTTCAGTTTTGTCATAGTGTGGTTTACGTCAATTATTTTTATTCTCTTTCTAATGTCCTCAAGTTTTATTCTATCTCTAAGTTTTATATTCAACATTCTTCTTTCCATACTATTTTGGCAGACTTGCGAGAGCTTTCCTCTCCTTGACAGTTAGGGCCCAAGTTTGACATCCATATGTAAGGCAGGGAAGGATACAAGTGTTAAATACTTTGGACTTAATGTTTGTTGGTATTTGGTTGTTCTTCACTATTTCCTTTAATGACCAATATCTTTTCCATGAGTTCCCGATTCTAGTGTCTACTTGTTGTGTCAAGTTTTGAGGTGATATCACTTGTCCAAGATATGTGTATTGTCCAAGTCCCCTGGCCATGAAAGTCTGAGCATTTAACACCGCAAGGGTGCTTGCAACGCTGTTTTCGCTGTGTATGACACACTCCTTTGTACCCATAGAGATGACAAAAACTGTTGTTGTACCCATTATAAAGAATAAAACAGATGATGTGTCCTCTATAAATAATTATAGGCCTATTTCCCTTGCTACGGTAATCCCGAAAGTTTTTGACAGTTTGCTAAACGCCGAACTGGATAAGTATTTGCATCTACAATCTACATAGTGCGCAGTTCGGGTTTAGGCCTGGACTGTCTACAGAAAGTGCCATAATATGTATGAAGGAAACAGTCCGATACTATACAAACAGGAACACACCTGTATTTGCTTGCTATTTAGATCTGTCAAAGGCTTTTGACTTAGTGAACTATGGGCTGCTATGGAAAAAGCTTTGTGATGCAAATGTACCTAAAGAAATAATACATGTTTTTAGATATTGGTACTCTAGTCAAATTAATGTCGTTAAGTGGGGTGATGCAATGTCTGATGAGTATGGTCTTGACTGTGGGGTAAGACAGGCCGGGTTAAGCTCTCCTAAATTGTTTAACTTGTATATGAATGCACTTATCGAGGAGCTCAGCAGCATGCATGTTGGTTGCTGCATACAAGACACAAGTTTTAATAATATCAGTTATGCAGATGATATGGTGCTGTTGAGCCCCTCGGTAGGAGGGCTTAGGAAATTGCTAAAGGTATGTGAGCAATATGCAACTAGTCACGGCCTTAAATATAACTGTACAAAAAGTGAATTTGTGCTCTTTAAGCCTAGTAATAGATGTGCAGATGACTTTCCTCCAGTATTGCTCAACGGCGTGCCTTTAAAACAGGTATCTCAATTTAAATACCTAGGGCATGTAGTGTGTGATAACATGAGGGATGATAAGGATATAAAGCGGGAGCGTAAGGCGTTAGCGACTAGAGCGAATATGCTGGCTCATAGGTTTAGGAGTTGCACCGCGCCAGTAAAAATAACCCTATTTCGAGCTTTTTGCACGACTTTTTATACATGTGCACTATGGACCAGCTATACGCAAAGGTCGCTAAGTGACCTGCGCGTCCAGTATAACAATGCATTCAGGGCGCTGTTGCGGTTGCCTCGTTGGTGCAGCGCGTCCGGGATGTTCGCGGATGCGCGCGTGGACGGGTTTCCGGCCAACATGCGAGTGCGCTGCGCGGCCGCGCTACGGCGCCTGCGGGACAGCCGCAACAGTCTCCTAGCAGTTATAGCTGACAGGCTCGACAGTCAGCTTATTGTGCACTGGACCAGGGTGCACTCATTGGTAGCTGCGCACACATGAGTATGTAGCAGCCAATGAGTGTACCCTGGCTCCTGCCAAAATAGAAATACACTAATAATAATATAAATAATTTAAGTTTAGTTGCTTAAGTACTAACATGTATGGACCATTATTATGAAGTCTGAAATAAACGATATTTTTTTTATTGTTCTACATAGGCAATGAGGTTGTGGTTTATGTATATGTCTTCCTTTACACTGTTGGTCATTATCTTGGTCTTTTCAGTGTTCATAGTTAGCCCCACTTCTTTGCTGCAGTCTGCAAGCTGTTATAGCATTACGTTTAGTTCCTTCGGGTTGTCACTCAGTAGAATAATGTCGTTGGCAATCCTTAGATTTGTTAGTTTTGCTCCATTTATGTTAAGACCAAAAGATTCCCAGTTAAGTTTTCTGAATACATATTCTAGAACTGCAGTAAACAGCTTAGGTGATAAGGGGTCTCCCTGCTTAACTCCTTTCTACATGTTAAATAATTGACCATCTCTTTCTGTTCGTATTTTAGCTGTTGAGTTTTTATATATTTCTTGGATTATCCTTATGTATTTTGTCGGTATGTTTTGTGTCCTCAACGCTTCCCATATGTACTTATGTTTCAGTGAGTCGAACGCTTTATTGTAATCCATGAAAGCAAAGTAGTAGATTTTGTTGTATTCTTCATGTTTTTCTATCAGCTGTTTGATTGTATGGATATGGTCGACAGTTGAAAATCCACTTCGAAACCCAGCTTGCTCTTTAGGTTGGTTTTCCTCTAATTCCCTGTTTATTCGGTTTAAGATAACTTTGGACATACAAATGTCTGTTTAACCACTAAAGGTTAATTGATATTTCTAGCATGTCTACATATTTATTTTATTGTTTTAGGTGCTGGTTCAAAAATGTCAAGTGCAGAAAGATGGAAAAAGAAGAAAGCAGGAATTGTTGATGAGGGAAGCAAAACGGTCACCAGAGTCACAGAACTTGCCAATCAGATACTTACCAATACAGGCAACATGGACATTTACCAAGAGACTTATGAGAAGATCAGTGCCATTATATCCAAGAATGAAAGTAAAAAGAATGATGCAGATTTAGACATGTATGCTGATGACTTTGATCAGAAAGAAAAGCAAAGTCTCAATAAAGAGAGTGGCAGTGAGGATACAAAAACTGAAAATGCAGACGAAGACGATGATGCGCCCAAAGAAGTTAAATGGGAGTTCAAATGGAAACAAGACGATGATGCTGAGCTTTCAGGACCACATTCCACAGAGCAAATGCAGAAATGGGTGTCAGAAGGATATTTCAAAACTGGTGTGTGGGTGAGGAAGCATGGAGAAGACAGTCAATTCTACAGTTCAAATAGAATGGATTTTGAATTGTACTTGTGATGTCAATAAATCGGTACAATACAATTTATTTTTCTTTTAAACATACTTTTTTCTACTTTTAAACAACTTATTTACAACATTAAAGACATTAAAATCAGTCATGACTTTTGCGATTTGATTAATTAAAACTATAAATAATGTTATAACTTGAACTATAACAAATTGTGATATTGAAGTGCCGATCTCCAACCAACTTCCAGTGTTTCTAACATAGTACAGCAACTGAATGCCCATAATGTTCGAGTATATGAGTACTATGATATGTAAGTACCCTGTTGGTGCCTGGAAAGAAAAGGGTTTTCATACAGTAATTCCTTTAGTCTAATACACATTTATACACTTGTCATCTTGAAGCCTAAGGGCGTCCGCTAGCTGGCGCGGTTGCACTGAGCGTGTGAGCGGTTTACGAACAATAGTTTTAGCAACGCTAACTCGTCGGACACGTGCCATGGCACCCGCGTCGTGCATGCGCCCGCTCCGTGCATCCCAGCGCCAGCTAGCGGACGCCCTTAATCGAAAACTAAACCTTGACAGTTGACACTACGCCCATTAGCAGGTGCTGCGCCCCCACCCCACTGTTTACGCACGCTCTCTTAAGCACATCCCACACTGGCTGAAATTAAGGACCTGAATCTATAGTCACGGAATGGTTTTTGTGTAGGTATCGAAAATCCAGATGACATAGGTTAAACAATATCTTAATTTCAGCCCGTGATGGGTGCACTTATCCGTTGGACAATTCTTGTGGCTTAAATCGGAAAATTTAACATAACATCCACACCACGTACCATTTAACAGCCCCCTTTATGAACTTAAAATAAAGTAGGTATTAAGGGCCCTCCACACTCGTGCGCGAAGCCGCGAACGCGAGTGTGGAGTCTAGTTCGCTAATCAGCGAAATCGACTCCACACTCGCGTTAGCGGCTCCGCGCCGCGTAGTCTGGAGCGACCTTTAAAAATAAAACTGTCAAAGGAGGCTAACATACATTTCCACACATACCTCTGTCAAATACTGTACGCCTCTAAAACAGCACGCGACACTCAAGAAAGGCGTCAACGTCTTCAGTAGAATCAATCCAGTAATTATGAATGGCTGGAAGGACGTTATGAAACACGTAACCCATCGAACTTCGAATGAGTTGAGTGACGCTATATTTCCGGTTCCGAAAAACGCTAAAATTACATAAGCTAGCTGTAAATACTGTTAAGGAAATTAAATAAATATTAGATGGGAATAAATATGCCATCATATTCGCCTAAAAATTGCTGGACAAAGTTCTCTTACGAGAATGTACATTGTGCTCTGAGCCTTCCACCAACCTTTTCATTCGTTCGTCTATTTGCCCCTCTAGGTATATCTTGCAAGTGCCCTTAAGGATCCCCGGCAAGCTCGGTTCTCCATACAAACTTAGTTCCGCTCTCATTTTAAAACGACTGCTAGATTGCTCTGAAACTTTGTACTCACAAAAGGATAAGGTATATCTATGTCTGTAATTAGTTTATGTAGCTTTAGATACCATAGTTAAAAAAATACTGCGAATTTAAGTTTCTCATACAAATCTTGTTTTTAGAGTTCCGTACCCAAAAGGTAAAAACGGGACCCTATTACTGAGACTCCGCTGTCCGTCTGTCTTGTCTGTAACCAGGCTGTATCTCATGAACCGTGATAGCTAGACAGTTGAAATTTTCACAGATGATGTATTTCTGTTGCCGCTATAACAACAAATACTAAAAAGTACGGAACCCTCGGTGGGCGAGTCCGACTCGAACTTATCCGGTTCTTGTTTTATTAAACTTCTAAGTTATACATACTATTACATAGCTAAAAATATTACTTAAAATAGCTAGAAAAATGAATAAACTTACCATGAACATTTCCCGCCTAAACTTATTTTTTTTTTGTTTTATGACCTCAAAAGAAAGGCACGCGAAGCTTATATCATTTTTATGTAATCTATTGCGATATATAATTTTTATGTAATCTATTGTTTAGAAATTAAGGATTGCAATACCAAGTCTAAATTTGTGCGGTAAGGTAGGTTTATGTTCAAATTATACACAATTTTTTGGTTTATTTCGTTTGTTTTATAAACTGGAGCTATATGAACTAATTACAGCCCTAGATATACCTCATGTCATTGTATGTGCAAAGTTTCATTACAATCCAACACGTAGTTTTAAAATGAGAGCGGAACTACGTTTGTATGAAAAGGTGCAATTCGGCCGAGCTTGCCGGGGACTCTTAACCCATAGAACACCACGCCTATCGCGCGCGGCGTGTCATCGTGAACATGAACCTTGTCGTAATGCGCGAAGGTTGATATTGGGCTGTAGCCGCGCGCGTCACTTGACGTCTTTGGCAGTCAAAGGGGAATATCGATCCTCGGTCTGTCGTGTCGTCAGTGATATATGTAATACAAAGAGGATATAATAAGATAGAGCGGTACTGTCATAGTAGATTTTGTAACCACAGTAAATTCACTGCCATCTATCAACACACTTTAAAACTAAAAATGAAGAGTTATAAAACTACGATAAAATGTATTTAAATATGGATAAATGATTTTTTTTATTTGCATTAATTATTTTTATGATTTTGACCCATGTTCTTTCACTGATATGCGTTAAAATTATTAAATAACAAACGAAACCGTCAACGCCATCTATACGACAGTAAGCCAAAGCTAGTAGCGCCCTCTGATCGAGAATCAAATTTTCTTGATTTTCGAGGCACGTTTTTTCCTTAGACTGTATCCATCTATTACGGAGTTATATCTATCTTTGATGTAATATAAGTAGATATTTTAAATTTAGTTATAAAGGATACGAAAAAGAACGCCCTTCTAAAATCGTCACTACTTATACTTCTTTCAATAGATGTGAGACTTCGTTTTGTTTTGTCTTCTTCAACAGATGATTTGTCAAATGTGCAGTCAATTATCTGTAAATAAAGCATATTCAATCATTTTTTTATATAAATAAACAAATAACAGTTCATAATCTACATTTTACCTAATACAGGGATTACAGGGTGAGAGGTGTCGGTATGGATCAAACGAAGGCTAAGGATAGCTGACCTTACAGGCTACCAATTTAATGGTGGTGTAAAATTTATATTTATATAGCAATCATAAATACATGTTTGAGTTCACAATATATATGTAGCAGATCTGCTCCTAAGCATACCAAAGGTTAATAAAACAAGTGTAAGCAGGTTGTGAAGGGCAAGAGGAATAGGAATCAACCGATACGTCGTCATTTTTAAAAATTCCGGCCAGTATCCTAAGCTACAGGGTGTACTGAATCATCAGTACTTAAATCCAGGTAATGTTTAAACAGTTTTAATAATTTAAAAAATAGTACGGGACTATACTACTGGGAGAGGGAGAGAAGAGGACAATTTAACTACGCGGTCGAAGTCAGCGACCAAAAGCTAGTAAAAGTAGTAAGGTGTATTCGGGTAATTCCGAAAATCACACCAAATTCCATCGTATTCGCTTTTTGCCCGTTGATTTCGGCATTGTTAAGCTGTCTGTTCTTACCCTCTTGTCTTTTTCTTACCCTTACGCGTCCGAGGTGAAGAAGCTTGAATTCAATCAAAACCCAACACATGACATTGCAATTTAGCGTGACTAGAAAGAGCCCTTCATGTGCCACGGAAAGCAGGAGATAAAATATAAGTATTGATGTGTTTATGGTCATTAGGCGGCATACTAATCTCTTGGAACTGGCCATCGGTAGCGTAAGCGAAACAACTGCAAGAAAAGAAATCCTTATACACTACGTTTTAAATTCTTGCGTCTTGTTTTGTGTGATGGAAATGATTGACCTGAACCGGACTTATTAATAGACACTAATAGTAATAAATAATAAACATAGAGTCACCACCAAAGACTATCTTTACTATAAAGCATGCTCAATAACATCCGAACATGCACTGTAACAACTTGTAACTCAATGGATGACTGTTATTGGCCTTGTTTTATGTAAACATAATTATGTCTTAGTTATATTTACGGCTGTTGTTATCCTTAATACCAATAAAATAAATAAATAAAATTGAAAATAGAGTCGAATTCAGATACGATAAATTACCTGCAGTCACCCACGACATTAGTTGATAAAAGTACAACACCGGCGTGCCCTGGTCGAATCTCCTCGACTGTACATATATGTTATGTAACGAGAAAATCAGCAACGCTATTTGTATCACAGCTAACACGACTTCAGTCCGATTCTCTTTACGTCTGTTGTAAAGAGGTAGTAAGACTCTCAGAATGTAAATAGATATTACGAGAAGCCACAGCAATCCAGCGATGATACTGAAAATACCCAAACAAATTGTAAATAAGGTATATTCAGGTAAATCGAAATACTTAAAATTGACAGGTAATTCCGAATACTTAAAATAACGGGTAATTCCGAAAATGGACTCTTAATTTGATTGTATTCAAAAGTGATTTTAAGATTTAGGTACCTATATTCTATTTGGAATTACCCGAATTAAATTATAAATTAACCCCTTAATACATTTTTAACAGGGATATTAAAAATGTATTAAGCATCAAATCGATGCGGATGCGGATGTGGAACAGGCAGGTACAGGAACGTCTTAGCAGCGGCGTAAGTGCTAGGTAATTTCGACATTAGCCTATCTATAGGAATCTCGTTTCGTTTTTGTGATTCGTCGGTCGATCACTTTAGCCTATGACGGACAGCGACAAGAAGTGAAAAGTTTGTTTTATTTGGACTTTAGTTTAGTAATGCGATTGTGGGGCACCTATATTCTTGTTAAAATACTAAGTTTCGTTTTTTTTTAAATAAAAATTACTAAAGTGTAATATTTTGGTTGTATCCCTTCAAATTATGGAAGAGCGGGACCTTCTGCCACAAGTATATTTTCATTTCTCATGCTCTGAAAGAGGGTCATTGTTGTTCTAAAAGGTGCGCAGAAAATGATACGTGTCTGCACTAGAGCATTTTACGTTCGAAGTACGACTTTTTTAATTTTTTTACGATACGCAATTGAAATTTGAGTTTAAATGGATTTGTAATAAATTTTTCATTTTGATATTTGACTCTCCATTCCATAAATAACGATACTTTTGTCTGAATTGTTAATTGAAAGTACCCTCAAGAAATACTATAAAAATGTATACTTAGTCATGTTTTAAAAAAAATACATGCATTTTACTTTTCTCGTATTCGAAATGAAAAGTAGAGTGTTTAACTCGGGTGAAAGGCATCATTTCTGCCTCGGACTATTGGCGCTCTCACTGCATTCGAGCGCCAAAATACCTCGGCAGAAATGAGTGCCTTTCGTCCCTTGGTTAACAATCTACTATTTATACTTAATAGTACATTATGATACAAGTGTGCTAAGTTGGTCATTACACACGAGGCGATATAGTGCGCGCTCGCTTACAGCTCGCGCGCAATAAGAAAGCCGATGTGTGTAATGACCAATGCACACGCGTTTCATACGACGTTTTTCAACACACTTGCGAGAAAAAAATATACTTATATTAATCAAATTTTAATAGTTAAAACAGTTAGTATTGTGTTTCATCAGTCATACTCGTACTGCCGGCCGGCCCTCGCTCGCCCCGGGCGCGGGCGGCGCGGCGGGCGGGCCGGCCGGCCCGCGCACCGCGCAGGCGGTCGGGCGCGCCCGTGCCCGCCAGTCCGACCAATTAAAGAAGGCTCCCTTTCCATGCATATTATTAGCAATCAATTAGCTTCTTAACTCAGTCGGATAGTATAATGAAAAAGCACGAGTGGAATAATACACTGAAAGAGCACGCGTGTTTAATATCTAGGATTATGAGCCAAAAATCGGTGGAATAAAAACGTCGTTTTGAGCAAGTGTGTTGAAAAAGAAGGTTCCAACCCTATTGCTATTTAAATGTAGTACATTGTAAACCAAATAAATTATTTTTCATTTTTTTTTATTTGACGTTTTTTTATGTGCCTAATCTCGACATCCTTTAAAAATCCGCATCTGCATCCGCGTCCGCGGATGTGAAAAAATCGGCATCCAAAAAAGCTGCTGAATGTTTTATATACTTACATGTATATCTCTTAAATGAATATATAGGTCTTAAATAATAATTGCACTTTACGGTAAGCCTGGGTTTTAATCTACCTACATACTTTTCGGCCGGATTTTGAAATAATGATATACTTTTACTTAATCGAACTTAAACTATCGTGAGACATATTTCAAAATATTTAGATCAGTACGGCTTTTACTCACTATTATTTTTAATCGCTTTTGGCGACATGTTTCGGATTCTTTGGGAATCCTTCCTCAGGCACGAGTGTCTGAGTTTCAATCTCTGATGCTACGAGAAGTCACGTGACTATTTTCATACATTATTTAAGTTTCGATCGATCGGCCATCTTGGCTAGATCCCCAGAAAAGTGAAGCAGAGTGTTATATTAGGGAAAAGATACAAAAAAACATTAAAAACGAAAACCCTCTGCGATGTAGGCACGAATAAGTGAGCGAATTAATATATATTAATTACCATGATGCATGAATTAATATACTATGATGATATAAAATCGAGCAAATAAAAAATGCGTCGTCGTGCGCCGCAGTGGGCTTCCGTTTTCAATTCTCCAGAATGAATTTTACTCACACTAATTCTATTAGTACATCTTTTCCAACTACAGGTACAAATGAAAAGAAACTAAGCATAGCACAGCTAGCTGGCCACATTATGAGAATCGGTGTAGTCAAGCAGTTTCGTATGGATGAGAAAAATGGCCACAAGCCCATGCCCATGAGTGGGATACTCAACATCCATCGATAGGTGAATGACAAACCCTAAAAACAAAAATTTCTGTTGAATATTTAAATTTGGTTGTTGCAATTCATTGAAAATAAGGGCTGGCAATACTATCTATCATAGGAGTTAGGTGTCCTAACTTCACCGTTGGAAGTTAATTAAAAACTTACTAGTCAATGGGGTTGGCAACTGTCAAAGGTTTGCATAGATGGCGCCATCATAGCTTGCCCCTTTTTCTATGAGATTTGGCTTAAGAGCTGGCATCCAGGGCATAAAATTCGTTAAAAAAAAACAAAAAAATTACACAATTAGCCTCATGCATGAAGTTTATATTTGAACGAAATATGTTTTATTCGGATGTTTGTTACCGTTATATCATGTTACAAATGCATTTCCGTTATTAAATTATCATTTAATTACTTAAAATTATAAATAAAAAGTACAAAAATTTGCCCGCGAAAAGCTAGTGAGCGAAACGCTCGAAACGCCACGTGACGTCACGCGTTCGACAGATTAGTGTCATTAGTAGCAAACGTCAGTTGGACCGCCCAACGTCTGACATCATCACGCTCTGTCGAATTCGCGCCAAAAATTATGAGCGTTTCAACCGCTCAAAAAATTTCAACATTTTAAATATTTTTTAATAAAATAATGTTAAGGTTTACAAAAGTATTTTTATCATTTCCGGTGTTCCAACGATATAAATTATGAATCCATAAATAAAAATAAATTCATGCATGGAGCTAGTTCTAGGGATTGACAGGGCAAGCTATGCTGGCGCCATCTGCTAAATACTTCAACCAGCCAACCCTATTCAGTAAATACATAATAGTAAATTTCCTTACCATTGCCATTGAGCCTAAGCCATAGCACAACACTTCGATCCACAGTCCATTCCTTTTTTGGCTTCTTCTGAATAATCGATTTGCTTTTGACCACACATCCAGTGACGGTATGGTGTTCCACCATAAAAAAATAGGCATTAAAAAGTGAATGTAATACTGAATTGGTAATTTTTGTGCTGAAAATATAAATAGGTTTACTAAATAGTCTCAAAGGTGACGTTATTGCACTCAGAATTTCTTGAAAAGATACCAAAAAGTGACCATAATGTGCAGTCAGCTACAGAGCTACTTGATTCGCCTGCCGAAAATTTCTATGCAATGAAGGTCACAGTTTTTGCAGGTGACACACACACCCTGAGGTTTTTCTCCAAGACAACGATAATTTGGTGTTTAAAAAAATAAGTAGGGAGGTAGAACACTCACCAAATACAACATAAAACGATAAAAAACACAGTAGTAAAAATGCCACATTTGAAAATAAATGCGAGCCCAAAATACTAAATCTCTTTAAATTAACAGGCTCCACTTGAGAATGAACTTTTTGCTCTAATAATACTTTAAGCAAATACAAAATCCAGCCTATAAATGACATGGTGACTAATATTAACAATGGACGTTGATAATAGTTCTGGTAATATGTCAGTCCTGCAAGGCTCAATTGTGTAATTTCTTCACTAAAACGTATAAGCTTCTCGTATTCTCCACTCAATAATAGTTTCTCGGTAAATTCTATAATTTCTTCATACTTCTTAGTGCTAAATGGCTCAAATGGTTTATAAAGCAACGATATGGCGTTTGTTTCCACTTCTAGCTTCTTCCTATTATACTGGGAAGCTAACTGCCTGCTGTGACTGTAGACAGCTTTTGCTCTGTTTGGCAGTGTCATGTTTAGCAAATCCACTGGCAATTTGCCCTGAAATCACAAACATTTAAAAACTCGCAAAGTGGTGCTTCGAACAATTTTGGTGGCGTGCGCCGCAGTGTTGGTAACGAGAAGAAGATAAAAAGAAGGTTCAATTTGCATCAGGAGAAGGAGAAAGCGGAGATGATATACCTACATAACAAAAAATTGTACAATACAACAGAAATGTCAACCTTAATGTGTCTGTTTAAAGTCAAAATTTAAATACTATGAATGACATATGCATCAACTTACAATAGAATTGACTGGCACAGGTATTGAGAGTATAGTAGACATGAGCGGTGTTAAGTCTGCCTGTTTTATGTCAAACCTATGATTGAATGACATGCCCTTGGTGTATGGGTCCTCAGGTCCCTCTTTAGCTTGTTGCACTCCAGCGCCCCACATCACAAATGGAGTTTGTGTTTCATGGTCATCACCCGAGCCATGAGAACCTTAAATAAATTAAAAATGCTATCAGCTTCATTTATTATGAATTCATTGAACATGGTGTAATGCAGGATAGGTTATTTAAGGTAGATGTTTGATTAAGTTTAAAATTTTAGTTATTTCTACTTTGTAAATTTTTTGTCAGTTTTATTATTTAATAGTACTTTCATTATATGATCAGGATCAATAACACGAGAATTATTCAAATAAAAAAAGAGAGTTAATAAACAAAACCTGTATCTAATAAATCTTGAAAATAGTCATACCCCAATCTGTCATGCCATGATCAGATGTCATTAGGAAAGTAGTTTTCCCATCATCATTGTAGAACTCTCTGACAATTATTTCCATATCCTTGATACCCTGGTCTACATTTCTAACAGTTGTTAAAAAGTTCCTGGAAAGATAAATAAAGAAAGATATTTATAACATTCAAAGGCTTGTGTTTCTTTTTAAAAGTCTGTTGATACTTAAAGAATTATGAAAAAAAAAATGTCACAATAGTTATTTTATTTAACTTGCTATCTCGCCAACAAACTGCAATCGCAGTTTGGCGAGGAATATAATTATAAGAAAATTGTTGTGATGTACATTGAGATAAATAAATTAAAAAAAAAAAAAAAAAACTTACTGTGTTTTAGGTTTATGTGTATGCCCAGATGTATCTGTCCCAAGTAAATGCAAAAAGTAGATTATTTTTTTACTCCTCATCTTTTCTTGCACTGCATCATCACTCTTTGCTTTGTGGAAGAAATTTTTAACATTTTCAAATACCCATGAGTCTAGAAGTGTTGTATTTTTATCAGTGCTAAATGTATTATCATAAGGGTCAAACTTATGGACAAATATATGATTGTCTACTGTTCCTTTTGTAAAGATGTCTACAATATCATAAGTGCCCCAACACCAGGTATATGCAGTTTGGTTGAACACTGAATCAAAATCAACAGGATTTTCTTTCCATCCCTTCATAATAGCCGAAGGGTCTTCATAGAAGCCTGCAATGACTGCTACATGGCCAGGCCGGGACTCCGTGGGAACTTGAGTGCTGGATATGCCCCATCTGCCATAGTTATTAGCAACTGATCTGGAATTTTTATTATCAATGTTATATTATATGTAAATGGTGAGCACAGGTTTCCTCCAATTGAGAAGAGGAAAAGACCTCCAGTGAGATTAGATAAGGAATTGCCTTGAATTTTAAATGTTACATACTTAAACAAACACCAAAATAACTTACCTCAAATATGGCATGGTAGTGTAGTTAACAAACGACTCTGCTCTTAGGCCGTCGACCATGAAGAGCACGAGGCGGTCTGCCACTAACTCATGATGTGGCTGATAAGAGACCACATTCTTTACAATAGGAGATTTAAAATAAATATCAAATATTGAAAACAAAAACACAACATGTATGAAAAAACCTATTAGAAACATATTTATTATAAAAACATAAGTAACATTGTCGTGAATATAATAATTTCTTTTAAAATTAGCTTAGGCTATAGTAAATAAACCTCTTTAATCAAGCTTTAAAGTTTAATGGCATTTCACATAGACCTAGCATTACATAGACCAGCTATACGCGTGCGCCCGTAAGGGATAGACATAGATGACGTCATAAACGTGGGGATACCATATTGGTAGAAATTACCCCAATATTTGATATCACGTTGGGGCGATTACCCTGGAGGCAAAGTTAGCTTGTTTGACGGTATTAAAAAATTGTTAAATAAAATGTCAATGGGCCGTTCTGTTTGGGCGTATGAACAATGGAATACCTCTTATAATTCGCGCAGGTGGTAGAAAACTAAACATGTTTGGTAAATAAAACGTAAAATAAAATGTATTATGGGTTTTAATTTAAAGAAATCACAAATCGCAATCACACCAATTAATGTACACCACATTTAATCTTCACAACATTTGTTTATTTATTTTTTGGAATTAGAAGTACGAAAAAACTTCGAGGTCAAAATTACCCATAAAATTATGATATTTTCATCTGGTATCCCTAACATGATTGTTATGCAGCTAAATTTAAGAAGAAGTTTAAAAATGGCTGAACTCAGATTCCTACCTACCTACGTAATTTGGGCGGATAATTTTACAAATAATGTTTTGTTAATTTGCGTAAATAATTGTGATATTTTTATTGAAATCGTTTGATTCTACATTGCTTTGAGTGTAACGTAATTTTACGATGTTATTCTCTCATATTGCGTTAAGAGGAAGGTGTAAAATACCGTACTTACTTGTGAAAGGTTATGATCTCATATTTTTGCTCAGAGCGGCTATTACAGCCGATTACAGAACAATTCACCAGTATTTTATCAAAGTTCAAGCATTCAAAACGCTAACCATCACTATATTTCATAAGAGAAAGCACAATTTCATACAAAACAACGATAATTAAACAAGCAACGAACAAACATGACATGTCACGTACTTATTTGTTTGCCACAACCTCGGTTGTGGCAGCGGTGAAAAAGTGACACTATGACAAGGACAAACAATAACAGCGCTTTCTCTGCTACTCCTACTGAAAGATACATAAGACTATCCCTATCGGTCATTTTCCCCCACCCCTCATGACCGATCCAGTTATACTAGATTCATGGCATTTCATTATTATTATCCGGCGAGCAGATTTTAATGAAATTAATCTACAGTTCTATGCTTCTATGTGAGTTCTATGCAGTGCAGTATACATACAGTCCTGTCATCTTGACACTTGACAAGTGTATTCATTTTTTTTTTATTCGTCCTTCTGGACAGGCTAAGACCATAGGCCATACTGCCTCTTCTTCAGTTAGATTAAATTTCATAAGTCAGTTTTAGATATAAAGTCTTCCTTTTTTTAAATCCATAAGTCAAATCCAATAAAAATGTCTTCAGTATATTTGTCTTCAATCATTTGTTTTTTCGGATACTTCGCGTAAAGGTCACTGCTTTCTCGATCTTACTTATGGATGCGTCGCACAATGACCTTGGTGCGGTGCGACGGTGTGTTATAACCTTAACACTACTTCGAATAGATTTAGGCAGGTTATACACGTAAGGAATGCCTTGCCGAAATTAACCTTTTGTCTGTGTATGTAAAGGGCCCTCCACACTCGTGTGCGAAGCCGCGAACGCGAGTGTGGCGTCGTTTTCGCAGATTGTTCACGCCTTCGGGCCTTCTTCGTTTTTTGTCGGTTTTTTGGCCCGAACTTACAAGACTCCACATAAAGGGCCGACCACACTCGTGCGCGAATCGCGGCGCGAAGCCGCGAACATGAGTGTGGAGTCTAGTTCGCTAATCAGCGAAATCGACTCCACACTCGCGTTTGCGGCTTCGCGCCGCATAGTCTGGAGCGAGCTTTATGTAATTGTGTATTATAGTCTGTGCGGAACACGAATGTAGATTAGGTATCTTTATGTCGCGGCGCCAGTGTGGAGTCGATTTCGCTGAATAGCGAACTAGACTCCAGACTCGCGTTCGCGGCTTCGCGCCGCGATTCGCGCACGAGTGTGGAGGGCCCTTAAGAGGATATAGAAATAGACGGATGCTTATGACTACAGCTCACATTACTACTGCCTGTGGGCCTACCGCGAACCACGTTCGACGTATTGCCCTATCACACTTACATACGAATTAACAAGTGCGACAGAGAAGCAACACGTCGAACGTGGTTCGCGGTAGGCCCTCTGGTTGTAGTCTTCGAGTGAAAAAATATATTACAGGCGGAGTGCTTTAGACGAGAACTAGACCTAGAAGCGATATATAACAACGAAACCCTTCTACAGTTTGCAAGTGTCACAATTTTACTAATGTGGTTACCCTGCTTAAGATTAGCTGTAGACGCTGTAGTCGTATGTTATTAAATAAAAAGAAAAATCTATTCGTAAATTACTTTTTTGGAGGTGGTTTAATAACGTTTACTTGTTTCGAATCGGAAGTATCTGATACACTATATGATTCTTCCATTGGAATTCCAGCAGAAAGCAAGCACAACAGTTCTGATTCTTGAGTTTTTTTGATGTCTTTAAAAATAATAGCAGTTGAGATTTTTTCATGAGGATATTCTTCTAGAGTTAATCCCAGAGTCGCATAAAGACGTCGAACTTGCCCTGAGCTTAACCACCCGCGGCGCCCTGGATCAAAACTTTTAATCACCGCTTCCAAATGCCTGAAACCGTATTCGAGTTATAAGAAACTGAGAAAGATTTTTTGTCATTTTTTTAGTACCTTTAAAAAATAGAAGTTTAGAAAAGTTTAAACGCAGTGCTCGTTACCTGTCTTCATATAAAACAGGGGCTGTCCCGTGTCCTGCACGAAATAGCATGCAGTGATCTAACAATTCCTTGAGATACGATGTAGGATCGTTAGAGCCATCGGATAGTACTTTCGTAAGTAGGAAACGCATCAATTCTGGAATTCGCCGGTCCCGTAAGTAATTTTCTGCGTCATCTACTGCATTAAGAATTCTTAGTTTACGAGGAGGTATTACTGGCGGGATGGTTTCATCACTTAATAAACATTTACATAGAAATATCGGATCCGGTGCATGCTTCCCTCCGTCCAAGGCTTCTTCGGCTTCTTCATCCATTGCAATTAAAGAAATTCTAGATTTTGGACGCAAAGCGATTAGTACTCGGTTCGTTTTTAATTGACAAGCCTTTGAAATAAACAACGGAAACTATGACTACTACGTTTTGACTGGCTGAAAATGGCCTCTACAAACGGCATCGATAATTGATTGTCTACAGACCGCACCGGACCGCTCGATGCGGCGCACGTATCGATCGTGTGTACGGTGGTCGTCGTACGTGCGTTAAGGACGCAGCTATAAGCTAGAGCGAGGAAGGGATATAGTTGGTCAAGCAAATCTTGTCAGTAGAAAACGGCGCGATGTCGAAATTTTCTATGGAACGATAACCTTTGGCGCCTACATTTTTTAATTTTGCCGCCTTTTTCTACTGAAAAGATTTGCATGACCAACTATATTTTGATCGCACCAAGGTCGCTGCCCGGCACGGTAGTCTGTTACGTTTTTACAATTTTTATTTATAGTCTGTGCGATCTCCTATCACACTGGATTTGAATTTGCGAATACGTTGCTGTTGTCGCTGTTGACCAACTGTGCAACTGTTGACTAAAACAAATCGTCGGACACAAAAATACATTACATATTTCTCTGTAATGGTTGATCAGACTTAATTTAAGATACAAGAAGCTTAAAACAATACAATGATTTCCGTACTACGTGAAAACATGGAGGACATTCGCATTGGAAAGATCGACGACTGTAAGTGTTTTGCTGATATGTTGTTAATTTATGATTACCTACTCGTAATTTGATAACTTAAGTGGATGAATATTTAACACAACAGGTGACACAGATATGCGAAAAACTGGTCAAGAAATGGATGTGATAAGACAAAGGACTGTGGCGTACGAGTACCTTTGCCGGTTGGAGGAGGCCAAAACGTGGATGGAAGCATGTTTGAAAGAAAAATTACCCGCGACTACTGAATTCGAGGAAAATCTGCGTAACGGTGTATATTTAGCAAAACTGGGAAATTTTATTGCACCTGAATCACTTGCCTTGAAGAAAATTTACGACATTGATCAAAGGCGTTATAAGGTGAGAAATATCATTTTCCTATGTACTGTATGTACAGCGAGCTGCAAAAGTGCATAATTGCCTGTTTTACGCATTAATTTCATTACTACAGCAGTATGTATTTCACAGTATGCACTTTTGCAGCTGTGCACAATGTACTATAAACAAAAAAGTAAACATTAGTAGACTATCTGTGTTTTAGGCTTGAGTCGGCCATTAACTAAGTACTGTTAAGAATGAAATCCCGTGACGGACCGAAAGGAACTAAATCTTTTTGCACACTCTTAATCGCTTCTTTAGTTCAGTGGGATTGGAGAGTGTTCGACTGAATGAAACAGATAACGGATGGAACTAATGGTTTACAATGTCGCTGGCACAAGTACGAATGAGATGAAAGAATGACGTGACATGCCAAAGCCTGAAAAATATAAAGGAAAAATCGCTTTGATGTTTAATATCGACATATCATATCATACAACTTGAATTATATTCAGTTACCAAAGATTGAAAAAAAATATTGTATGTAAAACTAATTCCTATTCATTCCCGGGTCTCATTAACCGAACTGAACTAAAGACACTAAAAGACTGAACTAGTTCTTTTGACCGATTGACCGAGAGTGGAGCGCTCTCTGTAGTGAACCAGCAGGCACAAGATTACTGTGTTTTTTTTTTAATTATTAGACTTCAATCACCAACCATTCCATTTAATTGTGAAATCCTTCAATCTTATGTTAATCAAAAATCTGTTTAGTCTCCACTCCACTGACATATAGTTTTCAAAAACAATTATGAACATGAAGCATCATAACAGAGATGGTGACATACCACATTTGTAAGTTAGTGGTTTCGAGACCCGTTTGCTCCCTCCTCCCTGGATAGCCATATTTACTAGAATATGGGGCTGGGTCTAGAAACATTAATGGTTTGATATATTATATGTCCTTCAAAAAGTGTACAGGTTTAAATGGGTTGGCAATGCACATGTAACATCCCTTGGATTTGCAAGTCCCGATAGGCTATGGTGACTGTTTAACATCAAGTGGGCCATATGCTTGTTTGCCACAGACATGGTATATGGTATAATAAGAATGTAGCAAGCTAATTTAGCTGTGCCAGCTACTCCTCCTATGTGTGTTTGGCTCCATGTCAGTTTGTCAGTCCCTCTCTTTCACATCTATCTCACTTACCATCTTAGGTAAAAATACCAAATTATAAAGAAGAAAAATTCTATGACTAGCCTAAATTTCAAAATTATTTCAGTAGTTTGCGTGAAAAGATAATAGACCAAATGTTAGGATTATGGATCTGTGCATTACAGTATTCTATAAGTAAAACTATATTTTGCATTGCAGGTCATGGGTTTGCAGTTTAAACATACAGACAATATTAACATGTTCCTGCAAATTTTAAGGAAAACCGAACTTCCTGTTGTAAGTACTGATAAGATCCTTATTAATAACCACTGTTTTACAACTAATTACTTTGTAGAATTTTAAAAATGTGGTAGTGACTGTTAGCTGACCTTCCAACTTTGATAGGAAACTAGTGGTTGGGATTAGGCAGATTTATACACAATGTTTTCAAATGACAAGCAACTGCTGAAGCCAGTATTATGGTATTTGAAATACCAAATACAAAATGCTTATTCAAGTAGTATTTGAAATACAAATACAAAATACGTATTTCTATTTCAAATACTGCCCAACCTTGACTATAATAACAGGTCCATATTTTTTTCATCAGACGTTCCAACCTGAAACAACAGACATCTATGACAAAAAGAATATCCCAAGGTTAATATACTGTATACATGCTCTAAGTACCCATTTGTTCAAACTTGGGAAAGCACCTCTCATTCAAGATGTCTATGGAAAAGCTGTGTTTACAGGTAAAATAAGTCTCTAAAATAAATGTACATTTTTATACCAATGCTTTTATACATTTAATACTAATACATCTACAATGCGATGTTGCATATTTTATTTTTTCACTCCATTGTTAATTTAACTTAATTTTTTTAGATGAAGAACTTGATACAGTCTCCAAAGACCTACAAAGATGCGCGCACCCAATGCCTATGTTTCAAAAAATTAGTGGTATCTTATCAAAAAATAATGTGGATGATGACCAAGGCATGCATAAAGCTGTAATCGAACTAAATAAACTTTTGGACAGTCATAAACCAATAACTTCTGCCTTATTGAATCCACAACTCAAGTTAAAATATGTCCAAAATCGTCTTATGGACGAATATAAAAAGGTATTGAAGGCTGCTAAGCATGAAAAATTACAGGCCGCCCATAACTACTCCCTTAATGATAGCTATGTCCCTGACGAGTATGATGAACTGCTTACCATTGTAGAAATACAAGGGCACATAACTGCCACGAATTACAAATTTCTGTGGAAGAAACTATGCTCCACTTCAAATGATAATGACATCAATAGCTTTCATAAAATCTTCAATGAATCTTGGGTGAAAGTAAAGGACTATAACCCAGACAACTTGGACTTCTATTGCGATGTTGTTAAAGAAATAATTGAAAGTAATAAAGATGTCGAGGTTGAAAGCATCACTAATTGGCACAAGATATTTCAGAATGTAATTAATGAAGGTAATCGAAAATCCATTGAGCATGGAGATCATAAAACCGCTATCGCGAAAGTTAATAGTGCTTTGGATGATGGTAATTGTGAAGAGTTATATAAAGCATTGTCAAATCCTAATCTTGAACTAAATATTAAGGTAGATAAGTTTGCAATCCCACTTATGTTTGAAGAAATGAAGTTAGAGAAGTTTGAACTTGAGAAAAACTTGAATGAGAGTGAGATAGCCGCATCCGTGTCGTATTTAACGGCAATTGCAGCAGTGTCTCAGGCGGTGGAGAGGGGGGATGAATCGGCTCTTTGGAAGACATTGACTTTGAAGCAGGTGCACCTCGAGGGTCTGAGGCCACACTGCCGCCGCCGCTACCTCTCTGCGCTCATGAACGCGTTGCAGGTCAAAGTGAGGGAACAGTGTGCTTGTCCCTTGCTTACGTTAGAAGACATTAGGGACACTATTGAAATGGTTAATTTGGAGGATGATGACAATGAGGAATTAGTGGCAGTAATTGAAGGAATTAACAAAGCAGTATCTGATGACAATGTGGAGGCACTAATGCCTCTTCTAAAAAGTGCTTATTTGAAGATACCAGCTCCTTTACATAAAGAGGAGAAACATCTCTATTTAAGAATGCTGAAGAAAAGGTATCTCCATAAAGATTCACAAAATCTTTGGCTTGATGACATTGTTGATACTATAAATGAAGTGAATGAAGAGTCTTCGAAAGTCAAAGACTTAACTGATACTTTAGTTCAGTTAAACTCGGCAGTATTGAAAAACAACGTTGAAGAATTCTGGGAGGCTCTGTTATCGTCTATTTTCTCTAATTTGATGGTAGACAGTGCATGTAAGAACGTGTATTTTCAGACGTTTACTAAAGCATTGAAAAAACGGGGACACTATATCTGTCCATGGATAGTGTGCCACACAGATGCAGGGAATACTGTTTACATAGACATAGAGTCTTACACATACAGCTGGACCACCCCAAAAGATTTTGTTCCTTACGCGCGCTACTTCAGCCGAAAGGATGTGAATAGCCTTGTCGAAAAAACAAATAAACATCACATCAATAAGTACAAGCAAGTCATCTTAGAGAAAGCAATCGTTAAACTTCAGGCTTATTGTAGAGGGTACTTGTACAGAAAGAATTTACATCAAAGGTTCAAGTTCTTCAAAGAGAATGAAGTTTTTGTTATCAAAATACAAGCTTGGTGGAGAAGTATGATGATTCAAAGAAAGTATAGGGCAATGATTAAACTGAAGACTATAGAGGCTAAATTGCGGAAAGAACGAAAGCAAAATCCTATGGCTTGGTATAAAATCCAGGTAGGTACCTACCTGTTCCATGTTAAACCAAGAAGACGTATTTCCATACTAGTTTCACTTACGGCTTTTTGGCATGACATGTCAGAGCTTTTGATTGATAATAATTGTAGATTTTAGTTAGGTATTATAAGTATAATACATTTATTATAATATTTTCTTCCAGGAGCACAAAATAATAAAAATTCAAGCTCTCTGGAGAGGTCGCAGAGCTCGACAGGCGTTTGCTTCATTGTTCCACTCTCCTAACCCACAACTAAAGGTTGTCAAGAGATTCATTCCCTTATTAGAGTTTTCGACTGAAGACTACGACCGCGAAATTGAACTCCAAAGTTTAAAAGCTGAAGTGGTGCAGTCTATAAGGAAAAATCAAGAGCTATCCAAGCAAATTGACGACATGGATTTGAAAATAGGGCTCCTGGTCCAAAATAGAATTGCGCTACAAGAAGTCGCCGCACACGGGTTAAAACTTAACAATTTGGTGAAACACAATTCCATGACTAAACTTGTTTTACAAAATCAGGGCAAAGGTACTTTAATGACGGTATCCACAGCTGTCAAAGGTTTGAAGTCTCTTACAAAAGAATGTAAAAGACTTCTAGATGGCTACCAACATTTGTTTTATGAGTTACAAACGAACCCCACCTATCTGTCCAAACTACTTTTCTGTATACCGCAAAACAAGACTAATTTCTTCGTGCAGAATGTCGTTTTGAGTCTTTATAATTTCGGGGCTTATCCTAGAGACGAATATTTGCTACTTAAGTTGTTTAGATTTACTTTGGAGGAAGAAATAAGCTGCAAAGTAGTAAAACCCTTTGATATAATAGCGTCAACTCCACTAGTGCTTAAAATGGCAGTTGGCCTATCTAGACAATTGTCAGGTTTAAATAGCTTGCAGACTATTATTGGCCCCCTTGTTGAAAAGATGTTGAAGGATAAGGATTTGAACATAGAAACTGGACCTGTGGAGATTTACAAGGCATGGAGGAATGAAACTGAAATGAAGACAGGTGAAATTTCGTAAGTAGCATCTCCAAATGCACTAAGCAGAACTGACATCTAAAATAATCTTAATTTTTCTGCCATACGGGTTCACGGTATCCGTTTTAGCAAGTAAGCTATCAAGTACCCGCTTGAATCTATCAAACTTTCAATCACTTCATTCTTTTGTTACGTTACATTACAAATAACATCGGAACGTAATTATTTTGACTTTCATCAGTATCCAATTAAATTACCGATTTTTTCCTAATAGTTTATTGACAATTATATTTTCTCCTAGGAAGCTGCCTTACACTGTTACTCAAGAAGAAGCCCTAACGTATCCCGAAGTCAAAACACGTCTTGAAAGTGCCCTTACCCAACTGAAATTCATTGTGACAATGTTCTTGGACAAAATTACCAACTCTACCGAACTGCTGCCTTTCTGCATCACGTACATGGCCCGAGTTCTACATAGATCTTTGACATCTAAATTTCCCCATACACCTGAGAAAGATATTCTGAAGGTATTTATTCTGCACTTAAATTTTATAATGTGGACTTTTTATTCTGTATTGAATTATTTTATTAACCCTTTGATCGCCAAAGACGTCAACATCAACCTTACAGTTCAATATCAACCTAGGTGCATTCCGACTAGGCTCATGATGACGTGCACACGATAGGCATGGCGTTTGGTTAAAGGGTTAAAGCGTGACCTCTTCTCTTTTCTTTGTCCTACCCTTATCCCAGGGTCTTCCCGTACATTTGCGCCAAAGAATTCTATTTCGGATTGTCTGTAGGTTAATGTTCTGCTTCTGGACCTCTCTTTGCACGTTAGACCATCATGTATAAGGTGGTCTGCCTTGTCCCTTCGGCTGTTCTGGGAGATTGAGGACCCTTTTTATGGGATGAGTTTCTTCACGCCTCATTACGTGCCCGTACCAACATAATCGTCCTTATTTCACCTTGGCATCTATAGGAGCTACTTTAAACGACCCTCGCGCATACTCATTGCGGACTTTGTCTGAACGAGTTACTCCGCCTGCCTGCGCTGGGTTAAAGCGTGACCACCTTTAACTAAACGGGTATAGAACGCTAGTAAAGACGGTCTTCGCATTGGACGCTGATCCGCAGGCCGCTCCGGTGTGCAAACGGAATATCGCTATATTATAATACAGATTTGCGTAATCCTTTAACATTGTATTTTCACGGACACGCACGAACGTGTTATTCTATTTCAGTCAGTCTCAGTACAAGCAGGATAGAGGTTGACATGACATAATTTTTAAGAAAAAAAAACCGACTTCAATGGGGGATGCCGCTGAAAGTTTACTTATTGTTGATGGTGCACTCTTAGATTCCAGACAATGAAATGAAATAGACAGCATATTTTGCGTAATTGGGTAGGTAAAGTTTTTTGAAGATAGGCAAATTATATTTTTATCCGATAGTATTCGTCATAACGATCACGGAAATGCAGCTTTTTTTTTTATTTCGTATTATTTATTAAATATATTTTTTTAAGTGACCGAGATGACGTTTGAGAAATTTAATAGCAGATCAGGCACTAATGCCTGTGCACGTGATTTAATTGATGAGATAGAAAAAAAACGATGTCAACCGTCAGTGTCACTTAGCTGTCATTGCCGAAAAATAACAGACATAACGGTCCAACCCTTTCTGTTACCTTGCGATTTAGTGTTATCATATGGTTATCATTGAGATTTTTGACGACCTCAGCACGACCCAAGGACTTCTGATTCCCCACGACATCTGCGAGTATTTGGACAAAGATTGAATCTACTTTCGACAACTTGGCACTGCTTAGTGGACAACGTTTTCTTCCCTTACGACGACCCGACCCCTGCGCTGACCCTTGGACTGAGTTTTGCAAAAAGGATGAGCGAGTTTATGCGAGCAGATTCTACAAACTTGCCCCACATGGACCTAGTTATGATTTTAAATTATTATCATAACAGTGATAAGCACAATGCCGCCGAAATTAGAGGAGCGAAGGCCCTCCTGTACGTATCCGTGAATTACATACATTAAACATTTTGTTATTAACATTTTTCGGTAATGACAGCTAAGTGACACTGACAGTTGACATCGTTTTTTTTTTCTATCTCATCAATTAAATCACGTGCAAAGGCATTAGTGCCTGATCTGCTATTAAATTTCACAAACGTCATCTTGGTCACTTAAAAAAATATATTAAATAAATAATACGAAATAAAAATAAAAGAGCTGCATTTCCGTGATCGTTATGATGAATACTATCGGATAAAAATATAATTTGCCTATCTTCAAAAAACTTTACCTACCCAATTATCCTAATCCATCTTTTGACTAATTTTGCCTAATTGCCTAATTATTATAATGTTGCCTAATAATGTAGAAAAGGAGGTAAAACCACCCACTTTTCTAGTAGCATTTCGTTTTTGTAAGGGTCGCAGTTCTAACCTAACCTAACCTACTTTTCTGATAGCATTTCGTTTCTGTAAGGGTCACAGTTGTAGTAGCATTTCCGGGTCCGTGTCTGGGTCCGGATCCGAGTCCGGGTCCGTGTCCGGCTGTCCGGGTCCAAGTTTGGGTCAGAGTTCGGTCCGGGTCCGGATCCGAGTTGGGGTCCATGTCCAGACCCGGGTCCGGGTCCGAGTCCGGGTCCAAGTTTGGGTCTGGGTCCATAAGGAAGAGAACAAATCGCCAAACGTGAACTATGTGTCATTGAAGAGTTCCGTTCTGATCATCATCAGCAGTTCCACTTCATCAAATGTCACTTTTTTAAATGTAAGTGCTTAATTTGTTGATGAAAATACTAAAATCACTATATGTAAGCCTTTAACATTTGAGGAGTTCCCTCGATTCCTCATGGATCCCATCATCAGAACTGCGTTTTGATAAAAACGGGACCAATCTGTATGTATATACTTACAATCAAAAAAAGAATTTTCAAAATCGGTCCAGAAATGACGGAGTAACGGAGTAACAAACATAAAAAAAAAAAAAAAAAACAACCGAATTGATAACCTCCTCCTTTTGAAATCTTGAAGTCGGTTAAAAATACGAACGTTTCCGAGAAAATACGATGTCAAAGGATTATGCTGAACATCTGTACGTGATAGACTTCTCTCGCTCAAACACCGGTGTGATAAACGCGTTAAGCCTAAATCACTTCAATAAGCGCATTAATAGTCTAGTATTCTGTCAATATTTGTTTTGCTGGTGAACGCGTGCCTTTCCCCTTCTTTGTATGGAATTAGCACAATAGATAAAGCGACTTAAGTTGAGATTAAAGTGATGTTAGATATGATAGCCACGGTTGCTTGAACTTTGTATCAATGGTTATTGTACTTTGTTATTTAAAATATTGTAATCGTTCTTTGTTTCTGCATTATTTTTCAGGTGATTGGAAATTTGGTATACTACCAATTCCTCAACGCTGCAATAGTGGCGCCCGACGCGTTTCACATTATTAACTTGCCGAACGGAGCTGGCCTCACTACGGATCAGCGGAAGAACTTGGCATCAGTGGCGAAAATACTGCACTTTTCAGCTGCAAAGAAAGGGGTTTGTGCTTTAAAATTTCATATGGCGAAGAGCGTTAAGTAGAGTCCAAAAACTTTTGTCCTAAGTACCAGCAGATAATGTGTGGGTAGGTGTCGAATATTTTCCGACCCAAAGTTAATCATAATAGCATTTTCACAATTTACCATTTTCAACTTTATTTAAAATTCGTAACTCCAATGCAGAGCGGTCACGACACGCTTATATCTTTTCGTTCATTATCAAAAAATATCAACATTACTATGGGAGCTCACGCTACTTACGTTATGCATATGTTATGGACATCCTTTCACGTGCGTTCGCCATAAATGTGCGCCACAGTGGGTTTCTCGAGGTTGCTCATAGCCAAAAACTATTCTGAAATTCTTAATCCTATGATATTTGCTCAGACATGCACTCTTTTTACAGTTTGGCGAAGAATCCAACCATCTCCGTTGCCTGAACCCTTTCATAGTGCATTGCCACGAGAGGATGAAGGAGGTGTTCCGCCGCTGCTGCCGCGGACCCACGCTCGAGGAATACTTCTTGGTAGACGAGTATACTGAAGCAACATTGCTACATCACCCACATATTTATATTACAGTCCAGGTAAGTTATATATTACACGACCATTTAATTGTAATAACTGAAAGCACTATTTGGAAGGCCTATCATCACTTTTATCAAATTTTACCCCTTTGACCGCTAAAGACGTCAACGGACGCGTACGGTTTCAGTGTAAAAAAGACCTTCATGCATTCCAATAAGTTTTATGATGGAGCGTTACATTTAATAGACGTGGCGTTCAAAGGGCGCGACGTACAAACCAGTTTAAACAATACCGTACCGGCTAGAGAGGTAAAGTCTAAGAA
Source organism: Cydia strobilella (assembly GCF_947568885.1). Taxonomy (NCBI): domain Eukaryota; kingdom Metazoa; phylum Arthropoda; class Insecta; order Lepidoptera; family Tortricidae; genus Cydia; species Cydia strobilella. The sequence goes on from NC_086043.1 coordinate 10,420,746, forward strand.
AAAAACGTGCGCCTTATTTTTACATCCAAAGCAGATGGCGCTACAGCCATATGTTTTGCGGTCTCTGAATTGTCAAACCTATGGATTGTATAGAAAGGATGTCAATCTCCTATGGCAGAATTGTTTCAAAAGTGACCATCTTTTTTTTTTTTTCAATTTATTTAGGTAAACAAACAATCACTACAAGGGAAACTTAAATATAGTAGTTTTAACACTATTTACAGTATGTGTGACCAACACCGTTCACCACTTAATAAATACAATAATTTTGATTATTCGGAGCTTATATACCACTGGAGCTTAAGGCTCCGGGAGACATTGATAAAAGAAAATATAATATAATAACTTTCAGCTGTAAATAATAGTTCCTAATCTCTCCGGTGGCGCTAGGTAGGCTCTGAGACCAAAGAGTATTGTAATATATAGGAGACTCTATGACATGAACCATAGAGGTATAATAATGTAGAGATGAAATGGGGGAGGGGCAGCAAATAACCCGACCAAATTACGTAGATTGTTTCTAGTATGTTGTCAGGAATGTTAAAACGTGTTTTTAATTTTGTCGCATTGCGTATGTTCTATCCCTCACGGTCGCACGGGTGCACATCTACCTAGTCGGCTCATAAGTTCTGTCACTGGCCTTTAAAATTTAAATTTGGAACTCCTAAAACAAAAACCGTTCTGCATTTGAATTTCGAATCTTTATTAAATATTTGAGTAGTATAATTTTGCAATTTTCTGTTTTCTTCAACATGGAGTGGACGCTTAAAGATAGCCGTACCGCAATAATTGCACTATATCGTTGTGGTCACTCGCCGACTAAAATTTTTAAGCTACTTGAAAATTTAAAATTCTCTCTAAGATTTGTGTATCGTACCATAGAAAGATACAGTGAGGTCTCTAGTTTAAATGACAAGAAAAGAAGCGGTCGTCCGCGTACAGCTAGGACTCCAGCGGTTGTACATGCAATTAGGGCACGCATTGCCAGAAATCCCGCTAGGAAACAAAAAGTTATGGCCCTCCAGATGGGTTTGAGCAAAAACACGGTGAAAAGAGTGCTTAATCAAGACCTGAGACTTCGTGCTTATAAACGAAAAACTGGCCATCTTCTCAATGGTCGGCTTAAAGCTTTAAGGCTTAAAAGATCTAAAGCTTTATTGAAGAAGTACGCTAAAAATAAGCACCGTTGTATACTGTTTTCGGACGAGAAAATTTTTGACATAGAAGAAAACTGTAATAAACAAAATGATAGAGTGTACGCTCGCAATAGTAAAGAAGCGTCTAATAGCATTCCCCGTATTCAAAGAGGTCATCACCCTTCATCTGTGATGGTTTGGCTGGGAGTTTCTTATGCGGGCGTCACTAGTATGCATTTTTGTGAGAAAGGAGTAAAAACTAGTGCCAAAGTGTACCAAGACACGGTGTTGACTAATATTGTGAAACCACTATCCCATACGATGTTTCTAAACCAGCATTGGGTTTTCCAGCAGGACTCTGCTCCAGCCCATAAGGCAAAGTCTACACAAGCCTGGCTCGCCTCCAATAAAATCGACTTTATACGGCATGAAGATTGGCCCTCCTCTAGCCCAGATCTTATAGACGGAGAGCTGGTAGAAATTTGGAGTAGGTCCTTGAGGCAAGCTGAAAATTGGCCTGATGCTTCTCCTATCTTACCCTACCTCAGCACTACAAGTCTGGCTGCAGGGTAGCGGGTCTAAACCAACCTATAAATTTTTAAAGAATTTTTTTTTGGTGCCCAAAAAAGGTTCTTGAGGCAATCTGTAATTTCTACAAGTGGAAATTGAATATCTAAATAGTCATAAAAAAATTATGCCAGACGATTTGGCCGGGTCTTTAACCTCGCCAGACGCGTGCAAAATATTTTATCAAAAAATTCTAAAAAGGTCCTTGAGGCAATCTGTAATTTTTACAGTTTAAAGTTAAGTATCTAAATAGTCATAAAAAAAATAAGCCAGACGATTTAGTCGGGGCCTTCTACCTGCCAGACGATCTAGAAAGTTACGTATGGCACTTACTCGCACGCAAAATAAAGTTTGTTATCCTGTATAAATGTATGCTAATACAAAGTTATTTTTGTAGTTCAGAAAATTAAAGATAGAAAGGTATAAATTTGGATGTACGATGTGATTGTGAGTATGAAGATGTGTATATTTATGATAATTATGCGTATAGAATTATGGGTATGAATAGGGTGTGGGCATATTACATATTATGAAATTAGCGACAATATGTCCAGCTGTATCTCTATTGTAGATCCATGGGTAGTTCATTAGTTATGACGAAGGCCTTTTTATTTAATTTTAATGTACCATGGCGTGCATGGCTGTGTTCATGTATTTTTTTCATCTTTAGGGGTCATATAATATAATTAAATAATAAATAATAAATTAAATAATTAATTATTTATTTTAGGGGTTTAATATAATTTTAGTCTAATTTAACTTTAATTTTAATCTTAACTGTAATATAATAATTTTATGTAATGTTATAATGTAATATATTATGATCCTAAGTTGATTGAAATAAATGAATAAATGAAATGAAATTAATATCATCACACGTTTAGGGGGGGGGGGGAGGGTGTCAAGAAAATGTGACATGTTGTGACAAAGGGAACGGGGAGTCATAAACTTTGTGACGTCACTATAACTTATTTAAATTATTTTATTCGCTGGACAGTTAAATAACAAGTTTTTGGAACGATAATCGTTTTTAATCGTTTAATTTTCTTTTTTCAAACATGCAATGAAATATCTGTGCCTCCAGTGTAAAAGGGTTAAACTCAAAAAGTGTCATTTTTCAGTATGGCCGAAAAACGTTTCTAACCGTGTTTTCTCTGGATTCTTTCTAAAAAAATTGGGGTTTTGCTTTTAGTTTAGACTAGATAGTTTAGGTAATGAATTATAAATTTTCATTTAAATTGAACTGACTTTTGTGAAAGTAACAGAAATATTGGCTGTCAAAAAAAACTTATATCCCTTTTCACAAAAACAATAAATGTGTGAAAAGGTTAAACTGCACTTTCTCTAGTGTTGCTAAAATCTTTTTTAACTTTTGTATTGTGTAAAGAAACCATTTCGGGAATTCAAAATAGCATTTTTTTAGTACGATGGTAAAAAAACCAAATCAAAAATAATAATATTCATGTAATTAAAGAGTGAATAGGTATCTTTAATTTTTCTGCTGAAATTGCTAATGGTTCAGTACAACAGGGCAGTTGTACTTTTTGGTTTTTCTTCCCCATCTTTGTTTTCCTTTTTTGTTTTGTTTCCCAATTATTTCATAATCAGTCTCATTCCAGTTGTCTTTTCTTCTACAGGACTTTCTTTTTAATATTTGAATTCACTTACCTCTATTTATGAACAAGAATTTTCCTTTTTTTTTCGTTTAATTTTCTCGCAGTGAATTCAGTTTTTTATAGCACACTGAAGTTATAAAAGCTGGCATGCGTCATGAAGTCACGAGCGGGACTCTCGGGAGTCTCGGGAGCCGAGCGGCGTACGCGCCGCCGACCCCTCTTCGGCACCCCGCGAATCCTATTCATTAACTCAATTTAGCTAAACTAGATTGTGAAAAACGACCAAAGTAAATAAATTTATACCCCTTTACACATCATGACGTCCTAAAAATTGTCTGTAAATAATAAAAAACTTAATTTTTACCGTTATTCACGAACTAGACCCGGTAGTTGAAAAAGATCTAAGTGAATTTTAATTTCTTTACACCGAATGTTCCTTGAAATGTAGTTTATTCACTAAGATTAAACTTTACTTTAACCATCGTTCGTAACACGATTTTTAAATACCGATTTTTTAAACGAGATAATATGAAAATAAATCGTTTTGAACATAATAGTATAGCATTTTGGCAAACTTTAACCCTTTTGCACAATCGATATATCAGCAATTAGAAGTCGTAAGGCTGTGAGTGTCAACACAAAAGGTGTAGTTTTATGAAATAAACCTCTTACTGCCAAAATTTGTAATTTGGACAAACTCGACTTTTACACTGGAGGCACAGATATTGTCCTCATGTGCATCAAAACAGGCTTCAAAGTATCATGTTTCGGGCGGAGCAACTCGAGAGAACTGTAAAGGAATTGCATACGAAATTGAAGGCCTAGGCCGGGAAGTATTTTTTTTTTTAATTTTAATGTAAACATGGCATCTGTGTTCATGCGAACAGGCTAAACAGCTGAATTTTTTTTTCAGTCGTAATGCAAAAATAATCAGTTTCTTTCCCGCGTAAGCAACCCTTAATTAATATTTAAAAAAAAACTCAAAAATAAACAAAATCTTTATAGGGCTGTACTCCTAAACCGTGCGTCGTAGCGCAAAAGTAATCAAATTTTCGTTCCCCTTTGAAAAAACCCATGTGATAAATAAAAAACAATAAAAAATAAATAAAAAAAACAACAAAAAAAACTTTATAGGGCTGTATCTCCAAAACCGTGCGTCGTAGCGCAAAAATAATCAAATTTTCGTTCCATTTCAAGGAACCCATAAGTGATATATAAAAAACACAAAAAAAAAACAACAAAAAAGTTTGTATACATTTGTATTGTTTAAGCATTTATTAATTAAATAAAAAATTTACACATTATAATAATTAGAACACATTACTATTCTGTATTTAAATTGTATTATTTTACATATACATGTATTTTTTTAAATTACAATACATTCAAAATATTTAGATAAGTACGGTTTTTACTCACTATTATTTTTAGTCGCTGCAATACATTACAATACATTATTATAAATTCAGTCATATTACGTTAACTAATTTATCATAAATATACACATATTCATAATCATAATCACATCGTACATCCAAATTTGTACCTTTTACCTTTAATTTACTGCACTACAAAAATAACTTTGTATTAGCATACATTTCTACAGGAGAACAAACTTAATTTTGCGTACGAGTAAGTGCCATACGTAACTTTCTAGATCGTCTGGCAGGTAGAAGGCCCCGACCAAATCGTCTGGCTTATTTTTTTTATGACTATTTAGATACTTAACTTTAACCTGTAAAAATTACAGATTGCCTCAAGAACCTTTTTTGAATTTTTTCAAAAAATATTTTGCACGCGTCTGGCAAGGTTAAAGACCCGGCCTAATCGTCTGGCATAATTTTTTTATGACTATTTAGATATTCAATTTTCACTTGTAGAAATTACTGATTGCCTCAAGAACCTTTTTTGGGCACCAAAAAAAAATTCTTTAAAAATTTGTAGGTTGGTTTAGACCCGCTACCCTGCAGCCAGACTTGTAGTGCTGAGATAGGGTAAGATAGGAGAAGCATCAGGCAAATTTTCAGCTTGCCTCAAGGACCTACTCCAAATTTCCACCAGCTCTCGGACCATTAATCCTTTAGACTATAAAATATGGCAGTATTTAGAGGAAAAGGTGTGCTCAAAACCTCATGCAAATCTAGACTCGCTGAAAAAATCTCTTGCTACGGCAGTGGCCAATATCGACATGAAAGTGGTGCGTGAATCCATTGACGACTGGCCACGAAGACTTCAAGCCTGTGTAGATAATTGTGGCGGTTATTTTGAATAAATGTTATACATTTAGATTCTCTAGTTTATAAGCTTTCAAACGCTGTACAAATTATACGGAATAAACTTAAACTTTTGATTTTATTTGATACTATGTATATGACAGAACTTATGAGCCGACTAGGTATATAAAATACTAGGTGTATGGTCTAGGTACTTCAGTGTATGGTGGCGCCGCCTATTTACTTACTGTTTTTTGATGGACACTTTTCATATAAAGAGATTGACATCCTTTCTATACCATCCATAGTCAAACCGTTAACTTTTGACAATTAGAGTTACCGCAAAATGTATGGAGCTGTACAGCGCCATCTCTTTTACCTGTCAAATTCGAAGCACGAAATTGTCTTAGATTTCACCACAGGATTTTATGCATCATAATTAATGTATCTTTGGTACAGGTATATATTATTTCGTACACGAGATTGCAAAGCCAATGTGGTTTCACTATTGATAGTATCGATATACAAAGTCTAGAGACAATCAAACCATGTAAAATAGCATAAAGAAACACTATTTTCCGGTTTGGGTGCGGGAATGTTTTACAGGAGCAAAAAAATGGGTATAACTGTAAACACAGAAACTATTTTAACATTTGTATTAAGCACATTTTGAAGCTTACTACGTATTTTTACTTCATAGTTTGGTAACTTTACAATGATAATGATTCATTCCTGTTATCCCTCATTAAGGACAGGGCTCGCAGAAGAATTCTCCATTTGTCGCGATATTGAGCGGCTACTTCCAGCACTTTCCATTCGAGACCAGTTGAGCTAGCCTCTTTCTCAACTGGTCGCCTCCGTGTAGATCAAGGCCTCCCCGAACGTGTACTGCCAGCCGAATGCCAGTGGAGACTTTACACTGAACATTTATTACACACAATCATTCCCGCACCCAAAACCCCGGGGTAAACCATTCCGTGTTATCTTTTACAGGAGATTGTAGACACGCATGCCCTGCTAATCGAGTATCAGGACGTGCTGGCCCCGGAGCCGCGCGACCGCCTCAACGAGCTGCTGGATGACCTCGGCGACGTGCCGTCTGTCGCACAACTCGCTTCAAGGGACGTCGATTCGGTAAATCCAATTTCAATTTTTTTACTGTCCAGTCAATGTATTAAATATCGACACGGAAAAAGCAATTTAATTTATGGGCAATAAGGTGGAGTATACATATTTTTGGCAGTTGGCACTTTGTCCATGTCGATATT